>NC_133658.1:514609726-515336877 GCF_037893015.1 Macrotis lagotis | reverse complement strand
AACTAATGACATCATGGTGATGTTCTGACTCTGGGAGAATTGGATTTAAATGAAGTGGTGATGCACAAGGTCATCAACTTCATTCTCTCTTCCAGAGTCATAGAAGTTCAGTTGCAACACAAAAGTCAAGACAATTGGTGATGGTCTGGAAAGTAATGGATTATCTTGGTGTCTTTGATTTCTGACCAAACCCTAAGTACCCTGCAGCTCCTACATCATCTGCTTTCATGGCTGTTGGTACACATTGGACTTATCCACCCATTCCACCAGAGAAATCTTAACTTGGCATCCCCCTAACTCACAAAATGATTTGAGGTCCTTATATTGCATATCACCTGAGACAGTTTCATCAGGGTGAATCTGTTGGGCATGCTATGACTTCCTGGAGCCACAGGTGAGAGATGGGTGACAGGTGGATACCAAAGATGAATGAGCAGCTCTGAGAAGACTCTGCAAGCCCTCATATCAAAGGTACCAGTCCTCCCTAAACAACCTATAAACCCCTTGGCGCATATTATGTGGTTATTTAATGTTATTTATGGACTGACTAAAAGGAAAAGTTTAAGGAATTTATCATGGGATAGAGAATAAGAGTGCTGAATTTGTAATCATTAAGATATGTGTTCTGATTATATCTCTGACACCTAGTTATAAGTTCAAATACAAGCCAGGAAGTTGGTGCCAAAATGCAGAGGGAGCTAGGTCTGGAGTTTGGTAGACTCATCTTCCTGAATTCAAATCTGGCCTCAGACACTAGCTATGTGAAACAACAAATGTGTTTTTTCATTTGAAAAATGGAGATAGTAGTAACTTCCTTGTCAGATTGTTGTGGGGCTCTCATGAGATAATGTATGCAAAGCATTCTTCAAACATGAAAGCTCTCCATGTCACCTGTGAGTCAGGGTGGCATAATCAATGGAGGGTTGACCTTAGGGTCAAGGGGTCCTGAATTCAAGTCTTATTTTTGACATATCTTAGCTATGTGACCAGGTACAGTTCATTTGACCACCCAGTATATCAGAAAACTCTCTGAGACTATTATTGACAGAGTAGTTGTTTATCTATCTTTGTGCAGGAAGTTTTAACACTAGTATTTCCCTTCACCTGAGGAAATCACAAATCTGAGCTCAAAATAGTCAGCTATAATGAGGATTGCTATTGTTATCAGATCATCTTTCATAGTGAATATGGACCCAAAATGCTTTTTTTTGTTGGGGTTTTTTTTAGGTTTTTGCAAGGCAAATGGGATTAAGTGGCTTGCCCAAGGCCACACAGCTAGGTAATTATTAAGTGTCTGAGGCCAGATTTGAACTCAGGTACTCCTGACTTCAGGGCCAGTGCTCTATCCACTGTGCCATGTAGTTGCCCCCCAAAATGCTTTTTAAAAGTATGACCAAGCAAGGTCTATATTCGAAATTCACCGCTGGTTAAGCATTGTTCAATCATTAATCAATTGTGTCTGACTCTTTGTGACCCCATCTAAGATTTTCTTGGCAGAGATACTAGAATGATTTTCCATTTCCATATCCAATTCATTTTACAGATGAGTAAATTGAGGAAAATAGGATTAAGTGACTTGTCCAGAATCACATTGCTAGTAAGTATCTGAGGTCAAATTTAAACTTAAGACTTCCTGACTGAAAGTCCAGAGCTTTGTATACTGTGTCCAATGAGGAAAAGCTATCAATATTTAAACTAAAAACTCTAGAAATCATATGATTATGTCATTTGATGCAGAAAAGCATTTGGTAAAAATCTAACCTAATAAAAATATTAAAAAAGATAAGAAAATGGGAATTTTCCTCTTAGCATAACAAAAAACCATCTATCTGAGACCAAAAGCCAACATAATATGCAATGGAAAAATAAAATTCTCACTTTCACGACTTCTATTTGTCATAACTTTGGAACTGCTAATGTAGGAGACATGAAAGATATAAGAGAGAACATTCAGACCATGAGAGACAGATGCTGAGTCACCAAGTCCAGAGGAACTATAAACCATAATATTAAAGTGGGTGTAATTATGTGAACCACTGTTAGTGATCTTTGAAAGATTGTGAAGAATAAAGAAAGTGTCATAGCATTGAAGGACAGAGGGGGAGAGAGGGAAAGAAAGAGGGAGAGAGAGTATGTCTACAAACTATAGACTCTGATTATTGAAAAATTCCAGAATATATTAGTAAACATCTAGAAAAGAAAGTAGTCATTACAAAGAGCCAGCAGCATGTTTTCATCATCCACAGATTTTGTCAGACTAACCTCATAATCTTTTTTGACAGCTTTTCTAGACCAATAGATTAGATAGGTAGATAGATAGATGGATGGATAGATGGAAGGATAGATGAATGTGGAAAGATAGATGGAAATATGGATAGCAAGGGAAGTTATTAAGTAATTATGATGTATATGATGTGTATAAGGACAGTCCTTACCCTTAAGGAGTTTATAGTTTAATGGGGGAAAACTACACATAAAGGAAAGCTAGAAAGCTGAGGAAAATATTTATGAAGGGAGAGGAAGTAAGCCTAGATAATAACTGAGGGGAGGATGACTGGGGCCCTTCTTAAAATGGTGTAGTCCTGGTTAGGGACTCATCTCAGGAGAGCAGAAGATTTAGTTCATCTCAAATTTAGCAAAACATTTAATAATGCTTTTCTTGTGGTGTAATTTACAACATTACAACAAAAAAATTTCATCAAAATTACAGCAGCAACCAGCTTTTATAAAATTGCTTTAAAGTTTGCAAAATGATTTATGTATGTTATATCATTGGATCCTCACAGTGCTATTTATGAGATAGATGCTTTTCTCCATTTTATAGATGAAGAAACTAAAGCTGGGAGAAATTAAGTGACTTGCCCATACTCAGCTTGTAAGGGTCTGAAATGGAATTTGAATTCAGATTTTCCTGACCTTGGATTCAGTATTATGGACTACTGGGTCATCTACCTATCATAAGATGAGATGGGGTAGATGATGGTTCAGTTTAATGTATTTAGAATTGATTGAATGCTGAGACCCCAAAAGACCTTGAAAATAAGCCTTTAAGGGGCAGAGCCAAGATGGCCACAAGACAGGAACTTCTCTTAGAAGCTCTCTCATAAAACTTGAAAACTAAGGACTCTAACTAAACTTTCGAGAGACAGAAGGCACAGAGGGACCCAATGAGGCAGTTCTCCTACTCAAGGTAACCTGGGGTCTGAGGGGCAGCCCGCCAGAGGGTGGCCCGCCAGAGGGAAAGAACTTCAGCCTCCCGAAGGCAGCCCCAGGGCTCTGGGAGCTGCAGCTCACAGCAGCCGGGGCTTCTCCTGAGCTGCACCCTGGGGAGCACCAGGCACAAAGTGGGGGAACAGCGGGGGGAACCTCTGCCAGAGAAAGCATGTGGAGCCCAGCCCTCAGGGCACACAGCAAGCAAAATGGTCTTTTGGCAGCCCAGATCCAGGAACAGAAGCAGGTGGAGTCCCCAGGGCATGAGCCCATTGAACCTAGGGAGGGGAGTGAAGAGAGAGAGAGACTGCACAGCTCTGTCCTCTGCCCCTGGAACAGGACTCTGGGGCTCTGAACACATTCAGATCCTGATCTCAGTCTAGGCCCCCCCACAGAACAGCAGGGTCCCCTCCACTTCAGCCCCGTGGCAGAGGTGGGAGCATGTGGTCATTCACAGACCAGGAGGGAAGACAGAGCCTCACACACTGAGACCCTTGTGGTAGTGTCCCAAAAGCTCAGGAAGCACCCCAAAACCAGGCCCAGGCTGGGAAAATGAACAAGCAGAGAGAAAAAAGAGGAACACCATTGAGAAATATTTTGCATATCAGCCCAAGAAGGATCAAAACACTCAATCTGAAGATGAGAAAGTACAAGCTCCTGCATCTAAAGACTCCAAGAAAAACAGAAATTGGGATCAGGCTATGACAGAGCTCAAAAAAGACTTTGAAAATCAAATGAGGGAGTTGGAAGAAAAACTGGGAAAAGAAAGGAGAGAGATGCAGGAAAAACATGAAAATGAAGTCAGCAGCCTAGTCAAGGAAATCCAAAAAAATGCTGAAGAAAATAGCATGCTAAAAAAAAGCTTAGGTCAAATGGATAAAACAGTTCAAAAACTTATGGAGGAGAAGAATGTTTTAAAAAGCAAAATTGGCCAGATGGAAAAAGAGATAAGAAAACTCTCTGAAGAGAACAAATCCTTCAGACAAAGAATAGAACTCAGGGAGATTGCTGAATTTACAAGAAACCAGGATTCATTACTTCAAAAGAAAAAAAAATGAAAAATTAGAAGAAAATGTGAAACATCTCATTGAAAAAATAACTGATATGGAAAACAGACTTAGGAAAGATAATTTAAAAATTATTGGAATGCTTGAAAGTCATGATCAGGAAAAGAGCCTTGACATCATTTTCAAAGAATTACTACAGGAAAGTTGCCCTGATATTCTAGAAGCAGAGGGCAAAATAGAAATGGAGAGAATCCACGATTCCCCCAAGAAAGAGATCCCAAAAAAACAACCCCTAGGAATATTATAGCCAAGTTCCAGAACTCCCAAGTCAAAGAGAAAATATTACAAGCAGCCAGAAGGACACAGTTCAAATATCGTGGAGCTGCAGTCAGGATCACACAGGACTTAGCAGCAACTACATTAAAAGCTCATAGGGCTTGGAATATAATATACCAGAAGGCAAAAGAGCTTAGAATGCAACCAAGAATGAACTACCCAGCAAGGCTGAATGTCCTCTTCCAGGGAAAAAGATGGACTTTAAATGAACCAGGGGAATGTCAAATGTTCCTGTTGGAATGGCCAGAGCTGAACAGAAGGTTTGATCTTCAGATACAGGACTCAGGTGAAGCATGGAGATTGGAGGGGAGGGGGAAAATATGAGGGATTTAATGTTGATGAACTGCATGTATTCCTGTATAGAAAAATGACACTGATAATACTCATATGAACCTTCTCGGTTAATAGAGCAGGTAGAGGGAGCTTTTATAGTTGAAGCACAGGAGAAAGCTGAATTTGAAGATAAAATGTGTAAAAATGGAGTCAATAGGAAAAAGGGAAATGCAATGAGAGAAAGAAAAAGGAGAGGGGGGAATAGGCCAAGATAATTCATATAATAAGATTTTTCTTTATTACAATGAGCTATTGCAATGATATGGAAGGGGGGAGGCAAGGGCGAATGAGGGAACCTTTGCTCTCATCAGAGGTGGCTAGGAGAGGAAACAGCAAATATACTCAGTGGGGTGTAGACAACTGGAGTAAGAAGGAGGGGGGAACAGAGGGAAGGGGTGGGGAATGTGAGTGATGGAGGAGAGTATGGACCATGGGGGAGCGTGGTCAGATATAACACATTTTCCTTTTTACTTTTTGCAAGGGCCTGGGATTGGATGACCTGTCCAGGACCATAGGGCCAGGTGAATTCTGGGCCTAAGGGGTAGTAGGGGGGCTCGGGGCCTCTTGACCCCAGGACCAGGGATCTGTCTGCTGCACCACTCAGCGACCCTACAGCAGAGTCAGAGTGAAAGGAGAGAGAAAATATAGTACATGGTAGTGGAGAAATAAGAAAGAAGGGAGTTGCGATCAGCAATGGCAACGTTGGGAAAATATGGAAGTAACTTTTGCCATGAACTTATCATAAAGAATGTGATCTACCCATGACAGAGTTGTTGGTGTTGGAACAAAGACTGAAGCACATTTATTATTATTATTATTATTATTATTATTATTATTATTATTATTATTATTATTATTGGGGGGGTGCAGGGCAAATGGGGCTGGGTGGCCTGCCTGGGACTGCATAGCAGGGTGATCATTGGTTTCTGAGGCCAGATTTGGACCCAGGTGCTCCTGGCTCAAGGGCCAATGCTCTGTCCACCACCCAGCCACCCCTACTATTTTTACTATTTTATTTTATTTTGGGTCTTTTTTTTTCTTTTTTTGGTTTTTGCAGGGCAGTGGGGTTGGGGTGGCTTGCATGTCACACGGCTGGGTGATCGTTGGGTGGATGGCGCTGGATATGGGCTCAGGTGCTCCTGGCTCCAGGGCTGGGGCTCCATCCATTGCGCCACCTGGCCATACTTACAATTATTACTATTATTTTTTTATTTTAATTTTTGTCTCTCCCCTTTACTTTATCACTCAAGTGAGTCTATATTTTGTGAGGGAGGGGTATTCTGTTTACTCTTAAACAAGAATATTTTATTAATGTATAAAAACTAATAAAAAGAATCAAGTCAAGAAAAAAAAGAAAATAAGCCTTTAGTGAAGTGTTTCAGGGATCAGGACTTGGTATTGTAGGCATTATCAGAGAGTTAAATTATAGGATAGACATTTTTTTGACTGACAGGGTCAGAATCCAAAAGACTTTTTGATTTGTTAGAATGTTGTACTGAATCTAGTAAGATTTTATGGAGATAAATATGAAACTTTATGAATGACTTTATTTTATTTGTTTTAGTTTTTGCAAGGCAGTGGGGTTAAATGACTTGCCCAAGGTCACACAGCTAAGTAGGTGTCTGATGGCAGATTTGAATGCAGGTCCTCCTAACTCCAGGGCTAATGCTCTATCCACTGAGCCACCTAGCTGCTCCTATAACTGACTCTAAAAGAATCAACTTTACAAGTACAAAATAGGGAAGAGACACTAAATTGGAGTTTTTGTGAAAAAGATCTTTATTGATAAATGATCAAAGAATATGAACAGGCAGTTTTCAGATGAAATTAAAGCTATTTATAGTCATTGAAAATATGACCTAAATCATTATTGATTAGAGAAATGCAAAATAAAACAACTCTGAGGTACCATCTCACATCTATCACAAAAAGGGAAAATGATAAATGTTGGAGAAGATGTGGGAAACCTGGGATACTTATGTGCACTCTTGGTGGAATTGTAAATTGATCTAACCATTCTGTAGAGCAATTTGGAACCGCACTCAAAGGGCTATAAAACCATGCAAACCCTTTGATCCAGCAATACCACTACTAGATCTGTATTCCAAAGAGATCATAAAAATGAAGAAAAGACTCACCTGTATAAAAATATATTATAGAAACTCTTTTCATGGTGACAAAGAATTAGAAATTGAGGGAATGACCATCAACTGGGGAATGGCTGAATAAATTGTGGTGTGTAAATATGATAGAATACTATTGTTCTATATGTTGTTCTATAAAAATTCTTGGATTTCAGAAAAACCTGGAAAGACTTACACGAACTTATCCTGAGTGAAGTGATCAGAGCCAGGAGAACACTGTGCATATTAATAGCAATATTGTGGGATGATCAATATGATAACTTAGCTCTTCTCAGAAATACAGTGATCAAAGACAATTCTAAAAGACTTGCAATGGAAAATACCATGTACATCTAAAAAATCAATGTTGAAAACTATCTTTAAATGTAATTTGAAAAAAGAAGATTTGTTTTGATATTTTTTATTTTTTTAATTAATATTCAAAGACAATTTTCAACAATAATTCTAGTAAGGTTTTGAGTTTCACATTTTTGTCCCTCCTACCTTTCCCTCCCCCTCCCCTTGACAGAAAGCAATCTGATATAGGTTATACATGTATAACTATGCTGAACATATATCTATATCAATCATGTTGTGAAAGAAGAATCAAATCAAAAAGGGGGGGATCATGAGAAGGAAAAAAACATAATACATAAAATAAATTTTAAAAATTGACTTGATCTTTGAGAGGAATGGCAAAGAGATGGAGTCCAGTAGAGGAATGTAATCCCCGTCCTAAAGTTCATTGGCATGGGACTCTCTCCTTATTGTGGAGAATAATACCCTGCATTTGTCTAAGGGGTAGAGTGGAATAGAGTTGTCTAGAACAAAAGAGAAGAGAGTCCCTTGGAGTTCAAGCTTTGAGTCTGACTCAGGTGACTTCAAAGTACTGGCTACCAACTTTGAGAGAAAAGATGGAAGAGTCCAACCCCATTCAAGTAACTGAAGGAAAGAAGCTAACATGAGAGGAGCTGGCAGTCTTCATCATATCCCTATTCCCAGCTTGCTACTAGAGAATGTGGCAAGTTTCCACTTGCAAGGACTCTATCTTTTGATTGAATTGAATTATCTCATTCCCATTTGAAGAGCTCCTTCATAGTATACATATACCTTCTCTGATTTCTATTTTGCTACAATTTGAATAAATGTTTCTTTGTTATTTATTATGTGTGCTCATTGTAGAACTGGCATTTGATGGGAAAGGGGTCAAGGCTTAGAAATAGGGCATGGAATTCACCTTTCCCCAAATAATAATGGCACTGGTAAAAAGTTAGATGGAATCCAATCATATCCTTCTATACTATAATATTTAAAGGAGCAGATAGAGATATTACTAGTCCAGTGCCCCCTCTCTCTGAGGAGAGCAAAGTGGCTCCTAACTGCCTACTTCCCTTTTTGGCAGGAATAAAAGTCTTCCTTGGAGAAAGGTGACAAGAGAAGAGCTAGAGATGTCTATTCTACCTCCTTTTGAACCACACAATGACACTCCCATGCTACATGAGAATGCCAAGACCTTGTAGCATAAGAAGTCTCACATACTAAAAAAATTCAGACCCCATTTTAAAGGTTTCTACTGCAGGAGATGTTCTTGTTCAGGTACAAATTGAGTAGTTGGGCTCTGTCTAAGTCTGATAATTTTTAATTCTACATTTCTGATCAAAACTTGTTCTATCAGCCTCTAATTGAGATGTATAAATCTGAATGCTAGCCTCTGCCCTCCACAAAATCTGTGTCTCTCCTGTTATAAATCTAAAGGCAGACTCTGTCTGTGTGAAACAGCCTGATCCCCCTCTAATTGCATCTGCAAGTTTGACTTTCACAGTTGTGTAAACAATCAAAGTAAAGATCATCTTGAGAAGGCAGGAAACTGGTCTGGTAATCTCTATAAGAGATTGAATAAATTCTTATACTTAGGACATTTTGAAGAGGGAGAAATCCCAATGTTTTATGTCTGTATTATATCTGATAACATAAAACATCAAGTCAGAAGAGGAGACAGTAATCCTGTTTCTATTGGATCTCTGTTCTTCTGACATAGAACTAGATAATCAATTACATTTTTTATTTTCTTTTTTTTTTGCAAGGCAATGGGGTTAAGTGACTTGCCCAAGGTCACACAGTCAGGTAATTAGTAAGTGTCTGAGACCAGATTTGAACTCAGGTACTCCTGACTCCAGGATTAGTGCTCTATTCACTGCACCACCTAGCTGCCCCAATCAATGATATTTTTATCACTAATGTGTAACCTGATTGGTTGGCCACTAATTTTATAATCCTTTGTGAGATTTCTATAAATATCGTTTTTCCATTAAGCTCTTGGTTGGTATCTTTAATGACACCATTACATGACTTCATAGGCTCAGTAAGAGTCTAGAGAATAAAACTTCATAGATAAAACTAAGTTTTTGTTATTTCATTTTTAGCCTAAGAAAATTATAGTTAACACCTCTTAATCTTGTTCCAATTTTGAAATTCTGTGAATTCCTGAAATATTTCGGAGTCCCTAGATCTATGATGAGATTGGCAATAAAAAAGATAACAGAAGCAAGAAAAAATAATCAGATGGTAAAAGAAATTTAGTGTTTATGATTGAATGGATTCAATACTAAAAAATGAATTCATTTACATATATAATTAAATGAAACCTGAAAATACTGATGAGTTTCTTCATAAAAGTGGATAAAGTCATAACGAAATTTATATGGAAAGAAAAATGAGCAAGAATATAAAGGAGGCACTCTGTGGGGAAACAAGTGATGAGGTAGATCTACATTCCCAGACTTGCCATTAAAACTCTATAATGGGGGCAGCTAAATAGTGCAGTGGATAGAGCACTGGTCCTGGAGTCAGGAATACCTGAGTTCAGATTTGACCTCAGACACTTAATAATTACCTGTGTGAAAAATAAATAAATAAAATAAAATAAAAAAAAAAACAAAAAAAAATTACCTGTGTGGCCTTGGGCAAGCCACTTAACCCCATTGCCTTGCAAAAATCCTAAATAATAATAATAATAATAATAATAATAATAATAATAATAATAACCTAGCTGTGTGATCTTGGGCAAGTCACATAAACCCACTGCCTTGCCAAAAACAAAAACAAACAAACAAAAAACTCTATGATTGTGGACAAAATAAAAAAGAAATATATTGATGGAACAATAGAAATGATCTATGTCTCATCCAATTATGCAGAAAATTGATGTTTAATAAATCTATAGCAAAAGATATTACTTGATAAATGCACTTGTTAGAAAGTGCTTAGCAATATGGTAAGAAATAGATTCACGTCGTATACTGTACATAGCAAGATTCAGTTGGATGATAGGTATAGAAAAAAGTGAACTATTTTTAAGAAGGGAAAAGAGATAACATATTTATCTTAATTTTTGAAGAAAAACTTTTTTTAACATTAAACAAGGAAGAAATTATTAAGGCAAGAAAGATGCCTTCCATAAATATATATATATTTAAATATATATATATAATATAAAGTCATAACGAAATTTATATGGAAAGAAAAATGAGCAAGAATATAAAGGAGGCACTCTGTGGGGAAACAAGTGATGAGGTAGATCTACATTCCCAGACTTGCCATTAAAACTCTATAATGGGGGCAGCTAAATAGTGCAGTGGATAGAGCACTGGTCCTGGAGTCAGGAATATATATATATATTTATATATATATTTATATATATATAAATATATATATATATAAATATATATATAAATATATAATAAATATATATATTTAAAATGCTAAACAATAAAACCCTATATAATCAAAAGAAAGAAAAATAACAGATTTGAACAAAATAGATATGGCATATATGATGGATTAAAAATTATATCTAACAAAAAATGCTTTCAACAAAGAAGACAATGATGAATACAATGCAGACACTAACTCTATACACTAAAAAGTAAATGAGAATCTGTCAGTCTTAAAAATGTTGAAGGAAGGAGTGTTCACCAACTGAAGGAGGATCTATTCTTTCCCCAACTTGCTCTCAGTACTTATCCATTAATAGGCACTGTAACATCCTGTCTTCTTTGATCTAAATTTATCTTATATACAAAAATATAACAAGCCTATTAGTACTCAGGTCCTCCTGACTCCAGGGCCAGTGCTCTATCCACTGCACCACCCAGCCGCCCCCCCCCCACCCTTTTTCAAAGTCTTTCTTAGATCTTGATACAAAAGTTGCAGTTACTTCCTGTTGCTGGTGCTAGTTTCAGCTGACAGTACTTCCACGTCTATTGACTTTTCTTAATTCACAAATCCAATAGCATCAATTCTGTCTCTGAACAATTGTTTGCCTTTTCTTTGAAGTCCTTGCTCAGAGTGTGTCTTTACTGCTAGGTAGAGATGCTTTCACAATGCGGTCTCGCTAAACTGGTGGAGAAGACGCCAGAGGTATTCTCTCTTTCCTCTCAAGGGTCTGGAATGCTCATCTCCTGAATGTGGAATCCTCTCCTCCTGGACTAGCCTGCTTCTAGGTAGTATGATCTAGACCCCAGGGGACAAGAGAACAAAGATTGTGAACAAAAATTTATCAAACAGGAAATACTTTAATAAGGAAATTGTTTATAACTATTTGAAAAGCATGTCTTATGCAATGAACATTTATTAAACAACTATTATATGCTAAGCTCAATTCTAAGCACTAGATATACAAATAACATACAGATAATTCCCGCCCTCAAGGAGTTTACAATCTAATAGGGGAAGATAACACATTAAGGGAAAGTGAAAGGCAGAGAATACTTTAGGCCACCTAGAGTGTTAAAGAGAGTGAAATGCTGGAGTCGAAGTCATGAAGACTCATCTCTCTAAGTTCAAATTTGGCCTCAGACATACTACTGTGTGACCCTGAGTAAGTCATTTACCCTTATTTGCCTCAATTTCCTCATCTGTAAAAGAAACTGGAGAAGGAAATGGAAAAACCACTTCAATATCTTTCAGAGAAACTCCCCAAAGGGGGCACACAAAGAGCTGAACTAAATAATAGGAAAGAGTATTTGTTGGAGAGAGGAGAGAATTGTTGATGATTGGGTGGATACCAAGCAATTATTATCAAAGAGATAAAATTATAGACCAAAAGCACCAAAAGTCATAAAAATTCAGTGCTATTTGGACTGTACTGAAAAATTGCTAGACGACTAGGTAATCTGGTAATCTGAAACAACAACAACAACGACAACAATAATTTCTTTTAACTTGATAATTACATATATATATGTATATTTATATATACATATATGCTGGTAGAATTTTCAAAAAGAGAGCTACTTATTCAAAAGTATTTATAACAGCATTCTTTATAATTATAGGAAAACCTGAAAACAGCACAAATGATTTTTCCCCTGCTGGCTGAGTATTTTAAGAGATTGTGATAGAACTTGAGAGCTTTTTCTTATTAAAAAAAATAATAACAAGCACAAATAAATAATAATAAAGACAAAAAACAACATAGTGTCTGGGGAGTAAAAAGAGTGTATCCAAAAGTCCACAGGTGCAAAGAAGAACAGCAAAACCTTTGACTCAGGCCCACATTCATGGTGCATTAGTACCAAGAACATATATAATATATTCAAGTATAGTCAGAATGGAGTAGGAAATGGTAAACCACTCTTGTTACCAAGAAAGCCCCAAATGGGTCATAAAAGAATCAGACACAACTGAAAAAACAACTGAACAAAAAAGATAATAAGAATTCTAAAGTGTTTCATGTCCACATAGGAGACTGTTTGCTATTGACAGCACAATATTAAGAACAATTGATACAAGCATTTAAATGTAGCACCTTTCAGGGAAACAGTTTGAACCCTTAATAGTGCTTCATCTTGATCTGTTATCAGATCTCCTAAGGCAAATTAAGTATGACTTCAAATTTAAATATGGAGTCACATCAAAACATCTTATTAATCACTTTATGTACATGGATGATATTAAATTATAAAACTCACTGAAAAATACATTCAACAATTTCTTGATCTCATGGGTCTTTCTCCAACATTATCAAATGTCATTCTGTTCAATAAATAAAAATTTCATAATGTCTATTGTGGAAAAATAGACCCTGAAGACTCCCAGCCTGAATCCTGAATTCCAATTGGAATAGTGTTGGAAAGCAATAATTACAAATACTTATTTTCTTCTGGGTAAGTATACCTAAATATATACACACATTTATCATCTAAAACTGTCAAAGAAAAAAACTAAAGGTATATTTGACAAGGAACTGGCATTATATAACTCTCTAAAGTGGTAGAAGTTTTATTAATCTCATTTTTGTTGTTGCTGTTTGGTAGTTTCTGACTCTTCATGACCCTATTCTTGGCAAAGATACTAGACTAGTTTTGCCCTTTTCTTCTCCAGTTCATTTTATAGATGAGGAAATTGAGGCAAAGAGGGTTAAGTGACTTGCCCAGGGTTACATAGCTAGTGAGTGTCTGAGGTCAAATTTGAACACAGGGAGAAGAGTTGTCCTGATGCCAGACCCAGCTCTTTCCCACTCTACCATCTAGCTACCCTCATTTTTATAGATGAGGAAACTGAAATTTAAAGAGATTAAGTGATTTGCTCAAGGTCCTGACTCCCAATCCATTATTCTTTATAGACCCATGCTATATGAGCATTCAATAGTATGTGATAAAACCCTGAAGCTAAGAAGAACAAGACAGCAACGAAAGTAGGAAATGTTAAAATACTTTACTGAATTACCTCCATGGGTAAACTTCATACTTCAAGGGAGATTTTTTTTAACTCTGAAATACCAATATACCTTGCTTTAAGGAAACCCAACATGTGAGCATTTAGACATATAAGAAATAACAAATTAAAGAGTAATTGTTTGGGTTACAAGAGGACCACAAATTTCATTCAAATAATAAATTTCCTTTAAGTACTTAAAGCATGAATTGACTTATAAAAATTCAATTTACACCAAACTTCCATGTTACCAAATGACTATTGGACATTTTACACAGATATCCCTTGAGAATTTCAAACTTATGTTCCACACAGAATTTGTTATCTTTTCCCTCAAACTTAACCCTCTTCTGAACTTGTATATTATTGTATATTATGATCAAGATCACCATTATCCTTTCAGACACCAAAATTTACAATCCCAGGGTCATTTCACTCTCAATCATCTCATATACACATTCTTTCCTTTTCCACACCTTTTGCATATGTCCTCTTTTCTTGACTCACACAATTCTAGTTTGAATGCTACCACTTATTAATTCTGAATAATTTAGGGCAAATTACTTAATCACTCTGATCTTCAGTGCTTTCACCTCTAACAATATAGAGATAATGATACCTACTGATATATTATCTCTGGGAGGATTTCAATGAGAAAAAGTATATATGGAAAGTGCTTGAAATTAACAAAGCCCTATATAAATGGGAGAAATTATAGATTATTAGAGCAGGAATGAACTTTGAAAATCATCTATTATCTGCCCATTTAATTTGATAGCTGAGGCCCATGAAGCCAAGAATGGTTAAATGACTTGCCCAAAGTCAATCAGCTGGTTATAGTAAAGGCAAGACTAAAAGCCAGAATCCCCTGACTTTCACATACTACTGGCTTATTTTCTTCTTTTTAGAAGAGTGGTTATTTTCTAGAGAAGTGGATTAAACAAAAATGGGTTAACAGAAGTTGACATCCAAGAGTCACTGATATTCAAGATAGCATTGGGAGTTTAACCTGGGGGTCCTATCAAAGAGATCTATCCCTGCAGGTAGAGAGAAGAAAACTGAAAGAAGTTAAAGGAAGAAATGATAAAGAGTTATAGACTTGTTGGCTTAAGCTATCTGAGAATTCTCTTGTGATCTAAGCAGACAATTGAAAATGTGTTCATTTGAACATTAACCCAGTATGGTTTATGAATTGTATTTTTAATTGCCATGTTTTCCCCCTCTGTATTTCCTACTGGACCAAAAAGGATCACTCTAATGACTGATAAACAGTATTTGTTTGGTGACTGTTTCACAGGGGCCAACCATAGGATAAAGGATGTCCTCAGTCTTGTAAACTACCTTTAACAGACATAAGCTCTCTCGTGTTTGCATCTATCTGGGCCTCTGTCCTGTTCCTTTGAATCTTTCAAAGCACAGAATAACTGGGTGGGTCTTTCATGTCTTCTAAAATTGTAACTACTTCATACTCAACCCCTCCTCCATCAACACTTCCTTCCCCTATTGAGTTTAGAGCTAAAGGTAAAAAAAAAAATCCTTGCATCTAAATGAGCACACAGGAAATTGGTAAACCAAAGCATAAGGCATGCTATTTTGCTATTTTCATTTTCCGTGTGCAGGAAAAAAAATAACCATACTACCAAAGGTAAATGGAGAAGAAAATAGAATGGAAACATGTGCATGGAAAGTGCCATTTCATTATGTAAGAGGAGAGGATTTTCAAGACAGGTTAGCTAGAAAAGTCATTCCTCCAGCTTTTCTAGGGTGGTAAGGACTGGAACTGGAGCTATACTTGAAACATTCATAAATTAGAACACTGAAGCAAAGAACATTACAAATCCAGGGCCAAAGGCAATAGAGAGAACAGCTTCTGGGACTAAAATCCACAGTTATGCAGGCTGCTTCGGTGTTGAATAAATGGTGGCATTAAAAGTATTTCTACTCCAGGGGATCTAATCACTGGACTAGCTTCATTTGAAAAGTAGGAGTGAGTCATATGCAATCAGACTAACCAAATTTCTGGACAGTCCTGAATTTCCAACTCCCTGCTCACCCTAAGAGTAGTGGTACAGTGTGGAAAAAGCATTGGATTTAGAGTTCATTAGTTGTGTTTACCTTGAACAAACATCAGTTTTCTGTGGGCCTCAGTTTCTTTTTCAGTAAAAGAAGTTTGGATTAAATGATAATCAGAACTTCTTCCAAATCTGAATCTATGATAGCATAATCTTACACTGATGCATTTTGTTATTCCCTGGACCCAATTTGTATTTTCTCCCCTCCTTCTTTATCTTCCTCCTCCCAGATTTCTTCTCCTCATCTACCTGCATCTCTACCCCTTGGGACATTTCAGCAGTAGAGAAAGGACTTTTATTTGGTGTATCACCTCTTTGTTCAAAAGGTTCCAGTGATTCCCTATTGCTATTTAGAAAAATACAAATTCCTTGCTTAGCACATAGATGAATTAAGGAAAAAGCATTTATCAAGAGCAAGTCTTGTACTAGGCACTGAATATAGACATGAAAAAGTAAGATAATCTCTAATCTCAAAGACCTCACATTCTAATAGGGGTAGACAACATAAATAAGAGGTTTTAGCTATAGAGCAAATGAAAAGTCCCAGTAGTCATTAGGATATAGCATGAAGACAAATGATAATGAATTTTCTTTTTTGTTATTTCCATTAATAATAAAGTTATGGTGTTTTCTGACACTTAATCATTTGATGCCAAAGATTCTGGATGAAGAAATCTTCTTCCTGTGTCTTCAGTATCTGTAGTTGCAAAAGAGGCAGAGGCTGAGGCAGAGCCAAGATGGCAGTGTAAAGACAGGGACTCCCATAATCTCTCACCCAGACCACTCCAAATACCAAAGGCTCTAACCGAATTCTAGAGTGGCAGAACCTACAAAATACTGATGAAACCATTTTTCAGTCCAAGATCCATGAGAAGGGTCTGCTATATTGGGGCTAGAAAGGGCCCAGAGCATAGCCTGGACCGTATTTGAGAAAACTGGCTCCAGTCATCCAGGTACAGACAGTGAGGGGCCCTGGGGACATCTGGGTCTGAGGAAGAGGGGACAGTTTCCAGACCTTTCAAACTAGGCATTGCTAAGGGCAATTGGGAAGGTCAATGGGAAAACTGCATGAGAGTGAGAGTGGAGATCAATCCAGTGCAGACCTCAGCACAGACCCAGTCCCAGGGGTCCAGGAGCAGGCTTGGGGAGCCATGTGGCAGCTGTTTCCAAAGCATTCAACCCACAGATGGTAAGGGGATTGGGAGATTGAAGAGGTCTCTGCTATCCTTAAGGCAATACTCTATTTCTTCTTCCATACTCAGATCTGGGTCCCAATCTGGGACCTCAGTCTCAAGAAAAGGAGCAGAAACACAACAGAGTTTACTGCCTGCAGTAGAACAGGGACTCTCCTCATAGTTTTAGGGAAGAAAGGAGTACTTACAGTCATCCACAGACCAGAACACAGGCCAAGAGATCTTTCAGAGCCTCTCAAAAGACCTTGGAGGAATTGAGAACTTGTAGGTTCCTGAGGGGGGGGTCCTTAAAAACAGGTCCAAAAACCCTCAAAAGTTTGGGATAGTGCACCTTCCACCCTGAAGCAGAGTGCCACCTTAACAAAATTAAGTCATAGGTTAGGGAAATGAGTAAGCAACAAAAGAAAAAAGAATCTGACCATAGACTATTACTTTGGTCCTATAGAGGATCAGAACATACACTCAGAATATAACAAAGATAAAGCTTCTGAGTCTAAAGCCTCTAAGAAAAATATGAATTGGTCTCAGATTTTGGAAGATCTCAAAAAAGATTTTGAAAACTAAGTAAGGGAGGTAGAGGAAAAATTGGGAAGAGAAATGAGAGTGATGCAGGAAAATCATGAAAAACAAGTCAGTAGCTTGGTGAAGGAGATACTAAAAAATACTGAAGAAAATAATATCTTAAAAAACCAATTTGGGTCAAGTAAAAAAAAAATCCAAAAGGTTAATGAGGAAAAGAATACCTTAAAAAGCAGAATTGGACAGATGGAAAAGGAGATACAAAAGCTCTCTGAAGAAAATAATTTCTTAAAATGTAGAATGGAGCTAAAGGAAACTGATGACTTTGTGAGAAATCAAGAAACAATAAATACAACCAAAAGAATGAAAAACTAGAAGAAAATGTGAAATATCTCATTGGAAAAACAACAGATTCAAAAGAAATAATTTAAAAATTATTGGACTACATGAAAGTCATAACCAAAAAAAAAAGCCCACACTTCATTTTTCAAGAAATAATCCAGGTAATCTTCCTTCCATCTCTGGATTCTATAATCTTCTGAGTCATTGACGTTTATGGACTTGTTAATTTTATGGCTATTTTCTGACATCAGAAGCCGATGTGAACTTGAGTCTGCTTAAGTTTCAACATGAACTGAAATGCATCTTTCTCCCAGATACCTCTAGTTCCTGCCATTCTCAGCTACACATTGCTGAGAGGTTTGTCATTTGCCCTTCATTTGCCAAGACTGTGTGAGAAAGCCTCCATTCAAAGTGCTGAAAATTAGCATTAAACTGAATACTTTTCATTCTCTTTCTGAAAAAAAAAGAAATAATCCAGGGCAGCTAGGTGGCACAGTGAATAGAGCATCAGCCCTGGAGTCAGGAGGCCTAAGACACTTAATAATTAGCTAGCTGTGTGACCTTGGGCAAGTCACTTAACCCCACTGCAATGTAAAAAAAAAAGGAAGAAAGAATTTGGGAAAACTGCCCTAATATCCTACAGGCAGAAGGTAAAATAGAAATTGAAAGAATCCACCAATCACCTCCTGAAAGGGGATCCCAAAATAAAAACTTCCAGGAATTTTATAGCCAAATTTCAAAACTCCCAAATCAAAGAGAAAATATTAAAAGTAGCCAGAAAGAAACAATTCAAATATTTTGTAGCTATAGTTAGGAAGATTTAGCAGCTTCTACATTAATGACTTGTAGGGTTTGGAATATGATATTCCAGAAGGCAAAAGAGTTTAGATTACAACCAAGAATTAACTACCCAGCAAAACTGAAATACTCTTTCAAGGGAAAAGATTAATATTCAATGAAATAGAGGACTTTCAAACTTTCCTGGTGAAATGACCAGAGTTGAACAAAAAGTTTGATCCTCAAGTACAGGATTCAGGTTATGAGGGATTTAATGATGTTGAACTGCTTGTATTCCTGCATAGGAAGATGATACTGATAAATCCTATGAACCTTCTCATTTATTAGGGTAGTTAGAAGGAACTTATACATACATACATATACATACATACATACACACACATATATACATACACACATCTATACATACACACACACATACACAAACACACATATATACAGGGCATAGGAGGGAGTTGAATTTGAAGGTAAAATATATTTAAAAAGATTGAGTTTATGGGGGGAGAGAGAGAAACATACTGGGAGAAAGGGAAAGGTGAGGTAGAATGAGGTAAATTATTTCACATAAAAGCTTTTGCAGTGGAGTGGAAGAGGAAGAAGGTAAGGGGGGAGGAGTAAGCGAGAAAGCCTTACTCTCATCACAAGTGACTCAGGGAGGAAATAACATGCACACTCAATTGGGTATAGAAATCTATCTTACTCTAGAAGAAAATAGGAGAGGAAAGGGATAGGAGAAAGAGGACAGTCAGATGTAATATATTTTTAGGAGAGACAGGGTGAAAGGAGAGAATAGAATAAATGGGGTAGGGGGAATAGTATAGAGGGGGGAAAACAGCTAGCAATAGCAACTATGGGGTGGGGAATTGAAGCAATTTCTGTGATGGACTTATGATAGAGAATGCTATCCATCCCAAAGACAGAACTGATGGAGTTTGAATACAGACTGAAGCATACTTTCCCCCCCACCCACTTTATTTTTCTTGAGGTTTCTCTTTCTTGGGGGGGGAGGGTTATGTTTACTTTTACAACATGACTATTGTAGTAATGTTTTTCATAGCTACACATTTTTAATCTACACCTTTAGAACCTGCTTTCTCAATGCAGGGAGTGGGGTGGGAGGAAGGGAGAGAATTTGGAACTCAAAGTTTTGAAAGTAAATGTTAAATATTGAAATTAAAATTAAAATTAAAAATTACATAAAATTAAAATAAATAATAAACATTAAAAATCAAATTTTAAAAATTCTTTGCTGGTAGTGGGGGTGGGGGGGAATAAAGAAGCAGAGGCTGCAACTCTATGAGGGTTGCATCCTGCATGATGTCACAGGAAACCTGAGCAGTGGCCTAGACATGGAGCTACTGTTCTAGGGGAGGGGTGGTCTTTGGGATCAGAAGTTGGTTTGGATGGCAGAGATAGCAAAGCCCTTTTCCTCAGGAGCTGCTTCCCAACTAATATCTTGGGAGGTTCTCCTGGGAGCAAGAATAGTATTCTTGGGTTCATATTCCTGAGACTCCTGGTTCAGAATCCTGGCCTATTCAGGGTATAAATAGAAATGGTAGCTATAGCCAATGAGATAGTTTGACCCACCTTGGGGGCAGCTAGTGGCACAATGGATAGAGCGCTGGCCTTGGAGTCAGAAGGACAGGAGTTCAAACTGGCCTCAGACACTTGACACTAACTAGCTGTGTGACCCTGGATAAGTCACTTAACCATGATTGCCTCTCATTCAGGGGTATCTCCATTTATCCTGATCCATATCTGGCTACTGGACCCAGATGGCTCTGGAAGCAAAAGTGAGGTTGGTGACTTAGCACAGCATCTCCTCACTCAAATCCAATTCATGTGCTTGTCATGGCATCACCTCCCCTGATGTCATGGTCTTCTTCAAGAATGAAGGTCAAACATTATTGACCCACTTAGTACATATCACATCTTTTCTTTCTCTTAAGATCCTTTGTTGCTTTGGATAGGCTGACTTTCTTGTTTGTCAGTGGTTGAATTTGGCAAGGATGATGGAGGCTACTTTTCCATAGAGGTTGATTTCTTGATTGAGAGATGTAGGGTCATATTGGAAGCTGCATTAATTTTGTGGAGGATGCTGATATTCCTGAGACTCTGGCTTTTTGCCAGTGCATAGTAATTGTTCTGTATGGCTGTTGGTAATTGAAACCTCATTTTTTAAAGTTATTTCTACTCTTTCTGGTCTGGTGAAGTCATGGCTATTTTTAAATCAAATTTAAAATTTTAGATTTCTTTTTATTTATCTCATTCAATATTTCTTCATTATTTAACCTTCATTTTTTAAAATTTTGATTTCCAAATTCTCTTTCTCTCTCCTGCCCCTCTCCATCCCTTGAGAAGGCAAGCAATATGATATTGATTAGATATATGAAGTCATGCAAAATATTTTCATATCAGCCATCTTGCAAAAGAAAACAAATACATACAAAAACCTTAGAAAAATAAAGTGAAAAGAGAATGCTTCATTCTTCCCTCAGAGTTTATCAGTTCTTTCTCTGGAGGGTCCTTTGCAGTTGTATTGGATCATTTCCTTGATCAGAGTTTCTCTGTTGACCATGTCTACAATATTGCTGTTACCTGAATCATACTATTTTGTGGTTTTCTTCTACTCTCTTTGATGGGCCTTCCTACTCACCTTCAATGGTTTCTTTTTGCTTCTCTCCACTTACTAGGCCACTTTGCTTCCACTCTCTCTTCCCTCCACAAAAAGGATGAAAGCCCTTCACAACTGGTTCTGGCCTTCCTTTCCAGACTTAGTATAAATTATCTCCCTTCATGCAAAATCAAACTGGCCTGTTTATGGTTGCTCACACTTGTAACATTCCATCTCCTCTCTCCCACAAGCCCCATTCCGGGAATGTATTTCCTCCTCACCTCTGCCTCTTAAAATTCCTACCCTCCTTCAAATTCAGCTTCATGACCGCATCCTGTATGTGGTCTTCCTAGATCTTACCAGTGGGGATTCTCTCCTTTGCTCCAAATTACCTTGTATTTACTTTATGCATATTTTGTAAATATGTATATTCCCTGTATAGAAAGTAAGAACCCGAGGGATAGGAACTGTTTCACTTTTTTTTTTATTCTCAGCATCAAGCAATGCCACACATATAGTAGGTCTTTTACAAATGCTTGTTGATTGATTGAGATAAAAGTAAAAGAAACTAGGAGATGTGGCAAAAAAGAAACAAAGTAGCATAAGCAGCTAAAAGATGAATCTTTCAAAGGGAGGGACACCCTGTAATTCAGATTTTCTATATGGAAAGAGTTTTGTTTTCTCTCTATCCCCACTTTGGTGTAATTAGAGAGGATAATATAGACTTGTGTAATAGGAATTTATCTATAACATAGTTACCTACCACAGACTCCTTCAGAATTAGGCAGGGAAAGGGGGGAAGGAGGGGGGAGCCCAAGTCTCCATTGTCTTTAAGGTGACTGTCTCAGTTTCACCTTGACCAGTAGAGGTAAAAAGAAATAAACATCTTTCACCCTTTCTGCTCTTCAGAGTTCACAAGTAACTGATTGGGTTATGGAAAAATATTAGAATTTGTATTTCTGTTCATTTTTTTCTTTAAAAAAGAAATGAAACATTATTGATATTTAGTTTTCACTCAGTCCATATGTCAGATAATCCTGTGATATTTGTATAAGAAGTATCCTAAAAGAAGAATGGAAGTCTCACAATGTAGAAGTATTGACCTTGGCACCCTCAATCATTCATTCAGATTCAATATATTGTGATATATTACAGTTTACATGTACCCAAAGAAGTGAACTTATGGCTTATGTTATTGAATTTTAACTAGACTAACCCTCACAAAATGATGTAGTTTAAAAGACTTCCTTCAAAGAGACTACGGATTGAGGAAGATATTAGTATAAAAGTGTTTGGAGGTTAATGTTTGGTTTACCAGGAAGCTACTATTCCCTCTTAGATGGTCCCCACCCTCATATGGGGGACAGCTTGGTGGTACAATGGATAGAGCATCAGAACTGGAGTGAGGAAAACTCATTTTCTTGAGTTCAAATCTAGCATTTGACACTAGCTTTTGACCCTGGGTAAGTCACTTAATCCTGTTTGCCTCAGTTTCTCACTTGTAAAATGAGTTATAGAAGGAAATGGTAAACCACTGTAGTATCTTTTCCAAGGAAACTAAACTCACAAAGAGTGAGACCAAAAGGACTAACAACCATGCTCATATAGACAGAGATTCTCTTTCCCAGCTCTAGTTTTCAAGGGCATGATTTTCCCTGATTCAATGCCTTCACTCTAACCTCAGTGCAGCTGTGGCCCTTTGAACCTGCTTTGGGAAATAGAACAATAGGAGCCTTCTAAGATTTTCAGTCTTAGAGAAGTGACTCCAACTTTTACTTACCAAGCTTCCTTTACCTTAATACAACTGTTTACCATATTCTTTGCCCAAGGTAATCTTTGTTGATCCAGATTCTCAGTAGCTCAATCTTTTCCCTGATACTATTTACTATTTATAAGCTAGTTTTGAGCCCTTAATCAAGGAACCCCCTCTCCTATACCCCTCCCCAAGTGATTTAGAAGGAGAGCTTCTAGTATGCTTTTTTTGTATGTATGAGCAAACAAAATACACACAGACACCTAATTCTTTGGGTAAAACAGATTTTATTGTAACGAGAGTTTTTTAGGGAGACTAGGTAAATAATAATTCAAAAAATAAACTTTAAATAAACAGAGATGAACTTTGAAAGACTCTCCTTGGGAGGAAGAGGGGAAAGAAGGGAGAGAGGAAATGTTACCATGGTCATTTGTGGCAGATATGACTGATCTTTTCAGTATGGATTCCATCTGGTTTCCACATTGTTCACCTTCTCCCCCTAGTTGTAGCCCTGGGCTTGCTGGCAGCTGATTGATTCCTCAGAGGCTCCCCACATTTTTCTCTCTTAGTTGTGAAGTAGAGGGATTCTGTTCTTTTCCAAACACATGCTTACTTTTCATCTTTTATAAAATTTGGCTTCCCTTCTCCTGCTAAGATGAATGGAAGAGTCCTCAGTCTTCTCAAGTACAGATTCAGTGATGTACATCCCAGAAGTTCATGTAAACAGCCATCAAAGACAACCAGAGAACAGTCTTCAATGTCCTGAACATATAAGCAGATGACAAGGGAAAAGACAGAGCTAACACTTTTATTCAGTTGCATCAGGAGGTGAAAATAATCTAATCTAATCTTATCTTTATTAATTTATTCATTTGTTTATTTTTTTAATTACATGCAAAGATAATTTTCAACATTCACTTTTTTGGTAAGGTTTTGTGTTCCTCCCTTCCCTCCCCCCCTTGATAACAAATAATCTGATATAAATTATACATGTATAATTATGCTAAACATATTTCCATAATAGTCATTTTGTGAAAGAAGATCAGAATAAAGAGAGGAAAACTATAAGAGGGAAAAACCATAAAGCATAAAACAAATTCTAAAAATCGAAAATAGTATGCTGTGGTCTGTATTCAGACTCCATAGTTCCTTCTCTTGATGGGGCTAGTATTTTTCCATTTCAAATCTTTTTGAATTGTCTTTGATCATTGTGTTGCTGAGAAGAGTCAAATCCATCATAGCTAATCATCACACAATGTTACTGTTAATTGTACAACATTCCCCTGGTTCTGCTCTCTTCACTCAGCATCAGTTCATGCAAATCTTCAGGCTTTTCTGAAGTCTACCCATTCATGATTTCTTATAGAACAATAGCACTCCTTCACATTTATATGTCACAATTTGTTCAATCATTCCCAAATTGATGGGTATCCCCTCAATTTCCAGTTCTTTGCCACTACAAAAAAACTTGCTATAAATAGTTTTTTTATGTACATCTCCCCTTTTTCATCTCTTTGAGATTCAGATCTAATAGTGGTAATGTCGAATCAAAGGGTATGCACATTATTGCCCTTTAGGCATTGTTCCAAATTGCTCTCCAGATGGTTGGATCCATTCACAACTCCAGTTTTCCTACACTTCCTTCAACATTTATCATTTTCCCTTTTTGTCATATTGGCCAGTCTGATAGATGTGTGGTGGTACCTCAGAGTTTATCTATACAGATCTTATAAGAATTTGAACAAACATGTTTAAACTTATTAAGTTGGTTATGAATTCACTTCTACTTGCTTAATAAAGACCCTTGTCCTAAGAGTATATATTGTATCTTGTGGTGTTAATTAATGATAGTATGAAATTGTCTCAATCAATAAGATAGTTAAAAACTAAATTTGGGGGTTTTGTTCTTGGAAACAATGTTTCTACTATTACAACTCTTTTTGCACAATTTTAAAAACTTAAAAACAGAATTTTCTAACAACTTAAAAAACTTCTAAAATGAGTTTCAGTGGGTTTTGAACTTAATTGTTAATGACAGAAAACTACAATGCCCTCTGAATATTTTTAAGAACTGACTGAGTACAGAAAAGCTGGAAAAGCTTGCAAGAACTGATGCTGATGGGGAGGCTAGGTGCCACAGTGGATAGAGCACCGTCCCTGGAGTCAGGAGGACCTGAGTTCAAATCCGGCCTCAGACACTTAATAATTACCTAGCTGTGTGGCCTTGGGCAAGCCACTTAACCCCATTGCCTTGAAAAAACCTAAAAACAAACAAAACAACAACAACAACAAACTGATGCTGAGTGAAGTGAGTAGCGAATATTGTACACATTAACAGCAACATTGAATATTGATCAACGATGAGCAACTTAATTCCTCTCATCTGTTCAGTGAACAAGGACAATTCTAAAAGATCTATGATGCAAAATGCATTCACGTACAGAGAAAAAACTATGAAGTCTGAATGTAGACCAACTATTTTTATTTTTTAAAATCTGTTTTGTTTTTATTTCTTTTTCTCATGTTTTTTCCCCTTTAATTCTGATTCTTCTTCTTTCACAATATGACTAAAATGGAAATATGTTAAACATAATTGTACATATATAACCTACATCAGATCAGATATATATATCTGATAACCTATATCAGATATATAACCTGTATCACTTAGGGGCAGGGGAGGGGGGGAAGGAAGGAGGGTAAAAAAATGTGTAACTCAAAAGCTTAAAAAAAGATGAATGTCGAAAACTATCTTTGCTATGTAATTGAAAAAATAAAATAAAACAACATTAAAGAACTGACTGACATCAGGGAGGGTAGGTGAATTTCAAACAAAAATCTTTCTTTAATTGATGGACGGAGTTGAAAAATGAGTAATATAATTTAACATGACCAGCTATCATTTGAATCTGTATATCTTTTTGAAGTACCTTTTTCAACTCTCTCGGTTGTTGAAATTAAGAATTAAAAGAAGCAGAATTTAGGGGCAGCTAGGTGGCAAAGTGGATAGCACACTGACCCTGGAGTCAGGAGGACCTGAGTTCAAATTCAGCCTCAGACACTTAATAATTACCTAGCTGTGTGGCCTTGGGCAAGCCACTTAACCCTACAGCCTTGCAAAAAACAACAACAACAAAGAAATAAAATAAGCAGTATTTAGAACCAGACCTTCCAATAGCTATTTCACAGGGAAATCAAGAGTTTCAAAAATAATGAAGCTTATTCAATGGTTTCACTCATAAAAAAATATTTTTGTATCTTAATAAAATAATTGTGTAATTATTGTTTATTTAACTTCAGCTCATTCTTTTAAGTTTTTATTTTATAAATGTTTTATAATGTACACAGTATATTAGCACATGTAAATAATAAAACAAATAATTAATAAACATAAATGAATAAATTCCTTATCCTACTCTAGCCCAGTGATGTCAAACTTAGAAATGAATCCCTGTGGGCTCTTCTCCTCTCCTTCCCTCCCCTCCCCTCCCTTTCCAATTTGAATACAGTTTATAGCCTTCTAATAGAACATAAGATCTTTGAATGTATGCCTTGTTTCATTTTTTCCTTTGAATTTCAAGTTCCTAGGATAGTGTTATGCATATAAAGGATTATGTATAAATGCTTGAGTTGGATTCAATTAAAATTAAGATTTTTTTTATGCTCTCTTTCCTCTGTCTCTGTCTCTTTCTGTCTCTCACTGTCTCTCTCTGTCTCTCCCCAAGGGGATTAAGTGCCTTGCCCAGGGTCACATAGCTAATAAGTGTCTGAGACCAAATTTGAACTCAATTCCTCCTGACTTAAGGGCCAGCTGCCCCCATTTATGTTCTTTTAATAGTATAAAGCACACTTCCTTCACACATATTTTCCCCCCCAAACACAGTAATTTCGTCTATATAATACCTCTTCTTAATCCTTAGGGAAGCAGCATTTTTTTAAATTATGAAGTTCTGAGTTTTTCAACCCCACAAATGAAATGAGATACTTTTCCTTTTTAGGAATACTCAAAGTATTTCTAATTTCAAACAGTCCAGTCCTCTTAAAGTATTCTCTGATGTCATTTTCCCCAACAGCTGTTTTGCAGAATAGAAGTCTGAAAAAGGGAAAGTTTTATGCCCCAAATCTGGGTAATCTCTGATTAGAATCAGCTTTAAGTTTAGTGACTGATAACCATAAAAATCCTTATTAATGCCTCCTTTGCTCATTGGACCTTGCTTTGTTCTGGAGCAGGGAGCAAAGAATGCTTGGAAAGTCTGAGAATTTTCATCCTTCAGTCACTTGACTAGGACTTTATTTTGAGGCCTCTGGAATATTTCCACCATATCAATCCTTCATCACATTATAGTTTTTGTGAACAAAAGATGCTGTGATGGGTGCAAAGTGAAATTAAGCAGGCAGGTATCTTGCCTTCCAGGAAACTTAAAATACAGACAAACATAAAAATTTAAGTCAATTAAGTGCTAAAAATGTGAGGCATAAAGGGCAGGCAGATGGCTCAAAGGATAGAAAAGTGGGTCTGGAGGCAGGAAGACCTGAGTTCAATTCCAGCCTCAGACACTTACTTAATTGGGTGACTCTGGATTAGTCACTTAATCTCTGCCTGCCTTAATCTAATGGAAAAAGAAATGGCAAACCACTATGGTATCTTTGTCAAGAAGACCCCAAGAAAACACAGTAAATGGAGTTTTGAAGAGTCTGATAGGACTGAAAGGACAAAAAGGGGAGAAATGAGTGGGCAATAATGAATAATACTGTGAGAGATAGAATGGCAACAATGAACAGTGTTGTGCTTAGAGTCAGAACAATTGAGCTAGGTGTTACAATGGCCGGAACCTGAGCAAATAATTTAACCTCTCTGCCTCAGTTTCCATATCTGCAAAATGGGAATAATAATAATAGCGCGTATCTTCCAGGTTGTGGTGGAGTTCAAATGAGATGATAATTGCTACAATTTAGACCAGACTGAGTAATCTGTAAATATAAATTATTACTACTTAGATCTCACTTCTGTTAATTGATCCTGTTCCTGGATGACCCTGAGCAAGTTGTGTATCCCCGGAATCTATCTATTCCATCAGTAATTTCACTGGATCTTTGCCTTGGTTTTTTTCTAGCCTCTTTGTGAGTCCCCACAGTTGTTGATTTCTATAAATCACTTTGCAAATATTTAGTATTTACTTATCTCTTGGGGAAAGAGGCTTTTGTATGCACATATCTCTCAGACTCATGGTAAACACTTAATAAATAATTGTTGAACTAAATATCTACTATTGGGGAACAAGTTCCCACACGGGGGCTCCTTACCTACACTAATAGAATCACAGCTATTTTATGTATGTGCAAAGCCTGTTAGTCCCCAGTGATACAAAAGCAAAAACAAAAAAGATTTAGAAACAAATGCATGGCTACATAAGTATCAGCCAAGGTAGTGCAGTGGAAACAGTATCAGGTCTGGAAGAGAGAAAAATAATCTGAATTCAAATTTGACCTCAAATACTTACTATCTGTGTTTTCCTGGGGAAGTCACTTTACCCTGTTTGCCTCAGTTTCCTCTTCTATAAGATGAACTGCAGAAGTAAATGGAAAAACTTCCCCATTATCTTTGCCAAGAAAACCTCAAGTAGGGTCATGAAGAATCAAACACAACTGAAAAATGAGTGAACAACAAAGACAAGATACAGAATACAGTACTAACTGCCATGGAGTTAGGTAAGATGGGTGAGTACAAGGCTGTAGCATGTTGCCAATGATGATTTGTGCAAGAACACTAGGACATGTGTGATCAGAAAAGGAAGAGAACTGGTCATATAATGAAACTGTTATAGTAGCGCTCATTAAATAGTAAATGACCTACTGGAAGCTTTTGGGTGACTCTTCTATGGAGGAATTTTGGGAGAGGGCATTCACTGAAAGAGAGTAAACATGGTTTGTTGTTGAGAAAGGAAGTAGTTTGATGAATGGAACAGTTGAGGAATATTTCTTCAGTACTTTTGGATTAAACAGATGAAGAGAAATTAAAATGGGGTGGGGTGGAGGAGCCTTGTTTGATGTAAAGAATGCTATCCAACTGTCCTACTGACCGCAGAATTTAGAAGAAAGGAGTAAATTACTTAAATTCATTCTGTGAAGCCTCCTCTAAACCTCTCAGTTGAAAGTGATCTCTTCCTCCTCCAATTTCTTTTTTATGCTTGGTCTGACTCTTGCTTTTACCTTTTTATACTCTCCCTTGGATTATATCAATGTATGGAAAGTGTTATTCTCCCCAATAAATTGTAAGCTCTTTGAGGGGAAGTACTATATAATTTTTCATCTTTATATCAGCCAGTGATACCTAAACCAAGAGGTCTTGATAGAAGATACATTTTAACTTAGAAAACAGAAGACATGAGGCCTTGATGAGAGAACTAGGACACGTTTTGGGTTTGGGGGCAGGAGGGAAAGTGAGGGAACTAAGAGTCTCCAGAGGAATACAACCAGGGTACAGGTGTCAGAGAGGACAGGTAAGATCCCGAACTCAATCAATCAAGGAGCATCTGGGTCTAAGCATAATGAAGAGGGAAAGTGATCCTGAGAGTGGCTGCCCCTGTACCCACAACCAAGTTCCTATCCCTCCTCCTTATTCCATGTGAATAGACTGGGTCTTGTCTTTACAGGGGAGCTCAGTAATGCAAAGTGGATATCAAAGTTTTGATAGGAAGAGGCAGGATCTTTGCTAGTAGTGTTCTTAGTTTGTTCCCCCTCTTCTTGTACCAGAGCCAGGGAAGTTACAGAGAAGATGTATGCTTTCTAGAAAGTGGGGAGGGCATACTGGCTAGAACAGAGACAAAGAGGCAAGACAGAAAACATATAATGTGTTAGGGGAATGGTTGGCAGTTGGAGTGGAAGAAAAATATATGAGATGAGTGGATAACAATGTTGCAATAATTGATTAGAACCAGATAATAGAGGGCCTTAAAAGTCAGGAGGTCTTAAAACTTTTTTGTGTTTCATGGATCCCTTTGGCAGTTTGGTGAAATCTCAGAATAGTGCCTCTAAATGCAGAAGATAAAATACATAGCACAACAAAGAAAACCAAAGGTTAGGGAAAATAAGAATGTTACTTGTTTACAACTGTTTTCATGTTTTAAGAACAACTTTGAGTGAATATGTTACTTTGTCTATTCTAAATACACAAATTAAAAATAAAGGAAAAAAGATATATATGAAGAAAGAGCTACCTGCATCTAGAGAAAGAACTGATAAACAGAAGTATGTACAGAATACTTATAAATACATACTTATTTGTGTCTAATGGTAGTCTTAGCTTGTGTGGGATGGGGAAAGGAAATAAAAAAGGAAAATAAAGGAAATTTACATGATACTTTTATTTATTTATTTTTATTTTGTTGGGATTTTTGGCAAGGCAATGGGGTTAAGTAGCTTGTCCAAGGCCACACAGCTAGGTAATAATTAAGTGTCTGAGGCTGGATTTGAACTCAGGTACTTCTGACTCCAGGGCCAGTGCTCTATCCACTGCACCACATGATACCTTTATTTAAAAGTAATACCAATGGGGTGGCTAGGTGGTGTAGTGAATAGAGCACTGGCCTTAGAGTCAGGAATACTGAGTTCAAATCCAGCCTCAGACACTTAATAATTACCTAGCTGTGTGGCCTTGGGCAAGCCACTTAACCCCATTACCTTGCAAAAAAAAAAAGGAATAGCAAGTTTTATATAATATAATTGTAGTTTCATGTGCAGTCATCTATTTTATTATATGTTATAGAAATGCTAGTTTTATATTTTATAAAAGAAAATAAAAGCATAAAATTTTCTCATTTATGTTCATGAATCCCTTGAAATCTATCTACTATCTGTTTTTGGGTCCAGGGGAAACTCAAGTTATTAAACCTTTGGTTAAGGAGTCTGGACTTTTTGTGAAGGCTCTTCTGAGTCTCCCAGCTGCTAATTTCTCCTCCAAATTACCTTATATTTATTTAGCTGCTCATATATCACATGCCCCAATGGAATGAAAACTCCTGGGGCAGTCTGATTTCTGTCCTTATAGCTCTTGCAATTATCACAGTGCTTTGTCCATAGCAGGACCTTGATTAATATGGGTTCAATTGAATTGAATGAAATGGATTTTGTTTTACAATCAGCAAGGAAAGTGAAGTTGACTCTAGAAACTGAAACCTAAGCATCAAAGAGAGGTGATAGATGCTATGGTTCTAGGGACAGCTCTAGATGGAAGAAGTAAAGATAAAATAGATACATTAATGAACTTATCTGTTTAGAGGTTATACAAACATTAACAATTACATATAGGAAGGTTGCCAGTGTGAAGAATCTGGATTTGGAAAGAAAAGATCTTAACTTTAACTTTTTTGATATGTGAACTTGGGCAAGTTGATTATTAAATTAAAATCAGGATATTAGACTAAATGATCTCTAAGATCTCTTCCAGTTCTAAATGATCTGTACATCAGAAGTCCTTCAACTGGGATCTGTGAACCTGCTTTAAACAAATGTGCACACACATATATAAATCAGTAAGCATATTACAATAGAATTTCTTCCTTTTATATACTAAAAAGATTTATTTTTTTAAATTTTTTAAATTTTATTTTTTTAATTCTCATTTTGTACAAATTTTTTTACATTAATAAAATATTCTTGTTTAAGAGTAAACAAAATACCCCTCCTCCCCATGAATATAGACTTGCTTGGGTGATAAAGTAAAGGGGAAAGAAAAAAAAATTAAAATTAAAAAAATAATAGTAATAATTGTAGGTATGTCCAGGTGGCGCAATGGATGAAGCACCAGCCCTGGAGCCACAAGCACCGGAGCCCACATCCAGCCCCGCAGACCCAACAATCACCCCGCCGTGTGACATGCAAGCTACCCGATCCCCACTGCCCTGCAAAAACCAAAAAGAAGAAAAAAAAAAGACCCAAAATAAAATAAAATAGTAATCATAGTAGGGGTGGCTGGGTGGTGGACAGAGCATTGGCCCTTGAGCCAGGAGCACCCGGGTCCAAATCTGGCCTCAGACACCCAAAGATCACCCTGCTATGTGGCCCTAGGCAGGCCACCCAGCCCCATTTGCCCTGCACCCTCCCCCAAATAATAATAAAAAATGTGCTTCAGTCTTTGTTCCAACACCAACAACTCTGTCATGGGTGGATTGCATTCTTCATGGTAAGTCCATCGCAAAAGTTACTTCCATATTTTTCCAATGTCGCCATTGCTGATCGCAACTCCCTCCTTTCTTATTTCTCCACTACCATGTACTATATTTTCTCTCTCCTTTCACTCTGACTCTGCTGTAGGGTATCTGAGTGGTGCAGCAGACAGATCCCTGGTCCTGGGGCCAAGAAGCCCTGAGCCCCCATACTACCCCTTAGGCCCAGAAGCCACCTGGTCCTATGGTCCTGGACAGGCCTTCTAATCCCAGCCCCTTGCAAGAAGTAAAAAAGAAAATGTGTTATATCTGACCACTGTCCCCCCATGGTCCATCCTCTCCTCCTTTATTCGCATCCCCACCCCTTCCCCCTGCTCCCCCCTCCTTCTTACTCCAGTTGTCTATACCCCATTGAGTATATTTGCTGTTTCCTCTCCTAGCCACCTCTGATGAGAGCAAAGGTTCCTTCATTCCCCCTTGCCTCCCCCCTTCCATATCATTGCAATAGCTCATTGTAATAAAGAAAAAAAACTTATTATATGAAATATCTTGGCCTATTCCTCCTCTCCTTTTTCTTTCTTCCATTACATTTCCCTTTTTTCCTATTGACTCCATTTTTACACCATATTTTATCTTTGAATTCAGCTTTCTCCTGTGCTTCAACTATAAAAGCTCCCTCTACCTGCTCTATTAACTGAGAAGATTAATATGAGTATTATCAGTGTCATTTTTCTATGCAGGAATACATGCAGTTCATCATCATTAAATCCCTCATATTTTCCCCTTCTTCTCCAAACTCAATGCTTCACCTGAGTCCTGTATCTGAAGATCAAACCTTCTGTTTAGCTCTGGCCATTCCAAAAGGAACATTTGAAATTCCCCTGGTTCATTGAAAGTCCATCTTTTTCCCTGGAAGAGGACATTCAGCTTCGCTGGGTAGTTCATTCTTGGCTGCATTCTAAGCTCTTTTGCCTTCTGGTATATTATATTCCAAGCCCTACAAGCTTCCAAAGTAGTTGCTGCTAAGTCCTGTGTGATCCTGACTGCAGCATCACGATATTTGAACTGTGTCCTTCTGGCTGCTTGTATTATTTTCTCTTTGACTTGGGAGTTCTGGAACTTGGCTATAGTATTCCTAGGGGTTGGTTTTTTGGGATCTCTTTCTCAGGGGGATCGGTGGATTCTTTCCATTTCTATTTTGCCCTCTGCTTCTAGAATATCAGGGCAATTTTCCTGTAGTAATTCTTTGAAAATGATGTCAAGGCTCTTTTCCTGATCATGACTTTCAGGTATTCCAATAATTTTTAAATTATCTTTCCTAAGTCTGTTTTCCATATCAGTTGTTTTTTCAATGAGATATTTCACATTTTCTTCTAATTTTTCATTTTTTTTTGGTTTTGAAGTATTGATTCCTGATTTCTGGTAAATTCATCAATCTCCCTGAATTCTATTCTTTGTCTGAAGGATTTGTTCTCTTCAGAAAGTTTTCTTATCTCTTTTTCCATCTGGCCAATTTTGCTTTTTAAGGCATTCTTCTCCTCAATAACTTTTGAACTGTTTTATCCATTTGACCTAAGCTGCTTTTTAGCATGCTATTTTCTTCAGCATTTTTTTGGATTTCCTTGACTAAGCTGCTGACTTCATTTTCATGTTTTTCCTGTATCTCTCTCCTTTCTTTTCCCAGTTTTTCTTCCAACTCCCTCATTTGATTTTCAAAGTCTTTTTTGAGCTCTGTCATAGCCTGAGCCCAATTTCTGTTTTTCTTGGAGTCTTTAGATGCAGGAGCTTGTGCTTCCTCATCTTTAGACTGAGTATTTTGATCCTTCTTGGGCTCATATGCAAAATATTTCTCAGTGGTCTTCCTCTTGTTTCTTTGTTCATTTTCTCAGCCTAAGCCTTTTTTTTGGGGGTGCTTCCTGAGCTTTTGGGACACTCCCACAAGGGTCTCAGTGTGTGAGGTTCTGTCCTCCCTCCTGGTCTGTGAATGACCATAAGCGCCCCCCTCTGCCACGGGGCTGAGGTGGGGGGGCCTGCTGTTCTATGGGGGGGCCTAGACTGAGATCAGGATCTGAATGTGGTCAGAGCCCCAGAGTCCTGTTCCAGGGGCAGATGACAGAGCTCTGCAGTCTCTCTCTCTGCACTCCCCTCCCTCAGCTCAATGGGCTCATGCCCTGGGGGCTCCTGCTTACTGGCTCTGCCTGCTTCTGTTTCTGTATGTGGGCTGCAGAAAGACCAAGCTGCTGGCTCTGTGCCCTGAGGGCTGGGCTCCATGTGCTTGCTCTGGCAGAGGTCCCCCGCTGTTCCCCCACTTTGTGCCCGGTGCTCCCTGGGGTGCAGCTCAGGAGACTCCCCCCCGCTGTGAGCCGCGGCTCCCAGTGCCCTGGGGCTGCCTCTGGGAGGCTGAAGTTCTTTCAGTCTGGTGGGCCGCCCCTCCAACCCTGGGGAGAAGAGCCTTTTTGCTCTTTTCCAGGTTACCTTGAGTAGGAGAACTGCCTCACTGGGTCCCTTTGTGGGTTCTGTCTCTCGAAAGCTTAGTTAGAGTCCTTAGTTTCAAGTTTTATCAGAGAGCGCCTAAGACTGGATCCCTTCTTGTCACCATCTTGGCTCTGCTCCCCAAAAGATTTATTTTTAAAGAATATGTTTTATTTTATGCATTTTAAAACATCATTTTGATAAGGGGTCTGTAATAGGCTTCACCAAACAGTGAAAAAGGTTCATGTTCTAAAAAGGTCAAAAAAATTCTGTTGTAGATGGATATTTTTCTGTCAGAACACATGAGCTGGGAAATACACTTGGATCTGGGAACTTCTATTAATGACCGTTGTTGTTTAGTCATTTCAGTTGTATCAGTATCTTCAGGATTTGGGGATTGGCAAAGATACTGGAGTGTGTTGCCATTTCCTTCTCCAACTCATTTGACATATGAGGAAACTGATACAAAGAGGATTCAGTGACTTACCCAAAGAGCTAGTAAATGTTTAAGGTCAGATTTGAACTGAGGAAGATCTATCTTCCTGACTCCAGACCCAGCACTCCTTCCATTGTGCCACCTAGCTGTCCTTTCTCTATTATACTACAAATGAAAAATTAACTCATAAATTAGACAAGAATGAACTTTAAGTAAGATTAATAGAACCTTATGCTTCACCAGAAAAATTAATCAAACTTTAAAGAAGTCATCTCAAAGTTGAAAAAAAAATTTCCTAGCACTGAAGTGAGTAAACCAAGGGATGTTAGACATTTTGGCTTTAACAGGTCAATATTCTCTCTGGCACTAGGACAAACCAAATATAATCCAATAGGATTAGAAGAGGAGTGTGGGGAGAAATATTTGAAGACCACTTTGACTAGGAGTCCAGAAATCTCAGCTCTGACACTAACTTACTTTTACCTCTCTGAGTCTCTGTTTCCTGAACCTTCAAAATAGTACTAATAATCCACTGCTTCAATCAATTAATTAGAATTAATTTATCTCTTTTAGGTTTACAAAACACTTTTCATATGTTAACTCATATGATCCTTAAAGGTTTGTTTTGTTTTGTTTTTTGTTTTGTTTTTGTTTTTGCAAGGCAATGGGGTTAAGTGATTTGACCAAGGTCACATAGCTAAGTAATTATTAAGTGTCTGAGGTCGAATTTGAACTCAGATCCTCCTGATTCCTAGGGCTGTTGCCTTACCCAGGCTGCCATCTAGCTGTCCCCCCAGAGGTTGTTTTGAGGAAAGTACTTTGAAACCTTTAAACACCACTCACAAGTGAGTTGCTCTTATCCTTGCCAAGGAGTGAAGTTAGGGTGGGGAAGACATGAATATTCAGTGGCTGATAACATCTGCTTCCCTGCCCCCAAAAAAGTGCAAAACTACTTATTGCCAGATAGGTTAGTGGATAAATAGTCCGATTAACCTGAACCTTAACTTTGTGCATTAATAATAATTCCATGACCCCCCCCCCCCAAAAAAAAGGTTAAGAAACCTGGCATTTTTGGTGATAGGGTGTGTTTTGATCCAAAATGGGGATGGATTATGGGTTTGTATCCTTGGGAGTTAGTGAGAGCCTTCAGATACCCCTGTAGTCAAAATAATTACTCACCTCTGATTTGGCATGTTTATTTTTAGAGCTCTTAGCAGTGCAAGCTCAGCAATCCAAGTTTAAAGGCCTCGTTTAAATCAGAGCTTACCCAGGGCACATCTGTTCACTGCCAAACTCCAAGTTCTGGTTTTTTTTTCCTATAGGGAAGATCATGAAAGATTCCCAAAGAGTCTCAGAGGAAGTTCCTCTTAGTTGATGGCTCTGCTCTGAAAACAAGGTACTATTCTAATGCCTTTCTATTTACCTTCTTTTCTCTTTCCCAAAATCTTTCAATTATCTTGAATTTAGTTAAGGGAAGATGTTTGTTTCTATCAACCACAAAAAGACACCACCCTTCACTAGCCTGGCCAAGTATATAAATAAATTAAATTGAGAGTACTTGTTTGACTTTCAAATTAGAAGGCATATCATGGGAGCTATTTTTGATCTTGAGTAGTAGGAATATCATTTGTTTCACTATATCATTTAGTATTCAAAATCACTAGCGATGATGCTGGAAAACTCATGAGAGAACTAGGCTGACAACTTTGTGCAACTCTGTCTCACTTAAATCTATTTTACATACAAGTCAAAAGGCATAACCCGTACCATTTTTCCTACTTTACTATTTAATTATTTTGTTACTCAATAATTTAATAATTTTATCATTTTATATTTTACAATTCATTATATTCCTTTTTTCCCATTTTACCAACCTCAAAGTTCTGTGATGATTGGCTAGTAACAAAGCAGCAGGTGCAAATACAATGAATGCTGTAGAAAAACCTGCTTACAGGTGGCCCAGACTCCAGGATCATGCTTTATTTGAAGCAGTGATAGGACTAGGAAGTCCCTGGGTATCTGAGCAGTCTTTTTTTTTTGCAAGGCAAAGGGGTTAAGTGACTTGTCCAAGACCACACAGCTAGATAATAAGTGTCTGAGACTGGATTTGAACTCAGGTACTCCTGACTCCAGGGCTGGTACTCTATCCACTGTGCCACCTAGCCGCCCCCTGAGCAGTCTTTTTTAAGGACAAAGCTCACCTCCTAGTGAAAGGAAGGGGCTAGAAAAGGTGCCCTAAAATTTTTCTGCTTTACCTGTCCATGGCCTTCTTTCCATAACAGGAAGATATAAGTTCTAAGTCAAAACACAAAAACATGTTCAAAAACTTAACACGGAACATATGCACACTTATGAACAACAAAAAATTCCAACAGATCTGAAAGATGAACAGCTCTTGTAAGAAAAATCAACCGGTATCACAGCCAAATAATTGTCTTGAATGAAACAAAGCTGGTAAGACTAGTTTATGAATACACATTTTTCTCAAGTAGCCTTGATGCTGGGTAGCACCATGAAACTTTGCAATCAAAAATAATCTAGTCAAGAAATTGGTATGCCTCCCAAAAGCAGTGAATGACAGGTTCATGACAATGCAATTGCCATTTGCAGGAAAGCACCAGGCCACCAGCTTCAGTACATACACTCCCAATTTCATGAAGACCTGGAGACCCTCATCATCAATGTGCCAAAAGAAGATAAGTGATTGAATGACTTTAATGAAAGAGTAAGAACAGACTATTAGATATGGCAGGGAGTCCCTGGGAGGAATGGAGTCAGAAACAGTGACAGTGGAGGGCGGAGCCAAGATGTCCACATGAAGGGATCCAGTCTTAGGAGCTCTCTGATAAAAACTCATAAACTAAGGACTCTAACTAACTTTCGAGAGACAGAACCCACAAAGGGACCCAGTGAGGCAGTTCTCCTACTCAAGGTAACCTGGAAAAGAGCAGAAAGGCTCTGCTCCCCCCGGGGTTGGAGGGGTGGCCTGCCAGAGGGGTGGCCCGCCAGAGCCAAAGAACTTCAGCCTCCTGGAGGCAGCCCCAGGGTGCTGGGAGCCTCAGCTCACAGCAGCGGGGGAGTCTCCCGAGCTGCACCCTGGGGAGCACCAGCACAAAGTGGGGGAACAGCGGGGGACCTCTGCCAGAGCAAGCACGTGGAGCCCAGCACTCAGGGCACACAGGGAACAGCTTGGTCTTTCAGCAGCCTAGAACTGGAAACAGAAGCAGGCAGAGCCAGTAAGCAGGAGCCCCCAGGGCATGAGCCCATTGAGCTGAGGGGAGGGGAGTGAAGAGAGACTGCAGAGCTCTGTCCTCTGCCCCTGGAACAGGACTCAGGAGCTCTGACCACATTCAGATCCTGATCGCAGTCTAGGCCCCGCCATATAGAACAGCAGGGACCCCCCCACCTCAGCCCCGTGGCAGAGGGGGGCGCTTATGGTCATTCACAGACCAGGAGGGAGAACAGAACCTCACACACTGAGACCCTTGTGGGAGTGTCCCAAAAGCTCAGGAAGCACCCCCCAAAAACAGGCTTAGGCTGAGAAAATGAACAAAGAAACAAGAGGAAGACCATTGAGAAATATTTTGCAAATGAGCCCAAGAAGGATCAAAATACTCAGTCTAAAGATGAGGAAGCACAAGCTCCTGCATCTAAAGACTCCAAGAAAAACAGAAATTGGGCTCAGGCTATGACAGAGCTCAAAAAAGACTTTGAAAATCAAATGAGGGAGTTGGAAGAAAAACTGGGAAAAGAAAGGAGAGAGATACAGGAAAAACTTGAAAATGAAGTCAGCAGCTTAGTCAAAGAAATCCAAAAAAATGCTGAAGAAAATAGCATGCTAAAAAGCAGCTTAGGTCAAATGGATAAAACAGTTCAAAAGTTATTGAGGAGAAGAATGCCTTAAAAAGCAAAATTGGCCAGATGGAAAAAGAGATAAGAAAACTCTCTGAGGAGAATAAATCCTTCAGACAAAGAATAGAATTCAGGGAGATTGATGAATTTACCAGAAATCAGGAATCAATACTTCAAAACCAAAAAAATGAAAAATTAGAAGAAAATGTGAAATATCTCATTGAAAAAACAACTGATATGGAAAACAGACTTAGGAAAGATAATTTAAAAATTATTGGAATACCTGAAAGTCATGATCAGGAAAAGAGCCTTGACATCATTTTCAAAGAATTACTACAGGAAAATTGCCCTGATATTCTAGAAGCAGAGGGCAAAATAGAAATGGAGAGAATCCACCGATCCCCCCGAGAAAGAGATCCCAAAAAACCAACCCCCAGGAATATTATAGCCAAGTTCCAGAACTCCCAAGTCAAAGAGAAAATATTACAAGCAGCCAGAAGGACACAGTTCAAATATCGTGATGCTGCAGTCAGGATCACACAGGACTTAGCAGCAGCTACATTGGAAGCTCATAGGGCTTGGAATATAATATACCGGAAGGCAAAAGAGCTTAGAATGCAGCCAAGAATGAACTACCCAGCAAGGCTGAATGTCCTCTTCCAGGGAAAAAGATGGACTTTCAATGAACCAGGGGAATTTCAAAGGTTCCTTTTGGAATGGCCAGAGCTGAACAGAAGGTTTGATCTTCAGATACAGGACTCAGGTGAAGCATGGAGATTGGAAGAGAGGGGGGAAATATGAGGGACTTAATGAGGATGAACTGCATGTATAGAAAAATGATACTGATAATATTCATATGAACCATCTCAGTTAATAGAGCAGGTAGAGGGAGCTTTTATAGTTGAAGCACAGGAGAAAGCTGAATTCGAAGATAAAATATGGTGTAAAAATGGAGTCAATAAGAAAATAAGGGAAATGGAATGGGAGAAAGAAAAAGGAGAGGGGGAATAGTCCAAGCTATTTCACATAATAAGATTTTTTTTATTACAATGAGCTATTGCAATGATATGGAAGGGGGGAGGCAAGGGGAAATGAGGGAACCTTTGCTCTCATCAGAGATGGCTAGGAGAGGAAACAGCAAATATACTCAATGGGGTATAGACAACTGGAGTAAGAAGGAGGGGGGAGCAGGGGGAAGGGGTGGGGATGTGAATAAAGGAGGAGAGGATGGATCATGGGGGGAGAGTGGTCAGATATAACACATTTTCTTTTTTTACTTCTTTCAAGGGGCTGGAATTGGATGGCCTGCTCAGGACCATAGGGCCAGGTGGATTCTGGGCCTAAGGGGTGGTATGGGGGCTCAGGGCCTCTTGGCCCCAGGACCAGGGATCTGTCTGCTGTGCCACTCAGATACCCTACAGCAGAGTCAGAGTGAAAGGAGAGAGAAAATATAGTACATGGTAGTGGAGAAATAAGAAAGGAGGGAGTTGCGATCAGCAATGGCAATGTTGGAAAAATATGGAAGTAACTTTTGTGATGGACTTATAAAGAATGTGATCTACTCACGACAGAGTTGATGGTGTTGGAATGAAGACTGAAACACATTTTTTGTTATTATTATTTGGGGGAGGGTGCAGGGCAAGTGGGGCTGGGTGGCCTGCCTGGGGCCACATAGCAGGGTGATCATTGGGTGTCTGAGGCCAGATTTGGACCCAGGTGCTCCTGGCTCAAGGGCCAATGCTCTATCTGCCACCCAGCCACCCCTACTATTATTACTATTTTATTTTATTTTGCGTCTTTTTTTTTCTTCTTTTTGGTTTTTTCAGGGCAGTGGGGATCAGATGGCTTGCATGTCACATAGCTGGGTGATTATTGGGTTTATGAGGCTGGATATGGACTCGGGTGCTTGTGGCTCCAGGGCTGGTGCTTCGTCCATTGCACCACCTGGCCATACCTACAATTATTACTATTATTTTTGTTAATTTTAATTTTTTTTCTCCCCCCTTTACTTTTTTGCCCAAGCAAGTCTAGCTATATTCATGGGGGGAGGGGTATTTTGTTTACTTGTAAACAAGTATATTTTATTAATGTAAAGAAACACATTTGTACAAAATGAGAATAAAAAATAAATTTTTTAAAAAAAGCAAAAAACAGTGACAGCAAAGGTCACTAATTATTGAAGACTTGTATATCTCATGATCTCATCACCAATACTATGTTCTATTTACATAAATGCAACAAAACTTCTTGGATGCACCCTTGTGGCAAACATTGACATTTAATCGACTTTGTCATTATAAGAAAAGACAGACAGGATGTGAGTGAAGAAGGCAATGTGTGGTACAGAGTGCTGGACAAGTCATAAACATATCCTCTACAGGATAAACATTCACATTCATCAAAAATGGTGGCCCCAAGCCATGGCAACTAATCAGAAGATTCAACATCCAAAGATTAGAGTACTTCTCTCTGTGTGAACAGTCACTAACTTGGAGGGAAGGCTGAGCCAACATTTTTGGTAACAGTGGAGCAAAAAATAATAGGCAGAATTATAAAATTCAAAATAAATAAATAATTTTAAAAAAAAAGAATAGGCAGCTTTCAGAGATTTGGTGAATGTACCACATTTACTCCTGTGAGCTGGAGCACTAGCAAACATCAGGTTTGGTTTGATGAAAATTACAGGGAAATTCAGAAGCTACTAAATGAGAACTCTACGGGTCTACCTGCAGCATTTAACTCTATCAAAAGGAAAGTGTAAGTAAAGCTTAGAGAGATGCAGGATTCTTGACTCAATAAGAAGGCAGATGAAATTCAGTTCTTCAGAGATAGTAACAACCCAAAACATTTTTTAACAATGCCTGAAATAGTCATTTGTAGGTCAAAGATTTTTGGTGCATTTCAGCTACTTAACACTGATGGAGGCACACTAATTAGTGATAAGGACATGATCTGAGAGAAGGGCTAAATTCTTCCATAGCATTCTGAAGCCATTGACCATTTATTTCATTTACATTGACCATTTACAATACCTCTCTATCAAAATTTCCATCTGAAGAAGAGGTTTGGAATGCCATTAGGTTCCTCTTATGTGACAAAAGTACCTACTGCTGATTCCATTACAACAGAAATCTACAAAACAGGGGGTCCATTGCTCATACAAAAGCTAATGGAAATCTTCTGGGTTATGTGACCAGAAGAAGTTATTTCCCAGGAAATCAAGGATGATTATTTTCTGACTATATAAAGAAAAAGGAAATAGTGACTACCCTGTGACGTCATAGGTGGTATCTTTCATAGTTCATGCCATATTTATCCTTAATAAATTAATACTTTACTTGGAAGATGCTCATTAGCTCAAGAACCAGAGTGACTTCTGAAAGGGCTGAGGAATGGTTGATAGGATATTTGATGCCCAACAATTCCAGGAGAAATACCAGAAGCAGAAACAAAGTCTGTTCATAGCATTTATCAATTATTTTATTTTGGGTTTTTTTTTTTGGCAAGGCTATGGGGTTAAGTGGCTTGCCCAAGGCCACACAGCTAGGTAATTATTAAGTGTCTGGGGCCGGATTTGAACTCAGGTACTTCTGACTCCAGGGCCGATGCATAGCATTTATTAATTTGACCAAGTCTTTGGTACTGTCAGTTATGAGGGCTTATGGAATAACATGACAAAATTTGGTTATCCAGAGAGAGACTCATCAGTACTGTATACTAGCTCCATTATGGCATGCTTGCATGGGTTCTGGATGGTGGATGATACTCTTGTGCTTTCCCAGTCACAATTGGAGTGAAGCAGGGCTATGTGCTTGTTCCTATTTTTTTTTCCTAGCATAATGTTTTCAGCAATGCTGTCAGACACTTTCAATGAGGAAAAAAATGGTATCAAGGTCAACTACCACACTAATAGTAAATTATTTAATTTTTGAGGAAAAATGAATGACAGAGTACTAACCAAAAGCATATACAAGTCTGTGCTAGTAGAGACACAATTTTAAAAGGCATTCAGGGATCAATGTTCAAGATATCCCAGAGGTAAATAGTGGGTTGAGAATGGGATTAAGAAATCATCTACTAGGGGTTGCTCGGAGTCAGGAGTACCTGGGTTCAAATCTGATCTCAGAGGGGCGGCTAGGTGGCATAGTGGATAAAGCACCAGCCCTGGAGTCAGGAGCACATGGGTTCAAATCCAGTCTCAGACACTTAATAATTACCTAGCTGTGTGGCCTTGGGCAAGCCACTTTAACCCTATTGCCTTGAAAAATCTAAAAAAATATCATCTACTACATAAATATTGCCAACTTTCTTCTTTCAGGAAAAAAAATGGTAGAAATGGACCATGTATGCACTAAAGGTAAAAAAAAAAAAGAGCATGAAAAATTAAAAGAAAGTGTCCCATACTGATTTTCTACAGCAGATTACATATTCATAATCAGAATATATGATCTTATTACAGGAGGCAGTCAAGAAAACCAGAACTTTAATTCCACTTCTTTTGCTTTTTCTTTTTTAATACTGAAATAAACAAGTTCCATATTTCCTTTCTATTCTAAGGGAAGGAAGAAATGAAGGAGATAAGCATTTATTAAGCAATAACTATATAGCAACTACCATGCTAAGTACTTCACAAATATTATCTTAGTTGATCCTCACAACAACCTTGTGAGATGGAGGCTATTATGATAAATATTTTATAGTTGAGGAAACTGAGGCACACAGAGTTTATGTGACCTGCCCAGCATCACATAGTCTGGATGTAATTTGTCTGATTGGTATTGAACACCATCTACCATCAAGCTGCAAATAAGATGTCTGCTTTGGCAAAAGCAGGAAAGCATTACAGTTCCTGGTTATAAATGTGTGGGCAGGAATAAGCTCTATGCAGAGCTTTATTATCTCCCCAAGCCTACTTTCTGAGTTTAGCTCCTCGCCATTCTACCCCCCCACTCCTCAGAAGCCTCCAAATATCCTAAAGATTCACTCTTATCCTTTTCTGTCTTTATAAACATTATTCGTAAAATGTCCCCCCTTACCATTTGTCCATATCCTACTCATTTTCTCCCTAATCACCCCATTTCCTCCCTAATCACCCCAGTATTGAGCTCCTCTTCTAAATATCTATTGTCTGTGGCACTTGTATGGATTTATAAACTCAAATTAAGAATTTTTGTTCTGAGACAAGCACCACAAACCAGGCTTAAGGAAGACATCATTTGGAGGAGAGGGTGACACTATCCCTTGGAATTTGGGGGGGAGATATAGACCCCAGAATACTGAGAATCCTGGAGTAAAAAAAAAAACCCATATGATTCCATGAGTACTGTTTAGGCATAAAACTATTTTTGAATTTACAGAACACATTTGGACAGCTAGGTAGCACAGTAGGAATCAGGAAGACTCATCTTCATGAGTTCAAATCTGACCTCAGATACTTACCAACTCTGTGTCTCTGGGCAAGTCTCTTAAGCCTGTTTGCCTCAGTTTCCTCATCTATAAAATGTTTTGGAAAAAAGCATCATTGCCAAGAAAACCCAAATGGGGTCATGAAGAGTTGGACATAACTGAAACGACTGAACAGCAACAGAACATAGTCTTTAAGATTTTCTTCAAACAAGACATCTTTCCCCAGATGTATTAAAAATAATATATTTTTCAATGACAAATAAACCATTTTGTTCAGTGATCTACTCAATACCCATATCAAGCAAAGTATAAAACAGAGACACATGAACATAAGATATTTGTCATCATCATAGAGGATGTCCTGTGCATAGTTCTAATAAAAGGAAATGTCTAATCAAAGTTTACCAGAAACTTAGGTTTCCAGATGACATTTTGCTGATGACATCATGTCCTCCAGCACTGACTTACTCAATGAAGTTAATGACTACTCAAAAGAGACAGGTCCAGTGATACAAATTGGAAAAAACAAAATGAATAAAAATGTGTATTGCTAACATTAGAACTGATAGGAAGTCTATGGAGTTAGTCCATCAGTATATAATGCCTGGATAAATACTTCCTGGTGAAAATGAGCCTGGTCCATGACTAAATAGGAGGAGAAAATTGGGTTTGATGGAATCAGATTGGGTTTGATGGGAAAATGCCTTGCAATTTTCAAGCTTCTCACTGCCACAAAAACCCATTTTAAAAAATCAGTATAGTTCTAACAAAACTATACAACTGTAATTCATGGAATATCATGATATCAGCAGACTCAAAATTACAGGTAATACAAAGCCATTGGAAAGAAGCAAGGTATATATAGACAGAATGCAACCTTTACCACAATTTAAAAATATTTTATTAAAAGTACTCACAGGATGTACACAGGATGTGTAAGACTTGGTAGCTATTTTCAAATAATTTATAGTCTAGTGGTGGGTTGAGACATAAACACAAATAATCGTTAAATACTGTATCAGATGAGTTAGAGACAATATAGAATAACTGAAAATTTTTTAAAAAAATTTTTACTTAACAAAAATCTACCTTCTCTCCTTCTAATCTCTCTTATCATTGAAAAAGTGAAAAACAAAACCCTTGAAACAAATATGCATAGTTAAGCAAAACAAATTTTCATATTGCTCGTGTGCAAAAAGCTGTCTGTCTGTACTCTGAATTCATCATCTCTTTGTCAAAGGATGTATATAGCATGTTTCATCATGAGTCCTCTGAAATTGTAGTTAGTCATTGTATTAAATCAGAGTTCTTAAGCCTTTCAAAGGTGTTTGTCTTTGCAACGCTGTTGTTACTGTTTATATTGTTCTCTTCACTGTTCACTTCACTCTGCATCAGTTCAGATAAGGTTTTTCTGACACAATAGTATTATATGGCACATTCACTTTAATTTGTTCAGCCATTCCTGAATTGTGGGGCTCCCTTACTTTTATAGTTCTTTACTACCATAAAAGAGTTGCTATTAATATTATAATATAGTTCTTTTTACCTATTTCTTTAATCTCCTTGGAATAGTGGTATTATTTGGGTTAAAGGATATGTACAGTTTAATAATTTTTCAGGCATAATTACAAATTGCTTTTTAGTATAGATGGACCAGTTCATAGATCCACTAATAGTTAATGTACCTGTTTCCCCAGTATCTCCATCATCCATCATTTTCCATTTCTTGTTAAAATTGCCTCACTGATTATTTTTAATAGGGAAGTAACATAGTCAGATCTAGTCAAAGTAAGGGTTATTCTGCCAAGGATGTGAAGATAGTCTGGAAGAGGGAGAGAATAGAGATTGACAGCCTCTAAGAAATCTATTACAATTGTACAAGCAAGAACAATGAAGACCTATGATGGAGTGGAGATAATGGGAATAGATGCAAAAGATGATAAGAAATGGATTAGATAAGACCTGGATATTGAAAGGGAGACAAATTGAATGTGATTATAAATATGAAGAACAAGAACAATGGCAGGACCATAAAAATAGATAAAGAAACAAAGTTAAGGCAAATTAAGATGAATTAAGTTTTGGGCATGGTGAGTCTAAGGTAAAGTCATGAAAATCAAGTAATATGGGGCAGCTAGGTGGCTCAGTGGATAGAGCATGGGCCCTGGAGTCAGGAGTACCTGAGTTCAAATCTGGCCTCAGACACTTAATAATTACCTAGCTGTGTGGCCTTGGGCAAGTCACTTAACCCCATTGCCTAGCAAAAAACTTAAAAAAAAAAAAGAAAACCAAGTAATACTGTCCTAGAGGCAGATGAAATGTGGATGCGGACATCAGAAGAAAGTTCAGATCTGCAATGTGTAACATGGAAACAATGTAAGGATTTATCAGACTGCCTTGTGGGGGGGGAGGGGAAAAGGGGGGGGGGAGAATGTGTAAAATTCAAAACTTTTCCAAAGGATGATGGGTAGAAACTACTATTGTATATAATTGGAAAACAAATAAAATATTTATATAATTTTAAAAAGTTCAGTTCTGGAGATAGCGATTTGGGAGCCACATGCATAAATAGGGTAGATGAATATAGGAATGAATGAGATTGTCAAAAAAGGGGAAAAAAAGAAAGGAGTCAAAGATAGACCTTTAGAAACATTCATAGGAAGGGGTTAGAAAAGAGTATGAGGAAGCATGAAAGGAAATAAATGAGTGTATAAAGGTGGCAAAGAGAACCAAGGAAATACTATATTCCTGAATGTGAACAAAGAAAAAGTATCCAATATCCAGGGATAGTCAAAGTATTGAAAGCTACAGAAATATCAAGAAGATTAAGGATTTTTACAAAGACCATTGGATTTGATGATTAGGTCATTGTTAACCCTGGAGAAATATTACTTATTTTAAATAATTTTTTCTATTTAAACATTTTTTTCTATTTGAGTTCCACCTTCTCTTCTTCCCTTTCATCCCTCTCCTACCCATTTATATTAATTATATTTATGAAATCATGTAAAACTTATTTGCTTATTAACCATATAGCAAAAAATATGTATAAATTTTTTTCTTGTCTTAAATTTTTTTACAAATTTTCCCCTAAGCTTGCTTCCCCCCCCCAACAGAAGGTAGTCTGTTAGACTTTACATTGTTTCCATTGTATACATTGATCTCAATTGAATGTGATGGGGAGAAATCATATCCTTAAGAAAGAAAAATAAAGTATAAGAGATAGAAAAATTATATAATAAGGTAATGGCTTTTTAATACATCGCTAAAATATTCTTGTTTAAGAATAAACATAATGCCCCTTCCCCAAAAAAATATAGAGCCTCATGAGAAATAAAGTAAAAGAGAGAGAGAAAAAAATGACCAAACAGTCTGTGTTCTGATACCATCAGCTCTGTCTTGGGTGGATCACATTCTTCATCATAAGTCCATCACAGAAGTTATTTGCATATTTTTCCACAGTTGCTGTTGCTGATTGTAATTCCCTCCATCCATTTCTCCCCACTATCATATATATTTTCTCTCTCCTTTCACTCTGCCCCTCTTCTAAAATGTGCTGTAGGGTAGCTGAGTAGCTCAGCAGACTGAGCACTGGTCCTGGGGCCAAGAGGCCCTAAGTCCACATACCACCCCTGAGACCCAGCAACCACCCCACCCCATGGTCCTGGACAGGCCACCTGATCCCATTCCCTTGTAAAAAATTAAGGAAAAGAAAATGTGATATATATCTGACTATTCTCTCCAATGATTTACCCGCTCCTCTATCACCCACACCCCACCCCTTCCCCCTTTCCCCCTTCTCTCCTTTTTACTCTAGATGTCTATACCCTATTGAGTGTGTATGCTGTTTCCTCTCTGAACCATTTCTGATGAGAGTGAAGGTTCCCTCATTCCCCTTCGACTTCCCTATTCCCATTTCATTGCAAAAGCTCATTGTAAAAAGAAGAAAAATGTCTTTTATATGAAATATCTTAGCCTATTCCCCTCTCCTTTCTCTTACTCCCAGTACATTTCCCTTTTAGCCATTGACTCCATTTTTACAATATATTATATCTTCAAATTCAGTTCTCTCCTTTGCTTCATCTATAAAAACTCCTTCTACCTGCTGTATTAAATGAGAAGCTTCATAAGAGTATTAACAGTATCATTTTTCTATGCAGGAATACTTGCAGTTCATCATCATTAAGTCCCTCGTATTTTGCCCTTCTCCACTCTCTATGCTTCACCTGAGCCCTGTATTTGAAGGTCAAACTTTCTGTTCAACTCTGGTCGTTTCAACAGGAACATTTGAATTCCCCTGGTTCATTAAAAGTCTATCTTTTCCCCTGGAAGATGTTCAGTTTTTCTGGGCAGTTGTTTTGTGTTTGTGTTCCAAGCTCTCTTGCCTTCTGGAATATTATATTCCCAGCCCTACAAGCCCTTAATATAGTTGCTACTAAGTCCTGTGTGATCCTGACTGCAGCTCCACAATATTTGAATTGTGTCCTTCTGGCTGCTTGTAATATTTTCTCTTTGACTTGGGAGTTCTGGAACTTGGCTATAATATTCCTGGGGGTTTGTTTTTTTAAAATCTTTTTCCAGGGGAGATCGGTGGATTTTCTCAATTTCTATTTTGCCTTATGCTTCTAGAATATCAGGGTAATTTTCCTGTAGGAATTCTTTAAAAATGAAGTCATGGCTCTTTTCCTGAGCATGACTTTCAGGTATCCCAATTGCTTTTAAATTATCTTTCCTGAATCTGTTTTCTAGATCAATTGTTTTTTCAAAGAGATGTTTCACATTTTCTTCTAATTTTTCATTCTTTTGGTTTTGAAGTACTATGTCTTGACTTCTTGTAAAGTCATCAGCTTCCTTTAGCTCCATTCTATGTCTGAAGGATTTGTTTTCCTCAGAGAGCTTTCTTATCTCCTTTTCCATCTGGCCAGCTCTGCTTTTTAAAGCATTCTTCTCCTCAATAACTTTTCAAACTGTTTTATCCATTTGAACTAAGCTGGTTTTTAACATGTTATTTTCTTCAGCATTTTTTTGGATCTCCTTGACTAAGTTGCTGACTTCTTTTTCATCTTTCTCCTCTATTTCTCTCATTTCTTTTCCCAATTTTTCTTCTATTTTCCTTATTTGATTTTCAAAATTTTTTTTTGAGCTCTATCATAGCCTGAGCCCAACTACCATTTTTCTTGGAGTCTTTAGATGCACAAGCTTGTACTTCCTCATCTTCAGATTGAGTATTTTGATCCCTCTTGGGATGATAGACAAAATATTTCTCAATGGTGTTCCTCTTTTTTCTCTGTTTACTCATTTCACCCGGCTGTGCCTGGCTTGGTGGTGCTTCCTGAACTTTTGAGTTTTAATTGGGACACCCCCACAAGGACCTCAGTGTGTGAGGCTCTGACTGTTCTCCTGGTCTGTGAATGACCACAAGCGTATCCCTCTGCCACAGGGCTGGGAAGGGGGAAGATCCTGATCTATGGGGGGCCTAGACTACTATCAGGATTTGAATGTGGTCAAAGCCCCAGAGTCCTGTTCCAGGGACAAAGGACAGACCTTGTCAGTCTCCCTCCACTCCCTTACCTTCTTCAGTGGGCTGGGCACTCAGGGTGTATCTGCCTGGAGGCACCTGCTTCCGTTTCCTGTATCTAGGCTGCCATGGTCACTGCCTCCATGCCTCAGCAACTTCCCTGAGGGCCTTGGCTTTGCACTTGCTCTGGCAGAGGTCTTCCCTCTGATCCTCCAAGTTGTGCCCAGTGCTCCCTGGGGTGCAAATCAGGAAACTGCTTCTGTTGCTGGGAACCACAGCTCCCAGGCATCCTGGAGCTTTTTCCAGGAGGTTGAAGTTCCTTCACTCTGGTGGGGCCACCCCTCTAACCCATGGAGCGGAGTTTTTCCACTATTTTCCAGGTTACCTTGGGCTAGAGAATTGCCTCACTGGATCTTTCTGTAGGTTCTGCCTCTTGAAAATTTAGCTAGAGTCACAATTTTAAGATTTTTGAAATATTTTGGAGAGAACACCTAGGAGAGGCTCTTCTCCTGTCACTATCTTGACTCCATCCGCCAAAATATGTGTAAATTGAGAAATTATCATTCAATTTGCACCCAGAGTTCATCAGTTCAGTCTCTGAAAGTGGAGAACAGTTTTAAAAAAAGTATTATTATAGGATCAGCTAGATGGTGCAATGGATAGAGAACAGGCCCTGGAATCAGAAGGACCTAAGTTCAAATCCAGCCTCAGATACTTAATATTTAGTTAACTATGTGTCCTTGGGCAAGTCATTTAACCCCATTGTATTGCCTCCCAGAAAATATTACTATAGATTTTTTTTGTAAATAGTATTTTTTCCAAATAAATATAGTTTTCAATATTCATTTTTATAAGCTTTTGAGTTCTAAATTTTTCTTCATCCCTCCCCATCTCCTCCCCAATATGGCAAGAAATCTCATATAATGATACATGTGCAATCATGTTAAACATATTTTCACATTAGTTAGTTATCAAAAGAGAAATAGAACAAAAGGGGAAAACCATGAAAATTCCCCAAAAAACAAAAGAAAGGGAAAATAGTATGCTTAGATTTGTATTCAGATTCCATAGTCTTTCTCTGGATGTGGATAACATTTTCCAGCATGAGTCTTTTGGAATTGTCTTGGATCATTGTATTATTGAAAAAAGCTAAATCTATCATGAGTTGATCATTGCACAATGTTGCTGTTGCTATAAATAATGTTCTCCTGATTCTGTGCACTTCACTTAGCATCAATTCATATAAGTCTTTCAAGGTTTTTCTGAAATCTGCCTGCTCATCATTTCTTATGGCACAGTAGTATTCCATCACAATAATGTACTACAACTTGTTTAGTCATTCCTCAAAAGATGGATGTCCCCTCAATTTCCAATTCTTTGCCATCACAAAAAGAGCTGCTATATTTTTGTACATATAGGTCCTTTTCCTTTTTTTAAGATGAGAGATAGTTTTAATAGGGTGGTGAAGATGAAAACTCAAATTCTAAGGACTTAGAGACAGAGTTGGTAATGAGAAAGTAAAACACTGGGTATAGATAATTATTTCAAGTTTAGCCATGAATTAGAGGAGTAAATAGACAGTAACTTAGTAAACTATGAGGATTAAGGGACTGCTTTTTTTTGGTAGAATTAAGGAAACCCTAGGTGTTTATAGAAATATAGAAAGGAATTAGTGGTAACTAATTATATATTATTTATGAAAGAGAGGAGATGATGACTGGGGCGAAGTCCTAGAGAAGTGGAGAGGGAGTGAGATCAAAAACTCAGGTACAAGTATCAGTCTGAATTATTTTTTAAAAAAGTTCTTTCCTGATCTCCAATCCTTCATTGCCAATTGAATGATTTGATCTAAATGTCTTAAAGGCTTCTAAATTCAACAAATCCAATATAAAATATTTTATCTTTTCCCTCTCCCTCTACCTTTTGAACTTTCCTAATTCTATTAAGGGCATCACTATCTTCTAGGAACCCAGGTTCACATACTAGGTGTCATCCTTGCATCCTCCCTCTTCCTCACCTCACATACACAATAAGTTGTCAAATCTTGTCACCTTTATTGCTCCACTCTTTCTTCTGTCACATAGCCACCATCCTATTTAGAAACTTGTCACTTTCAACTTGGACTTTTGCAATAGCTTCCTAATTGGTCTTCCTATCTTATCTTTCCTTCTCCAATTCATTCTCCAAATATTACCAAATACCTACATAAAACTCTCCTGCTCAATAAACTCCAGTGGTTCCCTATCACTCCTAAGATAATACAAACTACTGTTTTTGCTCATTTAAAGTCTCTCAAAACCTAACTCTGACCTACTTTCCAGACTATTAACAACCCAAGGGCTGCAATGGTATCCAAGCAGATGAAAGTATCCAATATATTGAGTAAATGCTTTACAAAGGATTGATAGAACTTAGAACAAAAATGGAACTGGATGACAAGGTGTCAAAAGAATGTGAATTAAACTGGTAAAGGAGTACTCACATGAATAAGATTATAAATTCATAGAAAATGCAAATTTTGTTGTTTCAAGTTCAGTAGAGCTCTCAATGACACAAAATACCATGAAAGAGGAAAAAGAGGGGTGGCTAGGTGGCACAGTGGATAGAGCATTGGCCCTGGAGTCAGGAGTACCTGAGTTCAAATCTGACCTCAGACACTTAATAATTACCTAGCTGTGTGGCCTTGGGCAAGCCACTTAACCCCGTTGCCTTACCAAAAAAAAAACTAAAAAAAAAAAAAAAAGAAGAAAGAAAGAGGAAAAAGAAATCTTGCACAGATCTGGAAAGAAATGGTAAAGTGCATCAAAGTGCATGATAAGATCATTCCAGGGAAAGGAAAAGTCCAATGAAGACAAGTTATTGGCTAAATATTCCAGCATTAAGCAATACACAAATAGTATATTACTTTGAAGAACAAAAGACAAATGCTTGATTATTATTTAAGACAGGTGGGAAAATATAGAGTAGAATTTCTTGTTTCTGGTGGGTAATACTGGATAGTACCTAGGAAGTTCAATTTGTTTGTTTTTCTTTTTTTAGTAAGGGAGCAGGGCATATAGTGGGTTTTTTTTTGGTAGGATTAAGGAAACCCTAGGTGTTTATAGGAATATAGAAAGGAATTAGTGGTAACTAATTATATATTATTTATGAAAGAGAGGAGATGTATAATTCTGATACCTAAACTGGGAAGAGTGAGATCAGGGAAAAGAAAACTATATATCAGTATTTCTAATAAATATTGATGTAACAATACTAAATAAAACATTTGCAAAGAGGGAAATTAAAATCAAGAAAATTGTTTCCCAAAACCAGGTTGGATTTATATCAGGATGACTGCAATATCAGGAAAATTGTAAATTTAATAGCCAGTGTTAATAGAAAAAGCAAAAAATAAATAACATCATTACATCCATAGATGCAGAAAAAGCAAAAGTTGACATCTGGAAAAGGAAAATACTACAGCTCTTCAACAAGTTCAAGGCTAAAGAAAAAAATCCAATTTTATTACTACTATTTGCTGTAGTTCTAGAAATACTAGCTATTGCAACAAGATAGCATAAATTGAATTAATAAGTAACAGCAAAGAAGAAACAAAATGATCATTTTTCCAGATGATATGATTTGTTGGAGAACCCTAGAGAGTAAACTAAAATTAATTTAAAAACTGATAAATTCAGTAAAGCTGCAAGATATAAAATAAAATGACAAAAATAATTTGTCTTTTCTACTTACTAATAAAATCAAGCAGGAAGAAATAGAAAAAAATTATATGCGAAATAAGAACAGAATGCATAAAAATATTTATGATTCCAGCTACCAAGATATACATAGGAATTATATGAATACAACTACAAAATAACATTTAAAGACATAAAGACAGATTCAAATAATTTTAGAAATATTGTCTATGCTTGCAAATGCCGATGTAATAAAATGACAGAAGTCTAAATTAATTTCACATTTAGTGCCAAAACAATCAAACTACCAAAAGGTTATTTATGGAGCTAAAAAATTTCAACAAAATTCAACTAGTAGAACAAAAGGTTGATATCTGATTTAAAAATTTAAGTGTTCATTAGTGAAACAAGTTAGGTAAACACCATCCAGATGGACAAATTAGAGACCAAAGGAAGGAGATAACTTTTCACAACTATCAATAAGGGAAAGTTCTTTACCAAACAATAGAGCTGATTGTAAAAGATAAAAGGGATAATTTTAATTCCATAAAATTGATTAGATTTGCCCAAAGGAAGTATGGTTAGGATTAGAAAGGAAATACTTAATTGGGAATAAAAAAATCCAAAAGTTTGCATCAGATTTTTCTGATAAAGATCTAGATTCAGGTTCCATCTTTTACGTATACTGTCTGTGTGACCTTGGAAAAGTATCAGTATTCTAAATAGCTCTCTAAAATTGCAAGTAGCAACTATAACACATTTGGATTTGGGGGATTCTTTTTGTTTTTTAGGTTGTTTTTTTTTTTTGCAAGGCGAACGGGGTTAAGTGGCTTGCCCAAGACCACACAGCTAGGTCTGAGTGTCTGAGATCGGATTTGAACCCAGGTACTCCTGACTCCAAGGCCGGTGCTTTATCCAATAGCCGCCCCTATTTGGGAGATTCTTAACCCAAGTCACACTCACTTTGACAAGCTGGATTTCCTAAAAGCAAAGCTAATCATATCTCCCTATGAGGTTCCCATGAGATATTGGGAAATATTTCTAATACTATTGATTTGAGCCTCCATTCTGGTGAATTACCAATATCAGTTGCCTGTTACAGTTAGTACTCCTTTATATCATTGCTAAATCAAGTGATTAATGCCTTAGTATCATGTAAGCAATTAACATTAATTAACTTTAAACATTTTACTCATCTCTTGGTAGAGAGTGATGGATTTAGGCTATACAGATTGAGACACATATGGCCAATGAAGGACTTTGTTTTGCTCATATTTGTTAAAATGATTGTTGGCTTTTTTTTTCAATAAGGGTAAATGGGGAGGGAAAGAATAAAATGTGTTCATTGAAAACAAATTAATTAAAACAACAGCAATTAGATCCTATAATAATATATTTACCTATCACCTTAGTCCTTGGGGAGAGTGAGTTCAAACTTAAAAGGGCTGATACTAAGTATAAACCCTCAGGTTCACCTGGAATGCAATAAAATTGATGAAGTTCACTTGCTTACAGAAAGTAGGCTACTGTTTCTGATTCATGGCAAGGGTGGATTTGGCTAGTTTGGCAAATCTGGTATGTACTTAAATTTCTGTCTCTGTTAGTTCTTCCAACCTTTCAAAATTCAGAAGACCACAAGCTAGACCATTTCATCTCCCATACTCATTCACTTGAGAGCAGGGGGAAAGGAGGGGAACAGAGAAAAAGGGGGAAAAAGCAAAGAGACAAAGAACAGATGAACTATATATTCATAGTGCCTTGTCAGTTTTGGTGGGGAGACGAGCAGCTGGCAACAGGAGGCTGTTTCTACCATTATTAGTACCCCATTTCCCCTCTTAGCAGATTGTTACTATTATTGTCTCAATTACCACCAAGAAAAAGGGGAAAAAAGCTGCTCCCAAGAGACACCTTTATATGTATACTAATTTCATTTCAGTAGTCAATCAAATCAGCTCTCTCTATAATAAGCAGACAGAAATCAATCACAGAATTACCTGCACATGTTCCAAAAGTCCAAGAGAGGGCTTGCTTTGAGGTCAGAAGGGTTGAGCAATCATTGGTCAATTCTCTGCTATGAAGAGAAGGTACAAAACTTCAATGATAGAGAGTTTTCCTCATCTAAGAATTCACTAAAGCAATGAAGCCATTCCCTATTCAATATATATCTATATATAGATATATATTGATATAAATATATAAGAAAAAGAATCATTCTCTAATTGATATATTGGAGATATAACTTCTGTCCTAAAGAGAAGAAACTAGAGATGTCTATTCTACTTCCCTTTAAATTGCAACATGATAACACTCCTGCTACAATGCAGAACTTCCTTTCTCCCAAGGCTTCTCTCTAACTTTCATAGGCAAATTTTCAAAAGAAAAGGAAAAAGCAAGTTATCAATATAATTTAAAATATAATTATTAATATAAATATAAAATATGACTAGTTTATCTTTAAGAGTAAGGAAAACAATTATACTGCTTTGCCTATCCCCCTATTCGGACCAAAGATACATATATCCTAGACTCTTCTTGGGCCTACTTCATATAGGTAAGGTTAATTTTCCCTCAAAAAAGAATTGAAACTGTCACCAAGAGTCCAAGGGAGTAAGGCTCAAAACATTGACATAGCTTCCTTGAGGAGTCAAAACCCCCTCCTTCAGCTTTTAACTAGACCCTCATTGTCAACAAAAGCAGAGAAGTTGTGCCCATATGAATCAGCACTGTTTCTTTGCTAAATATCCTTTTCTTGTTATGGTTTTTGTTAACTGTTATATGGTCCATTATGGTTTTATTTCATTTTAGTTCTGAATCTGAAACACCAGACAGGTATTGATTTGGACCTGGATGAAAACACTATTCAAAAAAAAAGGTTCTGAAACAATATTATATTGACCAATTTACCATATTTCCCCATGTATAAGCCACAGCCTTTTTTCAAAAAATTTTGGGTCTAAAAACTGGGAGCATCTTTAGTCAGTGGTTATAGATTTTTTTTACTTGCATTTCCTGCTTTTCCGAGCTTGTTATCTTTTCATTCATTGTTTCTGCATTTGTTGCCAGTATATTGATTAGGTTGATTTGCTATGGTCTTCCCAGAAATAGCTCAGAAAAGATTTTCGTTCAATGCTGAATTCAAGTTCAAAGTGATCCAGTTTGCAAAAGTAAATGGAAATCATGCTGCTGAACCTAACTTTGGTCTTCCTTCAACTGAGAAAACTATCCAAGACTGGTTGTGGGAAGAAGAAATCCAACTGAAAATGTCTAGGCAAAAGTCCATGAGAGGCAAATCAATCAAATGGCCTGAGTTAGAAGGAATTGAAGCTATAGATGGAAGAGCAAAGGGCCATTGGAATTCCTTTGTCCACAAAGATGGTTCAGCAGAAGGCAAGAAGAATTGTTGATGAAAAAGAAGTGACTGATGTTGCTTCAGGTTCCTGAAACAGAATGGACTAAGTGTATGTCCATCACCAGATTTGCCCAGGGAGTGCTTGTGGTCAACCACAGACCAGAGCACAGGCAGGAGAGCAGTCAAGAGTCTCTCCTAAGGCAGTGATTTGTCATCAAACACAGATGAGAACAAGCTAAGAGATGGGAGTTTTGACAATGTTGAGGAGTTGTATGAATTTTATGATGAATAAAACTTGAGTTCAATACTTTTTTGTTGCACTTTTTTTGTTCAAATTTCAGGCCCCCAAATTAAGGTGCGTCTTATATATGGGGAAATGCAGTAAACTTCAATATTATGTTAATTATTTATGTAATACAAGAAATTAGAAAAATATTTGAAGAAACCTAAACAAAAACTAAAATTAAAATAACTAAAACACTATCACACTGTTTTTCTAAATTACACTAAATCAGGATTGGTTTGTGTCATTGAAAAGTTCAAATTGTAAAACTCAAATATCATGGAAAAGTCATGTGGGGTTGTGCAGAGAACAGGGTTCCACTCCTGTCTCTGATTCTTATTAGTAGTGAGCTCCTGGGCAAATCATGTAATTTCTCTTAGCTTCAGTGTCTGCATCTGTAAAATGGAGGTGATAGTTTTCTATCACAGAGATTAATGAGAAGGCATCAAATGAAATAACAGCACTGTATAACTTGTTCCTGGGAAAAATAAATGGTTTAATGAGATTTACAAGCAGGTTTCAAGAGGAAATATGACATAATGAATAGAAAACCAGGAAGATCTGAGCTCAAGTGCTGCCTCTGAAACATGCTGACCCTATGATCTTGTAGAATTATTCTGCTAAAGGAGAGTACCTCATTGAGAACTCCCTATAGCAATGCTATAAAAATAAACACACAGAAGGCAACTAGGTGGTGCAGTGGATAGAGTACAGCTCTGGAGTCAGGAGTACATGAGTTCAAATCTGACCTCAGACACTTAAAAATTACTGAGCTGTGTGACCTTGGGCAAAGTCACCTAACCCCATTGCCTAGTTAAAAATAACAAAGAAACAAACACACAAAACCATATTATAAAAACTACTCGGGGCGGCTAGGTGGCGCAGTGGATAAAAGCACCGGCCCTGGAGTCAGGAGTACCTGAGTTCAAATCTGGTCTCAGACACTTAATAATTACCTAGCTGTGTGGCCTTGGGCAAGCCACTTAACCCCAATGCCTTGCAAAAACCTTAAAAAAAAACCCCTACTCTACTAACATCTGGGTTAACCTCTTCCCCATGGAAGTCAGAGACATCTCTCCCAGTTACATTCTAGAAACTTCTAAAAACAGAATACCAGATTTGAACTCTTGTAAATTAATCTAGATTTAAGCCCAACAAAAGATCATTATCTTTCTACATTAATATAATATCAACATGTGATTCAATATACCCTGGGAGGATGGAGGAGATCCATCAGGAAAAATGGACAGAGATCATCTTGGTAACAGCTCTTGGTTCTAATACAATATCTTTCCTGTGAAAAGCCTAAAGCACTTATTAATGTTATAGACTCACAAATCTTCACAGCACCCCTCTCCAAAGAAAAGAGATAAGATTTAATACAGGGTGCACTATATTCCAAAAAAGATATGACCTTCTTTTTGATCTTCTCAGCTAACCAGTAAAAGAATTTCCTCTCAAAAGGGAGGTGCCTGTTAGAGAAGAAAGGATTGAATCATTTTATTAGGTTTCTGTTTTTGCCATCTCATTTTTTAAAGTGTATGATGTTATTGGACCAATTATAATTTTTTATTATATATGTATATATATTCTAGACTTAAACCTGGAGTTAGTCACTTTGACTCTTTGTTTCCCTTTGGGGGTAGGGATAGAATAGGAGCATATAATCAAGTGCCAAATCCTAGAACTCTGTTTTCCTATATCTTCAATCTTTCCTTTCCATTCCATTGTCATTTCATTTTATTTCCATATAAAAGATTACTAGAATCATACTTAAATTACAATAACTTCTGAACTGATCTCCTTGTCTCAAGTCTTTTCTTGTCTTAATTCATTTTACATACTTGCTGACAAATTACTTTATTTTGTATAAGGTGGTTTCTTCCTCCACAAAATGCACTCCATCAAGTTTTTCTCATCCTTTGTGATTAAAAAATATTATAAAGAGAAAGAATACTACTGCTAGCTTAAGCTCTCTTAAATAGGGTTTTCATTATGCCATTCCCTTACCTCAAACTTCCAATGATCTCCTATCTACCAAATAAAGTTTAAAATATCTATTTTTCCCTAATCTGGTTTCAATTTAGGTTTTCCATCTCCCCTCCGAAATTACATCCCTAAACAAACCTTTTTACTCTAGTCAGACTAAAAGTGGACTATTTTTCTCCAAACATGTCTTGGGTACTCTTATATTTATCTTAATCAGAATCTTCTCATTGACCACTGCCTCTGTTGCTGTTCAACTTTCAGTCATGTCTGGTTCTTTGTGATCTCTTTTGGAGTTTTCTTGACCATTTCCTTATCCAGCTTATTTTACAGATGAGGAAACTAAGGCAACTAGAGTTAAGGGACTTGCCCAAAGTCACACAACTACTAAGAATCTGAGGTCAAATTTTAATTCTCAAATATGTTTTCCTGAATTAAGATCTATCCACCACTAACTTATGTGCTACCTAGCTACTCCAAACATTGCCTCTATCTTTCCCCATTTCCTCTTTAGAGAATCAGAATTGTAAGCATTCTTCAAAATCCATCTTCTCTAAGACTTCTCAAACCCCACCCAATAGACTGGATCTCACAGTCTTAAGAAAAGTAGCATTGGAGAGAGCATTCAAATATGACTCAAGAAACCAGGGCTCTTGGTTTAGGCTCTGTGACAAATAAACAGACCTGGGAAAGACCTTAATTTTAAAAGGCCAAGGTCACCCAGTATATCCTGGACATCACCAGTCATCTTGACCTTTTTCTTGCCACTGAATCCTGATGACTCTGGGGGAGAGAACAAAGCTGATGGCTTTGTGTAGTTCTTTGTGTAGTTCTAGAATCCAATTCATAGACAATTCAAGATATCACATTTGTGATGTCATTGATCCTCTTTGAGAATGAAGGACAAACAACAACAACAACAACCAGCCAACCACTCACTAGCAGGATGGCATTTAGTAAGTCACACATCTCTCTGATTCTCCCCTTTCCTCATTCTCACATAAGAGTATTGTATGAAATAAATTATCTCTAAAGGTCTCTTGTAGCTCTAAAATACTTTGATTTGAAGTTCTTAGGAATCTTAGAGGTCATCTTAGTTCAACCCTTCCATTCTTTGAGCACTTTTTTGGTTTATAGAATTCATTTGTTATTTATCATAATTGGATACATCCAGAAGTATGGTTACACTGGTAATATTACCACTGATTTTACAACCTCTCCATTCTTTATTTAATAGCATTATAAATTGCTATGGCACAGGCATGGTACCCAATCATCTGTCAAAGAGACAATGGATTAGCCTGGTTTTCAAAAGACCGCTGATCACCTGGTTTGTATTTGAAGCATTTTATCTCAAAATTAACACATCACTTTTTCAATGTCTGTGTGCACCATGTCTCCTTAATTAGACTTTAACCCCACTTAGGGCAGGGACTGTATTTTATGCTTCTTTTAATCCTATATAATACAAGGCAATTATAGTGGAACCTGTCTGTATATGTGTGAGTATATGTGTGTGTGTTTATATTTGTGTGTACACATCCACACCCACACACCCACTAGGATGACACAAAGTTGCCCTTCGATATTCTTGTTAACCACATGCACCAGCTCAGCTCTTGTGAGCTTAGGGGATGACCTGACTCAACCCTGGAAGACTTGGGCACTTTGAAATGATGAAGCAATCCCCTCAAAATTACTGAGCTGGAAGAGCCAATGACTCACTTGGAGGACCTTTAAAAAGAAGAGAACTTGATACTCACTCTCTTCCTTTGACTCTCCCATGGGTCAAGTAGTACCCACTTTCTCTGGACTCTCCATGAAGGTGGCAGAGAGGGAATGATTGCTGCTCTTTTTCCTCCCAGCTGCTTCCATATAAAGCATGGACTCAACCTGGCCCTTGGCTGCCTTTCTCTGCTTTTTATTTCCTTTCCTAGGTAGGTAACTACATTTTTCTCAAGCTGCACAAGTCTAGGCTTATAAAGTTTGAAAGACTCAATTTGAGAGATCCTAGAGATTCCCTTACTAGTGGTAAGGGAAAACTTTACATTGAAGAAAATACTATGAACAATTAAAGAAACCCATGATCCTGAACTGGCTTACCTGAAGACATGGATTTTAAATGAAATATAAAATGCCTTTTTGTCAGATTGCTTTATGTCCTGATAAAGTTCAAGTTTCAGTTGCCCAATAAATTGTAACACTACATTTAGATTATATTGTTGTCAATGTATATTCATTGCCAGGTCAGGTTCTCTAGGACTGAATATTTAAGGAGAGGGAATAAGATTACCTCAGCCCTCCTGAGGCTACAGTATGCCTTATTGTTAGATAAATGAAATCTGATCATTGTATGTGCATAGGTTTTAAATAACATTCTGAATTAATATAATTCCTTCAGCTGGGTTACACTATATGTCTCTGCAATAAAAGGCAGGAGAGAAGCAAAAGAGAGAATGTTCAGAATATAGAATAGAGATATACAAAGCCAAGTTCAGGCTAGTTTAGTGATCTGAGTGTTAGATCCAGGCCTCTGTTCCACTCTTGCCCAGCAAAGCCCTGCTGATCATCTTTTCCTGAGGACAGTAATCCTAACCTCCACAGAAACTTCAAACAACTCCCAATTGCACCTTGGTGACCCCTAAACAAAACATATTCTCCATGGAAACCCCAAATGGCTCTCAGCCCCACCCTACTTCCTATATCCAATACCCTATAAAAAGGATTGCTCCTTTCACCACCCACTGCTCCAGTCCACTGTACTTTCCCTCAATAAATAGCTTAGCATTCACTTCCATTAGTAGCCTGTTCTCCTTGTATCTTGGGTTCACTCATTGACCTTTCATCTGTTGCTGACAATGGCCCATACTGAGGTAACCTCTAACAACCAGTCCCTTCCTGTCATCCACAAGACACATGCAAGAAGTCCCACACTCTCATTCCTTTCTTAGTGGCTATAGGCATCCTTTCTGGAGTGGGTATAGGGGGTAAGAGGCATCACAACTTCTCTGTATTACTTTCAGCAACTATCACAAGACCTTCAGGAAAGTCTTGAAGACATAGCCAAAAGCCTTCCACAGATTCAAGAGCAACTGGATTCCCGAGCAACTGTGACCTCACAAAACAGATGGAACCTGGACCTACTAACCACTGAGAAGGGAATCCTCTGTTTGTCCCTGATCAAAGAATGTTTTTTCTATGTGAATCAGTCTGGAGTGGTTCAGAATACTGCAAAATGATAGAACTTCAATATATTAGGGAAAAATCAGCTGAAACCTGGTCAAGATGATTTCAGTCTTCCCACATACTCCCCTGGCTCCTTCTCATATTATTTCCACTAATCATGATCTTTTTGGCACTCTTCTTAGGTCCACCTTTGTCCTTCCTTCATCCAAAAGACATCCGAAAGACTGCAACATCTCAGATGGCAAATCCATGATGCTACAACATCCCAGATGGCAAATCCATGATACTACTTCTGGCCCAAGGATACCAACAGTTCCACCACTTTACTCTTTGTTGTACCTGAAGACATCATTGCCCCCATTCAGTTAGAAGCAGCTCCAGAAGAACTGACTTCTGACCCCAATCCCCCCCCCCCCCTTAGTAAAATTGAAACAAAAAAGGCTGGAATGTTGGATCTAGGCCTGGATCCAGTAGAGCCCTGTTGATTATCCTTTCCTGAAGACATGAATCCTCACCTCCTTCAAACAACTACCAATCTCACCTTGGAACCCCCCCCCCCCATGCATTCTCCATGGAGACCCTAAATGGCTCTCAGTTCCTATGGAAACTATGCCACCTTGCCTCCTATATCCAATACCCTATAAAAAGGATTGCTTTCCCCACTAACCACTGCTGGAGTCTGCTTGGACCCAGCCCAAGGTACTTTCAATAAATAGCTTTCCATTCAATTCTATTAGTAACCTGTCCTCCTTGTGGTTCACCTTTTGATCTTTCATTAAGCACAGCCTCAATGAATATGTCCTGAATATTGTTCCTCATTTGCATTCTTGAGGATTACTGACTGGTCTATGAATGTATACTGGGATAACACTACAGTGTCAGCTGATGGTTGAAGTGTCAGCTGTGGCTGAAGGTAAAATGCCTAGCAGAGTGGAGAACCTACATATTTGGGTTAAGACTTTCCTGGGTAGGAAAGTAGTCAAGAAGTGGTCCAGAAGAAAGTGTTTCCAGATTCCCTGAAATTCCTTTTTATCATCTGGTACAGCTCAGCCATTATTATTCATTGTGGTAGTTGTTGTTTATCCTTCATTCTAGAAGAAGATTAGGTGATGCCATGACTTACAAGTAGTTGGATTCTGAAAACTGAAGTTCTTTGGACTAGAGATGAATCTTTTGACTTGCTAGCCTCAGGTGAAGCACACTAGGACATCAGGGCATCTTTCTGCCGTCAAGACTGGAGAAGAAGGGCAGCTAGGTGGCACAGTGGATAGAGCACCAGCCCTGGAGTCAGGAGGACTTGATTTCAAATCTGGCCTCAGACACTTAATAATAACTGCCTAGTTGTGTGACCTTGGGCAAGTCACTCAACACTATTACCTTAAATAAATAAAAATAAAATTAAAAAAAAAAGACTGGAGAAGAAACCCAACACCAACTTTGTACCAGAAACCAGGGAGAGTTTGAAGAGATGGAATAAAAACTGTAGTTGAGGCCTGGAGTTGGGGATAGGGGAAGGAGAGAAAGAGAAAGAAAAGAAGCACTTTACAAATATCTCATTTGGTGCTCCTAGTACTCAGTGATTTTATACTTGAAGAATTAAGCATTGATAAATTGAAGGGAAGCACTGAGGCATCTGGTTGGATAGCCAGTATCAGAGTAGGCAGCCACTACTACATCACTCAAGCACTTGTCAACCTGGCAGAACTCTAGGAAGGGGCATGACTAGCTGTCTAAGATTCATAGAGTTTTTCTTTCTGGGAGATCTGATGAAAAATAATGACTGTTCTTTGTGCCTGAGATGGTAGACATTTACCCTATTTGGGTTTTTTCTGTTTTTTTTAAGTCAGTTCATAATTCCTGCTTTAATTAGTCTTCTTTTTTTAATTGATTGATTTAATTAATATTCTGAAGCTATTTTATTCTGGATTGTCATAACTATTTTGCCTGCTTCATTATTCATAAAAAAGGTGTTACAGAAAGGAAGAAATAATGCTTGCATTAATATTATGTGACCCATCAATAAAATGAATACTCCATGCTCAGGATCACTATGAGATAAAATAATATTGATTTATTAATTTTTATATACATTCTAAAGTAGGTAAAGTTGTACCTAGGTTTTTGGTGGTAAAGTGTGTTAGTCACCATAATCACTGGGTAGTTATTCTTCTTTCTCTGTTGTATCCTCCCTATCTAAATGCACACACAGAGATAACTCTCTGCAGGATTGAAGTTGAAGTCAGGTTATGCCTGAATGGGGGAGAAAAGGAATATGTGGAACTGGCCAATAAGAGTCATATTCCAAGAAACCAGAGGAGGGAGTGAATGACATTTCCCTTTCATTTTCATTCTCAACCTCAAAACCCAGATAGCACAAAGACTACAACTAGGAATATATATGAATGTTTGAAAGCAGAATATGGTCCATTGATCTGTTTACATTTGCCTAGGAACTACTTTGGTGGCTATATAGAGGAGTGGGTGATAATTTTTCTCACCTAAAGAAACAGATTGAATTATTTGACATGTAGCATGTGTATAGAACTAAAGAACAAGCAAAGGAGAGAAGAGTGGGTGGCAGTTTGTTGGCAGCATCTTTCTTGCTTTTATATAATAATCCACATAATAGAAAGTTTTTTTCTTATTTTCTACTTTTATCATGACCTAAAATTTAACTAATTCAATTATCATTTACATATTCCATGTAGCCAGCAGAGAAACTGAGTTCAAATCATGAGAACAAGATCTACAAAGTGGCAGTATAAAGAACAAATACAGAAGTGAATAAACACTTTTCTAGTAGCTAAAGGGAAATCCTAGTAAAAAATCTTGAAAAGCATCCTACTACCCACATACTGTATGATTGCCTTGGAAAAGCTAAATTAGAGTTAATCCCTTTTATTTCAACCACCTTGAGGTATGCAATCCAGAGTCACTTAGGTATCTAAGCAATTGTTACAGATAAGAGAATTCATCTAAACAATTATTACAGATAAGAGAGTTCTTCTGTCTTTACATGACTGAGCAGGTGAAGTTCTGTTGCTCCCTTTCATATAGTAGTCATCATACCATTTGAAATCAAGAGAATTCTATCCATCCAAGAGAATCTATCCATTTCAAGTCTTCTTCAGTTTTTTGTTTTTTATATTCACTTAACCTGAACATATTGCAAGACAATAAATTAGTAATCAATTGTCTGAATTTTTCTTTTCTTTCTTGGTTCTGTTTCAACACCATACTTCTACTTTTGCATTTGCTGTTGCTTCTGTGTTTTGTTTCTTACCAAAACTTTAGAATTACAAAAGTATGGCAAACACACAACTGTTGGTCTTAAATCTTCATCCTGACCTCTAGTTGCATTATCCAAAATCATATTTAACAGATAAACACAAATTTATTTCAGTATATTCATTCCGTTTTCTGTTCCTTTGAAGGAATGTTTGGGAATTGCTTAGACTGAGTTACTAGGGCACGTCACCTTCTGATGATGAGGAAAAGAAGCAGTTCAGTTTAAATGATCACTTCTTTAACTTCCTACTTATTACATACAGCAGTTCTAATCCAAGTCAGACTCTATCATCTTTATATGGTCTTCTACATTCCAACTCAGGTACCTGTTTGAGTGGGTGGAAAAGCCTACAGATAGGTTATAGAATTAAATCCTATTTAAGTGATGATTCTTCTCTACCCTTAATGTACTACCTATTGACCATCAGAGTTTCTCATGAAAATAAAGTTTACAGAGAAGGATTTAATTTTGTGGTATTCTCAAGTACGTAGTAATCCTCTTCTTGATTCTGTGATGGCTAATAGAAAATTGCAAAGGGGAAAAGATGTTTTTTAAAATATTAAAACTGGAATGATTTTGAAAAGTTACAACTTAAAAATCATTTTAAAATTCTATATAATGCTTAATACATGGAAATATCTTATAATTTATGAAACAGATCACTAGGCAAGGGCATGAGGCTAAAAAGTTTTTTCAGGATACCCTTTCTTCAGGATACCACCCCAGCTTTGCATCATCTTCAAATCTGATAAGACTGTTAAATAAGCCTTTATTAAAATCATTTGTAAGAATGTTTAACAGCATTTCCTAGACATACCCTGACAAGTTAGCATGGATAACTATTCTTTGCATTCATCTAACCAATTCCAAATCATTTTCCTAGCCCATATTTCTCCATGTTTTTCATAGGAAGAGATTACTTTCTCAAATGTTATGCTACAATCTAAGTAAATTGTAGGTACTCTATCCACTGCACCACCTAGCTGTCCCAAATAATCATCTTCTTAATAAAAAAATAAGTCCTCAGGCAACCATGTGAATTAAGGAGATTCAGAGGTCCTATGCTTTTAGAAAAAGGATGTACTAAGAAGGTATAGTAAGAACAGTTGGGACAAAACAATCCTCCCAAACCAGAAGTTTACTTTCTCCTTCCATATGCAAGATCCCTGAGGGAATGGATTCAAAATACAACACTAGTGAGACTAACATGCAGAGAACATAAATGGCAAAAATATACCTCTTGACTTAAAGCCAGAAGGTCTTCCCCCACCCACTTTCTTAGGGAGGCAAAATGGAATCCTTATGAAATTTCCCTTAAATGTATCCTTTTAGGGGTGGCTAAGTAGCTCAGTGGATAGAGCACTGGCCCTGGAGTCAGGAGTACCCGAGTTCAAAACCAGCCTCAGACATTTAATAATTACCTAGTTGTGTGGCCTTGGCCAAGCTACTTAACCCCATTGCCTTGAGAAAAAAACCCCTAAAAAAAAGTATCCTTTTTCTGGGCTGAGTATTGACACCTTTTTGAAGTTCATAGCTTAGGAGCGGGTAGGTGGTGTAGTGGATAAAGCACCGGCCTTGGAGTCAGGAGTACCTGGGTTCAAATCTGGTCTCAAACACTTAATAATTACCTAGCTGTGTGGCCTTGGGCAAGCCACTTAATCCCATTTGCCTTGCAAAAACCTAAAAAAAAAAAAAGAAAAGAAATTTATAGCTGACTCTTCTCCCTCCAAACTGCTTTGGATTAGCTGGCCCTTCTCTTTTCATGCTTTCTGAAGCTGATGCCATCCTAGAATTACAGTCCCTTCACACCTTTCTTCTGTGCTGGCCATCACTATTCTAGTAGGTACTGTTACTATCTGTGTTTGCATCTTTCATATACAGCTAGGTTTTGGCTAATTCCTTCCTGAATCTTTAATTCTTTCATCTCCACAGCAATTAGAAAAAATTGTTTTTATCATCATCCATGTTTTTATATATAAAGTCCAGAGATACCATAGACAGAAACTCAAAGCTCCAGATATTAGATTGAAGTTAGGCAAGGAATATGTGAATATGTTCTGTATAATCTGTGAGGAAAGAAGAAATCTGGACAAGCTCTTCCTGTTACTTCTAATACATTTTGGAATTTTTGCAGTAATCAAAGTCAAGCTCACAATAGTTTGTAGATATTTTGCTTTTTCCCTTTTTTCAAAAATTCCTCTTTGCTAATATCATAGACAGTGGCTCAGCAATCATATCTGCAGATTCTTTGGGTTCACTTGGTCAATTTGTCTTGAATTTATTTAATACAACTAGATGTTCTCTTACTGACTTGGCTATTACTGTTAGACTTTTTTGTTCACTTCTTTCTAGTTCTAAGGTCATGTTCCTTGTATTTTTGTTTTTTGTTTGGATAATCATTTATGTTTTATTTATTTATTTTTCCAACTACATGCATAGATAGTTTTCAATAATTATTTTTGGAAGGTTTTGAGATTCATATTTTCTCCCTCCCTCCCTTTACCTCTCCCCTTCCTCTGATAGAAAGCAATCTAATATAGATTATACTTATATAACTATATTAAACATATATTCATATCAATCATGTTGTGAGAGTAGAATCAACCAAACTTATAATAAACAAAACAAATTGAAAAAAATTGAAAATAGTAAGATTTGGTCTGCATCCAGACTCCATAGTTTCTTCTCTGGATGTGGATAGTATTTTTCATCACATGCCCCTTAGAACTGTCTTTGATTATTGACCTACTGGGAGGCAGGTCCATCACAGTTGATCATCACACAATGTTGTTGTTAATGTTTACAATATTTTTCAGATTCTGCTCATTTCACTCAGGATCAGTTCATGCTAGGCTTTCTGGGGTCTCATGATTTCCTTTTTTTTTTTAATTTAATTTAATTTTTCCAAATACATCAAAGATAATTTTCAACATTCATCCATTTGCAAATTTATGAATTCTACCACCCTCCCTCCCCTCTCCTCTTCCCATGGGGGCAAACAATCTGGCAAAAGTTAAATGTGTACATTCCTGTTCACCATATTTCCATATTAGTCATATTTGTGAAAAAGGAATTAGAGCAAAGAGGCAGGGGGAACCGTGAGAAAGAACAAAATATCCCATTCACATTTACAGTTATGATTATTAGTTCTGTATTTTCCTCCATTCCCTTGTTTATGCTTTTTTCTTTCCTTTCTCTTACCAATGTTCCTTACTAATGTTTTGCTTCTGATTTCTACCTCTATCTCAGTCCTTTTTATTAATCCTTTTTTTCCCCTTTTTACTTTTCTTTTTAATTTTAACTTTACCTTTTACCTTTGTTCTCTCTTTTATTGGTTCCTTCTTCTTTCTTTCCCTTTCTCCCTTAGTTCCTATAGAGGGTTGGACAAATTTTTAAATCCAATTGGGAATGTATGATATTTGGGTCAAATCTGTTGAGAGTAAGATTTACTCATTGCTCACATCCTCCCTTCTTTCCCTCTGCTTTGTGCCTAATCCTTTGTCTTCTCCCAGAAGAAAATCTATAACAAAATGTATTCCTTTTATCTGTCCTGATAGAAGTAGGGTTTGCAAGGCAAAAGGGTTAAGTGACTTGCCCAAAGTCACACAGCTAGATAATTAAGTGTCTGAGGTCCTGTTTGAACTCAGGTCCTCCTGACTCCAGGGCCTGTGCTTCACCCAGCTGCTCCCAGAATTACAGTTCTCAGGGGTTGATTGATTGAGTCACTTTATATCTACAACCTCAGTTCAAGTACAATCTCCTCAACTGTACCATTAGAAATATAATTGTTGGGGTGGCTAGGTGGTGCAGTGGATAGAGCATCAGCCTTGGAGTCAGGACGACCTGGGTTCAAAACCGACATCAGACACTTAATAATTACCTAGCTGTGTGGCCTTGGGCAAGCCACTTAACCCCGTTGCCTTGAAAAATCTAAAAAAAAAAATACAACCCTCATGAGTTAAAGTATCATGTAAAGCAAAATTACTTAAGAGCTTAAAGTTTGATCACATCACAGTACTTTGTCTAAATATGTTCCTTTCAATTGTCCTAAGAGAAATAAAGTTCTCAAGAGTTAACTGACTTTCCTCCCCTGCCTTCCATTTATCTTTTTATGTATCTCTTGAGTCTTGTATTTGAAGATCAAAATTTCTGTTCAGTTCTAATCTTTTTATCATATAAGTTTGAAAGTCTTCCATTGCATTGAAAAGTCATCTTTTTCCCTGAAATAATATGCTGAATTATGCAAGATAGTCAATTCTTGGTCATAATCCAAGGTCCTTTGCTTTCCTGAAATATGCTTATCATATTTCAGGTTCTCTGATCCTTTAATGTTGAAGTTGATAAGTCCTTCATAATCCTAATTGTAGTTCCCTGATATTTAAATTGTTTCTTTTGGTTGCTTGAAGTATTTTCTCCTTCAGCTGAGAATTCTGAAATTTGGCTACAATATTCCTTGGAGTTTTTATTTTAGGATCTCTTTCTGAGAATAATCGCTGGATTCTTTCAAGGACTTTTATCTTCCTTCTAGGATATTAGGGCAGTTTTCCCTGATAATTTCTTGCATGATATTGTCCAAATTGTTTTTCTGATTGTGGCTTTCAGACCAATAATTCATAAATGATCTCTCCTGAGCCATTTTCCAGGTCAGTTTTTCCTAAGAGGCACTTTACATTTTCCTTTTTCCCCCCAGCCTTTTGGTTTTCTTTGAAGGAATTTTGGTGTCTCATAGAGTCATTCATTTTCATTTGTGCAATTATAGTTATTAAGGTTTTAGTTTCTTCATTTAGTGCTTTTATTTTCTTTTCCAATTTTTTCCCCAGCTGGTTAATTTTACTTTTAAAATTATTGCTTTCTTCAGTTAATTTTTCATAATTTTTCTGCATGACTCATTTCTTTTCTCCATTTTTTTCTTCCTCTCTTCTTTGGTTTTTAAAATCCTTTTTAAGCTCTTTCAAGAGGTCATTTTTGGAATTGAGAATCCCTTAAAGGCTTCACATGTAAGCATTTTGTCATTGAGATAACCTCTTCTGAGATGGTTTGCAGAGATCCCTATTAAAATAGTAGCTGTCAATGGTTCACACTTTTTTGTTTTTCCAGTCATTTTGCCAGTTGAACTCTATTTCTGAGGTATAGGGTGTATAGTCCTAAGTTTTTTTTTTTTTCCTGAGGACAAGGAGTTCTGGTTCCTGGCTTTCTGCTCTGGCATTTCTGGTATTCCGGGTTTGCTCCTTGTTCTAGGGTAGCACATCACCAGTTTCTCAGGGTTTGAAACTTTGCTCTCCAAGTTGGGGTTGGGACCCTTACTGCTGGCAGGGCAGCACCAGGGCCTTAGCTACACTATGGCTAAAAGGCTCTTGCTGACTTCCTAGCACTCCCACCTACAGTGGGATAAACTCCCCTTTGACCCACCTGACAGACCTTTTCCAAAATTCCTCCAAGATATTTCCTTGAAAAGTTAATTCACTGGGGTTTTTTTTGGTGGGTTCTGTTGCTTTAGGATCTGATTAGAAGCTTCATTCAAAGATATTCAGTCCTTGTGTTTTTCATTGAGTTGGGTTAATTCCAGGAGTTGGATTCTCTTATCCATCTCCCATCATTTAGCAGCAAACATTTTATAGTCACATTATAAATATTACCCTCTGCACCACTAAAAGGTACAAAATTTATGTATATTCTGGTGAATTTTAACAAAGAATGAGTTATATTACAAAGATTAATTCCACCTGGTTGATACTTTGATGGGGAGCGCTGCAAAATCTGCCATTGGTTCCCTTAGACACTTCTAGATGAAAGTCATACTCCTCTAGACTCATAAAGTTTCTCTTGGTTCTATATTAGCTTTCTCTGTGCAGATACAAATACCAGTATCCATATGAGAGGCACAAGATGAGTCTTCAATAGAAATGTAATGAAAGACTAGTCTGTTCCTACTTACATTAATTATTTTTGAAAGGAATATGTTGCATTTATTATATACTTTTTAAAAAGTAAATTGTAGGGGTGGCTAGGTGGCGTAGTGGATAAAGCACCAGCCTTGAAGTCAGGAGTACCTGGGTTCAAATCCGGTCTCAGACACTTAATAATTACCTAGCTGTGTGGCCTTGGGCAAGCCACTTAACCCCATTTGCCTTGCAAAAAAAAAAACACCTAAAAAAATTTAAAAAAAAGTAAATTGTATACTAGTTGTGTGATCCTAGTCAAGTAATCTAACCTCAATTGACTCACTCAAAAAAAGAAAACAAAAGTAAGTTGTAAAAAGTTTTCAATAATCTTTTTCTGCTTTCTCTATATGAAAATAACTTTGAGTGTTTTAAATTCAGGATAAACACAATATCCTGAACAAAATGATACCTTTCTTAACTGAATTAAGCAAGTAATGTAGGAATAAAAAAATCAAAAAGCACATCCTTTTCTACTCTTAATTGGGTCACCATAAATAAGACAAAGTCTAAGAATCTTATTCAAGGATTATAAATCTTTCCCTGAACTTTATTGAGCTTTTTATTCAAAATTCATTTGAATTTTGATTTTATGAATGAGGGATTCAGACCTAGAAGACATTATAATAGTAATTCTTAATATTTTATAACACAATTGAGTCCTTGGTGCTATATATTTTTATCTCTGTATTGTGCATGCATGCATTATAGTAGCAAAATAGGGAGAATAAAGCATTGAGTTTGTTTTTTTAATAAGAAATAAGTTAATTCAGTTGATGTGTGTTTGCTGACTCCCAAGAGTTTAAGTTTTCTGGATATAGTAATGAGTGGGATAAAGTCAGAGATTTCTTTTTTTATATATAGTATAGTATTTAATGATCTCCAGATACCAGGGTAAAGATAATTGTTAAGAGAGAAGGATAATGTTTGGCAAAAATTATGTTTAAACTAATATGGCAAATGGATATATTACTCAGCTATCAATAGTGATTTCAAAAACAAAGTAGCACAAGGGAGGGATTGCTTTTGGGATCCTTGGGGGAAAATTCATATATAAACAATGAAATGATTAATTTTGATTACAAAATACTGTAAGTTTTTTGGTATTAACAAATCTAAAGAAGTTAAGTTGAGAAGGAAATGTTAAAAAAGAGAAAAATCCACTACAAATTTTTCTGCCTTTTTTCTTGGATGTATAAGGGAATTAATTCACATTTATAAGATCATTTTCCTAAGAATTCCCCAAGATAAAAATGGTGAAATGATAAGAATAGGTAATTTCAAGGGAAGAAATACAAACTTTATAGGATTATGAAAAAACTACTTCAAATGATGAATATATGGAGAAAATCAAACTTAAGCAACTCTGAACTTTTGCCTCATATCCATAGCACTGGGAAATATGACCCCCCCCAAAAAAAAAACCCATAGAAAAGCACAAATGTTCCATTGGTTTAAACTGTATTTTTGTCAAACTTTTTGTCTATTTCTCTTAGCAGTTTTTTCCATTTAAATTTGTATCCTACTTACATTAATTTTAAAAAAAATTGGATACTAAAGAAGCTTTCAGTAAGGCCCCCTGCCTATCAAGTATTCATTAAGATTTAAAAGTAGTAGGGCTATTCAAAATCTTTAAAAATGCATTTGCTATAGAAGTAATTTTTGGTGGAAGAAATAGAGAAATTATTCTGGAAGAAAAAAATTTCACAAATATTTGTCAGATTTTTTAGATAAAATGTCTGTTTTTCAATTATATATACTTAAAGAACATTTTGAACAAAATCCTAGCTCAGAAGAGCACCTGTCAGATGCTTGTCACTTATTTTTCCTTTTATTTTCAATATGGAATTCTTTTAGAAATTTTTAATTGATGCTGTCTTTTTACATCACATTCATTTCCATATGTCCCACCCATTCCTAGCAAGCCCCTCCTTGTAATAAAGATTTTAAAAAGAAAAATTTGAAAAAAGTTCAATATCTCATCCTATACATGAACCATATATGATAATATATACAATACTACATAGCCTAATCACTTATGTTTACAATACCAGATGAAATCAATTAAAGAAAGTCCATCATGCTTGTTTGGAAAAAGTCAAGTCTTTTCAAGGCATTTCCTTCATAATATGATACAATTCTTCCAGAATCATATTCCTTACTATGTGCTATTTTTATTGTTCAGCCAATTCAGTCACATCCAACTGTTTGTGACCACATTTGGGGCTTTCTTCTTTCCTTCCTTACTTTTTTTTACTGTTCATATCCTTTAATATTTATTTTTCTATAATTTTATTTTTTATTTTTTCCAACCACATGCAAATATAGTTTTCAATGTTCATTTTTGTATGATTTTTAAGTTCCATATTTTTCTTCCTCTCCCCTTCCCTTCCCTCCTTCCTCCCCTTAACAATGAATAATCCAATATAAGTTATACATATATAACTATGTTAAATATATTTCCTTATTAGTCATGTTGTGAAAGAAGAATCAGAACAAAAGGGGAAAAAACCATGATGGGGGAGAAACAAATCAAAATAAATTTTAAACCATTTGAGGTTTTCTTAGCAGATATTAGAGTGGTTTGCCATTTTCTTCAGCTCATTTTACAGAAAAGGACTGAGGCAAACAAGGTTGAATTCAAGAAGATGAGTCTTTCATTCTCCTGGTCTGGCACTCTATTTAAGTTACCATTTAGTTGTCCCTTTGTTACAGGGCTGAATGATATTGGAGTGCTAATCATTGATCCCTTACAAACTGAACATATAGTTAGTAGAAGTTGAACTTCTAGTGGGGGGAGAGGAATACTTTAAACAATCAGGGTAACCCTAAGATTCTGAGGGGAAAAGTAGCAAGCTGGCCCTGAGAAAGTGGTTCCATAGTATACTCCTTACACCTAATCATCATTTGTTTAGGAAGATAATCTTATGCATTCTTGTGGAGAAGGTGGAAAGATATGTTAGATGGCAATACAGTCAGATGGATTTAGAACTGGTTAGATTAGCCAATCTCAAAAAATAGTTGTTAATGGTTTAATATCAACTTGTCAGGATGTTTTAGTGAAGTTCTCCTAGGGATTTATGCTTCATCCAGAGCTTCTTAACATTATCAGTAACTTGGATAAAGTGTAATCATGAAATTTGCAGATGATACCATGCTGGGAGGGGATAGGTAACATGTTAGACATTAGATTCAGGATCCAAAAGAATTTTGACTGGCTAGAGCATTGGACTGAATCTAATATAATGAAATTCAATATAGATAAATACAGAGTCTTGCAATAGAGTACAAAAACATAAGTTCATAAATTTAATATAAGAGAGGCATGGTTAGATGGCAATTGTTCTGAAAAGGATACAGGTGGTGGTAGTGAATTGAGATTACAATCAATCAGCAACAACAGTAGTAACAATAAGTTAATATAATCCTGGGCTACATTAAGGGGGGCATAGGAATAGGAGGATATAGTCCCATCATACTCTGACCTTGTCAGACTAAGATCTGGGCAACATGACTTAAGAAGGACATTGTTTATCTAGAAGTTGTCCAGAGGAGAGAAAACAGGAAGGTAAGAGGTATATAAGGATCAGTTGAAGAAGTTGACCATATTTTAGTCAAGAGAAGACAAAGGAGGTCAAGTATTTAAAGGACTGTTATATAGAGAAGGAAATGGATTTGGTTTTTATGTTCCCAGAAGGGGATAGGTGGCATAGTCAATTACAGACTGGGCTTTAGGAAGAACTGGGTTCAAGATGGCAGCTAAGGGCATCTTCAGCTCTTAAATTTTTTGATTTCTCTTTGTTACAACAAAACAATGTGGTCACAAAAATTTCTGCACATATATGTCCTGTTCCATTCTTTGATCTCTTTTAGGTCTATGACTATTCATCATATTATTAAGTCAAATAGTATGAAGACTACCATGATTTGGGGGGGGTAGGGTGGAATTCTTCCAATTTGCTTTCTGTAATGATTGGAGTAATCTATAACTCCACTAATAATGCATAAGTGTTTTTGTCTATCAACAACCCCTCCAATAATGTCATTTTCCTTGTCATCTTTGTTAATCTGAGGGGAGTAAGGAAGAACCTGAATTGTTTTGATTGGCCCTTATTACATTATTAGTTATTTACATGATTGTTATTTCTTCCCCTTCTTTTGGGAACAACCTATTCATGTCCTTTGACCATTTGTTTATTGACCTTATAGATCTTAAATCTTGGATATCCTATCTTTATCAGAGATATTTATTACAAAGATTTTTCCCCAGGTGTTTCCCTTCTAATAATAACTGCACTAATTTTGTTTATACTTTAATGTGCAATATGTCTACCTACTTTGTGGACAGTGCCCTGAAAGTGCTGCACCATGTGTATGTGTTTAGAGGCATACCACCTGATTGGGAAAGAAAATGTTGAGCCATGATATTGAATTTGGAGATGAAAAGATCAAGAGAGGATTTTGAGAGATATGGTTAAAGAAAGATGATGTACAGGTTATTGAGTAGTAACCTGGAGCTCCAGAATTCAGACCTATGGGGAAAGTCATCAACACCATCATTTCCCTTGAATATTGAAGCCAGACTTCTTTGTGATTGTTCTCTCTCTCTTCCTGACTGAGCTTGAAGGGGTTTTCTCTTACTCCCAGTTGCAGAGCTCATTTACTCTTGTGTGTTCTTTGGCATATTCTAATTTGCATAACATCTATGATTTCTCTTTTCTACTTTCTTTGATATAGAGGTTTGTTGATTATGATCTTTTAGGTAACCAGCACTTGATGATAGCTGTCACGTGTAAGCTAATGATTATCCATGAAAGTGGTCAAGGAAGCAGCTTTCATTCTGAACCCCCTAAACTATTTAAGTGGTGGTAGATGATAAATACCATTCTCATTTAATATCACTAATAGAGATAGTGGAGATTACCCAACTGAAGCAGTTACAGATACTGCTTGTCCCTCTCTTCAGTCAGACTGCTGATGGTGCCAGACATTCTATCAATTCTCTACAAAAATGTGACAAATTCCAGGGATATCTATTCATGCCATTCACAAGCTGCATTTTTGCACATTAGATAGAATAAACATATATATATATATATATATGTATATGCCTGTCTATGAAGTATGTGTGTTGTTCATCTAAGTTGAGTGTCAACATAAATTTGTTAAAATGAAGATTTCAGATGTGAAAAGTTATCTCTGAATCTTGCCCACCCCTTTCCAAGGTAGACTTTGATTCTTTTTTTTTTTTAGGCTTTTTTGCAAGGCAATGGGGTTAAGTGGCTTGCCCAAGGCCACACAGGTAGGTAATTAGTAAGTGTCTGAGGCTGGTTTTGAACTCAGTTACTCCTGACTCCAGGGCCCGTGCTCTATTCACTGTGCCACCTAGCCACCCCTGATTCTTTTCTTACTGCTTTGCTATCCTCATAGAAGAGGTATCAAACCAGAATTATTTCTGTGTCCCTTCTCATGTCATGTTGTTATTCTAAGGAAAATTATTTTTAGGTTCCAATCACTTTTCATCATCACTATATTTTAATGTACCTTATACAATATCTGAAGGTTTGATTCCCTTTGCATCAATTACCATTTACACAGACAATCAAACATAGTGAATAATGAATAAACTATCCAAGCTGACAGCAAATAGAAATAAAAGAAATTATACAGATTGGAATATACCAGACTTACTGCTTGGGAGAGTGAATGAGCTTTCCTATTGGGCATGAAATATTTCAGTTCAACTGAGAAAGAATAGCTAATTTTCTTTTTTTTTTTGATTTTTTTTTTTGCAAGGCAAATGGGGTTTAAGTGGCTTGCCCAAGGCCACACAGCTAGGTAATTATTAAGTGTTTGAGACCAGATTTGAACCCAGGTACTCCTGACTCCAGGGCCGGTGCTTTATCCACTAGAATAGCTAATTTTCGACAAAGAGAAATTCCCCAAAGTCTCCATTGAAGTAATCTGGAAATAGGGATGGGATGAAGGCACTCCCCCTTATCCATAATTTGGTTTCTTCTTTGAGCTCTTCCCTTCAGGAACTTCCCTGAGCCTATCCTCTCTTAAGGTTGAAAATTAGAATTCTCAAACTCTCACTGACCACAACCCTTATTCAGGCACAGAGAAGAGTGCAATCATTCTCTCCACCAATGAGGAGTCTTGTTCAAATGCATTGTCTTGAAATTGTTCATTTTATCTCCAATGAGCCTCTCTATCCCCATCTACAGGAAGCCTTTCCCAACTAATTTTAATTCTGGTGATTTTTCTTTTAATTATTTTCTATTATCAAGAAATAGTGGAGGATAGAAGGACTTGGCATGCTATTGTCCATGGGATCATGAAGAATCAGACACCATTGAATGATTAAACAGCAATAATTAATCCTATATAAAACTTTTAAAATACATGTCTGATTGTTTGTTGTCTCTCCCCATTAGATTATGAGTTTCTTGAATTTTGCCTCTTTTACCAACTCCAGAGTTTAGGACAGAGCCTGATGGTAGTAGGTGCTTAATAAATGCTTATTCATGGCTATTCCTTTTTAACTACTGTATACCAGACTTCTTACTAAACTGCAGATACAAAGAAAAGCAAAAGACAATCCCTGCTTACAGGGAGTTCATCTAATGGAAGAGTTGACTTGAAAACAAGTATGTACAAAGAATAAATAACTGGAGATAATAGAGGGAAGGGACTAGCATTAAGGGTTAGGGAAGGGTTATGAGAAAAGCTTCTCAGCTTCTTCCAGCCACCTTTTAGAACTGCTTTCTTATCAATCAAAGCATTATTTCTATAGTACTAGATCTTGATGATACACATATAATGAAACAATCCCTACTTGCAAATAGCTTATATTTTAAAGAGCTTTAGAATTTGCTGGTGTAGTAAGTCTCGATTTATATAATCTTTCTCCTCCTGTCTTGGAAAAGATATGGAATATAAATTAATAAGATTCTCTTAGATTTTCCTGCAGAGTCACTAGTTGGGATTACTGACAAGTTCTGACAGAGACTATTTTGTTTGTGTAATATTTTCTGTTTGTGTGACTGGCAAGCTACTGCTTCTTTCACACACATCCTAGTCTGAAGAATGAAATACTTACAGCATGATAAATTGCCATGGTTGACCATACGTTTATCTAAAGCCAAATTCTAAAACTTATTGAACAAAAATATAAACATTTTACTAAACAATTTTCTTTTGAACTAACTCTAGTTTATATCAGACTTCTTTGTAGTGTTCTAAGCTGTTTTAAAAATCAAATCACATTTAGGAAAGGTTCACTTATTCCTTTGACTTTTTATCTTTTTTAACATAAGTGTTTTACCAGGAGGGATGGGAATTCAGGGAAGCCTGGAGGGATTTGCATGAACTGATGCTGAGTGAGATGAGCAGAACCAGAAAAACACCGTACACCCTAACAGCAACATGGGGGTGATGTTCAACCTTGATGAACTAGCTCATTCCATCAGTGCAACAATCAGGGACAAGTTGGGACTGTCTGCAATGGAGACTAGCATCTGTATCCAGATAAAGAACCATGAAGTCTGAACAAAGTCCAAGTACTATTTCCTTTAATTTAGGGGAAAAAACCTGATATATTATTGTCTGATCTTATTATCTCTTATACTTTATGTTTCTTCCTTAAGGATATGATTTCTTTCTCATCACACTCAATTTGGATCAATGTATACCATGGAAACAATGTAAAGACTGCCAAATTGCCTTCTGTGGGGCGGGGGGGGGGGGGGAGTAAGATCAGGGGAAAAATTGTAAAACTCGAAATAAATAAAATCTTTAATAAAAATTAAAAAAAAGAAATGAGAAACAGTGTTTTATTTTGTCAAAAGCTTTTTCTGCATCTGTTGATATGATTTTCTATTTCTTTTGATATTGATAGTCTATTATGTTTATAATTTTGTGAATATTAAACTATATTTCTAACATAAATTCAACCAGATTGCAAACAATATTTTTGTTACTCTATTTTCTTTGTTAAATATTTTATTTGAGATTTTGTTATCAATATTCATTGGAGGTATTATCTACAATTTTCTTTTTCTTCTTTATTTCTCCGTGATTTAAGTGTCAGCATCACATAAATCTCATAAAATTATTTTGGTAGGGATCTATAACTTTTCTAAAATTATGTTCAGCTTCTTTCCTGCTTTCTCACTTATTTTTTTTTATAAAGAAAAAGGATCATATCATGTCCTGCACCATAATTAAATCTTTTTCCCCTTTAGCTTTTTTCCTGAATAGACCAGACTGCTCAATCTGTTTCATCTACAAATATCTCCTCTATTAGTTTCACATTCCTACTTACATAGTAGTCCCTACTATGCCTATGTAACCCTAACCTAAGTATGTAGAATTCTAGATCTGGAGCTGAAAAGCACCTTGAAGGTTATTTAGTCCAACCTCTTCCCTGTTTTATTTTACAGTTGGTACAAGAGTAGGATTTATACACAGGTCCTGACAAGATTACATGCTTTGTTTTTGTTTTTTGTTTTTTTTTCAAAAGAAAAAATCATGTTTGAAATTATCTCCTTTAGATATGATTTGTGAAGGTCTTATTTTGTTTCCTCTTGCCTATCTTTGCAAAAGGGAGTCACAACTAAAGTTGACTTAGTTTCAAACTATGATTTTTCAGTCTAAAATGCTGCTATACTGATAGAATTATCAAAGTAATTAGAATATCAGTAGTTTTATTACAATCTAAATCCTTTTTTTCTTAGAATCCCAAATCTTCATTGGTAATTTTTTTCTCCTTAAATACCCTAATTAAAAAATATTTATTTTTCCAATTACACATAAAGATAGCTTTTAAGGTTTGTAAGATTTTTAGTTCCACATTTTTCTCCCTCTCTCTTCCTGCTGCTCCCTCCTCCCCATGATAGCGAATAATCTGATATGGGTTCTACATGTACAATCATGTTTACCATATTGCCATATAAGTCATGTTGTGAAAGAAGAATCATAACAAAAGAGAAAAACATGAAAAAAAAGAAAAAAAAACATTAAACATTTTAAAAAATGAAAATTGTATACTTTGGTCTTCATTCAGATTCCATATTTTTTCTCTGGATATGGATAGTGTGGTAATTTTTAATTACAATCATTCAACAAGCACTTTTGAAGTACAGATAGAAATAGATTGAAATGATTTTCATTGATTGAAAAGGAGCAAAAAAAGGATAAGAATGCTGTTCTTCCCTAATAATGAATTTCTAAGGCTTCATCTAGTCAGTCCAAAGAGGTAAAAACATTATTAAATGAGATTCAATATGGAACTAATTTTGCATTTATAATGTTAATTATTATAGTATATGAGTTAATTCTTCTTTGCTCTCTACCACCCCCACCCCCCAACAACAGACAAGAGTCTTAAGTATTGCTATGTTCCACCAGGTAGAAATAGCTTTGATTTAGACCTTGGAAAGAATTTAAAAGTTTCTTTTGTAAGAGAGATGGGTGGTATAGTGGCTAAAATGCTGGACCTTGCATTAGGGAGACTTGAAATTAAATCTCATATACTTATTTAGCTGAGTGACCTTCAGCAAATCATTTAACCTCTATCTGCCTCTGGTTCCTTAGGTATAGAATAGGGATAATAATAGTGCCTACTTGAGTGTTTGGGAGGATAAAATGAATTCATATTTGTAAAGCACTTTCCAAACCTTAAAGTGTTATAAATGCTGGCTTTGAAAAATTAGTATATTGTTAATTCCTCCTATAACTTCAATGACCTTATGTTGAATATGTTTTCTATTTCCATATAAATGTGAGCTGATTATTTTACTCACACTATTATAAAACCAGATTAGCAAAAGGTGTAGAAGTTGGTTTTGTGTATACATCTTAGCAGGTTTTTATTGCAAAAAAAATTATTTGGCACAGTGTTACAGAGTAGGTGCACTTAGTGATTTATTGTTATTTATCTCTTGCAATTTTTGCAAAGATGGTTCTAAAAGTCATCACAATGCAATTATATTTAAATGCTAATAGTTGTAGCCACACTATACAGAACTAGGTCCAAATAGCAAATAGTCTTGATATTCTCTTGAGAAATATATCCTTGATTCTGTATTTGATAAACTGCATTGTGAACATGGGGCTTGTTTATACTGTAAACTGCCTTAGTTCTCAAAAGAGGTATCAAAAACCACAGATTCTCTGAATCCCGAATCCATGCTTATCCTTCTCCGGGAAAATGTACCGACAAGAGATAACTGGCTATTTCAAGGGTGGGGATTGCTGCTGCAGGTACCACAGCACCTCATTTATTCTGTAACATTTCTTCCTCTACCTGTCCTCACAACACTTAAGATTCTATATGAACTACAGAGAAAATGGTCTTTGAGTGTAATTTAGATCATACATGTTAATCATTCGAAGGGACCTCAGCAGCCAGTTCAATTCTTTCCATGAAAGGAATTCTCATAATGATATCCCCAAGAAGAAATGATCCAGACCAATAAAGTCAGAGAATCCATCACCTAGTTAGGCAGTTAATTCCATCTACTTTTGGACATTAAGTTCTTGACATCTAGTCTAATGACCTTTTTTTGTAACTTCTACCCATTACTTGATCCTGGTCCTGCTTTCTGAGACAAAGTAAGAGGGGCAAAGAGTGGGCTTCTGATTTCATTCCTATAGGGAATTTCCTGAATGAGGAAATTCTACAGTATTGGATGGCACTTTCTCTGCATCTTATAGGCTTAGAATTATTTAGAACATTGGGATCTTAAGTAACTTGTCTAAGATCATAAAGCTAACCAGTGTCAGAGTGGAATTTAAACCCAAGCTTTCCTGTTTCCTGAGGCCAGTTCTCCCTATACTATAATACATTTTTTCTTCTGGGGTCATGAAGAACAAATCTTTCCTTTTCTACAATAGTCCTTCAAATATTTGAAATAGCTGTCATGTCTTCCCAACTCTGCTCCCTAGTCTTCTCTTCTCCTGTTAAAAACCCAGATCCTGGGGTAGCTAAGTGGTGCAGTGGATAGAGCACCAGCCTTGGATTCAGGAGTACCCGAGTTCAAATGTGACCTCAGACACTTAATAATTACCTAGTCGTGTGGCCTTGGGCAAGCCACTTAACCCCATTGCCTTGAAAAATCTAAAAAAAAAAAAAGCCCAGATCCTTGGATCAATCCCCATGATATGAACTCTTAACTTTTCATCCCCATTGCCTCCTCTGCACTATTTCCAATTTAAAAACCTTGGTGTCCAGAAGAGTAAGATATGTGAAGGTGAGGTAAAGTTGCACTATTTCTTTACTATTTCTGGTAACTAACTCTATACCCCTTAATACAGCTTAAGACTACATTAACTTGTTGCTGTTTCATCATACTGCTGACTCATCTTGAACTTCTAGTTCACTAACATTGCTGGATCTTTTTCAGGACTGCTGTCTAACCATGCCTCTTCCATATTAGATTTATGAAGTTTAATTTTTCATACTCAGTTGTAAGACTCTATTTTTTTCCTATTGAACTTCAAATTATGAAATTCAGGTCAATTCTCTAGCCCAAGGATTCATTTTTTGTGTCACGAACCCTTTGACAGTTTGATGAAACTCAATAGACCTTTTGTCACAATGATGTTTGTTGTTTATATTCATAATTGAAGTGAATGCTGAAATTTAATTAGAGATTGGGGGAATGTAAAAAAGAAATAACTAGATCTTGATGAAGCCATGCTGTTTTTTTTTGTAATCACTTCCCTTTCTAGATTTTTGCTTTCTTTTTAAAGAACCATTTTAGACTTTCCTTAAAACTCAATGTCAAATTCACTGATTAATAGTTTGGAGCCTGTTCTCTTCATTTTTTTTGAAAATTGGGGCATTTGTGCTTTTCTAGTGATGTGATATCTCTTCTGTTTTCTATGATCTTTTAGAGGTTCTGCAATCATTATTTATCAGTACTTTCACAACCTGAGAAAGTATTTCATCTAGGCCAAGTCTACTTAATAAACATACATTAACTGCTGAAGATACAAAAAGAAGTAAAATTCCTGCCCTCAAAGAGCTCACAATCTGCAACAAACAAATAAATATGTATATATGAATTATATATATATATAGGAAAAATAGTAAATACTAAAATAAGGTAGGCATTAGAACTGTGGTTCAGAAAGGCTTCCTGTAGAAGATGAGATTTAGTTGGGACTTGAAGTCACAAGTTAGATGAGAATAGTCTAGACATGGGAACAATCAGAGAAAATGCAGACTCAAGAGATGGAGCCTCTTGTTCAAGGAACAGCAGGTGGTCCATGTCACTGGATCAAAAACTATGTGGTACAAAGTAGATCCAGGAATACCTTGAAGATATTGTGGATTCAGTTCTGGACCACTACAATAGATTATCACAATAAAGTGAGTCACACTAATTTTGAGGGTTTTCCAGTGAATGTTTGTTTACATCATACTGTAATTTATATGAAAGTTTTCAATAATGTCTAAAAATGTACAAACCTTAAAAATGCTTTATTGGTACAACATGCAATGATCTTAGTTTTCAGTGAGTTGTAATCTCTTTGCTGGTGGAAGTCTTGCCTCGATGTTGATGGTGGCTGACTCATCAGGCTGGTGGTTGCTGAAGGTTGGGGTGTCTGTAGCAACTTCTTAAAATAAGACAATGTAGTTTTGCTGCCATCATTTTGACTCTTCCTTTCACTTGAACACTTAAGAGGCCATGGTAGGCTTATTAACTGGTCCCATTTCAACATTCAACAATTTCAAATGTTGTGTCCCAGGGAAAAGGGAAGCTGGTGGAGTAGGAAAGACAGGGAATGGCCATTCAGTAATCAGAACATCCAACTTTTATTGCTGAAGTTCATCAAATTATATGGGTGCAGTCTGTGGAGTCCCAAAACAATTATAATACATCAAAGATTGCCATAAAATATTGCAAAATTTACCAAAATATGAGTTTTACATGAACTCATGTTGTAGGGAAATTGGCGCCTACAGACTTGTTCTACACAGAATTGTAGAAACCTTCAATTCATAAAAAAATATATCATCTGTAAAGTGCAATAAATGAAAGTACAATAACACAAGGTATACTTGAAAAGGGAGCTGGATAGGTTATAAAGGTCTTGAATCCAGAAGATTTTGTATGTGATCTTTGGTGTTCATTAAGCAGGGGCTGCTATGGTGAATGAAATTAATTGAAGGCAACTATGTACTCAATATCTTATTTACCTTGAGATACCAACTCCTATTAGTCATTTTTTTGTTCTATCATTAACAGTATAAAGGTCACTCACTTTTGCAGGGAAAACAGGAAATGAGAATTGGGCAGAAGTTTTCTCTCCATTGTTATCTTCCTATCTAAGTAAAGGTCCTATCTCTTCAAGCCTTCCTGCTCCTTCTCTCAAAACAAAAAATCAAAAACCTAATCTTGTCTTTAGCTTCCTCTGCTACCTTCAACTTTTCCTGATATTTAGCATCCTTGACATGATTTTAAAAGGAATGTGACACTTGCTTTTTTATTGTCACCTGGTTGTGCTTCTATCTTCTATAAATGTTTAAAAATCTAAGTTCACAGGTGAATTTCCAATTGGTCTTTTTAGGCAAATCTTATTTTTCCTTCTCACTGAAGTGTTTTCCTTTTTTTTTTCTTCAGAATTTCATTTGTGAGCATCATCCATCTTTCCTGGATTCATTTCCCCTAAGTGTTTTTACTTCAGGGGATCTTAATCTCCTTTTTCAACTTTGTGAAATGTACTTTCCTAGAAATACTGGGTACATATAGTCAGATTGTACCAAGATTTTTATGGATCACTAATTCTAGAGAAGTGAGGTGGCAGAATGGTCCTGGAGTCAGAAGACTCATCCACCCAAACAAGCTTCAGAACCGTACTATGTGAGCCCGGGCAAGTTACTTAACTGTTTGTCTCAGTTTCCTCATCTGCAAAATGAGCCCGAGGAGGAAATAGTAAACCACTTCGACATCGTAGCCAAGAAAATCCCAAATGGGGTCACCCGGAGTCCCATAGGACAGAACAACAAAAGTCACTAAGGAAGGAGTCATTATTTTCCTCCAGTTATTTGCATCCCAACAACCCCCTCCTCAGCTCCTTTTCAAGGATAAAATTAAGTAGCAAAGTTATCTTTTCTGCTTTTGATAGAATTTCCACAGATGCCTGGCAGCTGAAGCCTGCCATCACTCCCATTAATGCTCTTGGTCGGTTTGTTCTATTTCCTTTCCATCTTCACCCGGGCCATGTGGATACGGAGGTTTCGTTTCTGCACGTTAGGACTTTCCCCAGTGCTTCCGCGTCCTGCCTGCTCCGGGCTGCCCCCCTTTCCCGGGGTGGCCCGAGGGCAGGCACCCCGCACCGGGCCCCTGCCTCCTCTGGGGTCCGTCAGGGGCCCTTCTAGATCCGGGGCTTTTCACTTAGGGGTGGGAGGGTGGGAGGGAGGGAAGGAGCGGCCGAGCCCAGCCCCCCCCCCGGGCGGGGAGGGGGAGGGGCGGGCGGGCCGAGGTGCGTCACAGCCGGCGCCGCGGCCGCGTGGGCGGCCTCATTGTTCGCTGGGCCGCGTGGGGGAGGGGGCGCGTGCCCGGCGCCGCGGGCGGGGGTCTCGGCTCGCGGCCCGCGCGCCCGCTGCCTTGGCAACAGAAGCCGGGGGGGGAGGAGAGCCCGTCCGTGAGCCGCCGGCCGCCGACCCGCCCCGGGTCACAGTTCCGGCCGCCAGAGCGCCCTCGACACCCTCTCTCCTCTTCTGCCCCCTCCCTCGTCCTGCCCCGCTCCCCCACCGCCCCCTTTGGAACTCCATCCGCGCCACCATCCCCCGATTCACAAAATGGCCACCGCGCCCGGCATCTGCGGTCACATGACCCTCCGCACTTTCCGCTCGCCGCCTTTTTCTGGATAGCTCGGACTTCGGGGAAGCAACACGCAGGCGGGTGGGGGCGGGGTGGGGGCGGGGGAGGGGCAGATCAGAACGGAAAAACTCTCACGAGATCCTCCAAGAGCAGAGACCAGGAGCGGAACGGGGAAGGAGAAGCGGGGGGAGGGGGAGAGCCGGAGAATCCTCGCGAGATCTTGAGCGCCCCGAGTCTGGTGGACAGCGGGAAAGAGGAGTTCTCGCGAGGCCTTGAGGGTTCGCGGACGAGGGGGGTGGGGGGAGGGGGAGGGGCAAGGCCGCGCGCGGGGGGGGGGCGGGGTAGCGAAAGAGAAGCTCTCGCGAAATCTGGAGGCCTTTGCTCCGCCGGAGCGGTGGAAGAGCAGCCCGTGACGGACCGTTCCCGCGAGCTTGGGGCCGGCGGAGCGGCGCGGCGCGGCGGCCGGGCGAGGAGAGGCGGCAGAGGCGGCGGCGGCGGCGGCGGCGGCGGCAGGGGGAGGTGCGGCCGGGCAGGCGGCGGAGGCGACGGGGGCCGGGCACGTCCTACGTGCTGACGTACGAGCCGTCGGAGTGGGTATATTAGGGCCGCGGCCGCGCCGGGCGTTCCAGAGCCGCAGTTCCCCGGTGAGAGGTGCTTTGCGGTGAGACATCCCCACGCACAGTTGACCGCAGCGGTAACGCCAGAGTCCCCGGTACTCTTCAGGGATGAGTCATGTGGCGGTGGAGAATGCGCTCGGGCTGGATCAGCAGGTAAGGGGGCGAGGGGGGCCGCGCGGGGCCGCCTCCTCCCCGCCGGCCCGGCCTGTGGCGCAGCGCTCAACCCCGGCGGCCCGCCGCCGCCCCGGCTCGCGGATCGGCCGCGGGGGGCGGGGGGGCGCCGGGCTAGAGGGACGGCGGGCGGGCGGTGGTGGGGGGAGCGTGCGGGGAGAGGCCGGGGGGGGGCGGCGGGCTTTGTGTGGGGCCCCGCTCGCCCGAGGTATTGTCCGCGGGCCGCGCACAATGGCGGCTTTTGTGCGAGCGTGCGCGGGCGAGTCGGGAGGGCGGCGGGGGCGCGCGGCGGGCGCGCGCTCCGCGGAGGGGGTTGGGGCGCGCGCGGCGCGGGGGCCCTTTGTCTGGCGCCGCCGCGGCTCCCCGGGGCCGGCTTCCGGCCGGGCTTGCGCCTCGGCCCCGGCGGGCCCCCGGAGCGTTGGGCCGGGGCGGCCCCGAGCCCCGACGCCAGGCGGCGGGGGCGCGCGGGCTGCCGGCCTCGGCCCCGGGTAATGGCGGCGGCCTCCTTTGTGTGCTGCTGCGTGGCGGGGCGGGGGGCGGGGGCCGGGCCCGGGCCGGCGCTTTAAAGGGCCCGGGGCACGTTTGCTCGGCCCTCCGGAGCGCGGACCCTCGGCGCCGCCGGCCCGGCTGGCGCAGCGGCGTTTCCGGAGTGGAAAGTTTTGTGACGCAGCTGGGCCGCCCGGGGCCTGTGGGGGAGGGGGCCCGTCCGCGCGCCGCCGCGCCGGCTGGTGGAGACATGGAGGTGCGGGGGGGGGGGGGGGCCCGGGCCCCGGAGGGCAGATTTCGGAAATGCGGCTTTGGACGGAAAGGAATTGTGTGATGAGCCGGGCAGGGCGCCGCCGCCGCAGCCGCCTCCGAGGGCGTCAGAGCCCGCGAGAGCCGCGGGGATGGAGGAGGGGAGCGGCGGCGGCGCTGGGCTTTTCCGAGAGGGCATTGTCTCATTTTGTCAAAGAATGCGGGTTCTCGATTGGTTCTGCAGAGGCTCGTGAGACGAGGTTTCGGCCTTGTGTCTAGCTGCTAGGGGACCGCATTGTGTTTATTTTAATTCAAGTTGTGAAAGTAAACGTTGTATGATCTCGTTCGCTGTGTTTTGCCAGTAAAACGTACTTGTCCAAAATTAGCCCTTATGCAACAGCCTAGTAAAACTGGTTAGCCACAATGACCCGAAATTTAAGCATCGGGGATTTGCCTTTTGGAGACTGAGGGATCTGCTTTATAATGAGGTCATTTCTTTACTATCCTCGAGTACAAAAGTGTGTGTGTGTGGTGACTTTATTCTTTCATAAATTAAACAGTGCATTGGCTTGAAGGCGCCGACTAGAATTTCAGAAACAAATTAGAGCCATGCTTGAATTCAGAAATGAGATGACCTTGACCACTGTAAAGCTTCCTGTAAATATTAAAATTTAAGCAGCGAATGTTGATGCTAATTAGGTTTTCCAATGCGGCTCATAGAAATTTAAAAAGTAGGAATTGAAGGGAGTGTTTTTAAAATTTGTCTTAATTATAGAATGTAAAATAAAAAAAATCTTTCCTGGTTCAAGATTTCTTTTTGTGTCTACCAAGCATGTTGAATGTTGCTGAGGTATAGGATTCTTCACGTAATTTTTTGAAAGATATCTGAACAGACTTTATCTTAATACGAATATGGATTACGGCTTGAGAGTTCTCAGGCATACATTGGTCTTAATCTGCAAAAGAGAAATGGTATCTGTTGCCTATTTTACAAGTTTTTCATTGGTGGGATAATGGGACACGTTAATTACATGTTTTGTACCGTCTTTATGACTGGGGCTTTGACTTAAACATGAAGAGTTCCATTAGTGCTGCTCAAAGGTTGCTTTTTAAGGCTAAAAGTTTTTAACTTGTTAGTCATTTGACTTCAGTTAATTAGCACTGAAGTTCATTTTTTTTTTACGGTAAAAGGTACTTTTTAAACCTTAGGATTTTGATTTGCACTAAAGTTTTATTCTCAATGGCTATAAATGAAAATGAATGTGGAATGTCAAATAGACAATGTTGACTTTTAACGAAATGATAGAAATTAAAGGAAAAGAGGTGTCAGAGCTAAAGAACTTGAAATCACAAGTTAAAAAGGAAAGCCTTTTAAAAGGCTCCAAATAGAGCAAGTCTCACGCAAGGAGAAAAATTTTATATAAAACGCCAGAGATCCAGAACTGGAAGGGACTTGATGAGGCCCTGAGAAGATGGACATGGTCCAGCACTTTAGATGACCAAAGAAGTGGTAGGATTTTTGAACCACTCAAATTCTGGCTTAATCCTAAAAGGAATCAGATGGCTTTATTACTAATCATTTACTTTTTTCTACCTTTTAAAATAAGGTACATAGCTAAATTTTATCTATTCATTGGAAAAATATAAAAGCTGCATTCTTTTGTAAAAAAGCCAAATTTTGGGTGCAGGGCATAATACAACCCCATATTGGGGCCAGCGATCTCTTAAGATCACTAAAGAATTTTTTCTTTTACAAAATAATGTGAAATATTAGCATCTTTTTTATACTTAAGATTTGTATCTATATGAAGTTTCCATAAATAGGTGACCTTATAATAGGTCTTCCTAATAATTAACAAATTCTGTGTCCAGTATTTCCTTACTAAGGCTTATAAAAACACCCAAGAGGATAATTTGATTTGTCTTCTACAAGGCCTAAATTTGGGTGGGTAGGAATTATGATGCTGGCATTTTTAGATTAGGAAACAAATGGAGCAAATTAAGTAATTCATTCAAGGTCAATAGGTTAAGTGACAAGAACCAACACTAGAAATGTTATTGGCTGACCCATATCTTTTGCTTAGTAAAAGTCACATTTGGTTTTTCTTTTCGGAGTTGACTATACTGACAATATAAATAGTTTTCTGTTTCTTTCTCTTTTCTAGTTTGCTGGCCTAGACCTGAATTCTTCAGATAATCAGAGTGGAGGAGGTACAGCGAGCAGTAAGTATAATTTTTAGGTTATTTTCTTGGGGTTGAACTTGGTTTTTAAAAGACTTTTTTAATGTCTTGACTTGCATCAAAAGTGCCAGGAAACTCTTTAAGACTTAACATTTATTAATATTCAAAGTAGGATTTAAACTTAATTTGAGAGGATTTTTAACTGTGGAAAAGATAAAAATCAAATATAACAATCCCATGGGACATGGATTTACCTTCTAAGTTTTATAGGATGAGGGAAAGATTTGCTTATATGAATATGTAAGGTTGGAGTGGAATGTTAATGAATTTTTTACAGTTAAGTCTCAGCCATTAAAAATTGCCTTGATAAAGTCACTGTAGTCAAAAGACTTAACATTTTATTCTCTTAGCCCAGCCTCTAGGAGTTTAGCAATTTCATTTTTCTAATTGCTTAAATATTTGAGTGAATGAGATGGGAGGGAAAGGAATGAGGAATCCAATAAGGCAACTTTTAATTCTGCCTTGGAAAGTAATTAAAATTAGAAATCTGTGATAGAAATAACATTCCAATAGACCATAAACTCCATGAAGATAAGAGGAAAGGGGGGAAGATGTTTCTCTGTGAATGGCACTTTGCTCTTAATTTAATGAATTCTACAGAGAAGAAGGAAAGTGATAGTGAATCACTTCTCCTGGTTTGCTATATTTTCAAGTTAATCAAGTGATCAGTTCCTCATTTTTTTGTTATGAATGTGATATCCAGTTGATAAGGATTTAACATTATTATATCTTTGCATTTAATCTATAATGAATTGCTAAATCTCATTCCTGTTGGCAATATTTGCTCCTTTTTCCAAGTTAGTGGATTTAAATAGGTACATCCTTTTACAAGCCCCTTGCCTCCACTTTGGTTGCTCTATTTTGTAAACGAACTTTTATTTTAAAGATTTTGTAAAGATAAAAATTATTTATCTTTCTCAGAAGGACGTTATATTCCTCCTCATTTAAGGAACAGAGAAGCTTCTAAGGGTAAGCCTTTTTTTCTGATATATATGATGTCTAACAAAGTACAATTTGTCCCTTTAAGTGTTTTAGAAAACTTAATTTAAATTTGTGTGTGTTGAATGAATAAGAACCCTAAAGTGAGTGCTAGGTGCTATAGTATTAAAATTAATATTTCAGTTATACTCCATTTAATACAGTTAAGCACACTATTGCTTGCTAAAGCTATATACATTATGATTGAAAGAAGCTGCTTGTTTGCATTTGAACTGTTATCCTTGTGGGCTAGACCTTCAAATTTATAGGACCATTTTACAGAGTTGGCTTAAATGGGGTTACGATCTTAGAGCTGTCAGAAAGCAAGCATTTTTACAGCACAATGGACTCAAAAGCTCATGGAACTCTGGATGGGTGACTAGTAGTAACTTAAGTACCATTATCCAAATTCTCTCTTGAACGTTTTTAGTTTAGCATTTGTATTATTCAAAGGTTTCTGACTACTACAAGGTCAGTTGAAAGGGAAAGTGGGTTTTGGTTTTTTTATTAAAAGTATGTGATGGGCCAGCTAGGTGACACAGTGGATATAGCCCTGGAGTCAGGAGTACCCGAGTTCAAATCCAGCCTTATACACTTAATAATTACCTAGCTGTCTGGCCTTCAAGGCACTTAAACCCATTGCCTTGCAAAAAACTAAAAAATACATGAGCGTGTGTGAGTGTGTGTAAGAGAGACTCAATTTTTAAGACAATAATACCAATAAGAAGGTATGTAGGTGGTAAGTTGGTTAGTTTCTTGACCTAGAGTTAGGAAGCCTTGTGCTGGATTAAAATTTTGTTCTTACAGAACTTGTTTTTAGGATTGCAACAGTTTTCAAAAGTGGTATATCAGAGACAAATTAGCAATTATTTAAATAGCACTAGGTATTTGACATCATTTAGCCTTCATACTATATTAATACTGACCTCTGAAAACTACTTTTAAAATAGTAATACTAATAAACTTTTTGAAGTACCATAGATTCTTTACTACCTGGTTTTCACTTACTGTTAGTCACATAAATGGGCAAGAGAGTTGTTTCTTGATCATAAATTTTGTGTGGCTTTCCTGTCAGGTTATACAATTATAGATTATGCAAAAAGTAACAATGTTAGTGCTTTGTAAACTATTGTAGGTTAAATGCATCATGCAGTGATAAATGGGGAAATTATAGCTTTCAGAACTATAAATTTGGTCATTTTGTTTATTAGTCTTTTATATAAATAATTATAAGTATTTAGGCTAAAAATTTAATTGTAATTGACCAACATGGAAGATTCTTAATTGTTTTTTAGTGGGGGGGCAGGGAATCTCGAGGCTTGATATTCTTGATGTAAACATGGATAGTGTACATAATTCTTGGTGTATTGAAATGAAGAATGAAGGGTAGAATCACTAGATTCTTATTTCTCTGGTGTTTATCGCCTTTTTTTCTTCCTGACCTCTGTAAATATTGAATTATTATAGTTGTCAGCATACTGTCTTAGACACCTAATATGGGAAAGAGTAGCACTAATTGAAATGGTCTTGTACATAGCCTTTTTCTATAACAGATAATATTTTTAGTTACATTATGATTTCAGTTCTTGAGAAGTTGAAGCCACCCTGTTTCTTAGAACTGTAGAGTTTGTTGTGCATTCCTGCCCTTTTAAAGAATTACAAAATGGGTGGCTAGGTGGTGCAGTAGATCGAGCATCACCCCTGGAGTCAGGAGTACCTGAGTTCAAATCCAGCCTCAGACACGTAATAATTACCTAGCTGTGTGGTCTTGAGTGAGCCACTTAACCCCATTGCTTTGCAAAAACCTAAAAAATAAAAAAAAGTTACAAAGTAAGACAATTAAAATATCTCATCTAACATTATCAGGTTCCAAGTTTTAGAATCTGAGCTCTTATAGAGATTAGTCACTTGCCCCCGGTCATGTACTTATTCAGGGCTGAAAACCTCTTCTGATAATTTATAGGCAGATTAAGGCTTTAGGTTTCTGAGTTGGTGTTAGAACCTACAAGTTAAAAAAAGAAAGTCAATCTTTTTTTTTTTTTTTTTTGGTAGGGTTCTACGATAAAGATAGTTCAGGGTGGAATTCTGGTAAAGATAAGGATGCATATAGCAGTTTTGGCTCTCGTAGCGATGCAAGAGGAAAGTCCAGTTTCTTCAGTGATCGTGGAAGCGGTTCAAGAGGAAGGTGTGTGATTTATTCATTTCTGATTATTCTCATGATAAATAGCTGTTTTCCTAGTAAATGTTTTTGGTATTAGAAAAATCCACATACTTTGTTTTTCATTGACTCAAATGGCTTATTAAAAATTGAAAACACTTTTTTGTATATGGAGCATAATATTATATATAAAACATCTTTGTTTTTTTAAAAGCCAGGAGAACTTAAGGATTGTTTTCCCAAAATGAGACCTGCACCAATGTTAATCTTTGATATTTGAACATTAAAAATGTAGGCAAATATAGTGAATTAGCCTAAGGCTTGTTTGAGGTTTTTGTGGATTCTTTTTTTCATAAATTTTAAACACCTTGTATTTTTGATTACACGAGTGTGGTGAACTGCTTTTATAGCTGTGGTTAATCCTGTATCCTGATTTTTCGCAAACATGGTATACCAGGCCTAAAACTAAACACATCTTAATTCAGGTAAGGACTATTTTCTACCTTTTGTCCCAAGTCTCATACTGGGGAAATTTCTTTCCTATAAAAATTATAATGAACTGGGGGAAACAGTGCTTTGAGGTGATAGTTTTCCTCAAATAACTTTTCATGAACAACTTGGGTAAAATGTAGCTATGTCCTAATAATAAATTGAAGCTTTTAAAATGTTTTGACTCTTAAATGAGCCTTTGGCCTGTTTTTGATAAGTCTAGAGACATAATGGCATGCTTGGGAAAAAAAGATGACCAACATTTGGTCTATTTGGAGAAATATTTGGTAGGTGAGAAGCCAGAATGTTATATTAATAGAGTCAATTCTGTTTTTAAACTGTAGATTGGTTTGTGGCTTTTGAAGCACTCCCTTGGTTTTGTGTATCAGATAAGCAGCATGGGGTATCTTCTCAAAAATTTTTTCCCTCTAAATGGATGGTATGTGTAAGTTGTTTTCTGCTGTTTAGATTTGATGATCGTGGAAGAAGTGACTACGATGGCATTGGCAGTCGTGGTGACAGAAGTGGCTTTGGCAAATTTGAACGGAGTGGGAATAGTCGATGGTCTGATAAATCAGATGAAGATGACTGGTCAAAACCACTCCCACCAAGTGATCGCTTGGAGCAGTAAGTGATTTCCAAAATATTGATCCAGTGTATATCTTTGGTTGTATGTCATAATAACCATTGTTGAATTTTGGGTTTCAGGGAACTCTTCTCTGGAGGAAACACTGGAATTAACTTTGAGAAATATGATGACATTCCTGTTGAGGCAACAGGCAACAACTGTCCCCCACACATTGAAAGTGTAAGCCTTGATAATTTAAAAAGAAGTTAGCCATAAGGTGTCTTAGAGTTATTTTTCTTGTTCTCAGTGTAAAATGAGAGAACGAAGGTAGAAACCTTTCTCTACTTACAAATATATTGAACACACACACACCACCTGCATAGAAAAAAATCCAAACGAGTGACTGGCAACAACTGCAGTGCTAGCTTATTATATGAAGTTTAGGTTAGCTATAAAGTTGTTTAAATTTCCTTTTGATATAGTTGTCATTTTGAAATACCTAACTGATATTGTTTTTTTGGGGGGGTATTTAACTGTTCTTGAATACTGTTGATTCTAGTTAACATTTTAATATTCTTTATTTCTTCATATTTCTTGACAGTTTAGCGATGTTGAGATGGGAGAAATTATCATGGGGAATATTGAACTTACTCGTTATACTCGTCCTACTCCAGTGCAGAAACATGCTATTCCTATTATCAAAGAAAAGAGAGACTTGATGGCTTGCGCCCAAACAGGTACAATTCAAACAGTGTAAATTTTATGAAAAGTGGGGTGGAGAGAGGTTTAAAGAAAGATTAAAGAGTCATGTGTAGATGTGATTATATTTATTTAACATTTGCAACAAAGGGAAATAAAAGATACTTTTCTCACAATGTTCACCAGGACACAATATAACAGTTGTGTGATCTGTTTCCTATTTTTTTGATATGAAACATTTGTGATTTTGGGGGGGGGAATCTAGTGATGGAAGTAGACCAATCTGTAATACTAGCATTCAAATTTAATTTCCCAAGAGATGTTAAATAGCCGTTAAAACTAGATGTTTTTTTAAAAATAATTTTGTTTTCTTCAATAATAGGATCTGGAAAAACTGCTGCATTTCTTCTGCCAATTTTGAGTCAGATTTACACAGATGGCCCAGGCGAAGCATTGAGGGCTATGAAGGTTTGTTTTCTATTTAACACATATTAAAATTACACATTTGCCCCTTTAAATCAAAACCGAGGTACAGGATCATGTTCATCTATTTCAGCTCTTGTTTGCATAATTTTGCATATTGTGTATAAGACAACTTTCACACATAGTGCATCAGATTTAAAAAGTGAATCACATTTTGGTTTTTAAAGATTTCCCATAAGACCACTTATTTTAAACTTTTTGTAAGATGAATCCCTTCTCAAAATAGCTTTTGCATGAAATGAAATACATGGGATTTTAAGTTAAACCAAAATTTTGTTGTTACAAGGCAATGGTGTTAAGTGACTTGCCCAAGATCACACAGGTAATTTGAACTCAGATCCTCCTGACTCCAGGGCTGGTGCTGTCTTTTGTGCCACTTGTTGCCCCAAACCAGTACTTTTGAAATAGTTAAAAAAAATCTCTTTATCTTTAGACTGAAAATATTCCTGTTTGGGTTTATTTAAATCTGTGTGGTTCTTTTAACTTTGCTTTACCCCATTGGTGGCATTCAAATTTTAAGAAATACTGACACTTAATGCAGTCTTTTCATAAAATGTTTCATTTTGTAGGAAAATGGAAGGTATGGGCGTCGCAAACAGTACCCAATCTCCCTGGTTTTAGCACCAACAAGAGAACTGGCAGTACAGATCTATGAGGAAGCCAGAAAGGTAATCCAAGATCTTAAGTTATTGGTAAATTAGCCTTACCACAAAAATTAATTCTCATGACTACTTTGAAATACGCAACAAACTTTTTTTTTTTATTAGTTTTCATATCGATCCAGAGTTCGTCCATGCGTAGTCTATGGTGGTGCCGATATTGGTCAGCAGATTCGAGACTTAGAACGTGGATGCCATTTGCTTGTGGCAACTCCAGGTCGTCTAGTAGATATGATGGAAAGAGGAAAGATTGGCTTAGATTTTTGCAAGTATGTTAATTGTCTTAGCTTGTTTTGCTTCTGTTGGATTGTCTTCTTTACATGATCAATAATCCTCTATTGTCTTCTTTACATGAACAATAATCCTCTAAAATTTTCTTTAAAAAAGAACCACCTATATAAGTATCAAAGCTAAACTTTTATATCTTACTATTGAAATATTAGCATATATACAAAGCTGAAATTCAGTAGTAGGACTTTCTACAGATTTTTGCTTATTTTTAATTATGGCATGTATGTCCATTATCTTTTAAGAAGCCATTTGTGTGTGTGTGTGTGATGTAGTATGCACTTTAATTTTATAAAATCTTAAGCTATATTACAAAGGTTGAATTTTTAATAATGATTTTTGCCTAGTCAAATTTGAAATTCAAGGAGAATTGAGTTAATTCAATGTTTGAACTGTAATGGAAATTTTTCTTCTATCAGGTATCTAGTGTTGGATGAGGCTGATCGTATGCTTGATATGGGGTTTGAACCTCAGATCCGTCGTATAGTTGAGCAAGATACTATGCCACAAAAGGGAATTCGCCACACTATGATGTTTAGTGCTACTTTCCCCAAGGAAATACAGGTACAGTTTAAGTTTTTAAAATGTCCTATACTTAAATGATGGTACTTGCTTAAGTGAATGAATACTAAATTTGTTTTCTTCCTATAGATGCTTGCTCGTGACTTCTTGGATGAATATATCTTTCTGGCTGTAGGCAGAGTTGGCTCTACTTCTGAGAACATCACACAGAAAGTAGTGTGGGTGGAAGAATCAGACAAACGGTCATTTCTGCTTGACCTTCTAAATGCCACAGGTAAAGAAAATTACGACGAATTTCAGCACAGCTCTGGTGGCTCAGGTAATGAGAATCTGTGTTAGTTGGAGGAAAAGCTTTTAGTCTTTACCTCCTTGTTCATAACATGCTATTGAAACATTCTGTTTGAATTACTTCAATTTGCATGCCTTTTAAGTGCACCTAAAATTCAACTGGTATAAAACTTTCACCACTTGGTGGTGCTCAATGTTTATAAATTGTTCTAGTGTTGAAGCAATCTTTTCTATCCTTTCCAAATTCAGGCAAAGATTCGCTGACCTTAGTGTTTGTGGAGACCAAAAAGGGGGCGGATTCCTTAGAAGATTTCTTGTATCACGAAGGATACGCTTGCACCAGTATCCACGGAGATAGATCTCAGAGAGATCGAGAAGAAGCACTTCACCAGTTCCGCTCAGGAAAAAGCCCAATTTTAGTAGCTACAGCAGTAAGTATTTTTAATTTTATTGTCTCAGTATATACATTTTAAAGAATCTACCAGACCTAAACAAAGTTGTTTTTCAGGTAGCAGCAAGAGGACTGGATATTTCAAATGTGAAACATGTCATAAACTTTGATTTGCCGAGTGATATCGAAGAGTATGTACATCGAATTGGTCGTACAGGTCGTGTTGGGAACCTTGGTAAGGTTTTTAACTGGTGAGAAACTTAAACTGTATGTTGCATTGTGATCTCTTGCAAAATACTTAATGGGATTTTAAAACTTAAAAGCTGTAATTTCCACAGGGTGGTAAAATTTCCTATCTATGTGATCTAATTAAATAACTTATGTGGTTTAAATATGGTGGAGGTGGGGGGGAGGACATTTGATTGGACTGGGCTAACAATTTTTAACCCAGTTGCTAGTATAGCAACTGGATAGAATCTTAATAGAATATTAAGATATTAATAGAATATTAAGAGGCTCTGTAGAAAACAAAGCATGAGGGTAATTCCTTTGAACTGTTTTAGGTCTTGCCACTTCATTCTTCAATGAGAGGAACATCAACATCACCAAGGATTTGCTGGATCTTCTTGTTGAAGCTAAACAAGAAGTGCCATCATGGCTAGAAAGTATGGCTTATGAACATCACTATAAGGGTAGTAGTCGTGGACGTTCTAAGAGGTACTAGAGTTAATAATTTCTTTGTTCCCAATCTAGTCTAGTAAATCTTATTTTTTGTGGAATGATGTATAATGTGTTTGTTTTTTTCCCTCTCTCACAGTAGTAGATTCAGTGGAGGTTTTGGTGCCAGAGACTATCGACAAAGTAGTGGTGCCAGCAGTTCTAGCTTTAGTAGTAGTCGAGCAAGCAGCAGCCGCAGTGGTGGTGGAGGTGGTGGTCATGGAAGCAGCAGAGGATTTGGTGGAGGTAAGTTCATTACAATTTAGTGGTTCTTTTCCCCCCTTAGTAGTAATTGGAAAAATGTGGGACTAATTTTAACTTTAGTCTAAAATGAATTTAAGGAAGAATATGGTATCTAATATGTGTGCTTTTTTGTTTGTTTAAGGTGGCTATGGAGGCTTCTACAACAGTGATGGATATGGAGGAAATTATAACTCCCAGGGGGTTGACTGGTGGGGTAATTGAATCTGCTCACAGCAGGTCACCCTACCAAACAAGCTAATATGGAAACCACATGTAACTTAGCCAGACTATACCTTGTGTAGCTTCAAGAACTCGCAGTACATTACCAGCTGTGATTCTCCACTGAAATTTTTTTTTTAAGGGAGCTCAAGGTCACAAGAAGAAATGAAAGGAACAATCAGCAGCCCTATTCTCAGAAGGTGGTTTGAAGACTTCATTGCTGTAGTTTGGATTAACTCCCCTCCCACCCACCCCTACCCCAAACTGCATTTATAATTTTGTGACTGAGGATCATTTGTTTGTTAATGTACTGTGCCTTTAACTTTAGACAACTTTTATTTTGATGTCCTGTTGGCTCAGTAATGCTCAAGATATCAATTGTTTTGACAAAATAAATTTACTGAACTTGGGCTAAAATCAAACCTTGGCACACAGGTGTGATACAACTTAAAAACAGGAATCATCGATTCATCCATAAATATTACAAGGAAAAACTTATGCGGTAGCCTGCATTAGGGCTTTTGATACTTGCAGATTTGGAAAAACAAAACCAAAAACCAAAAACAAACATCTTGAAGCATATCAATGGAATTAGTTTCTAATGTGGCAAACTGTACTAAGTTAAAGTTCTGATTTGCTCACTCTATCCTGGATAGGTACTTAGAACCTGATAGTCTTTAATAAGCCATTCCAGTCATGATGAGGTGATGTATGAATACATGCATACATTCAAAGCACTGTTTTCGAAGTTAATGCAAGTAAATACAGCAATTCCTCTTTCAATGTTTAGGCAGATCATTAATGTGAGCTAGCCAAATGTGGGCAGAATATTACAGGGAAAGTTTAAAGGTCTGATAACTTGAAATAGTTTTTAGGAGAATTCATCTATTTAGACTTTTTAAATGCCTGCCATAAATGAAAATTGAAATGGTAGAATGGCTGACCACAGCAGTGACCGGTCCTCTTTAAGGGCCTGGCTGATTTTGGTCTAATAACGCATGCTAGTGTTGATGTTTTTTGGTCAAGAGGGTATGAACAGGAAGAATTATGCAGCAGGCTTTATTTTAATGCAGATTCACATTACTCTGTTCAAGCTGCGTTGATGTTAAACTGGCTTACTGTAGACTTTGTAAAAATGGCTCCAGAAGAGTAACAAACTGAAATCTTTGAGATCACAGAGGTTGGAAATATGTACATAACTGCACAAGGTGTCAATTCTGCTATCAGTGCAGTTTTAGTCAGTTTTAGTTGCATAGGTTTCCATTGTATTTATAGTCTGTTTATGCTAAATCTGGCCAAAGATGAGTATTGTCCACCACTAAAAATGCCTCTGCCACTTGGAATTTCTGTGCTAACTTTGTGGCCAGAGTGCCGTGATCAAAACTCTCAATCTTTTTTCAGTGGCATAGGAAGACGGCAAAAATCTCCTAAAGTGCAATAGATTTTCAAGTGTATTGTGCCTTGTTCTAAAACTTTTATTAAGTAGGTGCACTTGACAGTATTGAGGTCATTTGTTATGGTGCTATTTCAATTAGTCTAGGTTTAGGCCCTTGTACATTTTGCCCATAACTTTTTACAAAATACTTCTTTTATTGCACATTCAGAGAATTTTATATATATGTCTTGTGTGCGTGTCCTTAAACTTCCAATCTTATTTTGTCTCTTGGAGATTGTTGAACGCAGCTTGTCTAAGAAGGGGAAGGGACTAGATTCTAAAATTTATTTGGGACCATGGGAATGATAGTTGGGAAGAAAACTATTTGCACACGACAGATTTCTAGATACTTTTTGCTGCTAGTTTTGTGTAATATTTATTGAACATTTTGACAAATATTTATTTTTGTAAGCCTAAAAGTGATTCTTTGAAAGTTTAAAGAAACTTGACCAAAAGACAGTACAAAAACACTGGCACTTGAATGTTGAATGTCACCGTATGCGTGAAATTATATATTTCGGGGTAGTGTGAGCTTTTAATGTTAAGTCATATTAAACTCTTAAGTCAAATTAAGCAGACCCGGCATTGGCAGTGTAGCCATAACTTTCTGATGTTAGTAAAACAAAATTGGCAACTTGAAATTAAAACATGCCAAGGTTTTGATACACTTGTCTTAAGATATTAATGAAACACTTCTAAACACTGATGTGAAGTGTCCAGATTCTCAGATGTTTGTTTGCGTGAGTTTTGTTTAGTTGTGTGTTTTTTTTTTGTTTTTTTTTTTTTCTCCGTGAATGTCTGGCACATTGCAATCCTCAAACATGTGGTTATCTTTGTTGTATTGGCATAATCAGTGACTTGTACATTCAGCGGTAACATTTTAGCAAGTTTTATCAGCCAGCAATATTTTCAGTTCACAAATAAGGATTCAAAAATCATATGCAAGAATGGATTTAAACTTGCTGAATGTAAAGATTGAACTTCAAGTCACTGTAGGTTTAGTAATTGCTTATTGTATTAGTTTAGATGCTAGCACTGCATGTGCTGTGCATATTCTGATTTTATTAAAATAAAAAGTTGAACTGCAGAGTCTACTTTTCTTTGTTGCTCTCACTTGCAGCCCAATATTAGGTGAAATAAATATAGATTGCTTTGTAAAAAATTCCTGTTACTTTCAACCTCATGAGTTTGAAATGGGAGACTTAAGTTTTTATCCTAACATCCAGTACAGATAAGTTTTTTCATAGAAATACACTAACAACTTTTTAGTGGCTCAAGTCAAGTAACCATTTGAATAACAGTGAGGCTGGATTTAGAGTTGAAAAATTCTACATTTGCCACCAATTGGCTGTGACATTGTACAAGTTCATGAACTTTTAGAGTTTATCCAACTTTAAAGGCTGAAAAATTTGAACTGAGGTACTGGTGGCAAAGGTACATAGGTATATTGCAAGAAAGAAGGGGTAGGATTCAGGCTAGATCTATTGGACTTGATGTTATAGCTAGGGGAGTTATGTCTACAGTATATACTCCAGTTTGTTAGCTTTAAGAGCCCAACTAAATTCACTTTTGGAAATAAATTTATTAAGCACCTATTCTATTTAGGGTACTTATTTAGCTAGTAGATTGGGGGGGGATATGAAAAACTATCCCTGCCATCAAGGAAATGTGTTCTGAATTAAAAATACAGATACAAGTGACTAAATGGGAATCTAAAAAATAGGGAGAAAAAGTGAAGTATGGCATCAGCTAGTTCTTGAAGGCAGTAATCTGAAATACTTGCTGAGTGGAACAGTAGACAAGGAAGACGACATGAAAATGTAGTGCAGTGCTGATAATTGATTTGATAGGCAGAATTTAGGTTTAGACTATAACACAGTAAGCTGCAAATGGATATAACCCTAAAGAGAACATAGTTTTTAAAAATTGAGAATGGAAGGAGTTGCTCTTGGTATCTGTAACTAGGAAAATCCTCAGCCCAAATGGGTTTCAGGGGTGCTTTTATACATGTACACACATATGTGTGTATTTTACATATAGGTTACAATGTAAAATGAGCTTTTGTGAAAAATCAGACTGTCAAGCTGGGGAAATAAATTGTTGACGTGGTCCTAAAATGACTGGTAGACCTTTCAAAGAAATTTGGAAAAAGTACCAGATTGCAAAAAAACAGACCTTCACTCTAGCTCACTATTCAATTCAAATTAGCAACTGAAGCTTCATTTCAAGGACCAAATTGACAAATGTGAATAAAGGATGGAAATGTTTGCAGGGTTGCAGGAAGACAGGCACATTAAAACACTTGGAACTGTGGGCTGGCCTAACCATTCTGAAAAAAGAATCTGGAATTCTTTGTCAAGTCACTTGAACTGCACTCTGGCTGTTTTCCTCCTGTGCTGCTGCATGCCACTCTGGGCCCTGGGCTCCAACCTGTGCTTCTCCCTTGGGGCCTTTCATTTCTGACTGATGCGAGTTCACCATCTCCAGCAGCCACAAACTCCCTGCTCAGCGCTCTGGCAATCCTACCAAGGATGTGGCAAGCAGCTGCCCAAGACGCAACTTGCCATCCCTTTGACTTCCCAGTGCAAAACGTCCTGGCTACTGTTCCCCCATGTGTTTTCTTCTATGAGAATGTAAGCTCCTTGAGGGCAGGAACCATTATTGCTTTTTGTATTATTTGTATCTCCAGTGCTTAGCACAGTGCCTAGCATGTAGTAAATGCTTAATAAATACTTTGATTCATTCACTCTCTTATCTTGCAGTCCTGCTACTGGGCACAAGGAGGCCAAAGACAGGCAAAGACCCACCACATATCAAAGGGCTAAAAGCAGTGATGTCCAGAGATTGGGGAATTAAGACTTAACCTCTTGTGTATAGACTAGGTTGGAGTATAAGAAATCGTGAATGTGAAGAATTAAGAAAAACTAGTGGGAAGATTTATAAAGAATGATCATGTGAAGGATCAGAGAAATGGGAAGATGTGAATGGAGGCGATTCCGAAGTGAAGCTGAACCAGAACAATAGGATTCCAATATGTATGAAAACACAAGAGCCGGCTTCTGCGTGATCATGATGACTGATTGTTGGTCCCTGACAACAGATGAAATGTATTTTTTCCTATCTAGGTGGGGAGATCACAAAGACACAATATGATGTGCATGTAGCAGCAGGTGCAGGGGTACATTGGTTAATTTCTTGGGAGAATTTGATGTGAAGGGACAGTGGGGGGAGGTGAGCCTATTCAGATTAAGCAAAAGGTGTTAGTACTGAAGCTGCTTTTAAATAAGGACCCAGAGTGTTACTATTTCAAATGTGATCTGAGTGCAGATTATGGTGAAACAATTTGTCCACTGGAAATTTTTGCTAACAATTTGGTATTTAAATGAGCACTTTTGGGTTACACGTGGACCTGGTGACTCATTCAGTCTATGGTCCATTAAGATTCCTTGACTCTTGGACATAACTGATTTCTACCCATTCTTGTTCTAGCCCCAGAACTGCATTTCTGTAGGTGGTGTATCTACCAGAAATCTCAACAAAACAAATTTATAACCCTCTTAATCTCACTTCACTTTTTCACTAATACCATTCACTCAATCCCCAATATTTTAAACTGAGAGTGTCCAGCTCCTCAACATCATGAGCTTCAAACTCAAAATTTATTTCTTTGTGGGCCACATAAACTGACATGTATTTACCAGTTTTTTTTTTTGCAAGGCAAATGGGGTTAAGTGGCTTGCTAGCTGCTCCCTCCCAGTTACATTTTAATATGGTTCTGTACACTTGAGCTTGTGGAGAATTTGATTCCTCAGCACCACATCACTTTTTCACTAAATAGATCTATTCTCTCTACTATGCCCCCACCTTTCCAGTTTGCCCCAATAACTAATTCAGTACAATATATCCAAAGCAATTCCACGTAAGTCACTTTTGACAGTTTATTAGGGATATAAATCAAAGCTCTCTAGCCTCATGGAGTGTATATTCAATGGTGGGGAAGGGCAGGCAGAAAATTATAGTACTATAAAATAAAAAGTGTTGAGATCAGGGGTTTCAGGGAGATTATGGGTTCAAATCCTGCCCCCTGATTTCTTAAAACAGTGAAGGTTGGAATACAGGTCCTCTGAGTTCTAACTAGCTCTATGGTGCCTTATGAATTCATCTGAAGAGTTGTTTGAGTATATACTACAAGAAGGTAGAGGGATCAGTTTAGGGAACAGCTGAAGTATCTTTGTGTTAACTTTGTTTCTAATTATATTATCCCCGTTGAGCCATCTTGTAACAAGGATTTTTAAAAGGAGGAAAAAAAGATACAATTTCAGCAAAAGCAACACTTCACTAGTTCTAGAAAGGAACGCAGTATTCCATATCCACAGTCCCCCACCTCTTCAAGGAATTGGTAGGTATTTATTCCAGGGCAAAGGTACATGGCATTGCATGGCACATACTGTTTTTCTGATTCCCTCATGCTGTACTGACTCTTAAAAGCCCATGCTTTTATAAATTCTACATTGTTCATTCCATCTCATGCATTGATTTCTAGTTCTTTGCCACCTTAAAAAATACTGCTATGAATAATTTGGTGTATATAGGAACTTCCTCTTGTCTTTGACTTCCTTGAAGTCATTTATACCCAGAATATGGGCCCTTTATATTAAAGGGTGTGGATTTTTTAGTTTAGTTATTTTCAGTTGTGTGACTTTTCCTGATCCCCATTTGAGGTTTTCTTGGCAGAGATAATGGATAATGCTTTGCCATTTCCTTCTCCAGCTCATGTTCTAGATTAGGAACGTAGGCAAGTAGGGTTAAGTGACTTGGCCAGGCTCTCACAGCTAAGTGAGATCAGAAGGATGAATCTTATGATGCTGGGCCTAGTTCTCTATCCACTGGACATATTAGTCACTTGTAAAAAAAAAATGCATCCCAAACTACTTTCCAGAGGAGTTGGATCAATTCCTCATTCCAAGTCTACTTCTATCTCCCTTCCCCCCCATCCTTTTTTAAACAGTTTATATCATTACCAATTTGCTGAGTATGGGGGAGGGGGATTTCAGAGTTGTTTTGATTTGCATTATTCTCATAATGATCTGAAGGCATCTTTCATCTGGTATAATAGCTTGCAGTTGTGCACTTAAAACTGCCTATCTCCTTTGGGAATGTTCTTAGTCTTAGCTGTTTGTGTTAATCCTTATTTATCTTGGATATCAGACCCTTATCAAAGATATTTGATAAGAAAATTTTCCCCAATTTACAGTTTCACCTTAGATTCATTAATTTTTATTTATTTATTTATTTATTTTTAGGTTTTTGCAAGGCAAAGTGGCTTGCCCAAGGCCACACAGCTAGATAATTAAGTATCTGAGGTTGGATTTGAACTCAGGTACTCCTGACTCCAGGGCTGGTGGTCTTTCCACTGCACCACTTAGCTGCCCCTATTAATTTTTTTTTAAAAATGCATTTTATTCTGTCTTTTACAATTCCTATCTCTTGTTTTGGTTAGGAGCTCTTCTCCTAGTCATAACTTGTGACAAATCTCATTCCTTTAGAGATAATTAGTGGATTAATGAATAGAAGGCTGAGATCAAGAAGACCTGAGTTCAAATTTGGCTTAGATAATTGCTAGTTCTGTGACCTGGGGCAAAACACTTTTGTTTACCTCAGTCTCCTTAGCTGCAAAAGGAATTCATAGGATTATTTTGAGAACAAACAAGTTAATATTTGTTAAGTGCACAGTAGCTAGAACATGAACGCTTATACCCTCTGTTTTATGATATTTAGGTCACCTATCCATTTTGAGCAGTTCAATTGAACTTAGACAGGGTTTGTGCAAAGGAGTATTATGAAATAAGTCTGGAAAGGCAAACAGGAACCAAATTCATTTTGAAGTGGCTTGAATGGCTGGTGGGAGTCTATTTTCTCTTGGAAAAGGGGAACTGGAAGCAGAGACACTCAATTGGAACTATTAACTAGTAATCCAAGTAAGGAGGAAACAAATAGCAATGTAGCCTTGTGAGTGGAGAGAAGATGGAAGATGTGAGAAAGATTGGGCAATTGGTTGGATATGAGAGGGGTGGTGGAGAGAGTGAGGGGGAGAATGAAAGGAGATTGAAAGGGGGGGGGGATTGACTGGGAGGAAGCTGGTACCTTCAGCAGTCAGGAATTTAGAGTAGAGGCAGATTGAGAGATGAGCTCTGTGGATATAGTCCCTGACTGGATGGCACAAAAACGTTTCAAGTCTTTCCACCTCTATTCTTCCAATCTTTCTTTCACAGTTACCTCATGCTTAGGGATGGTCATGTCATGTAAATTAGACTATTTTAAACTGGTTGGGGGGGGTAGTTCCCTAGAGGTGAGAAACTATCTGTAACAGATACTTAATTTTTTAATGGCCCTTCATTTTTTTTATAAATTTTATTTTACAAACTGAGGATACCTGCATTTAAAAACTATTAACCTATCCTCTAAGCCTTTTTTCTAAGCCTAATCTCAGTTTTATCATCATTTAGGTCTCATAACCATATTTGAAACTTTTTAAAGCTTTCTCTCTGTTTCTCTGAAAGGCCCCTTCTCTCAGATTCTCAGTGTTTTTTCCCACCAGTGCCTTTTTCCTGACTCTCTTAGCAAATATATAAAGAAATATATATATATACACATGTATAATGTGTTTGGTATGTATATTAATACTGGTGATCATTAATCACTGCAAGAAAAAGTGAGCCCTGTATGAGAACTTTGGGTGGTGTTTGTCTCCAACTGGGAGGTATTCTCATTTTCCAAGGGAGAAATTAAAGAGTAACCTGGGCAATCAATAATTAAAAAGGGAGTCAATGTGCTTCCTGTCTTTCTGAACCATTCCCTGAGAATGATAAATGCTATAAAAGATCATTGTTGAATTTGTGTACTTTATTGAATTGGATAGGTGATACTGAGCTCCTGCCCTGGAATTCATTTAGAGAAAGTCTGAACTTTGTCTAAAGAGAAGAATTAAGAGATTGTCTAAAATTATAATAAAGGAATATGCCAACATCTATACTACTTGGATTTTGTTGAGAACTTTTGGTGCAAGTCACCAATGGAGGCATTTGAAAGGAAAATACTTGAATACCAGATGTTTCCAGAATTAGAAATATAGTTAAGTGGGCCAAATGGAGTCCTTGTGATTTGTTGATAAAGGGATTCTATCTCAGGTAAAAACGTTTTTATTTTTGCAAGACAATGAGGTTAAGTGACTTGCCCAAGGTCACACAGTAAGTATTAAGTGTACAGGTAAAAATTTTTAAAAAGAGATAGCTTCCAGTCCTGAGAACTGAAACTTTCTGGGACTTCTAGTGAATGGAATGAGGGACCTCATAAAGTGGGCTCTAGGGCAGACCCTCCCCAGTCTAATGGGCAATGAGTGGCACTAGTCCAATGCTTGACTTGGCATAGGAGCAAGTAGCAGCATCCCAAACAAATCAGCTTAGCATGGGAAGTATTGGTAGGTTAGTGTGACAGTGCCCCGGCCCCAGCACCCCCTAGCAGGAATTGTCAAAGACAAGGGACCAGTGCCCAGGTCCTCTAACAGGGAATGGCAGTTGACACAGGAGCCAGCAGGCCTGGTCAGAAGGTCAGTCCCTCTTAGCTGATGTTTGTCCTTCATTCTCAAAGAAGACCTTGACATCAGGTAGGTGATATCATGACAAGCACATAAATTGGATTTCATGGAGGGGGTGATGTGCAAAGTCACTAGCCTCACTTGCTCCTCCAGAACCATCTGGGACCAGTAACCAGTATGAATCAGGATGACTGGAGACAGCCCTGGATATAGGCAATCAGGGTTAAGTGACCTGCCCAAGGTCACATAGTAAGTAGCAAGTGACTGAGGCTGGATTTGAAGTCCTGTCCTCCTGACTACAAGACCAATGCTCTACCCACTACACCACCAGGCCCCCCCCCTTAGCTACCATACTCAAATGGCCCTGACTCAGGATGAGGATTGGTGACTCTGCCAGAAGTATCTTCATTTACACTGTGGTCAGTCCATCAATGAACATCAAGTACCTCCTATATGATAAGTACTATGCTAAGTATGGAGGACATAGGTGTGAAAAGAAAGGCATACCCTGTCCTAATGAGGGAAGAAAAATATATTAGGAAGCAGTGTGGGTTGGGGATGGAGAAAAGTGCCTGTCATGGAGGCATCTGGTTCTGATGTTACTGCTTCTATTCTTGCTTATTGTTACTATTTATATTGGAAGGCCCAAATTGCAAAGATTAACCATCAACCAATGCCTAAACCAGACCATTAAGATCTGGAGTTTGGTCCTCCCAAAGGGTGTATTTCTGTTTTGTTTAAAACTAGTTGCTCCTTCAGCATCCTGTTGGTAATTTTTTTCCTGTTTCTTTTAATAATAGTTCTTTTTTTCCAATATTGCCTATGCCAGGTTACTCACTCCCAAGATTATAACCTTATATTAAAACCTTAAATTATTAAAAATCATCCTTAAGGGGGAAGCTGGGTGGCACAATGGACAGCACGCCGACCCTGGAGTCAGGACCTGAATTCAAATCCTACCTCAAACACTTAATAATTGCCTAGTAGTATGGCCTTGAGCAAATCACTTAATCCTCATTGCCTTAGATACAATTTTTTTTAAAAAACCATCCTTCAGGGGCAGCTAGGTGGCGAAGTGGATAAAGCACCGGCCCTGGAGTCAGGAGTACCTGGGTTCAAATCCAGTCTCAGACACTTTATAATTACCTAGCTGTGTGGCCTTGGGCAAGCCACTTAACCCCGTTTGCCTTACAAAAACCTAAAAAAAATAAAAACCATCCTTAAGATAGTAGAGAGCAGCTATATGGGTAAGAGCATTGGTCCTAGAGTCAGGAAGACCTGAGTTCAAATCCAGTTTCAGTCATTTAATTACCTAGCTGTGTGATCTTGGACAACTCACTTAACTATTGCCTTGCAGAAACCAATAAAAAAAAAAATTTAAAAAAGACAGTAGATTCTGAAGACTAAGGCTTGGGTCATTCATTAGCTTTCTGGTAACTGAGGAACAAAAAAACAATAAGGAATCAGCAATCCTCCCTCCCTCTTCTGATAACAAACTGGAGTAGTCAATACAGAAACAAGAAGTTGGGCCCAAATGAATCAAAACTATATCCCTGGCTGAATATTCTTTCCTTGATCTAACTAATCCACCCTTTGTTAACTACTGAGTGGTCTTATAAATGTTTTATTTCATTTCAATTTCAAACCTGAATGATTTGAAACATTAGAGTGGGAGGAAACAAAGGAGAGTGATTTCAATCATATTGTAGCTTGCTATATTTAAAAAAAAATGCTTATTTTCATTTCTATTTTTGACACTTCTATTAAAATATATGACCATATTAAATCTTGCCCATCTATAAATTCAATATTGAGAGAAGAAATTAATTCAAAAGAAAATAGATTTCTTCCAAGGAGAGCATGAACAGATGTAAATTTGGTTAATAATAGCCTAGACTGACTTTTTGAACCAGAAGACTTAGCAAGTAGATACAAAGAAATACACAAGAATATTTAACAGATTCCTAAAAGAGATATGGTCAGACAAGAAGAGAAGCATTTCTGTTCCATCCTTTAATATACCAATCTTTTATTAAAGCTTATAAATCTCTAATCATTGGGGTAAGAAGGGGACCAATCTGATGTGACTTTGCCCTCATCATTTAACATGCTTCAAGAGCACATGTCCCATGTGCTGGGTGTTATAAAACAGAAGTCAAAAGGATGGGTAGGTGGGTGGGTGGATGTGGGGTGAATTGAAAGACCCCAAGGACAAAGAGTTACTAGAAGAATGTGACAAAAAAATCTGATCCAAAATAGAATTGGTGCAAAAATCTGTTATAAATCACCTGTAAGCAGCATGGAACAGTCTTCCTGGTGGGCAAAACCATTAACAAAACAAGTATTTTGTTTCGATAAGACTTAAATTATCTTTCCATTTACTCCCTTAAAAATGCTCTCCTCACAATTCCTCAAATTAACCATTTCCCACAACCTATTCCTTAACCCATTTTCAGCTGCTCACTGAGATACCTGAGATCATATCTTTGACTTTGACTTCACCCAGCAATGTATAATAAACTCTGAAATTCCTTTATATGATCATAGATCTTATCATTCCATTTTTTTCCTCTGTCTTACAACTCCTAACTTCATTCTTCATCCCCATGGACCCCTAGTCTCTCCACTCATCAATCAGCTCTTTCCCAGACCATTACCTCTGTTGGCTAGTTCTTCCTTCTCCAAATTGACCTTTTCTTGAACCAGTCAACTCTACAGGATTCCTTTTTCCAATCCCTTTCCATCTTACTCTGCTGCCTTCATTTCCTATACTCAACTAAAGTTATTGAATAACTCTAGATAAAATCTTAATGTTATTCACTACAGATTTGTTAAATTTCAACATTCTGGCAAAAATATTGCAACAAATTATAAAACAATCCACTATGATCAAGTTTGATTGGGATACTAGTTTGGTTTAATATTAGGAAAATAATGATATTAAAAACAAAACATTCCAAACCACATGATTTTACCAATAAGAGCACAACATTCATTTTTAAGCTTAAAAAAATTAACCCCCAACTTAGAAACATAGCTATGGAAAAACCTATGATAAAAATGATCTAAATCCAAAAACTAGCATTACAGGCAATGAGGAAACATGAGAAATTTTCACAATAAATATATGGGTAAACAGATTCCCTCTTTACCCCTTCTTACTTGACATATAGACTGGGGTGACTTTGGGCAGGACTCGGCTGCAGCAATCTGTAACATGATGTAATGAAACCACCCAAATCCCCTTGTACTCCTTGTAAGAGAAAACCAGGCACTCTTAAAATGTTTCTCTCCACTTCCTCCTCCTCCCTTTGTCTTCCCCCTCCCCTCCCCTTCCCTTCCCTCTTCCTTTCCTTTTCCCCACCTCCTCTCCATCTCCTTTTCTCTGTCTTCTCACAGACTCATGGAATTTGAGAGTTGAAACACACCTCAGTGCAATGTAGTAAGCTATAATAGGAATCTCTACTATAACATACTTGACAAGTAGTCAGTTTTTAAGACCACCTATTTCACTTTTGACAGCTCTAATTTAAAATCTAATTTTAAGATTTTCTTAGCAGTAGGCCTAAATTTTGCTTCTTTCCAAACCCTTCTTCACCCAAACCTTCCCTTCTACCCTTCTTCCTTCTTCATCTTCTTTCTTTCCCCCTTCTCCTCTTCTTAAAATTCTCACTTTCTTCTCTCCCTGGCTCCCTCTGTTTCTCCTCTCTTCTCTCTTCCTCATAGACCCCTTCCTCTTTTTTCCTTCTTTCTCTCCATTCCCCCTTTCCTCTGACCCTTCTATTCTATCTCTCCCTTCTCCCTTCCTCCCCCCCTTCTTCCTTTTCCTCTTTTATTTTTCCCTTTTGCTTAAACAGAAGTGCTGAATAATAGTAACTTTATCTCTTCATTAGGGATAAAGCCCAGGGTCTGACTCTCACCATTAGCAAATGAAGAACACCTGGAGGTTTGATTAGCTTACAGCTGAACTTAATTAACACCCAGAGGAACTGGGCTCTTACTGTAAGAGGAGGGCTGCAGCTCAGAGAAAGGAGGTTTGGTTGGTTGATGCTGATTATAAAAACATCTAGGGAAGGGGTCAATTAGATCACATATGGCACTAATTAGAAATACTGATCTAAGGGAATACAAAAAGATGGTTAGGAAACACTAAGAACATTCTTTTGTAGGCTTCTAAGTCAGATTGTGTATCTAGAGAAAAAAAGTAAAGTTAGCAGAGAAAGTATCTGGGAAGACATCTAAAAACTAAAAATCAAGTCACAACTAGAGTGGAAAAATGGGATCTGGAAGAAAAGGTCCAGATGGTACATTATCTTTGAATATGGAAAACAGTACCTCCTGTATTACAGAATCTGCAGCTCTTCCGTAGAAGGAAAGATCCGTTGTAAAACCTAGAGTAGCTAGGTGGCACAATGAATAAAGTGTCTGGCTTGGAGGCCAGAGGATTTATCTTCCTGAGTTGTAATCTGGCCTCAGATACTTACTAGGGTGTGAACCCTGAGCAAGTCACTTAACCCTGTTTGCCTCAGTTTCCTCATCTGTAAAATGATCTCTGCCAAGAAAAACCCAAATGGGGTCACAAGACTTGGACGAGACTGAAACAACTGAACAATGAATCAGTAGCCTGCTGCCTATTTATCAAGAAAGAACTGCAGAGCCTCAATAACATCAGAAGTTAAACTGAATGTATTTTAATGAATAGAAATAACTCATAACTGATGTAAAAGTCATTCCTTGTCTGTTACAGCAAAATCTGAGTTGTTACAGCAAGGATAATATTTTATACATACATTTATAATATTTAAGCTAGAAGGATAAAAATGAGAAAACATGATGTACAATTAAAACAACTACATGACCTTTTAATGAGTAGTTGATGATAAAAAAAACCATGAGAAATGGAATATAATGGAGGATACTGATAGCAATAATACCATACAAAAGTTTAACCAATATAAATTAATCATAATAAGACTAAAAAGACCTAAAAATCTCTTTGGTCAGCAAACACTAGATTTAATTACTGAGAAAGGAGACAAAGCAGATCAGGGTGACACAGACTTAGAAGACAAACATGCTTTAAAATACAGAGAAGGTTGGGGTGGCTAGGTGGCACAGTGGATAGAGCAATGGCCCTGGAGTCAGGAGTACCTGAGTTCAAATGTGATCTCAGACACTTAATAATTACCTAGCTGTGTGGCTTTGGGAAAGCCACTTAACCCCATTTACCTTGCAAAAAAAAAAAGCCCTAAAAAAAAATAAAATAAAATACAGAGAAGGTGGATGGAATATTATGATTAGTGTTGTCTTAAGAAAGTAAGAAGCAAAAAAATAAATGAATAAATAATTGAATAAAAAAGTGAGAAGCACTGAAGGGGAAAAACAAATCTTGAGTGTATCTTGACTTTAGCAAAGTTGAAGATTGTAAGGCAAAAACAATAAATTGTAAAGATGAAGGTCTTTCAAGCTTAAGTGAAGAGGTCTATATGTTGCAAAGGGTATAAAACTTTCAATAGCCCAATTGCATATAAAAAGGGAGTAAAGACATTGAATGGACATGCCCCAGAGTTCAGACTGTCTTAATACCTTTGTCTCCAAATATTCATTTGTGTAGGACTCTAACAGTAATCTGAGAAATGTAACCAGCTGCTCAAAATAAATAAAGGGAAACTGTCTCTGAATCAGAAAAAAATATATAACAAGAGAGGCTATACCTCCCCCACCTCTTGTTTGGGAGGAGACAAGTCTAGGGAACTTTGCACTTTCTATAAGAATGTAATTACACTCCAATATAATGAATACAATGTCAGAGAGAGAGCCTGGAGATGGTGAAGGCTAGATGAACCCCCAAAGCTTATCAGATCTATTCATCCAATAGTCTAACCTCATCTAGCAAAAATATCAGATTTTTCATGGAATCATCTAGCAGAGCAATGAAATAACAGTCCATTACTGGTGCTACCATCTGTAAGGAACTTCATGAGGACTCTCTGGAGGAAGAAGGTATACTGAACAGTTCTGTATGAGTTGTTTTGGTCAAATGTGCTACTTTAAACGTGTGTTTCATTGTCATTGTTCTTTTTTTTAAAAAATATTTTTAACATTGATTTTTAAAAAATTTTAATTTTATTTTTTCCAACTATATGTAAAGAGAATTTTCCACATTCATTTTTTTGGGGAAGATTTTGAGTTTCATATTTTTCTACCTCCCTCCTTTCCTCCTTTTGACAATCAGTAGTCTGATATAAGTTTAAACCTTTAATGTTCCAAATTCTTTCTCCCTTCTGCCTCTCCCCTATTTATTAATCTCAATATGCAATCTCACATACAATATATCAATTATCTATGTGAAATCATATAAAACATTCCATATTAGGCATGTTACAAAAATTTAAAAAAATAGTAAAATGAATAAAATAAAAAAATATGCTCCACACTGCACTCAGAATTTATCAGTTCTCTCTGTGAAGTGGATAATATCTTTCATAATGGGTCCTTCTGGAATTGACTTAGATCATTGTAGCAATCAAAGGAGCTAAATCTTTCACACTTGATCATTGTTATAATATTGTTACTGTAGGAAAAATTTTTCTGGACGCACTCACTTCACTTTGCATGAGTTCATATAAGTCTTCCTAGGTCTTTTTGAAATCATAATTTGCTTGTCAATTTCTCAGAACATGCTAGACTTCTATCATAATCATATACCACAATTTATTCAACTATTCCCCAATTGATGGAACCATCTCAATCTCCAATTTTTTGCCACCACAGAAAGTGACATTATAAATATTTTTGTACATATACATCCTTTTGCCTTTTCTTTAATCTCTTTGGAACATATACCTAGTTGTGGTATGACAGAGTCAAAGGGTATGCACAATTTTTCTTTTAAATTTTTGAAAAATTTTTTTCAATTACATATAAAAATGAGTTCCATATTTTTATCCCTCCCTTTCCTCCTTCCCTCCTCCCTTTGACAGTGAGTAATCTAATATGGGATATATATGTGCAACTATATTAATCATATTTCCATATTAGTCATGTTGTGAAAGAGAATGAGAACAATAGAGGAAAAAAACTATGAGAAGTTAAAAAAACATAAAACAAATTTTAAAAAGTGAAAATAGTACGCTTTAGTCTGCATTCAGACTATAGTTTTTCCTCTGCATGTGGTATTTTCCATCACAAGTCTTCTAGAATTGTCTTTGATCATTGTATTGCTGAGAAGAGCTAAGTCCATCATAGATGCTGTTATTGTGTACTGTGTTCTGATTCTGCTCACTTTATTTCATGTAAGTCTTTCCAGGTTTTTTTTTTTTTGTAATCCACCTACTGTAAAAAAAAAAAAAGAAATCCACCTGCTTATGATTTCTTACAGAACAATAGAATTCCTTCATAGGTATTCATAGTTTAGTAGCCTTTTGACTATAGTTCCAAATTGTTCTCCAGAATGTTTGGACCAGTTCACTACTCCATCAACAATGCATTAGTGTCCTTATTTTTTCACATTCCCTCTTAGTATTTGTCATTTTTCTTTTCTATTAACTAATCTGATGGATATAAAGTGGTATCTCATAGTTATCTTAATTTGCATTTCTCTAATCAATAGTGATTTAAAGCATTTTTTATATGACCATTGATAACCTTTGATTTCCTCTTCAGAAAAGTATCTGTTCACATCCTTTGACCATTTATCAATCGGGTAATGACTCTTATTTTTTTTATAAAGGCTTAATTTCCTATATAATTGAAAAATCAGGCCTTTAACAGAAAAACTTGCTATTAGGTTTTTCCCCTTTCTTACTTTTCTTTGAATTTTTAGATGGTTGTGTAAAACTTTTTAAAATTTCATGTAATCAAAATCACCCATTTTACTTTCCATGATCCTCTCTATCTCGTCTTTAATCAGAAACTCTGCACTTATCCATAGATATAACAGGCAAATTTCCATGCTTTCCTAATTTTTTTTAATGATATCACCCTTTAAGTCTAAGTCATGTACCCATTTTTAATCTGATTTTGGCATATCATATGAGATATGTCTAGTTTCTGCCAAGCTGTTTTCCACTTTCCCAGCAATTTTCGTCAAATTATCAAATGAGTTCTTGCCCCTAAAACTTGAATCTTTGAGTTTGTCAAACACTAAATTACTACGGTAATTTACTATTGTATATTATGTACCTAATCTAGTCCACTTTTTAAAAAGTTTATTTTATTTAAAATTTTTAAATTTTAGGTTAACTTTTTAAAGTCGATTTTATTTTAAATTTTTCCCACCAGATACATGCAAAAGCAGTTTTCAACATTTACTTCTAAAACCTTGAGTTACAAATTCTCTCCCATCCTCTCATATCACTCCCCCCGCACTGAGATTCCACTCTACTTCTTAGTCAGTTCCAGATTGTTTGACAAATACCACTTTGTAATATAATTTGAAACCTGATACACCTAGGCAACCTTTCTTCACATTTTTTTCCCATTGACATCTTTGATATTCTTGGCCTTTTGTCTTTCAAATGAGTTGTTATTTTTAATTTTTGGCTCTATAAAATAATTTGTTAGTAGCCTATTGATATGATACTTAATAAGTAAATTAATTCAGGTAGAATTGTAGTTTTTATTATATAAGCTTGGCTTACCTATGAGCAATTAATATCCCTCCAATTGCTTAAATCTGTCTATATGAAAAGTGTTTTGTAACTATTCAAATAGGCCCTGGGTTTGTCCTGACAGGTAGACTCTCAAGTATTTTTATAATCTCTATCTCTTCCTGTTGAGTTTTGTTGGCACTATATAGAAATGCTGATGATTACTGTAGATTGATTTGTTTTCTTTTGGTTTTTACAAGGCAATGGGGCTAAGTGACTTGCCCAGGTCACACAACTAGGTAATTATTAAGATTTGAACCTAGGTTCTCTTGACTCTAGGGCCAATGCTCTATTCACTGTACCACTTAGCTGTAGATTTATTTTCTATTTGCAAGCATTATTTTTTTTATTGTTTTTTGAATTTTTACAATTTTCACCCCAGTCTCGCTCTCTCCCCCCACCTTGTTCCCATGCTATATATTGATCAAAATTGAATGTGCTGAGAAAGAAATCATAACCTTAAGGAAAAAAAAATAAGAGATAGCAAAATTTACATAAGATACCTTTTTTTAAAAAAATTAAAGATAATAGTTTTTGGTCTTTGTTCAAACTCCACAATTCTTTCTTTGGATACAGATGGTATTTTCTTTCGCAGATACCCCAAAATTTTCCTTGATGGTTGCACTGATGGAATGAGCAAATCCATCTAGGTCGATCATTGCCCCCATGCTGCTGTTATGGTGTACGATGTTCTTCTGGTTCTGCTCATCACATTCAGCATCAGTTCATGCAAATCCTTCCAGGCTTCTCTGAATTCCCATCCTTCCTGGTTTCTAATAGAACAATAATGTTCCATAACATACATATACCACAATTTTTTCAGCCATTCCTCAATTGATGGACATTAACTAAATTTCCAGTTCTTTACCACCACAAACAGAGCTGTTATGAATATTTTTGCACAAGTGATGTTTTTACCCTTTTTCATGATCTCTTCAGAGTATAGACCCAGTAGTGGTATTACTGGATCAAAGAGTATGCACATTTTATTGCCCTTTGGGCAATAAATTGCCCTCTAGAAAGGTTGGATGAGTTCACAGATCCACCAACAATGTATTTGTGTCCCAGATTTCCCACATCCCTTCCAATATTGATCATTGTCTTTTCTGGTCATATGTGATGTGGTACCTCAGAGACTGCAAGCATTATTGTAGAAATGGCACTAAAGAAAACAAAAATATGAAAAGCAAATGGATTACAGCAGAGGAAGTCCATATTGGAGGTAACAAACTGAGATTCATAATCATTCTATAGAGTGAGTGCCAATTATTTACAAAGGAGAAATAAGCTATATGGAAAATACTTTTAAAGTCCAGATCATGATATGACGTTGAACGAACAGCCTAAGGAAGCATAGATACATCGTGGATAGAGGTGGATTTGAAGTCAGGAAGAATTTAATTCAAGTACTACCTCAGACATTTAATAGCTATGTGGCTCTGGACAAGTCATTTATGCTACCTGTGTCTCAGTTTCCTTATTTGTAAAATGAGAGGATTGAATTCAGTAGCCTCTTAGGCCTCTTCTAGCAATAAATCTATGATACCTTGATATTTTGTGACCATATTCTTGAACAAGATACTGTAAATTGACAATTATTTGGGTTCAGAACTGACTAGGAAGTGAACAAGCTGGACTGTGAATGGGAAATTACAAAGTTCTCTTAGGAATTTTTCCTTGAAATAAGAAATCTGTTTTTTTAAATATCATTTTTTTGGGGGGGAGAAATGTTATAGAATGGATTTAAGTCATAAACACAGTAATTGAAGAATTGAAACTAAGGACTGACCATTTAAATGATATTGGCGATGTTCTAATGTAAACAGGTTGTGACACATTACAAACAAGGAGTGACAAAGAAGAAGTTCATAGGATGCCTGTCCACCCCCTTTTACCTAGTCTGGCATTTTCCTTTTCACATTTACCTTTATTATTGGAGATAGTATGTTCTGTTGCCATCTTCTTCCTTTCATCCCTGGTATGTTTATTTTTTCTTATTTCTTTTTCTTAAGAAAATGAAAATAGAATAATTTCTTTCAGGTCCTCTGTCTTATTAACTGTCTTTATCATCCCATCAGGGTTCTGAAAGAACCTTTGTATCTTCTCTTTCATTATAATGTAAACAATTCATAAAATAATTTTCAAATTAATAAAATGTTCAATGTTCTATGTTTTTCTTAACTCATGCAATTTCATTTCAAGTTCTGCTCTATTTTGACCTTAGCATTGTTTGGAAATCCTTTATTTCATTAAAAGTAATGTTTTTTCGGGGATGGCTAGGTAGCACTGTGGATAGGGCACTGACCCTGGAGTCAGGAGACCTATGTTCAAATCCTTCCTCTGACACTTAATAATTACCTATCTGTGTGACCTTGGGCAAGTCACTTAACCCCATATTGACTTGCAAAAAACCCCAAAAGTAAATTTTTTTCCTCTGTACAAATTTTCTCAATTTTGCCAGCTAGACTAATCTTTGTAAGACTTTATCTTGTAGAATATTATATTCCAAGTCCATTCTAGTATTTTTTTTACCACAAAAATATCAAATGGAGTCATGGTGAGTTGGACACAACTGAAAAATGACTTGAATAATCCTATATATTACTTGTTCTGTATAAATGTGTATGCATGTTGTCTCCCCTCTTAGATCACAAGGTCCTTTAGGGCAGGGCTCTCTTTTTCCTCTTTTTGTATTCTCAGCACTTAGCCTGGTGCCTAGTACATTTTGCTATTGTTGTTAAGTTTTCATGACCCTATTTGAGCTTTTCTTGGCAAAGATACTGAGATGGTTTGCCTTTTCCAGCTCATTTTACAGATGAGGAAACAGACAAATAGGGATTAGGTCTAGTGTCTGATGTTGGATTTGAACTCAGGAAGATGAATCAGTCTGACTTTAGGCTCAGCACTTAGTAGGTGCTAAATAAGTATATATTGATTAAGTCATTCTTCTTGCAGTTCTTTCTTCTCTAGCTATCATTTCCTCTATAATTACATTTTTTATCTCTTGTTTCATTTCTCTCAGGTACTCTTGTAGTCCCTTTGTTGTTTCTCTGAGAAGACATTTGGATTTGTGGAATTACTCTATTTTCTGGATTTTTGCCTTTGGCATCTCTCAGTCCCTACAGTTTATTTTTTCACTGTGCATGGTTTTTTCCCCTTTATTCATATTTCTAGCTTTAGTATCTGGATTGGATCTTTATGCTTGATTCAGACTCTGGTACCTCTTCTAACTTTCAGAGAGTGCAGACAGGCCCAGATTGATTTTGAATGGGGTGGGTGATTAGGTTCCAACTTTTTTAGGAATTATTAGGTTTAGGCTCAGCTACTTGGTGGTTCAACTGAGGTTTTGATCTCTGTCTCTTCTCTTGTTCCTACTTCTTCCACAATTCTGAATCCAAAGTTGGCTCTGGTCTTTTGCTAGGGGGCCAACAGACCCCATAGAAGTTGGGGATGATGGTCAATTAGATTGTTGATGGCCTTCTTCAGGTACTTTGGTTTCCAACATCTGACTTTGCTTCAGCCCCTCCTGCTGTGGTTTGAGCATTGGGCTGCCTGGGCATTGCTACCCATTGGAAATGCTGGTTGGATATCACTCTAGCTCCTACTGTGCCTCAGTTGGAACTAATCAGACTACTTGGATGCTGCTCAAACCCTGAATCCTATTCTGGGTTCACCTTTTGTCTTCTGCCTGCCAGACTGATTTAAGCTTCCAAAAGATCTTGCAGTCTTTTTCTGTGGTCCTGAACAGAATGAAGGTACTTGGAGATGTTTCTCTTTGGTTTTCTTTATCACTGTTACTTCTAGTTTTACTAGGGTGCTTGGGTTGAGGAAGGGAGAATCTGGACTCCTTTAGGTTCTAGCACATTGCCATCTTCCCTCAATCTCCCTATGTCTTTTTTTTTTTTGTAGGTTTTTTGCAAGGCAATGGGGTTAAATGGCTTGCCCCAGGCCACACAGCTAGGTAATTATTAAATGTCTGAGTCGGATTTGAACTCAGGTACTCCTGACTCTAGGGCCATTGCTCTATCCACTGCGCCACCTAGCTGCCCCTCCTGTCTTTTTAAAAACAAAACAAAACAAAAAAACAGTGAATGGTTTCCTTCCCCCAATTCGCACTACAAAAGACAAAGGAAATGGTCATTTTTTTTTCAAAGTCATTCTCAGGCTAATCTGAACTGAGAAAGCAAATGTCCAAGGTCACTGTATGTATCATCCTTGGTAGCACAGGGGCCCAGACAGGAAGCTCACATCCTGCCTCATACACTTATCAGCCATGTGACCTGGGTACATCATTTAGTGTCTGTCTTCCTCAGTTTTCCCAGCTGTAAAATGAGAATAATAATAGTACCCACCTCCCAGACTTGTTCTGGAGATCTTCACAATGCCTAGCTCACTTCAGGCACTTGTTCATATGTGTATCTCTGTGTGTGAGTGTGTATATGTTTGTCCTTCATTTTTGAAGAAGACCACAACATCAGGGAAGTGATGTTACGACAAGAATATGAAATGGATTTAAGTGAGGGGGTGCTGTACTAGTCACCAGCTTCACTTTCTCCTCCAGAGCCATCTGGGATCAGTGGTGAGATATGAATCAGGACAACTGGAGATGGCCCTGGATGAAAGGCAATCAGGGTTAAGTGACTTACCCAAGGTCACACAGCTAGCAAGCATCAGAAGCTGAATTCAAACTCCCATTCTGATTCCAAGGCCAGTGCTCTATCCACTGTGCCATCTAGCTGTAGGCTACAATTATAGTCACTGAGTTTGCAAGAAGTTGCTTAAGACTAATTTTGAGCTCATCAAAGACTATACACAAGCTCAGATCTGTGTACCCTGGTCCATCAGCAATAAGTTTCAAGACTGATGGAAAAGCAAGACACCTATTAATGGTGTCAGAAGCATCCGATCTTCAATTACAGAACTATTCAGGGTTCTTCCTTCATTCCCTCCCAGGGATGCTGGTAGTGATGTGCTGACAGTTTGGGGCCAGGTACTCTTCAGACCTGAAGGAGCATTCCCCAGATGGTTCTTGACTTGCTTGTATTAGTTGTCCATTTGAAGCTGAACTGATTAATTCAGTTTCTTCAACAGAAGCTTTTGAAATTTATGTGAGTTATGTATCTGGTTTTGTTTTGCCCATTTAGAGGTGTGGTAGTTGCATTTATCACATACTTTCCTCCCAGATATGCATGTATCATGAATTTGGAGGGAGTAAAACTAGCTCAATTTCATTATTTTCTCCAGCTAGGAAGAGTCAGTCAGTCGATTAAAATGTATTGGGTGTCTACTATGTGCCAGACACTAGCCTAGTTGTTGTTGTTAAATCATTTTCAGTCGTATCCTACTCTCTATGACCCCATGTGGGCAAAGATTCTAGAGTAGGTCGCCATTTCCTTCTTCATGTCATTTTACAGATGAGGAACTAAGGCAAACAAAGTTAAATGATCTGTCCATGGTCATATAGCTAGTAAGTGCCTGAAGTCAGATTTGAGAACTCATAAAGATGAATCTTCTTGACATTATCTGGGGATACAGTCTGTCTTCAAGAACCTTATATTCTTTTTTTAAAATTTTTATTAAAGATATTATTTGAGTTTTACAGTCTTCCCCCAATCTTGCTTCCCTCCCCCCACCCCCACCCCACAGATAGCACTCTGTCAGTCTTTACTTTGTTTCCATGTTGTACCTCGATCCAAATTGGGTGTGATGAGAGAGAAATCATATCCTTAAAGAGAACAGAATTCTCAGAGGTAACCAGATCAAACCATAAGACATTTGGGTTTTTTTTTTCCGAATTAAAGGGAATAGTCCTTGAACTTTGTTCAGACTCCACAGCTCCTTAACTGGATACAGATGGTACTCTCCTTTGCAGACAGCCTAAAATTGTTCCCAATTGTTGTGCTGACGGAATGAGCAAGTCCTTCAAGGTTGAACATCACTCCCATGTTGCTGTTAGGGTGTACAGTGTTTTTCTGGTTCTGCTCATCTCACTCAGCATCAGTTCATGCAAATCCCTCCAGGTTTCCCTGAAGTCCCGTCCCTCCTGGTTTCTAATAGAACAATAGTGCTCCATGACATACATATACCACAGTTTGCTAAACCATTCCCCAATTGAAGGACATTTACTGGATTTCCAATTCAGGGCTGCGATAAATATTTTTGTACAAGTAATGTTTTTACTCTTTTTCCTCATCTCTTCAGGGTATAGACCCAGTAGTGGTATTGCTGGATCAAGGGGTATGCACATTTTTGTTGCCCTTTGGGCATAGTTCCAAACAGCTCTCCAGAAGGGTTGGATGAGTTCACAGCTCCACCAACAGTGCAATAGTGTCCCAGATTTCCCACATCCCTTCCAACAATGATCATTATCCTTCCTGGTCATACTGGCCAATCTGAGAGGTGTGAGGTGGTACCTCAGAGAAGCTTTAATTTGCATTTCTCTAATAATTAATGATTTAGAGCATTTTTTCATATGGCTATGGATTGCCTTGATCTCCTCATCTGTAAATTGCCTTCTTATATCCTTTGACCATTTGTCAATTGGGGAATGGCTTTTTGTTTTAAAAATATGACTCAGTTCTCTGTATATTTTAGAAATGAGTCCTTTGTCCGAATCATTAGTTGTAAAGATTGTTTCCCAATTTACTACTTTCCTTTTGATCTTGATTACATTGGTTTTATCTGTGCAAAATAAAAAAACCTTATATTCTAATGGGAGAAGATAATATATAAAAGGGACCTAAAAAAGCAGAGGCCCATGGTGGCAGAGTCCAGAGGGCCAGACTGACCTGGAGCCATTCCTCAAAATGAAGGTTCCAAGAACAAATCACCAATGGGAGAAGAAAGCCATAGAAGCGAAGGGGTGTCCCAGGATAAGAAGGCTTAAGGTGTCCAGGGAAGGCATGGTATTTGAGGCATGGTATCAAAAAAAAGTAGAGCCAGAAGAGAAACAAAAAACTCCCAGGGGAGCCCAATCCATTCTTTTAGTGTCCTTTTTTAAAAGGAAGTTAATTATTTAAGGCAATGGGTTTAAGTGACTTGCCCAAGACAAGTAGTAATTAGTTTTGGGGGGTGGGGGAGGTTTATTTGTTAACATTTATTTGTTTTCAAATTACATGCAATAATAATATGTACCTATCATTTCTTGTAAGGTTTTGAATTTTTTTATTTTTTTTTTTTTAAGGTTTTGAATTTTACAATTTTTCCCCCACCCTCCCTTCCCCTTCCCCACAGAAGGCTGTCTGATAGTCTTTACATTGTTTCTATGCTATACATTGATGTAAATTGAATGTGTTATAAGAGTAAACTTAAGAGTAAACATAACTCCGCCCCCCAAGAAAATGAGAAACATCAAGAATAGAGAGAGAGAGAGAGAGAGAGAAAAAAAATGTACTTCAGTCTGTGTTCAAATTCCAATGGCTCTGTCTCTGGGGTGAGTTGCTTTCTTTATTACAAGTCCACCAGAAAAGTTGCTTCAATATTTTTCCCACAGTTGCTATTACTAGCTGTACCTCCACTCTATTTCTCCCCACTCTCATTCATTCTATTCTCTCTTCTTTCATCCTGGCCCTGTCCAAAAGTGTGTTGAATCTGAGTACCCTCTCCCGCAATCTTCCCTGTCTTTTATCACCTATTCCCTCCTTTCCCTCCCCCATCCCCCCTTTTCCCGTCCCTTTCTTATTATTTTTCTCTAGGGTAAAATAGATTTCCTTACCCTATTAAGTGTGTATGTTATTTCCTCTCTGAGCCATTTCTGATGAGAATAAAGGCTCACTCATCCCTCCTTGCCTTTCCCCTTTCCACTCCATTGAAAAAGCTTTTTCTTAACTCTTATGTCTTAGCTTCTTCATCATCTTTTCCTTCCTCCCAGTACTTTCCTTTATCACCCACTGACTCCCTCTTTTTACTATATTATACCATTATATTCTGCTCCTTCCTATGTCCTGTCTATATATATGCTCCTTCTAACAGCTCTCATCAATGAGAAAGTTCATATGAGTTATCAATATCTTCTTCCCATGCAGGAATACAAATAGTTCAGTATCATTAAGGTCCTCATAGTTAGTCCTTCTCTTCCACTCCCTTCACCAGAGTCCTGTACTTGGAGATCAAACTTTCTGTTCAGCTCTGGTTGTTTCAATAGGAAAGTTTGAAAGTCTCCTTTTTCATTGAAAGTCCATCTTTTCCCCCGAAAGAGGATGTTCAGTTTTGCTGAGCAGTTGATTCTCGGTTGTAAATCAAGATCTTTTGCCTTCTGGAATATGTTCCAATCCCTATGAGCCCTTGATGTAGATGCTGCCAGATCCTGTGTAATCCTGACTATGGAGCCTTGGTAGTTGAACTGTCTGTTTCTATCAGCTTTTAGAATTTTCTCTTTTGATTTGGGAGTTTTGGAATTTGGCTATAATATTCCTGGAAGTTTTTCTTTTGGGAATCCCTTTCAGGGGGTGACCAGTGAATTCTTTTGATTTCTATTTTACCCTCAGCTTCTAGGATCTCAGGGAAATTTTGCTGTATTATTTTTTGAAAAATGAAGTCTAAACTCTTCTCCTGGTCATGGCTTTCAGATTGTCCAATAATTTTAAAATTATTTCTTCTGGATCTGTTTTCAAGGTCAGTTGTTTTTCCAATGAGATATTTCACATTTTCTTCTATTTTTTTTTGGCCTTTTTTTGAAGAGTTTTGTTTCTCCCTCAAAGTCATCAGCTTTCTTTAGTTCCATTCTACATTTGAAGGAGTTATTTTCTTCAGAGATCTTTTTTATATCCTTTTCCAGCTGGCCAGTTCTGCTTTTTAAGGCATTCTTCTCATTTGCCTTTTGTTTTGCTTTTTTCCATTAGGCCTAAACTGATTTTTAACATATTATTTTCTTCAGTATTTTTTATATATCTTTCACCAAGCTTTTGATTTGGTTTTCATGATTTTTCTGCATTGCTCTCATTTCTCCTCCCAATTTCTCCTCCACTTCCCTTAATTGCTTTTCAAAGTCTTTTTTGAGCTCATCCATAGTCTGAGTCCATTTTCTATTTCTCTTGGAGGTTTTGGATATGGAAGCTTCAACTTTGTCATCATCTGAGTATGTGTTTTGATCTTCCATGGGACTAGAGTAATTCTCTATGGTCAGGTTCTTCTTTTTCTGTTAGTTACTCATTTCCTCAGCCCAAGACAGCACTTCCAAGGCTTTGGGGTTTTTTTTTGGGGGGGGGGGGCTGGGACCTTTATTGCTCCAAGGTCTTATGCTTTCTTGCCTTTGCTTTGATATGTAGATGGCCCCTGTACTTCCCTCTGCCCTGGAGCTATAAGGAGGATCCTGCTATCTTAGTATGGAAGCCCAAACTGCAACCTGGATCTGAGTGTAGGCAAACAGCAGAGTCCTACCCCAAGGGAGAGCAGAGAAATCTTTGCAGTCTTCCCTCACCCCTTACCATCACTGGGGGTGCAGGCTGCTTTCTCCAGAGTCTCGCTGCAGATTCTGCAGCCTGTGCTCTCTCACTGCACACTCATTCTGGTGTAGCAGAGTTCTCTCCCTGCCCCTTCAAGCTGTTGTCAGTGATGTCTAGGATGGCGCTAGACTGGGCTGCTTTGTGCTAAGACCACAGCTTTTTTTTTTCCAACCCCGAGTCCTGGTGAAACACACCCTTCCCACGGAACTTCTAAGTTATCTTGGACTGGGAAAATGTATCACTCAGTCTTTCTTTGGGTTCTGCCCCTCTAAATTTTGACTAGAGTCATCATTTGTTGCTTTTTTGGAGTTTAGGGGAGAAGGAGTTCCCAGGAAATGCTGCCTTCATGCCACCACCTTGACTCCGCCCCCCTAGCTAGGTAATTATTAAGTGTCTGAGTTCAGATTTGAACTCAGGTCCCTCCTGACTCCAGAGCCTGTACTCTATCCACTGTGTCACCTATCTGCTCCATAGTCTAATCCATTCTTTGAAGACTTTGAAGATGAGGAAGTTTTACTCATATCAAACCTAAATCAACCTCTCTGAAACTCTTAGCTATTGTTCCTAGTTCAGCCTTCTGTGTCCAAGAAGAAATACCTGATATTTCCTAGAAATAGGCTAGTGTGATACTACAAGGATAAAGAAAGAAACAATACTTACTCACAATGACTTATTCTAATGGGGAGAGAACAAACAGATATAAATAGAATGTGAATAAATACAAATATCCACCAAAGAGTTAAATGCAAGTTTAAGATTGAGAACAAAAACACTTGGTGGGAGAGAATTCAGGAAAACTGCAGAAGATGGTATTGGAGGTTTATATTGAAGGAAGAAAGCATATAGTTTAGTAGGGACTGCTTTCCAGACCAGGTCAGCCAACATAGAGGCAGGGAGGGAGAAGGTGAAATGGTGATTCTAAGGAATAGGAGGCCAGTTGGGCTGCATCCCAGAATTCAGGAGGGGAATGAGCCCTACATAAGGGGCCAGTTCTATAGGGCTCTAAAAGTTGAACAGAGAAGTTTCTATTTAATTGTATAGGCAACAGGAAACCACTGGAATTGGTTGAATAGGGAAGTCAAATATCATATATGTGTGAAGGAAAATTTGACAGTATTGTATAAATTTCACTGGATTGGGGAGAGACTAATTGAAAAGACAAATTAGGAGGCTGTAACAATAAACTAAGGGAGAGATGATAAGGGCTTAAATTAGGGTGGTTCATATGTGAATGAAGTGAAGGGATTGGATATAAGAGATGTTGGAAGGGCAAACTGGCAAGATTTGACAACCAATTGGATATGTAGGATGAATGAGAATGAGTTGTCATATAATGCTGAAATTACAAATCTGAGACACTGGGAGTTTGTGCTGTTCACAAAAATAGGGAAATCTAGAAGACTGGAAAATTTAGGGGGAAAATAATGAGTTCAGTTTTAGAAATTGAGTATATCTCTCTGAGGTTTATTGACTGAAATGCCCAATAACAACTGATGATCTAGGACTAAAGCTCAGGAGAAAGTCTGGGAATTATCTGAAGAGAGATAATAGTTAAACTGAAGAGAGACAGACAGGAGTAAGGGAAAGGGGAGAAAAAATGGAAGTTCACCACCTCATCAATGCAGCCTCTGAGGCCGAGATGCCACAAAGTATAGATTCTCTGAAATTTGTACTAATTTTGGCATAAGAATTAACACCAAGAAAATAGAAGTTCTCTACCAGCCAGCACCACACCATTCATACATGGAACCATCTGTTACTGCAAATGGAAAAATTTTGAATGCTGTAGATAATTTCACTTACCTTGGCAGTATATTTTCCAGGGATGTATACATAAATGAGGAGGATACACACATTGCCAGAATTTGCTCAGTGCTTGGTGGGGGGGCCCTCAAAGGAAAATGTATGAGAAAAGAGGTATTAGACTGCCTACCAAATTGAGGATCTACAGAGCCATTGTGCTGACCTCATTGTTGTATGCCTATGAAACCTGAAGAGTCTACCAGGCCTATGGCAGGAAACTTAATCCCTTCCATTTGAATTGTCTTGGGAAGATTCTGAAGGTCACCCAGCAAGGGAAGGTATCAATATTGGGACACTGTGTGAATTGCCAAGCATTCAAACTCTGCTGCAGAGAGTATAACTCTTCTGGACTGGTCATGTTGTTAGAATACCAAACATTTGTCTAAAAGCCTATTTTAATGGGGAACTCGCACAATGCAAGGACTCAAGAAGCTATATAAGGACACTTTCAAAATATCTCTGAAGAACTTTGGAATCTATTGTGAGACTTGGGAGACATTGACACAGGATCATCCAGCATGGTGTGCCTTTATCAAAGAAGGTGTTGTGCTTTTTGAGCAGAGCAGAATGGTAGTAGCACAAAAGAAACCCTTTAGAGATATCTCCTTTCTAAATGTGCCCCACCTGTGGTAGAGCCTTTCAAGCTCATACTGGTCTGATCAGCCACAGTTGGACTTTGTACCTTGACCCCAACATAATGATGCTATTTTGATCCTTGTGGAGAATGGAGGGCAACAACCAACCAACCAACCAACCAATCTCTTGTTTGAACTATTGCAATAGCCTCCCAATTAGTCTTTTTTACCTTTAGTCTCTCTCCTACTTAATCTAACCTCCATACAGTTGTCAAATTATTATTCTTAAAACACCCAGATGTGATCATGTCATTTCCCTGCTCATTAAGTTCCAGTGGCCTCTAGGTCTCTTATGTGGCATCTAAAGCCTTGTATAATCTAACTCAAGTTCATCTTTCCAGGCTGTTGGCCTGTTTTAGTTGATGTTCTAGCCAAATAGACCATCGGCTATTCCTTGTTGATGACATTCCATCTCCCATTTCTTTGCCTACTCTTTGTCTACTTTTTGAAAAGATAGTCCTGATACCTGAAATGCACTACCTCCTCGACTCTGCCTTATAGAATTCCTAACTCCTTTCAAAGGTGATTAAATCAGAGAAATGCAACGTAAAACAACTTTGAGGTGACACCTTACAACTATTGGAGTGGCTAATATGACAAAAAAGGAATGTTGGATGTTGGAGAGGTGAGAAAACTGATACTAATGAACTGTTGGTGGAGATGATCCAACCTATCTGGAGAGCAATTTGGAACTATGCCTAAAGGAAGTGCCCAAACAGGCAGATCCTCTGATCTTTCAATACCACTGCAGTAGTCTCTATCCCAAAGACATCCAAAAAAGGGGAAGAGGACCTATTTGTACAAAAATATTTATAGTAGTTCTTTTTGTGGTAGCTAAGAATTGGAAATCAAATAGATGCCCATCAACTGGGGAATGGCTAAACAAGCTGTGGTATATGATTGTAATAGAGTATTATTATGCTGTGGAAATGACAAGCAGAAGAAAAAAGAAATGACAAGCAGGATCATTTCAGAAAAATCTAGAAAGACTTATATGAACTGAACATAGTGAACAGAACCAGAGAATGTTGGACAATATTGTTCAGTGAATAACTGGGAATGATTTAGCTATTCTTAGCTATTCAATGATCCAAGACAATCCCAAAGGACTCATGATGAAGCATACTATTGATAATGATTGAATAAGGACCATTTTTCATTTTCTTTCTTTTCTTTTTTTACTTTGTATGAAATGACTAATATGAAAATAATTTACCTAATTGCATGTATATAACCTACATCTAATTGCTTACCGTCTCAGGGAGGGGGGAAGTGGGAAGAGAAAGAGAAGGATAGAATTTGGAACTCAAAACTTTAAATAAAAATGATGAAAAATTGGGGCAAAGCCCAAAGTGGACCAAGTATCACTTCCTAAACATGACTTTGCCTGATCCTCCTAGTTGCTAATGCTCTTCTTCCACTAGATAAATTATTGTTGTTTCACCTGCATTAGTATGTAGAAGAGTGAATCAAAATACATTTATTAAATGCTTCCTATGTGCTGGTGTTGCAAATTTGTAAAAATTGAGATAGTTCTTGCTCTCAAGAGCTCCCACTCTAATTGGGGGGAAACAAACTGCAAAAAAGAGGGTAGATGGAGAGGTGACCTATATGACCTAAGGTTTCAGCAATGGTATAAAAGAGCTGGGGATCCCTAGGTTACATGGGGGGTTCAGATGAAATGTCAGGGTTTTTTAGGAAATAGAATCAGGGCAGGTAGTAAAATATGGAGGACCTTTGGGAGCATTAGCATCACCAACAGCAAGTCAGGTAGTCCTCATTCACTGGAAGGAATAGTGTTAATGACTTTCATCTCATTCATGCTGTTAGGATCAGAGAGGAAAAAAGGAAAGTTCAGAATCTCACCACCTTTCCTCAGTACAGCTTCTGAGATTGGGATGCCACAAAGTATGACTTGATTCTCTGCAGCTTGTGTTAGGATCAGTCAAGTAGCCCAGAGTCAGTCCATTTGTTGGGAGGAGAAATATGTGGTTTGGGAAGAATGACCATTTCCCCATTCCAGAGGTGGAAGGGGGAAGAGAGTGAAAATTTCCTTTTCTTTTCCCACCTCAGACTTTCACACCCTTTTAGACACAGCTACCCAATAGTTACATTGAAAATGTACATCTTTTGAAATTACTTCTCTATATCAAAGTTGTTTCACGCCAATACAATATAAGCACTTTGAGGACAGAGACTATTTTTCTTCTTTGGTGTTTTTGCACCCTCATGGACCCACATGGTCCTTGGAAAAGAGTTGTTTAATGCTTGTTGGATTGAACCTGAGTCTTATTTAAAGCCCAACTGCCTACAGAACGAATGAAGAAAATGAAAGTGAGACTGACATTCCTGCCAGAAGGGAGATGGGGGAAAATGTGTCCTAGGAAAGGACAGAAACAACTTCAGGAAGCAAATGATAGGGATGATCACCTTCTTTGCTTTGCCTAGTTAAGTACTTACTATTTGCTGAATGAATGAGTTAGTGTTTATACACCACTGTCTCTGTAACTTTTGAGTAACTCCCACAAATTATCTGGTTCAGGGAAGGGCACTTAAATGTAAGGTAGGTTTAGGATGAGGTGGAAGGTGATTATTGGCTGAGATCTCTCAACCTGCCTTCAGGCAGTTGATCCAGTACTCATTATTTGGTTAAATGACCTAATATAGCTGAATTGACAGACTTAAGCAGGATGTTATCCCAAAAAATGTGTTCAAAGGGATAATCACCTAGAAGGGGTGCTGAGACATCGCTCATCTATTTAATCTAACTGAAAGAAATATTAGGAGCCATGATAATAATAATAATAATAATAATAATAACAATAATAATAATAATAATAATAATAATAATAGCTGATACTTTTATACTACTTTAAGGCTTACAAAGGATTTCTTATATATTATCTCATTTGATCGTCACAACAATCCTGTGAAATGACTGCTATCATTATCCTCATTTAACAGATGAGGAAATTAAGAGGTTAAGTGTCTTGTCCAGGGCCACAAATCCAGTAAATGTCTGAGTCAGCATTCTACCCCAGGTCTTTTTGACTCTAGCTGGGTGCTCTATCACTTCACCATCTAGCTGACCTCAAAATTATTTTTGTTTGCCAGTCCTAAAAGCCAAATAAGAGAAATATTTCTTTTCCTTTGGAGAACTATTTCTCTCTGTCTTGACAATCCAATAAGAGTAGGACTGTGATAAAAGGTGCTTTTCTTGCATATTGTTTAAAATTATGAGAGCATTTGACTCACTGGCAATAGGAACTTAATTGAGATCGAATTAGCAAAGGGTACCTTAAATAATAAAGTCTGTTATTGCAAGGGTTGAATGCTGACTCAAGGAAGTAAATAATTTGCTTTATTAGTAACACAGAAATGTTCTCCGATGAAAAAAAAAGTGCCAGGAAAGAGAAAATAGTTAAACATTCAAAGCGTCACTGAACTGGAGAGAGGGGATCCTGAAATGTTTTTTGATATTTCCTACTCTAGAAAGGACTATACCCAAGACAACCTTACATCTTGGATTTTTTAGAAGTGCTGATTTCTAAAAAAGAAATACTACTTTAATAAGGCTTCATCAAACCACAAGTCCCAACTTTTTGGTTTGAAAAATTTGACTATTTTACCCAGACCCCTTTTCCAACAACATCCACCAAAGAGACAATCGGAAATTCTGTAAAGTCTTGCAATGTTGGTACCTCTACCCTACGTGACAAAATCTTGTTTGGTTCTTAAGGTAGCACCTCCCCTAGACTCACTCTTCTAATCCTCACTTGAATATGCAGGTTGGGTTCCCCAGGGATCAATTGACTTACCCTGAGGTTTCTAGGGATAACCCTGACAGTTGTGGCTTTTTATACTATCTCATTAAATCTGTATCGCATGTGCTTCCTTCAACAGGAATTAATTGACATCAATCATTTTTATTAAGGGCTTTTAAATAAAAGTGTTGAGCCTGAAGTTGGGAAGACACCTTCTTGAGTTCAAGTCTGGCCTCAGATATTTAACTAATTGTGTGATCCTAGGCATGTCACTTCAGCTAAGTGTCTGAGGCCACATTTGAACTCAGGTTCTCCTGATTCCAGTGCCAGTCCTCTATCCACTGCGCCACCTAGCTGTCCAAGTTTCAGTTTTCTCATCTGAAAATGAACTGAAGAAAGAAATAGCAAATCACTCCAATATCTTTATCAAGAAAATCCCAGATGGGATCACAAAGAGCTGAACATGACTAAAATGAATTAACAAGCCTTTTTATAATGGGATGTTTATTGAGAAGATATAGGAAGGCAATAAACTAGAATGTAATCTCCCCTTTCACATACAAGGTCTTTTGATCACTTGGACAGCAGGCTCAAATTTAAAGTACAAAAAGTAGCTAACACATGGATAGGGAAGAACTGGAGCTTAGGAATAGCTTCAGATTCCTGTTTCCGAGATTGTTTTTCCTTCAAGGAGCCCTACCAAGTTCATTTTGGGAATGGGGTATCAGTAATGGAATAGCCACTTCCCTTTCCTATTAGAGCTGGCTCCTTGATGTACTCAGTTTCTTAACTAATATGCCAGTTGCCAGGTTGGCATTGGACTCAACTACTACTGCTACTGTCTTTGGTGGACTTCTGCAAAGGACCCCATTTGTTGGGAGAACTTCTGATGGTTCTCTCCAAAATCATAAAGTTATAACTGAGTAAATTCTGTCTCTGGATACTCATTCATCTAAGATCCAGAAATGATGGTAACAAAAGAAATAGGCACCACAGCATCTGGATGGGAGAGAAAACAAATTGCCCTTTTCCTCATCCAGATATTGTGGGACTTGATGGTTGGAAGAATAAGTTAATGATAATAGGAAAGTTTGACAGAGGGTAAAATTTGAATGAGAGATTGGGATACCAGTATCATCCAGGCCAATGTAGGTCTTGATGCAAGTAAATGCTCTAAGGATGGTGGAAGAAGGCAAGGCATACAATTCTGTTAGGTGGGCAGAAGGAGCTTTGGGTGTGGTTCCCTTAACATCAGGTTGATGAAGAGGCAATTAATCATTAATTTATGGGTGCTAGTAAAACTGTACTATGGCATTTATCATTGAGACCATTAGGGTTGTTCAGCCTTAGTCAAGCCTAAAGACCACCCCATTTGTCTACAATGTGCTGCTAGACATTGGCCTACAGTGTAGTATCATATCAGGGAGTGACTGAGGCACCATAGTTTCCCTGGAGGGTTTTAGAGGGTAATGACGAAAAGAAGAGATATCATAAACTTTTGAGAGTCATTATTTATATAGGAACTTGGGGCAACCATTATGCCAATTGCTGCAGATAGGACCCTTGGAGCACTCTTACTTTAGCCACCCCATATAGTTACGCCCAAATAATACCTAGTTCCAAGAAGGGTAAAAAACTTTCTTTCCTAGTGATAGAGATGAAGTAGACAAGAATACTTCAGTATATCAACTTTCAACAGCCCTGCATGGCCATGAAATAGGCTTCTGGTACCTCTTTCCTGTGTTAACTTAAAGTGGTCCCTAATAAAAATGTCACATCTCTTGTTGAGATTGTTCTTGACCTAGCCAATGGGATGGACTCAGTATCTCAGGCCTGAGTGTTGTGAGGTTGCTGACCTTGAGAATACCTTTTTTCTTGTGCTTTCCCTTTAATTCAGCCATACTCCTATCAGGTCTGTATCCCAAAGAGATTATAAAATAGGGGGAAAGATTCAAAAGTACACAAATATTCATAGCAGTTCTTTTTGTGATGACAAAGAATTGGAAATTGAGGGAATGCCCATCAGCTGGGGAATGGCTAAACAAGTTGTGGCATATGAATATGATGGAATATTATTGTTCTATAGGAAACGACAAACAGGAAGATTTCAGAAAAACCTGGAAAGACTTATATAAACTGATGCTGGAGTGAACAGAACTAGGAGAACATGTACATAGTAACAGCAACATTGTGTGATGATCAAATATGATAGACTTAGGTCTTTTCAGCAATAGATAGAAATGCCATCCTCACCTAGAGAAAGATCTATGGAGTCTGAATGAAGATCAAAGCATACTATTTTCACTTAAAATTTTTTTTTTCTTTTTTGTGGCTTTTGCCTTTTGTTCTAATTCTTCTTTCCTTTTATTTTCAATTTTATATTTTTAATTGGAATATTTTTCCAGTTATATGTTATGATAGTTTTTCAACATTCATCCATTTGCAAATTTATGAGTCACACTTTTTTTGCCACCCTCCCTTTCCTCACCCCTCCCCTTGGCAGCAGTCTGGTAAAAGTTGAACATGTATTTTGTGTTTAACATATTTACATATTAGTCATTTGTATAAGAGGAATTAGAACTAAGTGGAAAGAAAGCTATAAGAACATAATAAAAAGTCTTAAAAAGTGGATATAATATGCATTCAGATTCAGATTCTGTTTTTTTTCTCAGGATGTAGATGGCATTATTCATAGCAGGTCTCTCAGAGTTGTCCTTGATCTCTGAATTGGGGAGAGGAACTGCATCCATCATAGTTGATCATCTCACAATGTTGTTGTTAATGTGTACAATATTCTCTTGGTTCTGTTCCCTTCACTCAATTCTGATTCTTCTTTTACAGCATGAAAATATGGAAATATGTAAAATATGATTGTGCATATATAACCCATATCAGATTATTTGCTATCTTAGGGCAAGAAAAGAAAAGGATGGGAGAAGTTTTCTTTCCCCCAACCCTCAGATAGCAAATACGTTGATAAAGGTTGTTATGTATATAGTTGTGTTACGCATATTTCTGTATCAATCAGGCTGTGAAAGAAGACCAACAAAAAAGGAAAAACCATGAAAAGGAAAAGGCAAAAAATTTTTAAAAAGTGAAAATAATATGCTTTAGTCTACATTCAGACTCTATAGATTTTTCTCTGGATGTAGATTGCATTTTCACGAGTCTTTTAGAATCACAAATCTTTTAGAATTGTGTTTGATCACTGAACTTCTGAGAGAGGCTAAGACCATCATAGTTGATCATCATGCAATGTTGCTGTTAATGTGTACAATGTTCTCCTGGCTCAGCATGGTCTTTCCATGAGTTCATGAAAGTCTTTCTAGGTTTTTCTGAAGTCCACCTACTCATTATTTCTTAGAGAATAATAATACTCACATTTGTATACTACAATTTGTTCAGCCATTCCTCAGTTGTTGGATATTCCCCTTAATTTCCAATTCTTTGCTACTATAAAAAGAGCTGCTATAAATATTTTTGTACATGTGGACCTTTCCCCATTTTTCATGATCTCTTTGGGATACAGACCTAAAAGTGGGGTTGATGAATCCATGGGTATGCACAGTTTTATTGCCCTTTGGGCATAGTTCCAGAATGGTTGGATTAGTTTTCAACTCCACCAGTGTCCCAGTTTTCCCATATCCCCTCCAACACTGATCATTTTTCTCTTCTGTTATTTTGGCTATTCTGATAGGTGTGAGGTGGTACTTCAGAATTGTTTTAATTTGTATTTCTCTAATCAATAACGATTTAGAGCATTTTTTAATATGACTTTAGTTAACTTTAATTGCTTCATCTGAAAGTGGTCTGGGAACAAGACATTTATAACTCACTTTTTCACAATTTAAAAAGGAAACCCAAAGGCTTATTAAACCAGATCTAATCCTAATGGGGGAAATCCAGAAAAGTTACAGGGTCTAATATTTCCAGCCCATCTTGACACAGGGAAACAGACAGGGAGGTCTGGTGAGACTAGGTAAAACAAAGGGAGAAACTATGCACCTAGGCAAAGGGGGGTTCCAGACACATACCTAGGGGCCAGACAGGTGGTACAGTGGATAAAGTTCTTGGCCTAGAGTTAGGAAGACTCATTTTCCTGAATCCAAATCTGACCTCAGATATTTACTAGCTGTGACCTTGGGCAAGTCACTTTGCTCTATTTGCCATAGTAAAATGATCTGGATAGGAAATGGAAAACTACTCCAATCTCTTTGCCAGAAAAAACCCAAATGAGGTCATGGAGAGTTGTACTGGATGGAAAGATGACTGAACAACAAAACTTGTCAGACATCACTGCATTGGGGACAGGTGAGAATGGCAGCTTTTTTGTCTACTACCTAGCTTAGGGTCACAGGTCCAGTATGGACTGAAAAGGGGATCAATGTAGATGGAAATGTAGGAGGAAAATAATATTCCCAAGTAAGGAGGTCCTGCACTGTTTGAAGAAAGAAGGAAGTTCAAAAATCTGCAGCAATGATGATGGTGTTTCAGACCTCTGGTCTGAGCAGGGTTTTAATTCTAATATCTTACCCAGCTTTCAGAAAAATAACCAGGATAGAGATTCCAGGCCAAAGAAAGCAGCACAGGATCAGTCCAGACCTCTTCTCCAGAAGTCTGGCAGAACCTAGTTGAAATTTCAGATCTAACATCTGAAAATAGACTGGAACAATGGCATATATAAAAAAAGAATTCCACCATAACAGTGGTAGATTTCCTCAAGACACAAGCAAAGATGAATAGAATGACCTCAGGTAAAAACTACAATTTGGGTACAAACTCAACAAGGATGACTAGCAGACATGAAGCAATAATTTTTTTTAAAAAGTTAAAATGTTTTCATAAATGAAATGGGAACACAACAGTGGATAGAGCATAGGCCCTGGAGTAAGGAGTACCTGAGTTCAAATCCGACTTCAGACACTTAATAATTACCTAGTGGTGTGGCCTTGGGCAAACCACTTAACCCCATTTGCCTTGCAAAAAGCCAAAAGCCAAAAAACAAACCTAAAGTAAAAAGGATGGGTGAAGGAGAAGACTGCTGATGTACATACCTTTCATATCTGGATAATGACAAAGAGTAAATTACAAAGATGAAGAATAGCAGTGAAGGTATTCCCAAACTGACAAAATCCAGAGGAAAAAAATCCAAGAAAATGGCCAGTAGTAAAACTCCTTGGCCTCAAACATTCATTACAAAAATTTCATCAATTAAGTAAAAGAAGCTAGAGAGCCTGAGGTAGAAGGGCAAATTTGATCTACAGGTATCATTGTGATGAATGAAACCCAAGACTGGACTTTGATTTTGGGTGGGTGTACCTTATTCAAAAGAAACAGGATGGGTTAAAGGGATAAGGAGGGGGATGTTACATATTATAAAAGTATATTCATATAAAACAATCTAGTGGTCAGGAGTGGGGGATGGGAAGATTATTAGGGAAATCCAGGAGCCAGAGGGAAGCTTCTGTGATAAAATGATCTCTATAACTCCAGCTTTTATAATCTACAAATATAGGGAAGGAGGGAATCTAGAAGGAAGATGCAAGATTGAATTCTGGAAAAAGAGAATGACATTATTGGAACTTTAGGCACCAGAATTCCTGCCAGCTAGCTGATGATAAAGGCAACTACTGAAAAGGGAGAGGAGAAAGCTGGGTTAAGAATGTCTAGTTAGTTTCTTGAGCTAAGGATTAGTTGTCACTGGGGAATTAAATAACTTCAACTGATTATATACAATATAGGCCCCCTTCATGTAAAATGTAATGGAATTTCCCTGTGCTTACTTGGGGTGAAAAGAAATGGAAAAACCTTAGCTCAAGCAGATGGAGTTTACTGCAGAAAAAATTCCATTCACTCTTGGTCACTAAGAAGAGAAAAGGCATGCCTGTCTGGGTTGCAGCTGTCTTCAAGGGCATTCTGAAGTGGCCTCTTGCCTCCTCTTCCTTGTCCTTTGTCTGCCTCTGGGTAGTGGGGAAAATGTGGTGATGGAGCATGATTCTAAGGAGCCAGAGCTAGAGATCTCTCTGAATGGCAAGGGGAAACATTGTCTTTCTGGATCACAGATAAATTTCACAGCTTTTACCTATTCCGGGAGGTTTCTGAATTAAAGTCATGTTCAACAGTTCTGAATGTATATTTACATTTCTATGCAAAGCACACATAAGCTTCACAGAACAGGAGAAGATCTTTTGTTTTTGGTTACAGTCAGATTTGGTATTTAGCAGGTCCCCTATATCCAAGGACCCTCCCAAAGGAAAGCCATAGGATTTAAAGATTATCTAGTTCAGGAGCTAGTAATCATTTTTAGGATTAATTTTAAGAACTTCTGGTAATCTAGTGAAATCCTTCTTAAAATGTTTTTAAATGTAAAAAATAAAATATATTAAGAGTACAAAGGAAACTAAATACATTAAAATATGATTATCAAAATAGTTTTTAAAAATAAAGCTTCTGGGTGGTACAGTGGACGGAACATTAGTCCTAGAGTCAGGAGGATCTGATTCAAATTTGACCTTTTGACCAGAGTGAGATTCTGGGCAAGTCACTTAACTCCAAAAGTTTCCCCACTCCAAAATCCCTCAAGCTCAATGACTCCTGATTTAGACTAATCTCTTCATTTATATTTCATTAATTAAGGAAGAAAATTAGGACTTGGGAGCACATTGTCAGTTGTATAAACAGAATCAAAATTTGAACTCAGCTCTCACATCTGATCCAATGTACTGCTAATTCAATTCAGTGTACTGTCGATTTTTTTTTAATGCTTCATTGTATATTTAAACATCATTAGTTCTGTTTTTGGGAAGGATAATTTTTTTTTATCATTAAGTCCTTCAGAGTTCTCAGCATTGCTGAGAAAAGGTTAAGTCATTCATTAACTGATCATCCTACAATATGGCTGTTACTTTGTATATAGTACATTTGCCATTGTATCTGCTCCTCTAATTGTTTAACTGAGAGTACCCTGTTCATCATTTCTTATAACAAATATTATTTCATCTTAATCACATTCCAGAGTTTGTATAACCATTCTCTTATAGATGGATTGCTGAAAATTTTGCATCTTGCCACCCTTACCTGGTCACTTGTTCTGGGCTAATAGAAATAATGTGTTGAGGTATCTGGCTTGGTTTATGTATGCATATAAGTACCTACACATTTATATACATATATTTATAAATAGCAGAATACTTCTGGTGAAACTTGAAAGCTTGTGCTTGTGCTTAAATAAGATCTTACAGGTAATTAAATTCAATCTTATTTTACATATTAAAGTTTGGGTACCCCCTCTTGAACATGGGACCCTAAAAATGTCACCTCAGGTTTACAGTACTCTGTGGGTTGGAAGTTATTCAAAATATATCCCATAAGTCCTTAACCATATGTTTACTTTTATTAATCTGCCAAAGGACACAATTAGTACAAAGCAAAGGTGGATAATGAAATGATAGAACACAAGTAGCAATAGAACATTTTCTGTACAAATAAGTACCTATACCAAATGTGAAAAAAGTGATACATGGAATCATACGTGGTGACCCATATCAAGAGTAGAGGTATGGTCAAGGGCAAAGGCACAGGGAGACAATTCTCACCTCTAATGCCTTAGGAACTCTAGTATCTTCTGGTGAAATCATGAAACAGAAGAGTTCTGGGGACAGAAAATATTGTTATCTTTTTGTGTTAGGAACAACTCTTGTGGATTTTTCTGCACTGTTAAAGTATTTACTATACTGTATTGGTTGAGTGAATGGCTTCAGACACATCCTGGGGGCAGGCATAACAAAACACTCTTCATGTTTAGTCACACCAAATATTAACTAAGCACTGCCCTTGCAGTATTCGAAGTAGAATCTGCTATTCCCACACCAGGTGTTTAATTAGGCCCCACTTTAGGAGTATGCATAATAGAGTCTACCACTAGGGTTTAGCCACTCCTTAAACACTACCATCCACCCACCACAGAAATGTATTTAAGCAAGGTTCTGGCTAGTTTGCCTCTTTTTTTCCTATGTGACTATGCTGGGCAACTGCTATTTGGTTTCTTTTTCCCTTCCTTCCCTTCTCCGAGCTGGATCCATGTGATCCCAGCTCCACGAGGTTAGATCTATATTGATCTACGCCCAGTCTTATGCCTCATGGTTGCTTTCCTTTCCCTTTATCATTTCTACCCCCTTTGTTATTTTCCTTTAACCAGCTCTTTTAGCTTAACCCTATCATCTCCTTAGAAACTCTCACTTTCTTGGCTATCCCCTTTGCTATTCTCCTCCAAATATCAATTTTGTTTAAGCTTAGAAACTCACTCTTTCTTAACTTGACTGTCCCCTTTGTTGTTTTCCCTCAACTGTTTTTTTTTTTGCTTAACCTTATTATCGCCTTAGAAATTCACCCTTTCTTAACTTGACCTTATAACCTCCTTAGAAACTCACCCTTTCTTAACTTAACTATCCCGTTTGCTATTCTCCTTCAACTGTGTTTTTGGTGAACCTTATTTACCTCCTTAGAAATTCACCTTCACCTCATTAAAGTACCTAAACTTGATTCCCATGTGACAACTCTCACTCCTTAGGGATCAGAGGTTTCACTTTAGCCCTTCTTTCCCTCAGCTTCTATCAGCTTGCTCTTTATGTCTCTTTTCCTTTAGCTAACAGCAATACTAAAACTTACTACCTTAACTGATTCACCAAAGAATCTAGCTTGTGAACTTTTGTAGTAGCTTGTAAACTTTGTGCAACCTGTGAATTAAAGTCTAGGCCTTTCTTACCTTTCTGAGTCAGAGTTGGTGATTTTGTCACCCAAAGGAATCACAGCTGTCCCTCTCACTAGCAACAATCATACCACTGCTCTTTCTGGGCCTGCATTTCTAGGCATAGCATCTGGTCTCCACTGTTTTCCTCTTCTCTGCCTCTCAGCTCTCTGTGCTCAGTATTTCACAGATCTCATGGTTGAGGTTGGATGTTTTCTCCCTTATATCAACTTGATTTCATCTTTTCAAGATCACTTGATGACCACTTAACTATGTACTTCAGTTGTATCCAACTCTTCATGACTCTATAGACCATAGTACACCAATACTGCCCAGGAAGTTTCTGGGCAAGGATACTGGTAATGGTTTGCCATTTCCTTCTTGGGGTAACTCCATTTTATAAAGGCATAATAACTGGAAAGGTTCTCCCTGATAAGGACTGTTGGAAAGCTGTTTAGTGATTCAGAGGCTAGGAGTTACTTCATTAAGTTAACAAAAACCAAGTAGAGTGACTAAGATTAAGGTAGTTTCCCATAATCCCAGATATGTATTTAACCTGGGGTTAAAAAGTTCCAAGATTTTCCTTTCTAATTTGGCATATGAACAGAATGGAAGTAGTAGAGTCTTATAAAAACAACCTTGATGAAAATCCAGCTAAGGAGAGTGAGAATGAAAGATCATAAAGGTAGGAGAAAATTACAGGACAACTGCTACTATCGATCTCATAGGGTAGCCTTGGGTTTCTCAGACCCAGAATCACATTAACTTCCCAGGACCTTTGTGGGAATTATAAGACTATCTGAGGATCATAGAGATATTGGAAGACTTTAAGGAGAGATAATCCAAAGATTGGACCGTTAGCAAGGAAACTCATTTTATTTTGAGATACCAGTAGGTTTTGATAAAGAGGCAAGTTTGGGGGTAAAATAAAATGGTAGGAAGAAAGGTAAAATCCAGACATTGGTAAATGAGTGCCTGAATCAGAGAATTAATGGAGAGAAAGGAATTATATGTCAGGAAGGGAATGGAGCTGAGGCAGATTGAACAGCAACTTAGCAGTTATAGCTGCGAGTGAGAGGAACCTTCATCATCATTATCATCACTACTGCCCCTCTTTCTTTTCCCTTCATGAGGTGACCTTAGCAGTGAGCTTTAAAATAGGCTTTTCTATTCTATTGAAATGTTTATACTTGATCATAGTAATTAATTACATGGTCATTAAGAGTAATTTTCACCAAAAAAGAGTAATTTTGTTTAAGTCTATTAATTTGGGGCTAACAATTCAATGAAGATGCTAGTTCATGGGAGAAAAACCTTTCCTGGTTTTCTCTAGAGTGCAGTACAAGTTAATCAGGGAAGAGTTTAATTTGTAATGGGTGGGCTGCAGGAGTCTAGAGAGACTGGTCAATGAACCCACTTAGCAAGTATAGAGCTCAATGTTGATAGAATCCTCCTGCAGACTTCAGGTGTTTTCTCTTTCCTGCATAGCTGTTTTTAAATTATAAGGCAAGGGCTGTTGTAATCTTCCTAGCAGGATGAGAAGTCTTTGCCCTTTCTTGCCTGATTGGGGCTGCTACCACATGCCCTATTAACTCATGACTTTGTAGTTATTTCTGTCCAAGTTGTCTCTATTCCTTCCTGCTTTAAGATGAAGAAATATTAGGCTCCCAGAGCCAGCATCCAGGCTGGAGTTTGTTGTTTGACAGCACAGTTGAGTGATAGAGATCTAATTCAGTTGTGAGTGGAACCCTTCCCACTGGCCAACTGACATCCCCCAAGATGTCAGGTCCTCAATGAGGGAAGAACTTCTCCATCAGCTATGCCACATTCAGAAGAGTTTTAGTTTAAGCCTACTCTCTCAAGGGACTAAGTACCATCACAGGTATTGGGCAAAGAATATTTATACTTCTATTCTTGCTCTATCTTTTCTATAAATATCCTTTTGAAAAAGATAACTGATGTTAAATGAAACTGGACACTAGTTATTACTAGTTGATATTAGGAAGAACATACTTGAATGAGTTTGAGCTGACAAATTAGAGAAAGATGTGCCCCAGTCCCTTAGGAGTACTCCTATAACTGAGAAGTAGTCACTGTCATCCTAGTTCAAGGATGTGACTCATCAATATGACTAGTCATTAAGAGTGGGAGTTAGATCTATAGTCATATGAAAAAATGCTCTAAGTCATCATTGATTAGAGAAATGAGAATGAAAATAACTCTGAGGTTCCACCTTACACCCATCAGATTGGCTAATATGACAAAAAAGGAAAATGATAAATGTTGGAGGGGATGTAGGAAAATTGAAACACTAATACAGTGTCCCAAATGGAGCTATGAATTGATCCAACCATTCCAGAGAGGAAATTGAAATTATACTCAAAGAGCAATAAAACTTTGTTTGATCCAGTAGTACCACTCCTAGATCTGAATCCTAAAGAAATCATAAAAATGGGAAGAGATCCACAGGTACAAAATATTCATAGCAGCTCTTTTTGTAGTGGCAAAGAATAGGAAATTGAGGGGATGCCCATCATTTGGGGAATGATTGAACAAACTGTGGTATATGAATATGATGGAATACTATTGTTCTGTAAGAAATCACAAACAGGTGGATTTTAGAAATACCTGGAAAGAATTATCTGAACTGATGCTGAGTAAAGTGGGGAGAACTGTGTGATGGTCAGCTATGATGGACTTAACTCTTTTCAGTAGGACAACAATCAAAAGACAATTCAATAAAAGCATTTTGATGGAAAATGCCATCCATATCCAGAGGAAAAACTATGTACTCTGAATATACTATTATATATTATAATATGCTATTATATATAATATACTAATATACAAAACATACTATTTTCACTTACTAAACATTTGGTTTTTTTTTTAAGAGTGGAAGTTGGGAGAAGGATCTGCAAAATTTATTTTAGGTACATATACAATTTTGACAGTTTCTGAGAATTCCACTAGGCTGCCTTTTAACCCTGAGATAAAAGAATTAATAAAGTGAAGGGCCAATTAACTGGACTAAGAGGCTGTTTTGAGTATTCAGCACAGTATAGATGAAGAGAAAAAGTGTTATGCTAACAAAGAATAAACTATTGAGTTAATCTTCTTTGTACCCTATTTCTCAACTGAGGCATTTGGCCATAATTAGCTGTCCTGGGAAGAATCCTGATCTTTATAAGTCACTTCCTACTTCTTCCTCCAGGAGAATTCCAATAGGCAACATAGCTCACTCTTTGAAGGAAGTAATAATTATTTTGTAAATAAACTTTATGTCCCCCATAACTCTGGGGTCATTGTTTTGTGAGTTCTTCACTCTGCTCAACTGAGACTTCAACAATGAGACAATATCAAAATTAGAAGTCTTTTGCAAGGGCCCATCACACCATGGTTGTTGGACCTGGAGGTTACAATGACCTCAAACTGGATCCACAAATTCAACAAGCAACGTGTTACAGCATTTCCACCTGCCTTGGAGCTTGTACGGATTGGTCCTGTCCCAAAACAATTAGGAAAGAACAAAATTAAAAGCCACCAGGGGGAGTACATGAATGAAGCCAAGAACCCTCTAGCTCCAAATACCGATAGCTAAGACAGCTGCAACTCTGTATTTACAAAATCCTTCCACTTCTCTTCCCCCTCTGCTCATTCAAACTTCAGCAGAGGTAGCTGGCCAATCTAGGATTTCCTCAGGCTAATGTGACTTTTTTTTCCACAGTATAGGGGCTTTTCCCACTTACAGTTATTATTAGTTTTTCCTATATCTAAGGAATGGCTTATGCACTTTAGAAGGTTATGAAAATAGCATCCTCTGTCTCCTTAGTTCTGGTCCTCACCCTCTGGCTTCTACTGTGGAGAAAAGCATATCATGCCCCATTTACTAGTCTGCTCCTGTTTGCCCCTTCCCCCTTCTCTCTCATTTCAAACATTTAGCAAACAACATGCTGAGGATTAAAAAAAAATCAGCTTAATTAGTACAGAACCTGAACATAAATTACTTGTTTGGAATAGCAATCATAAGGAGATAAAATTGACTTTCCTCCCTTTTACTCTAACTCTTACAAATTAAAGGATAGGAAGGAGGAAGTGAGTGGTAGATAGGTAAACAAGATCAGAGCTATCTTTTATACTGGAGCGATGGAGGTAGAGAAAGGACTTAGTCATCTCACCCACTGCTATCTGTGACCTCAGCCTGATCAGTTCTATGACTTGGATCTAGGTCTGGTCTCACCCATAGCTCCCAATTTGAAAATCTCTTCTACCTTCCTCTCCTGGCCATTGCTCTCTGCTCATGCCAAGATGGTTCAGGATGTGTCCCAGGGAGGTTCTATCCTGGTCTGTCTGTCCCACAAGGTGTGTTCTGTGGGGCCACCCTCTTGGCTTTGATCAAGAGTAAAACTACAGGAATTTAGGGAATTTTGGGTACAGTCATCCTGGTACTAGGCCCATCAAGTTTTCATGGCAATGACTCTGAGAGTTAGGATTAGCTCAGGGGTTATTAAATAACTTACTTGATTAAGTCATCCTGCTAAAATAAGTGCTAAGATGCCTTGGAATCTTAACTAGGTGAAACTAATCAAACTCAAACACAGCCTTTCATTTATATCAATCATAGGATTTAGATTAAGTATGAAAAATCCTTGGGACTGTATTGAAGCTGCAAAAAAAAAATTGTGTTGGATAGACCGAGGAAACCTGGTCCTGCCTGCAGAGACAATCTATAAATTATTAAGTTATTATTAAGCTGGAGTGTAGCCTTTCAGGAAAGCCCTTGAGGTGGAATCACTACCCACCTGGATGAGAAGGAGAAACCAGACAGACTTCCTATGAGAGTTAGCCTGGTTGTTGGGAGTTGACTATGGAGAAAAAAGAAAAGGCCCAGAGAACCCAGATGAGTTCAGAGGAAGAAACATGAGGATGACAAGAAGAAAATGGATAAATGTGGGAGCAATGCCCTCTAGTACCAGAAGAGAGATCTACCTGACAGACCAGAAGAGAATTGACTCTAGAAGAAACCATCTTGAGAGGAGGAGTTGTTCCTTCTACTTATCTAGGAGAGGGTGCCCCAAGTTTGTGGGGAAAGTTTATTTTGCTGCTATTCCTTTAATGCTTTCACACTGCATTTGCTTTGAGCTAATTCTGTCAACTTGTTTGTGGGGCTTGTAGGCTATTATAGTTTTTAGGATTATGGACCCCAGATGAATAATCACTCCCTGGGAAATTCAATCTTTAAGCTCTGAGGAGGTTGAATCAGGGAAAGAGATATACATAAATTTTATAGAGAAGATTTAATTTTAGATATAGGAATTAATTTTATTTATATTACATACATATCTACAGACATATATAATATACACATATGCATGTGCATATACATAAACATACAAAAATAAATATGTGTATAGGAATTAGGAGCCCTGGATTCTAGTTATGGCCTTGTCATAAATTTGCTCTTAAATCCCATTATTCTTCCCTTTTACCTTCTTCATATCTATTCCAACTTGAGGTATACCTTATGACCGGGAAAGGACAAACCATAACTCAAAGGAGAAGGTCTATAACTTAGATCTATAACTTCAGGAGGGAATAGTAGGGATAGTAAATAGTAATAGTGGGGAACTGGTTAATTGTCTTAATTGATCTGCCCTTTCTCCCTACTCTCTAGGATGTGAGGGTCTCCTTTGAGAAGCCTCAGCTCTCTGGTTCTCTTCTCTTTGAATCCCTTGCTCCTAGGCCTCAAACCTTATTGTCATCAGTAGAGAAGGATCAAGTATAGAGACTCATTCCATTCAAAATGCTGGTTTCTTCTTCCTTGCTAAGCACCTGTTATGTTTGTGATCCTCTTAGGAAACAAGAGAATTGACATGTATTTGAGACCGAAAATATTAACTGAGACAAAGAGAAAGGAAATATACATCAGAAAATGCTGCAGTCTCCAGGGACTGAGAGCATGCCTCAGATCTGCAGGACTGATGTGGTCCTTCTACCTGCAACTGTCCTTTTTGCTGGCTAGTCAAATTCTGCAGTGAATTTATCTGCAAAGTACCATCTACAGCTTGATGATTTCAGGTAGCTCAGAAGATGCCCTCTTCTCTTTCCCTGCTTCCTCTCTTCAAGGTTCAATTCCTGTGAGTCATTTAGAACACAAAAAGAAGCAAAACACAAACAGATGTTTCCTGATTCCTGTCTGTGACCCTGCTTTCTGTTAATAGGGATGACTAGCTCTTAACCCCACTTTCTTTGTTCTACTCTAAGGAGGAAACAATGATATTTAGACAAGATTCTCATATTTCATGAAGGAATAGTGGTTTAAGGAACAAAAAAAGACACCAACACAGGAAACCAAACTGGGTGAATGCATTTGTTCAGGCAGTGGGATAGCAGAGAAATTACAAGGCTGATCTCAGGTGTGCCCAACAATGGGATGGATGGGAGAACCCATATGTCGTCTGTGGTTTCTGTAAAAAGTAAGTCTGCATTACAAGGTCATGCATGGACTTGCAAATCTGCCCGATTTAGGACAAAAAGGAGTCGAATTTCACAAAGCAGGCAAGGAGAGTAGTAGCTTCACAGTAACAGTGAGTGCTCCACAGGAAATCTTTGATTAGAATAGGGAATCTTTGCCTATTGAAGACATGGGTATTCAACTAGCAGATGTTCCGACCCCCTAGTTTCAGTATAGTCCTTTTTGGCTGATTTTTCTTTTCGTCTTTCCTCTTATCTGTACTTGCTGTTTTTAGGAAAAAATAAACTTAAAAGCAGACAAAAAGACAAACAAACTTCCAAACAGTATACCTTGTCCAGAGAGCAGAAAAGGACTTAGAGGAAAAAAGAGCCATATATATATATATACACATACATATATATATGTATGTATATATATAAACAGGGAGCCTCAGTCCAAACAAAACATTGCCAGAGAGATAAGAAAACTTATCTCTCCCCATGAGCTCCTTAATGAGCAAAACATAACTTTCTATTTCAGAGATCAAATTTCTTAAAAACAAAAAAACAAAAAAAGAAAAGAAAAAAATCTGCAGTATACTATAATAATTCTATTAGAGGCAGAGCAGTTTAATCTCCTTTTTAAAATATTCTCTTGCTCTATCTTTTTTTTGTCCTCCCTCTTCAATTATTTTTCATCCTTTCATTCATTCAGTGATTGTTTTATTAAGTGTCTACTATGTGCAGAATACTCTGCTACATTTTGGAGATAGAAATGAAAATAATTAAGACATGATAATGGGCCTTAAGGAGTTTAAAATTAGCAGGAAGCTTGTAACACATATACAAATACACTGTAGCAATGGGAGGGAAGCAATATGTATGTTATGTATATTATATAAGATTATATAAAATTTCATTTTACTCTCATAACAACCCTGGGAGGTAGGTGCCATTATCCACATTTTACAGGTGAGCCAACTGAGGCAGACAGAAGTGATGCAATTAACTTAAGTTCATATAGCTAATAAGTGTCTGAGATAAAATTTGAATTCCAGGCCTAGCCCTGTACACTCAGCTTCCTCTGACAGTACAGAATAGAGTGTATTAGAGCAGAAGGGAGGCATCAAATGTTCTGCAATGATTTGAAGAAGAAAAAATCATTTCTGCTTGCAGGAATTAGAGAAGACCTCCTAAAGATCATACCACCTGAGCTTAATCCTGGAGGATGGTTTAGGATTTTAAAAGATAAAGGAAAGGGGAGGACATTCGAGGTTTTAGGGATATAAGTAAAGGTACAGAGGTAGAAAAACCTTCATGTTTATAACAGGTATAGCACAGGAAGCCAGTATGTGAACTATAACTGGAAAACTATGGTGGTATCAAATCTTGTAGGGCCTTAAATTTAAACCAAGGAGTTTGGATTTTCTTTAGTGGACAATAGGAAGGCATTACAGAATTGTTCTTGAGTCTTTTCAGTTGTGTCTGACTCTGTGACCCCTTTTGGGATTTTCTTGGCAGAGATACTGGAGTAGTGTGGCATTTCCTTCTCCAATTCATTTCGCAGATGAAGAAACTGAAGCAAACAGGGTTAAATGATTTGCCCAGGGTCACACAGCTAGGCCAGATTAGAACTCAGGAAGATGATTCTTCCTGACTCCAGGTCCAGTGTTCTAACCACTGTATCATCTGGTGGCTCTAAAAGAATTTTATTTTTTAGGTTTCTTTGCAAGGCAAATGGAGTTAAGTGGCTTGCCGAAGGCCACACAGCTAGGTAATTATTAAGTGTCTGAGACCGGATTTGAACCCAGGTACTCCTGACTCCAGGGCTGGTGCTTTATCCACTGCACCACCTAGCTGCCCCTTAAAAGAATTTTTAGAAGAGGAACGAACGATATTCGGATTTATCTCTAGGAAATATTAAGATGGCAACTATGTGAAAGATGTATTGGAAAGGCATGAAAATGGAAGTGGTAAACCAGGAAGAAGACTGTTTCAGTGGTCCATTGGAGTGTAATGGTAATGGGACTAGAAAGGGAGAGACAGATAATAAGAATGTGATATTGTAAAGGCTTTTGCACTTGGCAATTATTCATTAGATGTAGAAAGTGAAGATTACTGGAGAGTCAAATAAAATATTGATATTTATTGCATCAGTGACTGAGTGAATTGTAGTGCCAAACTGAGAAGAAATAAGGAAGCTAGAACAAGGAACCAATCTGAGACAAAAATCAGGTTCTGTTTTGGCTGTGTTGAATTGGAGATGCCAGGCAGATGGAGGATAACCAAGTGAAGGTTCAACACAGAAAGTTAATGTCTAGAACTTCACTGAAGATAGAAATTGGGAAAGCATCTTCATCAAGGTGGTTACTGAGGCCAGGAAAAAAAAATAGAATTAAAAGGAGAGAACTTGGAAGAAGGACTTCAGGGGTTAGAAGAGGAAGAAGGGAGAGAATATCCAGAAGGAGGTAAATAGCAATATCAAAGACTGCAGAGTAGTAAAAGAGAGTTAGGATAGAAATCGTCATTCTGAATGGTACATATATCACTATTAAATTGGACCCAGGTAGATAGAAGCTCATAAACCCACAGACTCATATTAGGAGGAGACTTGTCCTCTTTATTTTACAGATGAAGGCACCGAGTTTCAGAAACGTAATATGACTTGTCCAGTTAGTGAGTCAGTAAATATTTATTAAGTACCTAGGTCATGGGGAATACATAGAAAGACCACATAGAAATAGCTCACAGTCTGATAGGGGAGACAACATTAAAATAATTATGTATACAGGAGAAACTGGTGATAATCGTACAAGATCTATACAGGATATATTGGACATAATCTTTTTTTTTTTTAGGTTTTTTTTTTTTTTGCAAGGCAAATGGGGTTAAGTGGCTTGCCCAAGGCCACACAGCTAGGTAATTATTAAATGTCTGAGACCAGATTTGAACCCGGGTACTCCTGACTCCAGGGCTATCCACTGCGCCACCTAGCTGCCCCGGACATAATCTCAATGAGAATAAGTGGCACAACTTGATTTTGATTTTGGACCCCTTTATCCCCAAACTCCCAGTATCAAAAAATTGGAGAAGCAGACTTCTACATAGACTCCTAAATAGACCTTTCCTGAAGGCTTAGTAATTTTCCTTCCTGGAAAGGGCCCTCCTTCCTCTATTCAGTTAACCATAAACCTATTCACCTCTTGGAGAGTATGAGAAATCTGGAACCAGTCCTTATCTAGGCTTAAAACAAGAAGCCAGATATAGAAAAATAGAATCTGCTTATTATTCCCAAACCAAAACATGATAATATGTTTTACAGGAGTTGTCCATGGAACCTTGTCCTCTTTCAATGACAAGTTGATCCTTAAAGAAAATACCTAAGGATCTTTTGTGCATATCTCTAACCCAGGTAGAGAAACAATAAATGTCTTCAAAGTCAGACAGATTGACACAGAAAGAGAGATGCCACAAGAAAATATTTTTTTCCTTTTTCTAGCTCCTGATAGCTATTTTGAAAAGAATGATTTTATTTTCTCTCTCTGCCTTGGAGGGGAGCTCAGAGGATATTCTTGATATCTTCTCTCACCCCCAATCTTTATCTTAGAATTTTCTCTTTTTCTAATGCCAAGAGGCTCAGTTGAATTTTTGTTTTTGGAAGTTTGAATACACTAGCTAGTTCAAAAAAAGCTTTTGACGTTTTTAGACCTTTTATATAGAAAGATCCCTTAGTTTACAGAGACACAGACACACACACACATACACACACACACACATAACACACACATACACAAGGTAAACTGTGAAATGGAAATATATACATACATACACAAGGTAAACTGTGAAATGGAAATTCATGGTATTACGTTGTCTCCTCTTTTGTGAATGGAAATTTTTTTTGTCTTTTTGTATTTAAGTTCAAAATGAATAAAAAATTACTTTTCCTCAAATTACATGTGAAAACAATTTTTAAAACTTTTTTTAAAGTTTTGAGTTCCAAATTTTGTCTCTTTCCCCCTTCCTGAGATGGTAAATAATTAAATATGGGTGTAATCAGGCAATATTTCCTTATTAGTCAAAATGAATAATTTAAAAAAAAATTATCCCTTCTTTCTTTTTGAATTTTCTACATTAGATACTTTCCATGTTAAAAACTTCCATCTCCCTTGCAATTTTCTTTGATTGTGACAACAAAGAATGAGAAAGCAAGTAGATAGAGACTCAGCCTTTCATCATAAAGCCCTATTCCTATTTAATATCCCTGAGCTACTTGGAGTGATCATGTACTCAGGAGTCATACTCATGCAACCTGGAATATTTGAAAAAGACCATGACATTAGGGAGGTGATGCTATGACAAGCACATGAATCATATTTGAGTGAGGGGTCCTGTGCTAAGTCACCAGCCTCACTTTCTTCTCCAGAGTCAAATGGGTCCAGAGGCCAGATATGAATCAAGATGACTGGAGTTGGCCCTGGATGCGAGACAGTCAGGGTTAAGTGACTTGCCCAAAGTCACAAAACTAGCAAGTGACAGGTGTCTGAGGCTGGTTTCGAACTCCCATGTTCCTGACTCCAAGATCAGTGCTCTATCCACTGTATCATCTAGCCCTGAGAGGTATAGTAAGAGTTTGGTGTAATCATGCACTAAGTTGGAGTGTGAGCTCTCACAAGACTTTTCTCTTTCTTTACATTGGCAACCATGATCCCTTCAAGACCCTGGTAACATCCTGGGTTATGCCTCTTTTCTATCTTTTCCCATCCTATTTTGGAAGTATCTGTTTCTGCTCAAAGGATTTGTTTTTGTTTTTGTTTTGTTTGGGGAGGGGGGGTGGTCCTTTGCTGCCCTAGTAGTCTTCTCTTTACTCCTCCCGTTTATGTTCCTGCCCTTGGTTGTTTCAAGTTAAGATGCAGGCATCTTCCAAGGATTGTCTTGGGTCTTCTCTTCCCCCTCTATGCTATCTTGATTTGTAAGCTCAGTCCCTATGGTTTCATTTATCTTGTCTATATAGATAATTCCCACATCTACTTTTCCAGTCTCATCTCAATCCTGAGTTTCAGTCTCATATCTGAGACTTTTTTGCCTGGTGAACTTTTTGAATTGGAAGTCTCCTAGGCAGATCAAATTTAGCTTGTCCAAACAGAACCCACTATCTTTCTCCCCAAAACTCTGAGCTTTCCTACTGCTGTCTAGAGCACCTCTGTTCCCTCACTCATTCAGACTTGAATCCTCAATGGCATCTTTGACTTCTCCCTCTCACTCCACATGTCCAATAAATTGACAAACCCTGTGGAGTAAGTACATAAAAATGCTTGTTGACTGATAACATGGTTTTCCCTTGTATGAGTTAAACTATGTCAAACAAATGTCTACTTCTTTTGCATTGAATGACTATCCAGTTCCTATAGAACGTAATCATCAAATCTCTAATACACTGTATTGAGCTGAGAAAAGTGATATTGGCCCAATGAAACCATAGGAAGTGTCTTTATTTGCTTTGTCTTAGCTCCTGAACCCAAGACTTCCACACTCCTACAACAGAGGTGGCTGGTAGCTCACTGAATAGGGCACTGGGTCTGAAGATCTTCCCAGGAAGATCTGAGTTCAAATTCTAGCTCAGTCACTCCCCACACAAGTGAATTTGGGTAAGTCGTTTAACTTCTGACAAAATGGATCCATTGAAAAGGGAAATGGCAAATCACTCTAGTATCTCTGCCAAGAAAACCCTGAAAGGGGTTTTGAAGGGGTGACTGAACAACATTAACAACACCTTCCAAGGATTAAGAACTTGTTTCAACTTTAATTTCTGTTCCTAATATTTTCTCTGGGAGATATAGCTCCCTCTCATGAACCATAGCTCTGTTTAGTCTGCTTGCCAATGGTTTGTGTCATTTCATAATGGAAATGATTAAAGGTAACTTCTAGGTATAAAGTAGTTAGGTGTTTGAGCAAATTCTTATTTTGATGAACAAAGATTTACCTATTTGTCTATGAGCTGACATTTATACTGTCTGCTTAAAACACTTGTCCTGTTTTCAAAGAAAGTCTTGGGTGGGGCAGCTAGGTGGCCTGATGGATGATGTTTGTCCTTCATGCTTGAAAAACACCATTACAGCTGGGAGGTGATACCATGATAAGCAAATGAATTGGATTTGAGTGTGGTGGTGCTGTATTAAGTCACCTGCCTCACTTTCTTTTTTAAAAATTTTTTATTGTTTTTTTTTAATTTTACAATTTTTCCCCCAATTGGATACAGATGGTATTCTCTATTACAGATAACCCAAAATTGTCCCTAATTGTTACACTGATGGAATGAGCAAGTCCATCAAGGTTGATCATCATTCCTGTTAGGGCGTACAATGTTCTTCTGGTTCTGCTCATCTCACTCAGCATCAGTTCATGCAAATCCCTCCAGGCTTCCCTGAATTCCCATCCCTCCTGGTTTCTAATAGAACAACAGTGTTCCATGACATACATATACCACAATTTGTTCAGCTGTTCTCCAAGTGATGGACATTCACTCAATTTCCAATTCTTTGCCACCACAAACAGGCTGCTATGAATATTTTTGTTTAAGTGATGTTTTTACCCTTTTTCAAAATCTCTTCAGGGTATTTGTAGGGATATTGCTGGGTATGTACATTTTTGTTGCCCTTTGGGCATAATTCCAAATTTCACTCCAGAAAGGTTGGGTGAATTCACAACTCCAGCAACAATGCATTAGTGTCCCAAATTTCCCACATCCCTTCCAACACTGATCATTTTCCTTACTGGTCATATTGACCTGCCTCACTTTCTCCTCTGGAGTCATCTAAATCTGGATGATCATCACCATCACCATCACCATCACCATCACCATCACCATCACCATCACCATCACCATCACCATCATCATCATCATCATCATCATCATCATCATCATCATCATCATCATCGTAGATTTAAAGCACCAGTCCTGAAGTCAAGAGGACTTATGTTCAAATATGGCCTCAGATACTTACAATCGGTGTGACCTTAGGCATGTTACTTAACCCCAAGCCAACAAAAAAAAAAAGTGATGAGTAAAGTATAAGAAGGATAGGAAGAAGCCAAGTGCCAAACCAAGGTTTTATATTTGATCCTTGAGGTAACTGGGAACCACTGAAGCTTATTAAGTTAGGAGAGTGATCTGTATAATTTAACCTAGATTACCTCAAATAAATAAATTAAAAATAAAGACTTGGGATGATGTGAGCTGTTGGGTACAATCTATTGAGATAAATTATGGCTAAATCTAAAAGTTCTCAAGTTTGGGAGACTCATAGGATACAAGTAGAAACTGCTAGTGTCCACAAGCAATGCTTTGCTACCATAGAGTAAAATGTAAGGTCTCTATAGGCACTTTTTCATCTATGGACTGACTATATATAGCAAAGTACCTTTTATATAATTGGTGCATATTAAATGTTTATTAAAATAAAAAGGATAATGAAGGGACTGGAGAACATGTCATATGAGGATGAAATGGTGGGTGAACAGCCTACAGCAAATTTAACGGGGTGCAAGCTGTTTCAAGTATTTGAAAGTCTTTAATTTGGAGGAGTGATCAGACTTGTTCTCCTTGGCCCCAATGATAATTGGAAGTAGCAGTAGCAGATTTTGGACTGATACAAAGAAAACTTCCCTAATAATTTGAGTTATCTGAAAAATACAATGGACTACAGCTTTGGGAATTAGTGGGGGGTCCTGTCACTGGGTGAGGTTTAGGTAACAGCCTATGTGTGAGGAATGCAAAAGGAGAAACTCCTCTTCAGGTGTGGGTTAGATTAGGGTGGACTCTTGTGGGACTTCCCCCCTCCCAACCCTCTCCCCCTTCTCCTGTCTCTGAGCCCTTGCACTGACTTTTCTGGGCAGTGAAATTGTGTCTGGAGCAAGTACACTTCTTCCCTTCAGCCAGTCACCTCCCTCTTTCCTGTAAAACTCTGTTTAAGCATCATCTCAAATACTAATTTCTTGCCTTCCAAATTACTTTGTGTGCGTTTAATAATATAAAAACCCAAATATGATAAAATATAATATCATAATATATAATATACTAATTTAAATATAATTACTATAATAAAATATAAAATCTACATGTATACAATAGGGTAGGAACTATTTCTTTTTTTCTTTGTATTCTCAGTGTCTAATGAAGTATCTGACATATATTTGTTGTTGTTCAGTTATTTTTCAGTTTTGTCCAGCTCTTCGTGACTTCATTTTTTATTTTCTTGGAAAAAAATACTAGAGTGTCTTGCCATTTTTTTCTTTAACACATTTACAGATGTAGAAACTGAGGCAACAAGGTTAAGTGGCTTGCCCAGGATCACCCAGCTATTAAGTGTATGAGGCTGGATTTGAATTCAGGAAGATAAGTCTTCCGGACTCCAGCACCTTGTACACTATAGTACGCTCTAGTTGCCCTTTTGACATATAGGTCCTTAATGATGATGTGTGTGCTTTGTTCTCAAAGACCATGACATCATGGAGGTAATACCATGGCGAGCACTTCAATTGGATTTGAGTGCTAAGTCACCAGCTTCACTTTCTCCTCCAGAGCCATCTGGGTCCAGTGACCAGAAATGAATCGGGAATACTGGAGATGGCCCTGGATGCAGGTTAAGTGATTTCCCCAAGGTCACATAGCTGGTAAGTGTCTGAGGCTGAATCTGAACTCTGGTCCTCCTGACTTCAGGGCTAGTGCTCTAACCATTGCATCATCCAGCTGCCCCTAGGTGCTTACTAATTGATCTTGATTATCTGACTCATCTAGTTTAGAGTGGTCAAAGAAGTAGACAGTGAAGTAAGACAGTGTATTTATAAAAGTCCTGCTCCAATGGAAGACTAAATTTAAAAGGAATTTATTCAGGCAAATTATTGTAAACAATAGTCAACCGAACACCTATGTACTTTGACCTGTTCTTAAGTTTCAAGGCCAGTTGAGTACCAATAGGCTAAATTTGCTCCTTCCTGATAGGTTGAGACTGGGTGTCTCCTGATCCTTTATTTGTTAGATACCAAACCAGTTTCTCCATGGCTGGGACTCCACCCAAGCCTGACCTGTATCATTTCATTATTTCACATAGTTGGACCCATTGTAGGTACAGTGAGTGAGTCATGACCTTTGGCAACTTGGGGCCACTCCCTCCAGTCTTCCCCTGAAAATAGACTAGAGTCCATGAATCTGGGTCCCACTCTAGGCTTTGCTGATCTGACCCCAATTTTTAACCAAGATGAGTGCTACTTAGCCTCAGTCAGCTTTCCAGTGGTAACCCCTTATTTCATGACTCTATCTGGTCACCAGTAGCAAGTGCTAAGCAAGTGTGCCAACAGACACCCTACCCTGACTGTTGGAGAAATTGGCAGATCACTTATGCAATGGAACCAGCCCATTCCAAAGTCATGAACTAGGGCAGGAAGCTTTGTTGCCACAATTACCTAGACACCCCATTATTTGTGAACAGCAAGTTAATTTCTACACAACTTGGCATTTCTGGTTCTTCTTGCCTAGGGGAAATTCTGGTTTAACTTGGATCATTATGTTTAATACCAGTCAGTCTTTTTGTTACTTTAATGAACAGTGCCCACACTGGGGTTAAGCCAGCAGGTCTATGGAAAAGATTTCTCGTGCTTCTATACTTGAGAAGTCATACTCTGAGGGCCTCTGCTGGTGCCAGTGTTTTGGACACAACAAATGCTTTAGCACTTAGATTACTTACCCAATGTGGCTAAATACATCAAAGAGTTGATTCTAGTCAAGTGCTATTTGAGTTTTTGAGATTAGAAGTTCTCTTAGTATCTGCCAATTTTTGTGAAACTTTAGATTCAGAAAATATTGACTTGAGATTCAGGAGATTTCCCATCCTGACATTAAAGTCTCTTCATAATTTGGAGGTCACTTTAGGTCTAATCCAATTGACCTACTCCTCCAGCAGGGACCTAATAAGTCCATGTCTCTTTCACATCCCCAACAATAAAATCTGAATTCTTTATAATTGGGGGGCTGAAAAAGGGGAGAACAGTTTGGAGGAATCAGTGGTGAGAAGCAAAACAATTTGAAAATGGACAGGGTGAAAGGAGAGAGATGTATAAACAAGAAAAATAGGATGGATGGGTGTGAAATTTTTTTTTTACCAGTTTCTTGATAAAAGCTTCATATCTCATATATAGAGAATGGAGTCAAACTGAAAAGAAGACAAGTCATTTCTCAATTGATAAATGGTCAAAGGATATGAACAGGCAGATTTCAGATGAAACATTAAAACTATCTACAATCATATAAAAATTCTCTATTTACTAGAGAAATGAAAATTAAGACACCTTTATCATATTGATTAAAATTATTGAGAAGAAAAATGACAAATATTGGAGGTGAGGAAGGAAAAATTGGGATATTAGAGCTCTGTTGGTGGAGTTGTGAGCTCATCCAATCATTATGGAGAACAATTTGAAACTATACCCAAAGAGCAATAAAACTATGCATATCCTTTGACCTAATGATACCACTAAGTCTGTATCCTAAAGAGATTAAAAAGGATCTATATGTACAAAAATACTTAAAGCAGCTCTTTTTGTAGAGGCAAAGAATTTGAGGTGCATATCAATTGGGGAATAGCTGAACAAGTTGTGGTATATGATTGTGATGGAATACTATTATGCTATAAGAAATGATGAGCAGACCCTACAGCACATTTAAGAAGAGGGACAGAGTGAAAGGAGAGAGAAAATACAGTATATGGTAGTGGGGAAGTATGAATGGAAGGAGTTGAGATCAGCAATGGCAATGGTGAAAAAATATGGAAGTAGCTTTTGTGATGGACTTATAAAGAATATGATCCACCTGTGACAGAGCTGGAGGTGTTGGAACACAGACTGTAGCACATTTTTTATTACTATTATTATTTTTTTGTGGGGGATTGACAGGGCAAATGGGACTGGGTGGTTTGCCTGGGGCTGCACAGCTGGGTGATTGTTGGGTGTCTGAGGCCGGATTTGGGCTCCTGGCTCCAGGGCCAGTGATCTGTCTGCTGCGCCACCTGGCTACCCCTACTACTATTATTATTATCATTTTATTTTGGGTCTTTTTTTTGGGGGGGTTGCAGGGCAATGGAGTTGGGATGGCTTGCCTGGGGTCACACACCTGGGTGATTGTTGGGTGTCTGGGGCCGGATGTGGGCTTGGGAGCTCCTGGCTCCAGGGCCAGCACTCCATCCACTGCGCCACCTGGATGTACCTGTTGTTATTATTATTTTTTTATTTTAATTTTTTTTCTCTTTATTTTATCACTCATACAGGTCTATATTTTTTTGGGGGAGGGGGTATTATGTTTACTCTTAAACAAGAATATTTTAGTAATGTATAAAAAATTATCTGTACAAAAATGAGAATAAATAAATAAACAGAAGAAATGATGAGCAGGCAAATTTCAGAAAAAACCTGGGAAGACTTAGATGAACTGATTCAAAGTGAAATAAATTTTGTACACAGTATCAGCAATATTGTACAATGGTCAACTATGAATGACAACTAAGCAATACAATGATCTAAGACAATTCTAAAGGACTTATGATGAAAACTGCCATCCACCATTTCAGAAAATCCTGGAAAGACTTATATGAACTGATGTTGTGTGAAGTGAACAGAACCAGGAGAACATTGTACACATTAACAACAACATAGTGTGATGATCAATTATGATAGACTTAGCTCTTATCAGCAATACAATGATTAAATACAATTCTAAAAAATTTGTGTTGAAAATGCCCTTCAAATCCAGAAGAACAATGGAGTCTGCAGACCAAAGTGTGCTATTTCCCCTTTTAAAATTTGTTTTATGGGGTGGCTAGGTGGTGCAGTGAATAGAGCACTGGCCCTGGAGTCAGGAGTACCTGAGTTCAAATCCGACCTCAGACATTTAATAATTACCTAGCCGTGTGGCCTTGGGCAAGCCACTTAACCCCGTTTGCCTTGAAAAAACCTAAAAAAAAATGAATGTTGAAAATTATCTTTACATGTAATTGGAAAAATAAAATATTATAAAATAAAAATAAAGTATTTTTAAGAAGTAAGAGAAACATCACAGTCTCTCCCCTTTAGCTCTGAAGAGGGAACTATGACTTGGACAGAAATTATAACAGCTATGTAAGCTTTGTATCTTTTTTCAACTCCAACTTAGAGTTTCTTTCAAAAACCTTGCCACTTTATGGTTATCCATTCAGAGTCTACAGCAAAGGAATATTTCTGCACTCCTGATATCAGTCTGATCTATATACTCATTAGGTCAAGTGAGGCTACATCCAGTGTTTCATATGATACAAAGGACCTAGAACATTCCTCTCATTTCTCTTATTTTTATTTGCTCTGTCCTTTGATAGTTTACAAATAGTTTTGATAGTTTACAAATGAGGCAAATTACTGAGTGAAAGGATTCAGAAATAAATTTCTACAATGGTCTAAGAAATGCTCAGGCTCAGCCCAGTCTGCTCATTACACTGGGCTTCACCACTTGTTCCCAGCATCTTCCCAAAAGATCAATTAATTAAGCAAATACCTGACTGTAGTATGAGCCATTTTAACTTTGTTGCCTGGGGGTAAAGTCCTACTTAGGATGCTCTTCATTTTTGTTTTAATCACACAATACAGAATAGTTCTGAGTCCTTTTGATACTACACACAGTTCTTGCTTTACATAAATTTGCTTTTCAGTAAAGAATACTGAAAGAAATGTGCATTTCCATGGGGGCGGCTAGGTGGCTAGGTGGCGCAGTGGATAGAGCACTGTCCCTGGAGTCAGGAGTACCTGAGTTCAAATCCTGCCTCAGATACTTAATAATTACCTAGCTGTGTGGCCTTGGGCAAGCCACTTAACCCCATTGCCTTGCAAAAAAAAACCTAAAAAAAAACAAACCAAAAACCCAAGAATAAGAAATGTGCATTTCCAAAAAAACTAAACCCCAAACCCAAAACACACACTATTGTCCAGAACAGTCTTCTCTCTATTTCTACCCTTTAGTTAGGCTCTCTACAGCCTCTCCCCCACCAAACTTCCCCACCACCAAAATCCTCCCTGCCCCCCAACCTCCAAATCCCCTTCCATGTGAAAGTAGAAGAACTGACTGGAGGAGAGACTGCTCCAATATCCAGCTAGCAGGCTTGGTTTGAGATCTCCAGGGCCCAGAGAGAGGACACTTTTATCCTGCTGTCTCACAAGGCTGTATGTCTGTCTTTCACAGAGCCCTGGCTACCTATCCTGTCCTGTCTGTGTCTCTCTGTCAGGTCATGTGTCTACTCCTATGTTCTTCCTCTAAGTTTCAGTGAGGTCCTCATGTGGCTGTCTGGTCCTTTTTGTTCCTTCTCCTGAGCTTGCTGTTCTGTCTCTATTTTTTTTTTTTTTAGGCCACATGGCTAGGTAATTTATTAAGTGTCTGAGGTTGCATTTAAACTCAGGTACTCCTGACTCCAGGGCCAGTGCTCTATCCACTGCACCACCTAGCCGCCCTTCTGTCTCCTTTCCCAAGTGTCTTTGAACAATGTGCTGACCCCCTCCCTCCATAACCTGGTTGGTATCCTTCCTGTTCCTTTCCCTGCCTTCCCCATATCTATAGGCAAAATCATGTTACATAAAAATCATTTTATGTAAAGGCTGTGGAATGGCCTACTTAAGTAAAGTAAGTAAAAACTGTATCATTTCCCCCATTTCCCCCATAGTAAGACTAACTTCCTTCTTGCTAAAGATGCTATGGATTAAAGAGATAATATCTCTAGAATAAGCAAGAGTTGGATGGGGTTGGACAATCTGACTTTTTTCCTTTGGTGGATGGGGTTTACTTACTTTGTTTATCTCCTGAAGCGAGAGTGGGTATAGTAGCTGGCTCTGACACTCCAGGGCTCTCTAGCTCAGAGCATGGCTGGGAATCATGAAAATTTATCAGTAAGAACATCTCTCTCCTAGGGTGGCCCAGATCCATTGTGGATAACATACTGGGCTGGGAATCAGAAATATCAAAGTTCAAATTTCACTTCTTAAACTTTCTAGCTGTGTGACCATGGACAATAGCTTCTCTGACCCTTTTGCTCATGCTCCATGTCTGGAGAATCTATCTCCCAGGATTGTTGTAACATTTGAACAATATAATACATGTGAAATATGTTATTAGTTTTAAAGTTAACTTTTAGTCATAAATACCAGTTATGATTATTTTAATTATCATTGAGCTATCGGACATTTCTCACCAGATGTTCTCTAGGGATCAAGGTGGTGTGGTGAATAGAGTCCTAGATTTGAAATCAACAAGATTTCAAGGGTTCAAATTCTGCCTCAGACACTTACCAGGTGTGTGACCCTGGGCAAGTCACTTAACTTCTCTAAGTCTTAGTTTTATCTTTCATAGAATGCAGATAATTATTGCACTTATCTTAAGGGATTGTAGTAAGAACCAACTGCAAAACTTTTTTTTTTAGGGTTTTTTTTGCAAGGCAAATGGGGTTAAGTGGCTTGCCCAAGGCCACACAGCTAGGAGATTATTAAGTGTCTGAGACCATATTTGAACCCAGGTACTCCTGACTCTAGGGCCGGTGCTTTATCCATTACGCCACCTAGCCGCCCCTGCAAAACTTTTTTGAAAAAAATTTTTAAAGTACTCTATCCTTTATCCCTACCACCACCACCACCATCATCATTATCTTAAATCCAACATATCCAAAGCAGATATTATCTTTCTCCAAATAAATAGTTATTTCTCCCCCAAATTTCCCTGTTTCTCTTGAGGGCATCAGAATCCTTCCAGTCATCAGCATTTGCAGTCTTGATGCCATATTCAATTCCTCAGTCTCTCCCTCTAGAATCTGATTGTCAAGGTTTGTGGATTCTATCTTCACAACATCCCCCATATCAACCCACTTCTCTCTTACTCATACATTCACAGTCATAGTTCAAGGTCTCAAAACTCCTGGCCTGGACTAATCATCTTTTATTTGCTCTTCCTGCTTCAAGTATTGCCTCCTCCCTCCCCAATTTCTATTTCCGTCCTGCACAAAGCTGCTTATGTGCTATTCTTAAAGTATTATTCTATCTCATTCCCATCATCAAAAAGATATAGTAGATCCCTGTTATATCTAGGATAAAATACAAATTCCTCTATTTGGCATTGAAAGCCCTTACTAATCTAGCAAGACTTATGACATTTTACTCCCCTATAAGCACTCTCTGGCCCAGCCAAACTGGACTACTTATTGTTCCTCACATACAGTTCCATCTTTCATATCTGTGCCTTGTGCAACTATCTGCCACCCAGAAAATGCCCTCCTTCCTCACCTTTGTCTCTTAGCATCCATAAGTTACTTCAAGGTTCAAATCAAACTAAATTCAAGCTACTTCTCTTACTTTGCTGATTCCTCTAGATGCCAGTACAACACTCCCTTTCTTTCCCTGCCCACTCCCCCCAAGAAATTGCCTTGTGTAATAGATTTAGAGATTATGAAATTCTCTAAAATCTAGCCTAAATGCGGTTGGGTTGTGGCCTATGCTATGTGTAACAGGTAACATTTATACTAACTCTTACCTCTCTAGCTTCTATTGGCTCATATTCTCATTAATTCTCCACCTAGGTTCTAAGACAACCAAAGGGTATATATAATCTTCATAAATGAGTGGAAATGCACAATTCTCTCTTTAACTACTCAACTATCTCAGTTTATAAATACTCTAGATAAACTTCTATTTCCACAAACTTTTTTTTTTAGGTTTTTGCAAGGCAAATGGGATTAAGTGGCTTGCCCAAGGCCACACAGCTAGGTAATTATTAAGTGTCTGAGACCGGATTTGAACCTAGGTACTCCTGACTCCAGGGCCTGTGATTTATCCACTATGCCACCTAGCCGTCCCCTAATAAATAGTTTTTAACCAGACATGATCCTAGAGAGATGGACTGAATGCTTCCATTACAGACCATCATCAATCAGTGCAGACGTCACTGACTTTTTTTTTTAGGGTTTTGGCAAGGCAAATGGGGTTAAGTGGCTTGCCCAAGGCCACACAGCTAGGTAATTATTAAGTGTCTGAGACCGGATTTGAATCCAGGTACTCCTGACTCCAGGGCCACTGCTCTATCCACTGCCGCCACCTATTTCCACAAACTTTTGCTCCATTCTCCATTGCAAACCCCCTGCTTTCATGGATTTAAAACAATATCCATATTACTACTCATGTTATTTATTACAATGGCCAATTAGGATAAAAATAAATATTTTCAGTATATTGGAAATGAGAAAAGTTCATAGCCTGAAGTTACCCCAATGTACTTGGAAAGCAAGTAAAATGGATACAGATTGGAATAGTCTCTCAATGTTTTCATGTACTCCTCAACTGTAAACACAACTCTCCCAAGATGGTTGTTCCATCCTCTTAGAAATCCTCTTCAAATATGTTTCTTTAGGTTCTCACTTAAGATAATAGCTAACTGTTGTATTCCTCTTCTTGACTTCTTGGAGTGGCAATTAGCTCCCTCACAGTATGATTCTCTCACAAAATCATGACTCAGTCCCTCATAAGATGATGACCAACTTTCTTGGCCTCATAGGACTCTTCCAAGATGGCCATAAACTTTCAATCTGTTTCCTCAGGAATTGTCAATTTAAACTTATTCTCACTCCTACTGTCATAGTTAAATTTCACTTGCCCAAGATTCTCTTTCCCTCCAAAAATACAGGAAAAAGGTCCATAGTTTCTGTGGGGAAAAGCTATTGAAGTTGATGTTATGTTTGTAATTCCTTGGTATATATTTCTTATTTACCTATAACTGTTCATTCATAGATCCTAAAGAGAACCAATGATATCACTAGTTTTGTTTTATGATTTGATTTATCTAGATCTGATAGCGGGAGGTTGAGGTCTCCTACTAGTAGAGTTTTGCTGTCTATGTCTTCCTGTAATTTTTTCAGCTTCTCCTCTAAGAATTTGGGTGCTGTCCCACTGGGTGCATATATATTCAATATTGAAATCACTTTATTGTCTATGGTACCTTTTAGGAGGATAAAGTTTCCTTCCTTATCTCTTTTAACGCTATCTATTTTTGCTGCTGCTTCGTCTGAGATAAGAATTGCTACCCCTGCTTTTTTTACTTAAGCTGAAGCAAAATATATTTTGCTCCAACCTTTTACCTTTATTCTATATGTATCTCTGCTTCAAATGAGTTTCTTGTAAGCAGCATATTGTAGGATTCTGGTCTTTTAATCCACTCTGCTATTTGCTTACGTTTTAAGGGAGAGTTCATCCCATTCACATTTAAGGTTATGATTACTAATTCTTTATTGCCCTCTGTGCTATCTTCCCTCTGTTTGTATTTTTCCCCCTTTACCCCCCTTTTATCCATATTCCCCAATATTTTGTTTTTGAATACCACCCCCTTCAGTGTGTTTGCCCTCCTATATCACTCCCTCCCCTTTCTTTCCCCTTTCCCCTTTCCCCTTTCCCTGTTCCCTTCCCTTCCTTTTGTTATTTCCCCTTATTCCCTCCACTCCCCTTCCCTTTCTCTGTCCCCCCTCCCCTTTTCCCCTTTTACTTCTTGAAAGGTTAGATGTTTTATAAGTTAACTGAGTATGTGTAGGTTGACTTAAGCCAAGTCTGATGAGAAGAAGATTCAGGTGTTTCTCCTCTACTCCCTTCTTCCCCTCTATTACCATAGGTTTTTTGTACCTCTTAGTGTAATGAGATTTGTCCCATTCAATCCCCTCCCTCCTCCCGTCTCTTTCCTGTCCCCCTTTTTAGGGAGGTAGTGTATTTTTTTTAGATCATTCTATCTAAGTCATAGAAAATTCTGAGTGTCTGACCCTTCTAGCTCAGTATATTCTGTCGAATAGAGTCCAAATTCCTGAGAGTTATTAGAGTCTTTCTCCCCAGTGGAGTTAAAGCCAGTTACATCCCATTAGATATCAGTCTCATGGATAGGTCATGGATGTCCAGCATTTCTGGCTAGGTATATTCTCTCTGTTAGAGTTACATTTCTCAGGATTCTCAGGATTTATGAGAGTCTCTACCCCCCCCCCCCCCATGCTGGGATATAGCCCGTTTCAACTTGCTGGATTGCATTTTTTTTCCTTTTACCGCCCCCCCCTTTTTTTTTTACCTTTTCATGTGTCTCTTGAACCTCCTGTTTGATATCCAAATTTTCTGTTTAGCTCTGGTCTTTTCATCAGAAATTTTTGGAATTCTTCCATTTCATTAAATGTCCATCTTTTTCCCTGGAAGAGAAGGCTCAGCTTTGCAGGAAAGTAGATTCTTGGTTGCATTCCAAGCTCCCATGCTCTTCGAAATATCTCGTTCCAGGCCCTTCGATCCCTTAAAGTTGATGCAGCCAGGTCCTGCGTGATCCTTACTGTGGCTCCTTGATATTTAAATTGTTTCTTTCTGGCTGCTTGCAGGATTTTCTCTTTTATCTGATAGTTCTGGAGTTTTGCCACAACATTCCTTGGTGTTTTCATTTTAGGATCTTTTTCTGGTGGGGATCGATGTACTCTTTCAATAACTACTTTGCCCTCCGATTCCATGATATCAGGGCAGTTTTCCATCACTAGATCCTGTAATATTAAGTCCAGCCTTTTTTTCTTTTCAATGTTTTCAGGAAGTCCTATAATTTTCAGGTTCCCCCTCCTCGATCTATTCTCGAGGTCAGTGGTTTTGTTGATGAGGTATTTCACATTTGCTTCTATTTTTTCTATTTTTTGATTTTGTTTAACTGACTCTTCCTGTCTTGTGGAGTCATTAGTTTCTGTAGACTCCATTATTTTTGGGGGGGAGGAGTTTTCTTCATTAACCTTTTCCAATTGGTCGATTCTACTTTTGAAAGAGCTTTCCATTTGACCAATTGAGGTTTTGAGAGAATTAATTTCTTTTTGCATTTGCTCATTTGAGGATCTGAGAGAATTATTCTCATTTTGCAAGGTATTGTCTCCCCCAAATTTTCCAGTTGATTTTTAAACTCCTTCCTTATTTCTTCAAGGAAGTCTTTCTGTGCTGGAGACCAGGTTGCATTCTCCTCAGAGGTTCCAGGTCTCTCTGGGTTGGGGTCTTTCCCTTCCAGGAATTTTTCTATGGATCCACCTTTCAGCTGACCCTTCTTCATTATGCTAAATCCTTGAGTTGGGTGGGGTGATATCACTAGTTTGCTGTCTTGACTTGCTAATGAATTGTATTTAAGTGAGGCAGAGCTGTGCAAAGTCGTCAGCCTCATTCTCTTCTCCAGAGTCATAGGAGTCCAGTGGCACTTCAAAAGTCAAGATGACTGGTGATGGCCAAGTATTTACTGATGTGTGGAACTGAATCCCAAGTTCTCCTATCTAGGGCTGGAAGAAATTTCTTGTTCTTTCATTTGACAGAACATAAGCTCCTAAAATGCAGATCCAACACTGTTTGGTGCATAGTGAATGTGTGTTTATTAACTGATTGATTTCTGTGACTTTGACACAATACATGTGACTACTTAATTTGTGTAGAAGAAATTCCAAATGCTGTAGTAACACCAAACAATATAATGAAAATTTTTTTGAATGTTGAATACTGAAAATGAACACTGATTATTTGGACAAATCAAGAAAGGCACACATAGTTATCCTGATTTGGATAGGAAAAATTCTTTAGGCATTTATTCAATTAACAAAGGAGATTTCCTATAATATATAAGAACGCAAGAGCCTGCCTAGCTCACCTAGTTCTTGGAAGTGGGCATTTTTCTATCAGACATAATAGAATAAATTTAAAGTAGTAGAGAGCCCAGTTTTCAGAGGGGTTATGTAATTAAATGTAGCTTCAAACTCTCTTGTGAACTCCGACCTTTGTGCCTTGTCATTTATAGTTTATTTCTCTTGGAATAGGGTGAGCTAGGTACAGTGGCTAGAGCACTGGGCTTAGAATCAGGAAGATTCCTCTTCTTGAATTCAAACTGAGCCTCAGCCACTTACTAGTTGTGTGACCCCATGCAAATCGCTTAACTCTTTGCTTCAGTTTCCTCATTTGTAAATGACCCGAAGGAGGTAAATCACTGCAGTATCTTTTTCAAGAGAACCCCATTTGGAGTCACTAAGAGTCTGAAACAACTGAAAAACAACATGTTTTATTGTATTTTTATTTATTTTAATATTTTCCAGTTACTCACTTGGAAAATTTTTGGATAGTATGGGGACATTGTATTTGACACCCCTGACTGTGCCTTGCCCAGTATTTATTAGAAGTAACTTTTAAACACTTGTCATTCTGACTTTGAAGACAATTCTTTATCTATTATGCAATACTGTTCTTTTTGACTTTATCTTTTTTTTTTTTTAGGTTTTTGCAAGGCAAACAGGGTTAAGTGACAAGGCCACACAGCTAGGTAATTATTAAGTATCTGAGGCCAGATTTGAACCCAGGTACTCCTGACTCCAGGTCCGGTGCTTTATCCACTACACCACCTACCCGCCCCTTGACTTTATCTTTAATAGTTCTTAGTATATACTGGAGTCAGTAACTATTGTTTGATCCATTCTAATTTTCCATGAATTTGTTGCTTGAGTGAATGTTTTGCTTTCTTGCCTAGGCTATTCACTGTTTTCATTTCTTTCTAAATTCTTTCCTCTATTGCTCTCATTTTATTTATAACATCATTTTAACTTTAAAAAAACCTCATATCATTTCAGGATTCTAATTGATTTTATGGACTAAGTTGTATTCCTAATTGATCTGGGGTGTGAGGCTATATAACTGCTTCCTCCTACTCTGGCTGTCTTAATTTGAATTGGTATTTTGACCTGGAATGAATTATTGGATAAATTAAGATATTGATAAATTGGATAAATATTGGACAAATTATTAGATAAATAAATGCTACTGAGTTATGGTGGCTTCTGAAGTGGAATATTAAGGATAACACATATCTTTTCAAAAGTTGATTATATGCTTATAGCATAAGTTTCAATATTAGAACTAGATATAGTTTTGTCAGTTGAAATGACACTAAAGATATTCTTGTTATTCATTCTTATCTCTCCTTTATATTCTAGCCAAACTAGATTACTTGCTAACAGGAAGAATCTATACATTTCTAATGACTCTGAAGCAGAATCCCTATTAAATATCTCCCTATTAAAATGTAAACTTTTTTTTTTTAGGTTTTTGCAAGGCAAATGGGGTTAAGTGGCTTGCCCAAGGCCACACAGCTAGGTAATTAATAAGTGTCTGAGACCGGATTTGAGCCCAGGTACTCCTGACTCCAGGGCTGGTGCTCTATCCACTGTGCCACCTAGCTGCCCCAAAATGTAAACTTCTTAAGAGATTGTCTGGCTAGTCTTTTTGTATTTCTAGTACTTAGGTCTCTACTTTGCACAAAGTAAACACTTAATACTTTTTCATTCATTCATAAAGGAATCATAAATATAAGAAAGCAGGTATAAAATACTTATTTTTAGACCATAACAATATAAAAATGAACAAACTGTCCATATCTAAATGGAAACTAATAGCTGACATACTAAATATTAAATGGGTCAAATAATAATGTTCATGATAACAATGAAACAAAATATTAATACTTATATGACACTCAAACATTTCTTTTTTAAGTTGATATTTTTTAAATTTAAATTTAAATTTATTTTTATTAAAGATATTATTTGAGTTTTACATTTTCCCCCAATCTTGCTTCCCTCCCCCCTCCCCCCCCCCCCACAAAAAGCACTCTGTCAGTCTTTACTTTGTTTCCATGTTGTACCTTGATCCAAATTGGGTGTGATGAGAGAGAAATCATATCCTTAAAGAGAACAGAAGTCTAAGAGGTAACAAGATCAGACAATAAGCTATCTGGTTTTTTTTTTTCTAAATTAAAGGAAATAGTCCTTGCACTTTGTTCAAACTGCACAGCTCCTTATCTGGATACAGATGGTATTCTCCTTTGCAGACAGCCCAAAATTGTTACCGATTGTTGCCCTGATGGAATGAGCAAGTCCTTCAAGGTTGAACATCACTCCCATGTTGCTGTTAGGGTGTACGGTGTTTTTCTGGTTCTGCTCATCTCACTCAGCATCAGTTCATGCAAATCCCTCCAGGTTTCCCTGAAATCCTGTCCCTCCTGGTTTCTAATAGAACAATAGTGTTCCATGACATAAATATACCACAGTTTGCTAAGCCATTCCTCAATTGAAGGACATTTACTGGATTTCCAATTCTTTGCCACCAGAAACAGGGCTGCTATAAATATTTTTGTACAAGTAATGTCAAACATTTCTTAAAAAATAATTTATGTCTAAAACCAAAATAACAAAATAGAAGAAACAATGAACTGAGCCTGTAATTAAAGACTATAAAAGAAACAGATTAACAACTCTAATCCAAATACAAAACAAGAAATCTTGAAAATTGAACAGGAGAGAAATAAAAATAAAAGCAATAAAGTTGATAAAGAGATTTTTAAAAATCTTAGGTTTTTAGATATTTATTTTAAATTTCATTTTATTTAAATTGATGACTTTTGGTTTTGTACATAATTTGTTCCTAGCATATTCCTGCTCCTTCTTTCCTGGTGTGCTATCCCTTATAACAAACATTAAAAAATAAAGAGGAAAAAAGTAGTCCAACAAAATTAAACATCGATCATGTCTGACAGTATGTGTAATATTGTACATTCATAGTACCCCATTTCTGCAATGAAGGCAGAAAGATTTATTTCTCCAATTCTTCTATGAGACCAAAGTTGGTCATTAAAATTATAATGTTGTTTCCTTTTTTGTGGTTATTTTTATTCAAACTATTGTAGTCATATATTCTTTCTTCCTAATTTTGCTTTCTTCACTCAGTTCAAATATATTCCGAATTCTTCCTATTTGTCATTTCTTGTGGAAAAATAATATCCTATTACATTCATGTGCCACAATTTGCTTAGCTATTTCTGAAATGTTGGGCAACTACTTTCTTTTTATATTTTTAGTATCACAGAAACTGCTACTGTGAATATTTTTGTTTTTATGTGATTTTTCTTTCTGTCTTTGATTTTCTTAGGTCATACCTATCAATTGTATCTTTGGGCCCAAGGATATGAATATTTTGCCACTTTTCCACCATAGTTATAGATTTCTATCTAGAATGGTTAGATTAATTCACAGGTCCTCTGATCGTGTATTAGTATGCCTGGTTTTCTGTAGCTTCTCCAACATTACCTCTTTCCATCTTTTATCAACTATTCCATTATTAGAATGGGTTAAATCCTAAAAATTGTCTTGATTTGCCTTTAATTCTATTTTTTCCTGTTTAACAAATATTTTATTTATAATTCCAACCACATACAATGGTAGTTTTTGCTAATCAATTTTTTTGCAAGGCTTTGAGTTTTATAATTTTTCTCCCTCTCTCCCTTCCCTTCCCCCTACCCCTGACAGAAAGCAATCTGATATAGGCCTTTTCATCTGTAACCACATCAAACATAGATCAAAATTGAACACCTTACAAGAGATCTAAATGGAAGAAAGAAAACATTAGAGATAACAAAATTACGTAATACATAAGATATAAGACAACTTTAAAAAACTGAGGGTAATGAATGAGCATTGGTCTTTATTTAAACTCCACAGTTCTCTAGATATGGAGGGAACTTTTCCATCGGAAGTCTCCCAAAATAATCTTTTTATTGCTGAAATGAACAAGCCCATCAAGATGTTGTTGTTAGTGTGTAAAATGTTTTTCTGGTTCTGCTCATTTCACTCAGCATCAATTCATGCAAGTCTTTCCAGGCATCTCTGAAATACAGCCCTTCACGATTTCTTATAGCACAATAGAGTTCCATCACTTCCATATATCACAATTTGTTTAGCCATTTCCCAATTGATGGGCATCCCCTCAATTTCCAATTCTTTGCCACTACAAAAAGAGCTGCTATGAAGATTTTTGTACATATGGAATTTTTACCCTTTTTCATGATCTCTTCAAGGTATAAACCCCATGGTGGTATTGCTAGATCAAAGGGTATGGACATTTTCACTGCCCTTTGGTCAATAAAGTTGGATCAGTTCATAACTCCATCAATAATTTTGCCTTTCATTCTTAATTATTTTGTGCAATCTATTATTTAGAGCAAATATGGTTATTCACAGTTTATAATTCTTTTGACCCATCTATCCACTAAAGAATGGTCTTTATTTTTATTTTTTCTATTCTATTATGTTCTTTTATTTCTTTTGTTTGTTTATATTCCTGGTTGTCAAATTCTTATCAGAGATATTTGATGCAAAGATTTTTTTTTTAACCACTTGACTATTTTCCTTCTTATTCTAACTGTATCAATTTTGTACAAAATCAATATTTTGTACAAAATTGATATGCTCAATTTCTTATAATCAGAAATATGTTGCTGTTTTTTTGTGATCCTTGCTATACCTTATTTAGTTAAAAATCCTCCAACTACATATGTTGTACAAAGTAACTGATGTCCTCTTCTAATTTTTTTTGGAAGGTGTAATGTTTAGCGTTCAGATTTCTCATTTATTTTGACCTAAATTAAGTATATGTGGTATAAGATGTTATTTCACTCTAATTTCTATTACAAGGCTTTCAGGTTTTTCTAGCAATTCTTGTGAAGTATGGAATGCTTCCCCAAATGGTTTGCTTTCTCGGGTTTCTAAAGCAATATATTGTTGAATTTGGTTATTCTTACCTTCTTATCTAAGTTTGTTCCACTGATCTTTTTGTTTAGTTGTTTATCAGTCATGTCTGATTCTTTGATTTCCTCTTTGGGATTTTTTTGTTTGTTTGTTTTTGCAAAGATACTAGAATGGTTTGCCATTTCCTTCTCCAGCCCATTTTTCAGTTGAGGAAACTGAGGCAAACAGTATTAAGTGACTTGCCCAGGGTCACATAGTGTCTGAGGACTCATTTGAACTCAGGAAGAGGAATCTTCCTAACTCCGGGTTTGGCACTCTATTTGTGCTCCTAGTGTTTGACTTTTACTTTTTTTTAAATCTCTAGCAAATAGGGTTTTTTTTAAATATTTTATTTTTCCCAAATTACATATAAATAGTTTTTAACATTTAAAAAAATTTGAGTTCCAAATTCTATCTTTTCTTCTCTTTCCTTAATTCTACTCCTCCCCTCCCACTTAAGTAAGCAGTCTGATAGAGGTTATACTTGTGCAATCATGTAAAACATTTTCTAATTAGTGGTTTTGTACAAGAAGACTGAAAAAAAAAGAAAAATAAAGAATGAGAAAAATAGTATACTTCCATCTATATTCAGACAATGTCAATTTTTTCTTTGAAGGTGGATAGTATTTTCCATCATGAATCCTTTGGGATTATCTTGGATCTTTGTATTGCTAAGAATAGCTAAGTTATTCACAGTTCTTCATTGTACAATATTACTATTAAGATATTAAGGGCAGCCAGATGGCTCAGTGTGTAGAGTGCTAGCCCTGAAATTAGGAGTATCTGAGTTCAAATCCAACCCCAGACACTTATAAGTTATGTGACCTTGGACATGTCAACTAATCCTATCATGCCTCATATGAGCTATCTCTAGTCATCCTGATTCATATCTGGCCACTGAACCCAGAAGGCTCCAGAGGAGAAAACGAGGCTGGTGACTTAGAACAGCACCCCCTCACTCAAATTCAATTCTTGTGCTTATCATGGCATCACTTCCCTAATGTCATGGTCTTTGAAAATGGACAAAACATCACATTACTGTGTATAGTAGTTTCCTGATTCTATTCATTTCATTTTGTATCAGTTAATATAAGACATTTCTAGGTTTTTCCTCAAATCATCCTGCTTGTCCTTTCTCATGGTACAATTATATTCCACTACAATCATACCACAACTTCTTCAGTCATTGCCCAACTAATGGGCATCCTCTCAATATCAGTGCTTCGCTACCTCCAGTAAATAGTTTCTAACAACTATTACTTTCTAATAAAATTTGAGATCTGGAAGCACTGTTTTCTCATTGTTAACATTTAAAAAATAATTCAAGCCCCAAGTTTTCTCCTTCCCTTTAACTCTTCCTCTATCATAGTCTCTTTTTGTTATTTTTTCCATTCTTTTCCTTGAGGTTATAGAGCTTTTTGTTCTTACAAATGAATTCTATTATTTTTGTCTTGCTTTATAAAGTAATTCCATTTGCTAGTGCAGATTAACTCCACATTATTCAAATTGATGCTCTTCATATTAAAGATTTTTTTCCTGTCTGCTTGAAGAATTTGTAGTTTGGTCAGAAATTGTGAAATCTAATCACTGCATGCTCTGGAGTTTCAGGTAATTTTTTTCCCTTATCATTTATCTGTAGGTTTCATCAATAATTGTTTTGTTGACTATACTAAAGAGTTTCTGGATGTTTTTCTTGTTTATGTGTGGTATTCAGGTATTTTGATTTATCGTGTTCTTCTGGAAGAATTACAATGCTTAGATCAGTTCATAATAGCTTGTCTTCAAGATGCCAATCACTTAGGTTTGTATAGAATTTATATATTTTAACATTTTTACCTTTTGCTTCTTTTGATTAGCAATTTTTCTTTTACTTTTATATTTTTATATTCTAAATATTTTATCTTCTCATTTTGTATCTTTCCTTCTTCGGAGAAAATTCTTTATTATAGTCCCTCTTATATCTTCCTCGGACTTCTAGACTTCAAAACTTTGTCTCTGAAGGCTATGTTATCCTGAAATTTCCTCCAGTGTCTGTGGTCTTCTCACTCTACTGACCTCCCTATCTCCCCTTCTCTTATTAGTGCATTCCTCCTTTTTTGTGGAAGGACCCAAGGAGGCTAATTTTTATTCTGCTCCCAATTCTGATCCTGACTTCTAGACTTCAAAAACCATGTTCTAAACCATTTGCTGTACCATCAGCACCCTCAGCCCCTTTTCATCTCTTTGTTTTTCCTTCTTTCATGAGAATGTAAGCTCCTTGAGGGCAAGGATTTTCTTTTTTTCATCCTTCTATTTGTGCACCCAGCATTTAGTGAAGAACCTGTAAGATAACAAGAAATTAGATTTGGACTGTACCACCTAACTGTCTCATGATCAATTACTTAAAAAAATTTTTTTTTTGTTTTTTTTTGAAAGGCATTGAGGTTAAGGAACTTTTCCAAGATCACACAGCTAGGTAATTATTAAGTGTCTGAGGCTGGATTTGAACTCAGGTCCTCCTGACTTCAGGGCTGGTGCTCTATCCACTTGCACCCCATCAATTATTTTTTGAAAATCCAAGCAAGCTCTTTGTGTTATACAGACTAGAGGATTTGGAAATAGCTTTGCTCTGGTAGAATAGTTATCACTTCCTGTTGCATTTGCCAATAGAGAAATCAGTGTCAATTGGGGTATTTATTTTTTTCCATAAACTAGAATTCTTGGCTTTGAAGTGGGTTGTTATTTGTTAAAAATAAGGTGGTTTTCAAAGGAAAAACCCCAGCTACTTTTAAAAAATGAAAATGACTCGATGAAGGTTAAAAATAACCATTTGAAATTTTCAACAACTAAACTTAATTATCTAAAACTTTTATTGTCTAATTCTTAACATGAAATATTTATTTAGACTGTTTTATGAAAAGTAGTTGGGAAAGGACTAGACATTTTTTAGAATAAAAATACACAGAACAAAATTAAAAGCATTTCAGCAAACCCAGGCTTATGCAATCAGAAGCTTGGAAAGCTCCTATAGTATTGTTGTTAGGGAAGAAGTATTTCTCTGAGTATGCTTTTCCAGCCAAGATCCATTCTCATCAAGGTCATGATTTTGAAAGCAAATTACTCAAAGAAATGCTATCCTTGGCAGGAATCAAACAGTCTCTAGAACTGTACCATAATATCCCTGGGGAAATTCCCCAGCCAAAGGACCTTAATTGTTCCCTGTTGAACATGCTGGGTACCCTGAGGCCTGAGGAGAAGGCGCCATGGTGTCAGTATCTAGCCTTTCTGGCATATACATATGATGCTGCCAAGAATAATGCCACAGGCTTCCTTCTGCACTTTGTCTATGTTTTGTTATCTCAGAAGATGGAGAAGTATGCAAGCAACTAGAAATTAGTTAAAGGAGGTCAGCTGCCTAAATATGTCTTCATCTCAGAGAAGATCAAGAACTGACAACTATTTGTTTTACTGACAGGAATTCTTGTCTTGGTACTCAATTTTACAAAGAAGTCCAAGGTAAAACACAAGCTAGCAGACTAGCAGAAAGCTACCCCCATTCAAAGAGTTGAAAAGATGGGTAATGTGAGGGTCTACAAAACAGCCTCAAAATTTTGAAAGTTAGTGAGATTCTCTGGAAATACTGGGGAGTTAGGGGTGCAAAGTTAGGATGCCTTATTTATAGATGGATAATTGCTACTATAAAATTATTCACTAGATATTGATATCTCTTGAGAAGTTAGAGAAGACAGACAATATTGTGCCAGTCTACAAGGAATTTCTGCACAAATAGGGAGAACTGAATCAAGGAATAGCCTATCTCATCTAATATGCTAGAAGATGTGTAGTCTACAAGGGAACTGAATGAATCAATGATATTATGTATTGACTATGATCTGTGGGTTTGCTGTACTGTAAATAACTTTGCTATGTAATATTATGTACCAAATACTTCCATATGACCTATATGTTTGCTATGTGATATGCAATTCTAATTTCTTGCATGTGGTCTAAATAATAATTGTCTGTAACTATGCCAAAAGCAAATTAATAGTCATATTTGGCATATACCTATAATTGTGTCTGTGCATCTAGAGTGATGAATGGGGGCTACAATTCTTAAGGAAGTAAGGAAACAAGCATTTATTAAGTGTCTACTATATGCTATGCACAGTATTTTATGATTCGATTCTCACAATGCCCTGAGAGCTAAGTGTTATCTTCATAACCAGTTTACAACTGAGGAAACTTTTGAGGAAGAGAGCTGAGTTGTCCAGGGTCACAATAGCTAGTAAATTTCTGAGGCTAAATTTGAATTCAGGTCTTCCTAAGTCCAGATCCAGTATTCTTACCCAATGAACTACTTAGTTGCCTAACTAATTTTGAACTAGAGGAGATTGTAAAATGCTTTGGGCTTTGTTGTGGTGATAAGATTGGCACAGACAGCCAGCTTTTGCTTTTTCACTCCCAGTGTTTCTAATTCCTCCTTACAGCTGATTTTATCTTTACAGAAATTTGCATCACACATCTCTAGTTACTGGGAAGCAAGATGGAAGTTTGAAAGGCAAACAGGAAGAGGTGAATTTATTCCTGCTTCAAAAAGATCTTGTGGGTGTTGTTTACCATGTAGGAGTCACACTTCCTCTATTCTGTTTGGGGGTAGGGTGGGAGGGTGGGAAAGGTGAATGTAATACATTCTCCTTAACTCAAGTCAGTGGAATAGTCTGAAACCCTTCATTGAGAAGGGCAACTCTGAAAGTCTTAAAGCTATTTGATCATCCCTTTACTGACTTACCTGGGAAGGGCTGATTAATAAGGGACCTGGAGATGTCTTTCTTTAATCCCCAGGGCAAGTTGTTGGCTCAGGTGGTCTCATTGGGAAAAAAAAAAGATATACTTCCTTGAAACTAGGGTTCTAAGGTTAAATGAATTATAGCTATGGAAGCAAAGACTAGAAGCAGAGCATCAAGTTTTATTTGTAAAAGGGTGCTGGTTGGAGCATCCATAAAGGAATTCATGGACCATGCCAAGGAGTCACAGGAAGCACCTTTCATTGCCAGGAGACAGAACCACAAAGATGTCTTCTAAAAATAATGAAGTCTGTGGGGTTGGGGGTTACTCAGAGAGGAGCCCCAGTCCTTTCCTCACTGATATATGAGTCTGACGTGGATTGAAAGATGAAAACCAGTTCTTCTTTTCCCATATTGGTTACTTTGTTCCTATGCCTCAATTAAATAATTTGCTATTTGTTTTCTGGTTCTTTCTTCATCTGTTAAAAAGGTAGGTGCTTGATGGTAGCTCAGGAACAGTGTTTGGCACATAAGAGGTACTTAAGCCATAAGGAATTCCTGAGCACTGGAATACCAAAAAAAAAAAGAGTCAAAAGGCAGTCCCTGCTAAAAATCTAATGGCCTAAGTCCAAATCTTAGACTAGCTATGTGACTCTGCCTCAGTTTTCTCATTCTATAAAATAAGAATAATTAAAATTTATATAGTGTATTAAGGTTCATAAAATGTTATTTCATTTGCTCTTCATAAGAACCCTGGAATGTAGATGCCATTATCTTTATTTTAAAGAAACAACTGAGAGAGGGTTATGCTGCTATTAAATAATTGAGAGAGGATTTGAATTCTGGTCTTCTTAACTCTTAGGCCCAATACTTTCTCCACTTCCTCACCTAGATGGTTTAAAATGGGAATAATAATAATAATAATAATAATAATAATAATAATAATAATAATAATAAATAGCACATATCCTGCAGCATTGTTGAAAGGATAAAATGAAATGATATCTATAAAAAAACTGAGAACCATAAAGCACTATGTAAATGTTAGTTATTAATGTAATGGGGTTTGGAATGTTTCCAGACCACATAAAATGGTATCATCTATAGAGGAAGTGATGGGTTCCTGCTCCTGGGACTCAGAAGGACTGACCCGTGCATGAATACTTTGTGTTAGTATACCAAGTGATTGGAAGCAGTTTCTCCCACAGGCTAAGTAGCTAGAACTTGCACTTCCCTGCTTCATCCAGAGGTGAAGAATTCACAGTTGGTGATATTATACGGGAAGTAGGGAAGGACCTGGGAGATATCTTTTTCTCTCCTTAGAAATAGTAACACAAAGTAACAGGTCTGAGTTTCTGTGTTTCGTTTGTTCTTTTCAGTTCTAGGTGCAGCGAATAGAATCCTGAACCCTGAACCCGTGGGGACATTGGAATCTACGATTCCAGGCTGAAAGTTGTAACAGTCAGGATTCCAGAACACAAATCCAGTGGTAGTACATTGGACTTGAATTTGGTGGGACTAATGCATGGGTGGGGAACCTTTTTTTCTGCTAAGTGCCATTGGGAAATTTATAACCTCATTCACGGACCATACACAATTATTAATTTAAAAATGAGCTTGCTATATTTGGCCAAACATTTAATTAATTCACTCCTAAAAAACTCCTAGATTTATTGAATTTCAAATCCCGCCTGCAGTTGTTGGGACAACAGCTGACCCAAAGATTTTGACCTTAAAAGACCTGTCTTGGGACATTCCTCACCCCTGGGCTAGTGCTATGTAGAGTTTAGCTGTGAACCCAATCTCTATCCTCTTGAGGTAGTGTAAAGGGGATTATATCCCACCTCAAGGGACTAGGGGGAAATATTTGGATATTTGTTTTTGTTTCAGCAAATACTCCTTTGTAAAAGCTAACCTACTAAATTGTTAAAGGGAACTGGGGTGCTTAGTCCCCTAAAAGTGGGTGGAAATGAAATTGTTAGGGGTTCTAGACAAAGGTAGAGATATTTCCCAACTCCATAATACTAGAGGATACTGGAAGAAGATTTGGGAATAGAACAGAACTGTTTCTTGGGGTGGGGGGATTGTTATTTAAATATCATTATTATTATTATTACTATTATTATTGCCCAAGATGGCACAGATACTAAATAGCAAACTCTCTTTCCTTCCTTCCTTCCTTCCTTCCTTCCTTCCTTTCCTTCCTTCCTTCCTTCCTTCCTTCCTTCCTTCTGAGTGGAATAGTCCCTCTTAAGAGTTAATATTCCTAGTGAAGACCTCTCAGGGTTAAAAAAATCATTAAAACAAAGACAAAGTATTCTTAGAAGAAAGAGGTAGAGAGTTCTTGCATTCCCAGTCAGACACCCTTATGATTCTGTTAGGGAAAGAAATAGTGGAATACTTCCAGAGAAGAGACCTTGCATTCTTAGCCACCTATTTCATGATAGACTGGGAGAACAGTAGACTGCCTCCTCTTGTTTGATGATAAGTACTAAGAAGACCTTGCATACTCGGATATTATTCATTTAGAGAGATAACAGAAGGTCATTAGAAATTTTCTTATATCCTTACCATCTGGATGGTGAGGTAATAGTCTTTGAAAACATTTTATTCTTCTCTTTGTTACCAAGTAGATTTTTTGTGTAAAGATTGTAACTCTGAAAACCTTAACCCATCAGGTTGGAAGAGAAGGGACTAGGGAGGGGGGAATCACACTAGGCCATATCTTGCTTGACTGTCACCTCGGGGCAGCTCCTTGATCTTCACTACCTTTGTGAAACTTGGAGTATGCCCTTTTCTGGAGAAAAGCCAAAATAAACTTTCTTTTTTGCTCAGAGGAGTCTCTATATATTTTTTGTTTTTTAGGTTTTTGCAAGGCAAATGGGGTTAAGTGGCTTGCCTAAGGCCACACAGCTAGGTAATTATTAGGTGTCTGAGACCTGATTTGAACCCAGGTACTCCTGACTCCAAGGCCGGTGCTTTATCCACTACGCCACCTAGCTGCCCTCTGTATTTTTTTAAAGTGGATTTTTATCCCACATACTACCTTCCTTCCTTTGCAGTGACCATATATAGTTCATATCCCACTGCTTATTGACACAGAAGCTTTCAATTTTGCTTTCCTAACCTAGTCCAATTTAGAGCTCCTTTGGTAGGCTGATGGCCACCCTGCTCTTGAGGATATGCCGTTTTGGCGCCAGAATTATTGCAGATACCTAATGACCCTTAGCCCTACTGAAGCTCAGTTCTCTTGAGCTCAAAGGATCCAAGAGCCTGTGCCTTCCCTGCAGCTGCTGTATTATAAGCAGCACACTTGATTTAGAGACTGGATTCAAATACAGATCTTCTGACTCCAAATACAAGGTGTTACCTCACATTATTTCTTTTCAAATAATCATTTAATCAATATGTTAATACACATTTTTCATTCATTTCAGTGAAAGTCTATGAAGCAGCTATCGAGGGTGGACCCTACATGAGTCAACAGGTGAGGTGTAGCCCAAGGCTCTTCAAAGTCACATGCTACTTCTTCAAAGGTTTAGCTTGGCTTTGTTGAATGATGCTTCAAGTTCTTCACATAAACCCAGCATTTCCTAGCCTTTCAGCTGCCCCCCCTTTGGCGGCAGCAGTCCCAAAGCATTGTTGACTGTGCTGACATGTCTAATACAGCAAAGAAGCTTCTATTAATTGTGCTCTAGGCAGCTCAATCCCAAGCTTAATAAGCCTTGCAAATATTAGCATTCTTTGACAGCTCAGGACTCAGCTTGCCCTTCAGTTTGTCCTTCATCTTCTAAGAATGCTACTATGAATCCCTCCTGGCAGAATGGGGCATCTGTTCCATACAGAAAATATCTGGAGTATCTGCTTTTAAATCCCAACAGACTTTAATAGAATTCTTTAAAAAAAGAACCAATTACAGTTCTATCCTTGGGAAAGAGAATGGTGGGATAAAGATACATATTCAGCTCAAGAAATATTTGTTGAATGAATAAATGAATGGAGACACAAATTGGGAAGAAGAGGAAGGCTAGCTAGCTACCAGTTGATTTTTGACTTGGATTAACATCTAAATTCAGTTGCCAGTTAAATGATTTTTAACAGGTTCCCAGGATGGGATGGGATGGGATGGGATTCTCTAGATGTTTTCTGGGTAGCAACACTGGTGCAGTTGGCTTATTGCCTTATCATCTCTATTGCCCTGGGGAACAATAGGTCAGATTAGTTCTCTGGCTTGCCATATCACATTATTGTACTGAGCTTGCTTTCCACTAAAATCACTAGCTCTTTTCACTTGAACTGCATTTTAGCAACCTCATCTTCAACCTGCATTTTTGCAAGTTTGTTTTTTTTTTTTGTCCAAAGTTAAGAGTCTTTCTCTTTCTCCAGGCATGGTAGAGTATCCCTGTAATCCCAGCCACCACACTGAAATTGTTGGATCTCAATTTCAGGAGTTTTGAGCTGCAGTGATCATCTTAGTTCACTTAAGATGAACTAAGATGATCACTTATCTGAGCCTCCTAAGGAAAAGGGAATCAGCCCAATTCAGAAACAAAACTGATCAAATCTCCCATGATTCTTTGTAGTGAAATTGGGTCTATAAGTGGGCCTGTGAGTTGCCCCTGTACTTCCAGTCTGGATGAGATAAGGAGATCACATTAAAAAGTTCATATCTATAAACTTGTATATTTTTATAACATATTAATATTTTATACATTTATATATGTTATATGTATATATCCAATTAAATTTATTTATATCTACTATTAAATTTTATCTTGTTAGAATCAGCCCAGAATTCCAGACTGCTAATAACTTTTTTGACTGCACACCTTATAATCCCATGTATTTGCTCTTTCTCCCTATATGTTTTCCTTTATGAATTTCCAGTTCATTGATAAATGGTTGAATTTAAGTACCCTGGCACATTCCACTAGTTGCTGCTAAGTTTGGGTGCCATTGTGGAAATGCAGGATTTGAGACAGAAGTAATTCATAAAGAAGTACATGACTTGATTGAGCTGCTCACATGATGGCTACATGATAGCTATCATGATGATCAAATTTTCTATCAAAATAGTAATGGACCAAAGTAAAAGAGTACAAAGCACCAAATCTGAATCATTTTGGTCTGAAAAAATCCCCAAGAGAATAAATTGAATTATTTCAGAGGATCAATGATTAATCATACTACCCATCTCCTAACAGAACTGGTTCAAAATGAGACTTTTTTGGACATGGCCAATGTGGGAATTTGTTTTATGTTAATACTGCAAATTTGTTATAAGGACTTTGTTTTTCTTTTTTCAATGTGGAAGGAGATAGAAAGAAGCAAAAATAGTCTTTTTAATAAAAACATAATTAAATGTTTAAAAATAATTTGAGTGAATTTATTTAATTGTGGTTGGCTCTTCATTAATGGCAAGCATTCATTAAATAATGATATAAATTAAAAAGCATTATCAGAAATAACCATTCAGGACAAAATTGAATACAACTTTATCATGTGACAGATAATGAATATAAGAATCTTAGAGAATGGAAACTTGGCATGTAAATAAAATATCTTTTTGGCCAAATTAAATATTAATGATTCTCAGTCAATCTTCTTATTGCAGAATATTAACCTTTTTCTAGATCAGTTCTAAAACTCATTCAATTGTACAATCTTCCAGGTCACAGTTTTCTATTTTCAATTGATTTCTTGCAAACCAAATATACTATAATAAATGTATTTATTATATTATAATATTATATTGCAAATACTAATTAACAATGGCTAAGGATAATCCCTCTCAGGTAAAAATCCCTTTGTGGGTGGTGCAGTGGATAGAGCACTGGCCCTGGAGTCAGGAGTCCCTGAGTTCAAATCCGACCTCAGACACTTAATAATTACCTAGCTGTGTGGCCTTGGTCAAGCCATTAAACCTCATTGCCTAGCAAAAATCTAAAAATAAAAATCCCTTTGTAAATTGAAAAGTATGTTAGAAAAATAGGAGCAGTGAGATGGGGAAGAAGGTAAGAGTGTCAGGTGTGGAGTCAGGAAAACTGATTTTCTGAGTTGAAAGCTGGTCTCAGATACTTAGTATCTGTGTGACCCTGGACAAATCACTTCAACATGTTTGCCTCAGTTCCCTCATCTATAAGGTGAGCTGGAGAAATAAATGACAAACCACTTGAGTATCTTTGCCAAGAAAATTCCAGATGAAGTCATGAAGATTTGAACATAACTGAAATGACTGAACAAGAACAACAATGTTAGCAAAGATAATTCTCAGATAAGCATAATCAGAGAGTCCAAAAAAGAGATTTATATAGTATACACAATGTTATATAACTCTTCCCAAGTGTTGATTTATATTTGCCTCAGGGGATTCGTTTCACCAGTCTAGGAGCTTTATATTCACTTTTGGTTATTAATATCTTTCTGCTTACTCCTATAAATCAATTTGAAGTGGCTCAGGAAGACAATGGTAAAACCCTCCCAAAGTATTTGTGAGACCTTGGAGGAATCACTACCATTGCTACTTCCCACAGGCTCACACTAAAGCAGGTTCTGCCACTCTGTACCCAGACCTATGCATTTCCCCAAGCTGCTCACAATTGCACAAGGAGAATTTGTAGCCATCAGTTTCTTTAAGGAAAGGGGAAATAAATGATAGTGATGAAAAACCATTGAGCCAAATAGGAGGAGGACTTTGTGGACATATTGCAATCATCACTAAAGGCTGCTAGCTGTAGCAGAAATGGTCTTTTCCTGTTTTAGACTTTAGGAGGGGGGAAAAACAGAAGAGGAAAGAAGCTCAGAAGAGGAAACCCAATTAATGGACTTTCTTCCCTGATTGGGAGTAATAGAAGAAAAAAATTGCCTCTGAGTGCTTGCTTCTGTAAGTTCACCAACCATGGTCTACACTAGACACAATAACACATTGATCTCAGGCTCTTTTGAGAAGGGAAAAGCTGAAGGGAACTGCCAGGACACTTCAGCACTTGTCCCCATTGTCCCCACATTGAAGACAACTTTCCCACACCAAGTGACACTCTTACCTTCTTCCTTTCTGGCATCTTTCTTCCAGAAATCTAGGATCCTCTCAAAAGTCCCAGACCTAAAATATCACTAGCTGTTGGACTCCAAGCTACCATCATGATGCTACCATCATCTCCATGGCAACTCAGAGTTACAATACCATGCCAGAGATTACCTTGAATTAACAATTTGGAACAAAAAGAAAGAAATGAGATTAGTCTGTCATAGTTTTATTTTTATTTTTTTGCAAGGTAATGGGGTTAAATGACTTGCCCAAGGTCACACAACTAAGTACTAAGTGTCTTAGGTCGTATTTGAACTTAGATTCTTCTGACTCCAAGGACAGTACTCTTTCCATTGTGCCACCTAGCTGCCCCTGCATAATATCTTTTTATGGAGCTCCTATTGACTCTTAGGAAACACAGTTTGATTTTCTAAGATCTTACAAATCATTCCTTTAGTATAGAATTTTACCTGAAATAGAAGACACTTTAGTTGGTTATTCATTAGGGTACCCACATTCTTAACCTTCCTGGATCATCTTCAGACCCCCAGAACCATTTCCCATGTTTTTTCCTCTCTGTCTACTAATAGTGAATTAGTAATCATATCCATAAATCCTTTCAGTACTCTGGATTACAATTTATTCCAAATGATCTGATGTCACTGAAGACAACTAGGTCTTCTCTTACCATTCTTTTGTAAGAGATTTCAGTTCCTATTAGTTTGTATTCAGTTCTTATGATCATTTCTCCTTGAGAGAGAGGAGAAAAACAAAATGTTGCAAATTTCTTCTTTATTCTTTTATGTTATTATATCATCACTTATACCCAACAAGTCTTATCTCTCCCTTGATTTTTCCTCTTGCTCCGGTGGGGCTTTTATTGTCTTTAGCATTTATTCCTAGGTTCAGATCATATTTGATATTAGTCTTTCTGATATTATTCTGGGATTCAACCCAGCTGCAGTAGTGTTTGAATGTTTGGCAGGTAGTTTGAGAAAGGACTTCAGTGTTTGGTACCCTATCCTGCCATGTGATCTTCAGAATCTTCCTAAGATAATTCAAATGGAAGTGATTCAGTTTCCTGGCAAGGTGCTCGTACACTGTCCAGGTTGCACAGGAATACCACAAAGAGATCAGCACAATGACTCTTTGGACCTTCAGTTTGATAGGCAGCCTAATGCCTCTTCTCTCCCCTTTTCTTACTTAGTAATTGAATGTATGGAAAGAAGCAAAATGAAATGAATCTAGAAAGTTGGATGCCATGTTTTGCATTCTATATTTGAGAGGCAAAGTGATATGGTCAAAAGAATATCTGCTGCACAAGCAGAGGCCCTGAATTCAAGCCCCAGCTCTGCTAATTGGCACCTCTAGGAACTTGCACATATCACTTAACTTGCCTGGACCTCCATTTTTTAAATTATAAAATGAGAGCGTCAAGACTAGATGGTCTCTGAGGTTCCTTCTAACTCTAGATCTAGTCACTTCTGGTTCAAACAGATGTTTGCATTTTATCTTAGAAGTAATAGGGAGCCCCTGGAGTTTATCGAATAGGAGAAGTAACATGGTCAGAACCATCCTTTAGGAATGCTCTGGCAGCCATGTGAAGGATGAATTAGAATGAGGAAAGAATGGACATGGTAAGACCAATTAGAAGACTGTTGCAAGAGTGCAGGTGATGAGACCCTGAATATTGATTGTCTAGGTCTCCTGACTGGCCACTCATTAGAGTGTTTTGTATTACATACCAGTGATTGTCAAAATTTTCCCCTTAAGGAAACAGGTTCTGAATGGTGAAATTTTATAACGGAGAATAAATTCAATTCAATGCACATTAAGTGCATACTATATACCAGTCACTGTGTTAAGCAGATGGGATACAAAGAGAGTCAAAGGGCAGTGCCTGGCCTAAAGGAGCTCACAATCCAAAGAGGGAGACAGCATACAAGCAAATATATACAAAGAAAACTATATGTAGGACAAATAGAAAATAATTAATAGAGGGAAGAGGCTGTAGGAGGTAGGATTTTGGTTGGAACTTAAGAAAAAGTCCAGTCCAACTGGGTGAGAATTGAGTGACTTCTCCCCTAGGCAGTTAACAATAATCTTACCTAGAAAGTGGGTTCACCATTCTCCAAAGTGGGGTCACTCTTGTGCCTAGTCCGGTTGTCTCAAGCTGGCACCCTTGTACAACTCCCAGTTACTAGGTCAGTACTAGAGGTAGCTGGTGACACAGTAGATAAATAGCAATGGTATGTATTGCTAAATAATAATAATGAAGTCCTAAGTTCAAATTTCAGATTCAAAGTTCAGATACTTATAAGTTATATGAGCCTTTGTTGCTGTTCAGTTGTTTTTCTCAGTCATATTCGACTCTTTGTGACTCCATTCCAGGGCAAAGATACTGGAGTGATTTGCCATTTCCTTTTCCAGATCATCTTATAGATGAGGAAACTGGGGCAAATAGGGTGAAGTGACTTGCCCAGGTACATACAGCTAGTGTCCTAATACCAGACTGTGTTTTCTATACATTGTGCCACCTTACTGTACCCTATATCATCCTAGGCAGCTCATTTAACTTCTGTCTCTTAATTTTTCAACTGTAAAATGAAAGATAATAATAGCAACTGAGTTGTCATAAGGATCAAGTGAGATAATATTTGTAAACAGCTCTTAGCACATGCCTGGCACATCCTACTACTATATAAAATCCTTATTTCTTTCTCCTTTACCCTTGTCCAATATGGCATAGAGGAAAGAGCACAGGATCTAGAGTCCACACCAGCCACTCTCTGTAACTCTGAAAAATCCCTCTGATTTCTCTGCACCTCAGTTGATTCATCTGTGAAAAGAGTGCAGGATCTGGTGTACACCTTAGCCATCCTCTGTAACTCTATAAAACTGTAACTCTGACAAGCCCCTCTGATCTCTCTGCATTTCAGTTTACTCATCTGTGAAGTGAGGAAGTTGAACCAAATTAATCTTAAGTAGCAATGTATTAAATAAAGGTAAGAATCATCAAAATTTTAAAAGCTGCAATTTTGTTAGTGTGAGTGCCCCCCCCCCCCGATATTATCACTACCTTCCCTTCCTAAGTTGCTGGGGTCAAAATAAATCATTATCTTGCAGCCTTTACATACTTCTCTAGGCTGGTCCTTTGACAATCTATCACTGAACCCAAACTCCAAGGATATCAGACCAAGTGACTCACCTAGGATCACACAGTGTCCACAACTTTCTGAATGACTCTAAACCTTCACCCTCTCCTCTTTATCCACTGCAAACTAACTGCCCCAAGAACCAAAGGTCATTTCTTCATTTTAAGGAGGCTGTATGACCTTCAGGGAGTTTAAATAAACTCAATTCATTGAATCATCATTGTTGTAGAAGATGTATGTGTCTCAAAGATCCTGCTGTCCACACTTTCCAAAGATGTTGATGATGTTTGTCCTTTGTTCTTGAAGAAGACCATGACATCAGGGAGGTGATGCCATGACAAGCAGATAAATTGGGTCTGAGTGAAGAGGTGCTATGCTAAGTCACCAGCCTCACTTTCTCCTCCAGAGCCATCTGGATCAGTGACCAAATACAAATCAGGACCACTGGAGATGACCCTGGATGCAGGGTAATCAAGGTTAACTGACTTGCCCAAAGTCACACAGTAAGTTGACAAGTGTCTGAAGCTGGATTCAAACGCCCATCCTCCTGTCTCCAAGGCCAATGCTCTTTTCATTTCTCCACTTAGCTTTCCAATAGATGGAAAGAGGAATGGTAAGAATCATTGGCTTATACAAAGAGTAGATAAATACACAAAACTATGGTTTCATTTCCCCTCTCAGGACTGTTTCCAACCCAGCTCTACTCTGTTGCTTCTATTAATTCTGTTTTTATTTCACACATTTTGAAATTACCAATCCCTGGCAAAAGGAGGGAAAGAGGAAGTTCAATGTATCCAGACTTGTTTTCCTTGCTCTTCTCTTTGTATTGCCAAAATTATTTTTTGGCAGACTCTCAGAAATTCCTTCAGCTCAGTTCCTTCAGATTCCCCTTCTCCTATAATGTTTTCCTTTATGATTGCTATAGACAAAAAATCCAGGATTGCCTAAATAACAAAGAAGCAGCTTCAAGTTAGCTATTTCAAGGGAAGAGGAGGAAACAATTATTTATTAAAAACCTACTGTGCATCAGTCACAGTTTTTCATGGAGACTCAAGTGGAGGTGGGGAATGATTCCAGAGCCAAGAGATAGATGCTTCTAAGTATAACCAAAATTCTGAGAGGAGTTAAGTTTCATCATGTCCTTCTCCAACCTACTTCTGGGCTGATGCCCCAAATGGAGGGGTGGTGCTCTTCAAATGATGAAGAGGGCAGGTGTTCTGGGTAAATGGAAGTATGTCGAGGATGATGACAGCAGAGTAATCCCCCAGGAACTGTACTGGCCCCAGGACTTTGTATTTGCCTAGTAAGGAACTAATAAAGTTTATGATATGAAGGCATGCTGCAACAGGATTCTACATTAAATATCTCAAAGGCCCAAGGCATCTTGGCCTGGTTACATCACTCTGATTAAATGCTTCCATAGTTGGGTACAATGCCATGGCTCTTTCATTAAGGGGGGTGGGGACTGAGGATATCTGATGCCATTTCAAACCCAGAGAGGCTTGGAGTGAAACAAGTTTCCTGGGACTTTCCAACAGTATCCTCAGAGACCAAGGCAGGAGTCTCTCTTGTCGTCCCTCAAACATATATTCATTGGAGCAGGATGGGAAGGAACATCACAGCATCTCTGTGACAAAATTTTATTTTCCTGTGGCAGAACTGTATTTTGTCTTACTTTCTTTGGAGGAGTTTATTCAAAAATAGTCAGGCTTTGTCCTCTGCCCTCCTGCAGGGAGGGTTACACACTCCTTTTAATCTCCTTTCTCTCCCAAGAAAAGCTGGACCCATATGGAGACAAGAAAGTCAGCAGTCTAAGGCTTATACAGGAAGGGAAACACATCTAGAGATACTTTTAATATTTGTTTTTATAAATGAGAATAGGATTATATACATTTGCTATGTTTATGTCTGTTTTTTGAGATTGGGTCTCAAGATCATGAGTTGGGCCATCATGGGCCCAAATCTAATGTTGATCTGTTAGGAAACTTTAATTCACTGCTCTGTTTCTGGGCCATTTCTACCCCCTCACGAATCTGATGACCCTTTTCTTGAGCCCTTCTGCAACTCAGAGCCTCCAGACTCCTCAGCCTGATATAGCTTCTGAATGAATCTTGAGTGTGTGAGAAAATTTTTCTTGGGGTGATTAAAATATGGAACTCTCTACCCTCCTATCAATTGTCTATGTTGATATTATAGGGAAAACGGACTTTTCTGGGACATGTGGCTTATTAAGTATAGTAAAGTTGAGAAGAAACTTCCTTCTCATGGAGGATCTTGCCCAATTTTCCCTCTTATCAAACACATAGTTATAGAAAGGGAAAGGGTCTGTAGGAGAGAAGGGATGATGTCACCCAGGGGCTAGCTCCAAGTCCTGAATTCAACTAGTGACTGTAATGAGAGAATTGCCAGGAATTGGGACCATTTCCTGTTCTTTTCAAGTGCTGAGATTTGGGAAAACTCCTCTGGTTTTCCTCTTGATCTGGATTAGGCTATCTGCAAACTAACCTCTAGTTGGCAGCTCTTGATCAGAGTCAACTAATAGTTAAAAATCATAACACCTACCATTTATAATGCTTAAAGGTTTTCAAAGCATTGTTAGAAAAAAAATCACATCATTTATAGTTGTCTTCCTTATTTTTCAAATGAGGAAACTGAGGCAGACGGCATTTAAATGTCATAACTCCTATATTCCTGAAGCCAGATTTGAACTAAAATTTCCCTGACTCCAAGTCTAGTTCTATAATCCACTAGCTAGGTCACTCAGATTTTGCTTTCCATCAGTCCTGTAACAATTCCTAGGGTGAATCATGGATGCAGTTATAGCAGCATCTTACCAGGACTGACACTAGCATCACTCCTGGAAGCAAAATGGCATTGTGTCTCTCTCTTCTTCTTGTGTCACAGCAACAATGATTGGCTATCGACTTTGCAGAGTGAAGGACAAGTTCGAATCTCAATGGCAGATATCAGCAAGGAGGAAAAAAAATCCTCTATGCTGACTTCCCAGCTTCAGCTCTGAACTTTAGTGTGGCTTGTCTCTAATGAGTTTGCACTTGTTCAGTCCTAGAGATAGGAGAAATTTCTATAGAGAACTGACTCTCAACAAGAGAATTAATCTTTAGAATAATGAGGATAATTAATTTTGATTCCTTGTATACTTTCATTGATTCTTCTCTCAATAAGGAAACTCTCTCTACCAGTGCAGATTAATTTTAAGGGGTGATAAGAGGTCATTTACCAAGGATCAGAGAGCCAGTATGTATCAAAAGTGAGACTTGTGCCCAGTTCTTCCTGACTCCAAGGTTAGCTTTCTATTAATTATACTGCCCTGCCTCCCAGTGATGTTGATGATGATACAATCACTAGCATTTATACAGAATTTTATCTCTTTCCCCCTAAATTGCTATGACCCTGTAACCTGGGATAAAAGATAATTGAAGAACAAATAAAAACATGGCATAGGGGTGGCTAGGTGGCGCAGTAGATAGAGCACTGGCCCTGGAGTCAGGAGTACCTGAGTTCAAATCCAGCCTCAGACACTTAATAGTTACCTAGCTGTGTGGCCTTGGGCAAGCCACATAACTCCATTGCCTTGCAAAAAAACCAAAAGAAAAGAACAGAGCATAGTTACACATTTTTTTATGTCAGGAAATGACACTCATGTCTCATAGGAAGGTATTTTGTTATAAATCAGATCACATGTCATCCTATAGACATTAATATTCAATACACAAAGGGCACTATTTTCCATTTTCACACTATGTCATCTAGCACACCTTTTCAGAGCTCTCATCTCCAATATGGAAGTCCAATTTGACTTGATTTTGCTATTTCCTCAAAATACTATCTCTATATTTTTTCTTTTTCTTCTTTAGAGTTTTATTTAAGGTAATAGGGTTAAGAGTGACTTGTCTAAGGTCACACAGCTAGGCAACTATTAAGTGTCTGAGGCTGGATTTGAACTCAAGTCTTCCTGACTCCAGGGCCGGTGTTCTATCCACTGCACCACCTAGCTGCTCCCCTATATTTTTTCTTGTTTTTGTATTCAAACTTCTAGAAAAAAATTGTTTATACTCATAGTATCTACTTCCTCATATTCTACTCACCTTTCAACATTTGCAATCTTGCTTCCATGTTTACCACATAATTGAAATAACATTGCAATTTAGTTCCTGTTGAGAGCACCATGATCCTTCCAGTCACCCATATTCATAATCTAGGAGTCATCTTCAATTCTTCAGTCTCCTTACCCTTCATATCTACTCATTTGCTAAGTCCTGTTAATTCTACCTTCATAGGTACACAGAGGTACCTTTCTACTTCTCTCCATTTATGGTTACCACCTATGTTGAGTTACATTCTAGCTCCCAGCTTTTGTCTGTTGGCCTATTTCATGGATGCAAGACCTATCTAATACACTGAACAAAAGACCAGGTAAATGTTAACATGTAGTTGTATATATAGCATGTTTAAAATCTGGAGATTTACAGTTATCTAAGATATAGGCCAGCTCTAAAGAATTGGTTGAGAAGATTTAAATCAGAAATTTAGGTCATAGGAAACCTTGTTCTATATATGAGCTCATAATCACCTCTGCACGGTAGGGTTTCTCAGAAGTCCAGTGAAGGTTGTAAAGAAGAGGTTTCGATCTCTATAAGAATAGACCCATAGTCAACTATGGGTTGAGCCAGACTATCACTCCATTTTCCCCACTTTAATTACAAGATTAAAAAATTCCCAAACCCAGATATAGGAGCCAAGATAACAGATGTAACACTTTGTTACAATAATTATAACATTTTAAGCCTAGTGAACAATATAATGACTTCTAAGGACCTCTTGGTTCCCTTCTTGTTTACTTTGGAGGAAAAGTTCTGGATTCAGTCCCTTTTTCCAAATCCTCAGTTAGGAAAATTCCTAACACATGAAAAGTTTAAGATGTTTGCCTTACCTTATATTTTATCTGTTGCTAGGTAACCACTGGCCTCTGTGGCTGAGGCAAATTTAAGTTTATTAGAAATAGATAACAAGAAAATAAACTTTATTTTAGTGTCTTTAAATAGAAAGGTGTCTGGAAAAGGGAAGTTGGGGAAAGAACCAACCTTTCCTTGGGACTTTACTCAACCTAGGTCCTTTACATGATGCTTGCAGTCATTGACCCTCCTCAAATCTCCTTTCTCTGCTGCAATTGTCTTTCCTTTACTCTTCAGAAATATACTTCCTCCAAGCTACTGAATACAGACCTTCTTCCTCAAGTGCTGAGATAGCTTCTTCTTTCTATACAAATTGCTTAGTGCATGACAAATTCTCTCATTCAATAGTTTTAATTAATTCAAAGAACTGTACAAACCCATTTGCACACAGTTCTGAGTGTTTGTTTCAGTCATCTCAGAGCTTAGAAGGGATGGTTTCCTCGCTAATAGATAACACTTGGGTTCCAAACCTATTACCACCTCCTCCCTTCCCAAAGTAAAACAGGGAAGGTACCCTAATACACATCAGATATAGCACTTGCATTAACAGGGGAAGCTAAAACAGTTATATTAAGAGAAGCTGAAACCACACCAATCTCAACATAGATTTGCAATTCCTCTCTAGTTTCCATTTCCTCTCAAGATCTTGGCTAGTTCTGAAGAAAATCCTTTAATAATTCATTAGGACACCTAAATATTGTGGTTGAGTTTTTTCCATTTATTTCCATTAGTGTGGGCAGTTATTTACCTTATAGTCACTCATTTGGAGAAGCTTTTGCTATCAAATGTAAGAACTGACATGCATAGGAAACTGATCAAGACTTATTTTTTAAAGCTTCTAGAACTCACAGGAAGAGCTATCATTCAAATCATGGCAGTGAATCATCCTTATTTGAAACCCTGTTTTTGGCTGTGTCATTGCAAAAGCCTGTTCATTATTCTTCCTGCCTTTAGTTTCTCCCCTCTCCAAGTCATTCTTCATATAGTTGTAAAATTCCTAAAACTCAAGTCTGACCACACCATTCCCTGTTCAAGAAACTTCAGTGCCTTCATATTGACTCTGGGATAACATATAACCTCCTTTGTTTGTCATTTAAAGCCCTTCATAGTTTCATAGTCTGACTCCAACCTCTCTTTCCAGATCAGTTTGACATTACTGCCCACCTGGTAGCTTTCAACTACAATGGACAGAGTTGAGTCTAGAATTAGGAAGACCTGAGTTCAAATCACATCTCAGACATTTTCTACCTGTTGGATCACTCTAGGCAAGTCACTTAACTCTTGTCTGCCTCAGTGTCCTCAATTGCAAAATGGGGATTGTAACACTACTTGCTTCTCAGGATTATGTGAGAATCAAATGAGATAATGTTTGTAAAAGTGCCTGCTAAGAAGTACTTGTTTCCTTCCACTGAATTTTGGCCAACCTGGTCCTCTTGGTATGTGAATGGCCGAAAAGGTCTAGTTTTATGCACATTTATGGGGTTTCTAATCTAGTTGGGAAGACAGAAAGACAGCATAGCATAAGAAACATTGACCAGCTGTATGACCCTGGGTAAATCATTTAACATGTTTACCTTAATCCACCGGAGAAAAAAATGGCAAATCACTTCTGTGTCTTTGCCTGGAAAACCCCCATGGCCATTATAACCCATCAGGTCATGAAGGGCCTGACACAACACTATACTAGGAAGAGTAATGGATCTTGAGCCAAAAGATGTGGCTTAAAATCCTGATTCCATTATTTATTATCTGTGTAATCTTGGGCCCAAGACACTTAGCCTCTCTAGCTTTTATTTGAAAAGATGAGGGAATTGGCCAAGATACCCTATAAGATCTCTTCCAGCTCAAGAAACCTATAATTTAAAATAAGATACATTATTAATTTTTTCCCCAAGCATTTGTTCCTAGTCTTTCTCCCTTGCGATCTGAATTGATAGAGGATATATATACATCAGTGAGATCACAGTTCTATTGAAGTATATAGTATCAATATTTTCTACTTATTCATACCCATCATCCTATCAGACAGATTTCTCAACTATCCCTTAAGAAAGCACTTTGAAAAACATTTGAGTAGTCTTTTTAGCCCTTGTAAGGAAGAGACCATATTATGCCTTTTTTCATATTACCTTTATTTCCAAGTATATCAGTTCCCTATTCAGTACCCAGAGAATTATCTCTTGTAATGAAGATTTTAAAAGGTAGAGAAAAAAGTACTTAGCAAAATGGATGGTTTCTGACAGTGCCTGTAGTGATGTTCTGTATTCACAGTTCCCATGACTGCCCTATGGCTCCACTCACAATCCCTGTGATTCCTGGCATCAAAATTCCTTTCCTTGACCACCCCTTCCTTATATACTTTTTCCCCTTAATCACTTTCTCACTTTTGTATTCATGCCCACTGTCTAGAACAAAGTCTGCCATATAAAAAGCACTTGAAAATGTTCTTTTATCTTTTATTCATTTTTAAGTATCTACTCTGCCCAGTAATGAGGATACAAAGATTTCAAAAGCAAATGAAACAGTCCCTATCTGAAGGAACTGAAATTCAATTGGAGAAATATAATATATAGAGTAAGAAAAAAAAGCAATGGATTTTAAATTAAGGTTCAGATTCCTAATATCTAATCCTTGAGCAAAATGACTTGTAAAGTCCCCACTAGATAAAAAACAATCTAGGATTGTATGCACATAAATGTCTGAGATTTCAGATCTCCTCCAGACTAGCACTAGCCTTCACATGCAGTGGGTATTCAGTATGTTTAAGAATACTGATTCATTGTATGATCATTAGTATTCTAGGACATCATTAGGAAGGGAAGAGACCCAAACCATTTAATCAGATATACAGATGGCTTGCTGGATCTCATTTACAGACTCATCACAGACTCCCTCCTGTAGAATGACTGGTCTTGACTGTGGAGTCAGCATGCGTTCTGTGGATACTCACTGAAATATAACCCCATGAGGCAATAGCTTTGTTTCATAATCTCAAATACAGCAGTGTGGATGGGGTAATTACTAGCTGATCTACACAACTTGTATCTAAAGGAGCACCTGGGAACTTGTTTCTGTCTATGCTTTTCAGAATATCTGTCATTTTAAAGATGTGAATAATAAATGATTTTTAACGGTGAAGAGAGACAAAGGATCCCTTTCTGTTTCTCCTGCCAGCCAACAACTAATTTCTAGACTTTTCTCCTGTTATTCACTGGAAAAGAGATTCCTCTGTGCTCTCACTCACTATATATAAGTTAAGATATCTTCTAGCTCTAGATATATGAGACCATGATGATGAGGGTGACAGAAGGCAAATTATTTATTACTCCAAATCTTTCAATGCCTTACAATGGATAAAAAGACTACTCAAATGTTTTTCAAATGCTTTGGAAAGTCAAAAAATCTGTCTGATAGGATGATGGGTATGAAGAAGTAGAAAATATTGATACTATGTACTTCAATAGAACTGTGATCTCACTGATGTCCATTTGACAAAGATTTGTTGAATTTTTTTTAAGAAATTAACTTAACAATCCATAGGAAAAAAACTGAAGAGATAAAAATATCTCTTGCCCATGTGATGATGAGCATTTAGATATCTAATTTACTAAGTCAATCATTACCCGAATCTAGGATTATCACTGAAGAGGGCAAGTGGGGCACAAAGAGAAAAATCATAGAAGGAACCAAAGTCCTTTCAAATGATTTTCCCCAGTACAAAACCCCATCTTTTTTTTTTATTCTAAAACCCCATCTTTTAAAGACAAATATTCTCCTGATGTTGCAGCATAGTTGTGAATTTTGGAACTTCATAATTTTCAATGACTCAAAGTTACCAGTGACCCAGAGGTCAATGAAAACATGAATTATGGATTCAATTTCTTTAGGTATTATAGTTTAATATTAAAAAATAGCAAATGTAGACATGGCTGTTCTTTCAGCAGTGTTGGAGATTTTCATAGGCACAAGACCTGGAAGAATGATATAGTGTTCCAAACCAGAAGTCAGGAGATCTGGTTTGAGGTCTTAACCACACTTCTTAGTCATGTGTCCATTAATAAAGCATAACATGAGACTCAGTTTCCTCATTCATAATAATGATGATAATGCTTTCACCAACTATCTGACAGGACTTTTTTCTGATCTGTAAATCTTAAAGTGCTATATAAATGTTAGTATGAGAATTGATATATTATCAACCTAAAGACTTAGCTACTCTGAACAAAATGATGATTTAAGACTATCTAAAGGACCCGCAATGAAAATTGCCATTCATGTCCAGAGAGAAAACTGATGAACAGATTGAAGCAGACTTTTTCATTTTTTCATTTTCTCTTTTTGCTTTTTTCCATTTTGTTTTGTTTTTGCAACACAATTAATATGGAAATGTAGTTTGCGTTATTTAACATACATAGCTGATATCATATTCTTGCCTTCTCAGTGAATAGGAGAGAATTATGAGAGGAAGGGAGAGAATTTGGAACTCAAAATTTTAAAAAATGAATATTAAGAATAAAAAAAATTAAGTTGACAGATCATGTGCTCTTTGGGGTGGGGGACTAATTTTTACCTTTAATTGTATCCTAGTGCTTTGCACAGTGACTGACATACAATAGGCCCTTAATAAATGCTGTTGATTTGTTTCAACAGCCTGAAGCAGGCAATCACAATTTTTATCTTCTGGCATTTGGTGCTGAGGGTTACCTTGAGAGATAAATCACTCTTAAAGTGTTTGATGTCTCCCCTTTGGATAGATTTAGATAAGAAAATTTAAGGTCATTTTGCAAACCAGGAAATAGAGTCCCACTCAGCTAGGAAGTGACAAAAATAAGGCTTGCATCAACAATAAAGGCATTCCCTGTCCGTGTCCCAAGGTCTTTTTTTGGTTTGTTTTTGTAAGGCTATGGAATTAAGTAACTTGCCTAAGGTCACACAGCTAGGTACTTATTAAATGTCTGAGATCAAATTTGAACTCCGGACCTCCTGACTCCAGTACCGGAGCTTTATCCACTTGGCCACTTGGCCACCTAGCTGCCCCTATAGTGTAGTCTTTTTCCATCTCATTCTTCTTTAACAAAGCCATTAAATTGTCTTAATGAAGGAAACAAGTATTTAATAAGTAAATACCTATTTTGTACCAGGCCTTTACAAACATTTTCTTCTTTGATTCATCCATGCTTTTATTAGCTCTATTTCACAGTTGAAGAAACTGATGCTGATAAAGGTCAAATGACTTACCCAGGGTCACACAGCTAGTAAGTGAGGGCAATTAGGTGATGCAGTGGATTACAGTGCAAGACCTGGAGTCAGGAAGATGATTCTTCCTGACTTCAAATCTGGCCTTAGATAATTGCTACGTGTGTGACCCTGGGCTGTGTAACCTTGTATGCCTCAGTTTACTCATCTGTAAAATGAATTGAACAAGGAAATGGCAAACCATTCCAGTATTTTTTATCATGGAGACCCCAAATGGGGTTACAGAGTCTGATACAACTGAAACAACTGAACTTTCTCAATCCAGACCATTCTCTCTCTCTCATTTTTGCAAGACAATTGGGTTAAGTGACTTGTCCAAGATCACACACCTGGGTAATTAAGTGTCTGAGGTCAAATCTGAACTCAGGTCCTCCTGATTCCAGGGCTGGCACTCTATCCACTGCGTCACCTAGTTGACCCACCTAGTTATTTCTTAATGAACCATTCAAACTTGCTTAACAATCTGAGCTTTTTAGGCAGCATAGCTAAACTAGTCATTTTGGGGAGGGGGGAGGAGCAGTAGTGGTATTCAAGCAAATTAACAATCTGACTGTTTTAAGTATATATAAAAAGATATACTAAAAGGTAGCTTAATATTTCCATGCATTGAATACTCAAATAAGAACAATAAAAGAGGTACACAAAACTAGATATATTACCCACAGTAAGCAAATGTAACCTTATGGAGCAAAAGCAGCCACATGAACACAGCAGCCAATGTTGGAACATATGAGAAACCAAAACTCATTCTACTTATTCTAACTCTTTTTTTATCTACTTTCTTGGCTTCCAAAATCCTTGGAATCTTTATTTCTATTGGCTCATTGTGTCCCAGTTTCCTATTGGTTTCACCATTCAAGGAACACCAGCGCACTCATAATATCTCAGGGAATTAAGGGTGTAATACAAAGTGGAAACAAATGACAGCTTATTCCCTGGCTGTTTGGTACTTTTTATCTTTTTGTTATGTTTGTTTACTGAAGAAACATAAACAAAGAATTAAAATGTAATATTTCATCCAAGGTATAATGAATTTTAAGAAATAATACAAGCATAGCTGTCATTTTTTTTCACCTATGGATGGAATGAACATTACAGGTACTTAGAAAATGCTATTCAGTAGATAAACATTAAAAAAGAGTAAGGAATGTAAATTTGTGATTTCTACATTGGGCTGCTGCCCAGGTGCCCACCTTAGAGAAAACCCTGATTTTAACAACTGGTTTTCCAAACAATATAAAATTAGCTAACAGTTCTACCAAACTGGTACAAATTGGCTGAATCCCACCACTGAGGAGGAACACTAGCAAGCTATGGTCTGCCAGAAGTTACTCTTGAAAATTAAATTTTAAAAAATCCAAGGAATAATTCAGGGAATAGAATCAAATTTTCTATTTCTCATGTTTTTGGTTAGTCCATATTATTAAAATTAGAACAGGAAAGATTCTTGGAACCCTTAATTCAAGTCCTTCATTTCATAGAGGAAGTGAAGGACTTTTTTCAAGGTCATAGAAATAAGTAGCAGAAACAGGTTTCAAACCTAAGTCCAAACTCAGTTTTCTTTCCACTCTACCATTCTATTCATGCTCCCTTTATGAAGTTTTTGAGAATCCAGGTTCATCTCCAATTCAATGGAGGATGGTTTAAGTGGAGGAACTGGGAAGGGTTTGCAGAGCAGATGTAAGAACACATGCAAAAAGGAGTTACAAACTTATTTTGTTAATGTTAATGGGATAGGAACCAGCCCTTTTGGATTTTGTGCCTTAATCAGGTGAAAACATTTTTTTTTAAAAAGTTAAATCAGTCAGTGCTAAGGGTGGATAGGGCTATCTACCTTCTTGAATCAATCAAAGTCGTGTGAGAGATTGGAACATGCCCTAAGTACTTTGTATAAAAGGGAGAAGATATCTCAAAAATCAGGAGGAAAAAACAATATTCTTCAATGGGTTGGAACAAGCACGCAGCAAAGGAAAGCTTGAGCCATGGCAGAGACGGTACATATTAAGGAACTTGAGCCATGGCAGAGAAGGTACATATTAAGGAAAGTCATTGATTTTATAGTCATTATGGAGAGGACTAAGGGAAGTCCTCAGAAAAGGTCAATTATGTCCTCAATTTCCCCTCCTGATGATTGTCTTTCTTCAGACCCTATGAGGTAATCTACTGTTTTAATAACCCAGACATTCTCAGTAAATTGAATTTTGGCTCAATCACAGAGACCAGGGGTTAACTAGAGATAAATGTAAAGTTTGTCTTCAAATCCAAACTCTACCTTAGAAATGTTAGGAATTTTTAGGTGTTAGTAATTTTTCCTAACTGAAGGCTCTGAGTGATTAATAGAGAACATGATTATTTCATCTAATATAAACTTCGTAAAGCTGAAGAGAAGGAAAAGCCAAGAGGAATTTAGGGACCATTATATTTCTCTTTAGGCTTAAAAATGAACTAATTATCACAACAGAATGTTAACACTAGTTTTCGTATCCTTTCCTTTTTTAATTGTTATTTTTATTATGAATTTGCATAGCCACTAACAAACATGATAATTTCCATGTTTAACAAGAATAGAAAAAAGAATTACTTATGACATTAATTTCAATTCTGTATTGCTTGGGTTTTTTAAGGTATATAATCAAATTAATTGGTAATTACAATACTTCTCTGCTTGTCTGTACTTTTCCCTCAACTTCCTTCTGTTTTTTTTCTGTGTATTTAAAAAATATTTCTTTAATTCTCTTAATGAGTGACCACAATTACTAGCCCTCCCTTTCCACCATAATTTCTCTCCCAAACAAAACAATCTAACAAAGCCCCTTTCTTGCAACAATTGAATATATTGTAGCCAAGTAAAAATACATCCATACTTTGGCTCTGTCAGAAAATGCATGCCTTATTCTGCATGTCTAGTTTATCCCCTCTACATTAAGAGGTGGGAAAACATAATTTAGCAATTCTTCTGAAATTGAGTTTAATCATTGCAGTGATCTCCATACTTAAATCTTTCAAAATTATCCTCCTTTATAATATTCTAGCTCTTGTATTGTTTTCCTGGATCTGCTTGCTTCACTCTGCATCAGTTCATACAACTGAATCTACATTTTGATAATTTCTTACATTATGATATTCTATTTCATTCATGTAGCATAATTTGTTCTGCCACTTCCAAACAGATGGCCACCATGTTTGTTTCTAGTTCTTTTTTAGAACAAGAAGTGATTCTATAAATGTGGGTTCTTTCCCTCTTTCTTTTATCGTTTTACACATACAAGGTTAAAAATAATATTGTTAGAATAAAGGATAAAGAACAATTTAGCAACTTTTTAAGACTTTAAGTTATATTTCCAAATCGTTTTCCAGAATGACTGGACCAATTCATAACTCCATTGAGAACACAATAATGCACCTGTTTACTCACAGTCCCTCCAAAACCTGTTGTTATCTTTGTCAGTCACAGAGATGTGAAAAAGAATCTGAGTTAATTTTCATCTTACTTATCAATAGTGATTTAGTCTTTCATAAAGATTATGATAGCTTCCATTTCATCTTATTTTTAAGATGATCAATTCATATCTTTAACTATTTCTCTGTTTGGAAACCACTCTATCTTAAATGTTTGAAATAAATTCAATTTCTGTCTTGGATATCAAATCTTTTGCAGAAAAGTTTGAGTTAGTTTTCCCCTACCCCTTCTCTTCTAATTTTAATGACATTGCCTTTGTGCAAAACCTTTATGATTTTATATAATAAAAATTGTTCACTTTATCACCTCTGATTTTCTCTGTCCTTTATTTGGTCCAGAATTGGCAAAAGGTCCTATACTTTTTATATCTAGGTCCTATGTGCATTTAGAACTTATTTTAAAACTTGCACCATCTGTGTGAGATATTGGTTTAAATTTAATTTCTGCCAGGCTGCAATGAATTCTTACCCCAGTTATTAGGAATTCTTGGATTTCTTGAGCACTATGCTATTATGTTTTCCTTTTTTCAGCTTCTTGGGGATCTACCTAATCTGTTCCATCTATCTAATGTATTCCATTGATGATTTTTTCTTCTTTTTGTGTTCAGTGGTTTTCAGTCATGTCTGGCTCTTTATGACCCTCATTTTGGGTTTTCTTGGCAAAGATGCTGGAGTTACTTACATATCCTTCTCTGGATCATTTTACAGATGATAAAACTAGGGCAAACATGATTAAATGATTGCCGGGGACCACACAGCTAGAGTGAGGTCAATTTGAACTCAGGAGGTTGAGTCAAGAAGATTGGTACTCTATCTATTGTGCCACCTTATTAGCCTTTTTAGCTGAAAGCAAATAGTTTTATTGGTACTTTGAGTTATAATTTAAGATTTAGTGTCACTAAGTTCCATTAAATTTTTTTTTCTCTTTGAGGTTCTTGAGCTTTTTTTTCTCCAGATAAGTTTTCTTTCTTCCCCCCAAGTTGTATAAATAAACCCTTTGAAAATTTGATTATCATGGCATTGAACACTCATGTTAGGTAATAATATAATTTTTACTATATTGGTATAACCCAGAGTATGAATGATAAATATCCTTCAAATTATTTAGGCCTTTATTTCTGTAAAGAGTGTTTTGTAATTATAGTGATATAAAGTTTATACATATGTTAGTAGACTTTCAAATATTTTACAAATTCTGTAAGAATTTTGAATAAAATATATTTTTCTCTCTTATTGGTAATGCAAAAAATACTGATGATTTACATGAATTAATTTTATATTCTGCTACTTTGCTAAAGTAAATAATTGTTTCAGTTAATCTTATTTGATTCTCTAGGGCTTGTTAGTAAGCTTTCATATTATCTGGAAAAAGCAATAGTTTTATTTTTCTTTTACCTTTTCAACTTCTTTTTCTTTCGCTTTAGCAAGAATTTATAAAGTGATATTTAAAATAGTGGTGACACTTAATGTATTTATTTTGCCCATGATTTTATTGCAAAAACTTCTAGTATTTCTCCATAATAAACAGCATTGAGTTATATTAAGATACTTAGATACCATGCTATTTAGATGAATGCTAGCTATTATTTTTATTAATACTTATATATTATCACATTTAATTAATAGTTAATTAAAGCAATTGATACTATACTACTAATAATTGATTATTAATACATTTACCACAATGTCTGCATTAAGGAAAGATAAATTTATTTCTATTATTTTTAGTATTTTATCATAGTAAAAGTCATTTAGATTTTATCAAAACCTTTTTTGCATCTGTTGTAATCTCATTATTTGTCTTATTCTGTCTTTAGTATGGTGTTATTAATTTTAAGTTTATTGTTTTTCTAATTTTGAACCAATAGTTCTATCCCAAATCTAACTTGATCAAAATGTATAAAGCTTTTTGGGGGAAGTAATTTAGATTAAATGACTTGCCAGGGTCACACAGCTAGTAAATATCAAATATCTGACATCAGATTGGAACTCAGATCCTCCTGACTCCAGGGATGGTACTCTAATCACTGTGCCACAGAGCTGCCCCAAAAGGCATAAAATTTTGATATGCTATTATAGCTAGTTCTTTAATATTTTTGAACTTATATTCATTGTAGATATCTTTCCATAAATATTTTATCATCTACTTTATCTTTCCCTAGTTCAGATGTCAGTCATATTTGTCTCTTCCATAATTTTGCAAATAATTTATTTTATATTGGAAATAATTGTCCTTTGAATATTTGATAGAATTTACTTGCAATTCTGTCTGGTCCATGTTTTCCCCTTTTAGAAGTTGAGTCTATAAGAATTTATAAAGTACACTATGTACCAGGACCTGAGCAAATACTGGAAATGCCTTTATGACTTATTCAACTTCTTTTATTGTGAATGGATTATTTAAAATTCTATTTCTTATTCTGAGTAATTTAATCTTTTTTTTTTTTTAGGTTTTTGCAAGGCAAATGGAGTTAAGTGGCTTGCTCAAGGCCACACAGCTAGGTAAATTATTAAGTGTCTGAGGCCGAATTTGAACCTAGGTACTCCTGACTCTAGGGCCTGCTGGTGCTTTATCCACTACGCTACCTAGCTGCCCCGAGTAATTTAATCTTTTGTTAATATTCTTCTATTTATTTAAATTATCAACTTTGTACCAGTTTTGTTGGTGTATGATTGCATAAATATTTTTTAATCATTTTCTTCATTTATCCTTCATCTGCTGTGAATTGTCCATTTTCTTTTCTCTCTTTTTTTTAAAGGTTTTTGCAAGGCAAATGGTTTTAAGTGGCTTGCCCAAGGCCACACAGCTAGGTAATTATTAAGTGTCTGAGGCTAGATTTGAACCCAGGTACTCCTGACTCCAGGGCCGGTGCTCTATCCACTGCACCACCTAGCCACCCCTTGAATTCTCTTCTTAAATGCACTTTATTCATTATAATTTTATTGTACTGTAGTCATTAGAAGATGTTTTAATATTTTTCTTTCTTGCAATTTTTCATTAAGTTTTCACATTCTAAAATAACGATAACATTTTAAAAAGGTACTATGTACAATAAAGACTATGCACATTCCTTTCTATTCCCAATCAATAATTGAGAAATATGTCATAGCTAACTTTTCTAAAATTCTATTCAAGTCTTTAATTTTTGCTTTTTGTTAAATTTGTCTGCTTCTGAAAGGGACACATTAGAGTCTCCAGCTAGATTTACTGTTAATTTTTCTCCTTAATTTAATTAACTTTTGCTTTAGTACTTATTTTATGCATTTATAATAATTTTTTGGTTTCTTTGCATATTGCAGTTAACCTACATCTCTTTTAACCTTGATTAGTGTATTCCAAAATTATTCCCTTATCTAAAGTCATGTTTTCTGTTCTGATATTTTGCATTCCTCTAAAATACAATAAATTCTTTTCCATACCCAGACATAAACTGTCTGAAATCATTTGTTTCAAGTGTGTTAGAGAAAAAAAACACATTGATGGGTTCTTCTGGCCAACCCATTTTGCTAGTCTTTTCCATTTTTTTAGAGCATATATCCCATTCACATTCGTGTCCATAACTGTTTATGTAGCTTTCCTCCATCATATGTCTCTTCTTCCCTTCTCCCCATTTTACAGGTGAGGAGGCTCGGGGTCATATTCTTTCATGGTTCGATGGGTTCAAATGACTTGATTTAAATGTATAGGAAATAAAAATTCCTCAGTATGAAGAGTCTGTACACATGTTATTCTGCCTTCTATCACAACTTGAATTCCATGTTTATTCTAGGGAGGGAAGTAACTAGCTGAAACAAAAGATAGCCTGACCTAGTTAAATATCCAGAGCTAGGGAATAAGACAAAGTGGGGTGGGAGCACCTTAGTCAGGGAGAAGAAATTCTACTTGAGTGTAACCAGTAATTGAGTAAGGTAGGGAACAAGCAGGAAGGGATAGTTACTTTAGGCAGTCACATAATAAATTGACCTAAGCTCGCTCTTTCAAAGGGACCAGTTAGACAGTTCACCATAGCAACCATAATGAATCCAGACACAAGAATTGAACAGAGTTCATTGCTGTCAGGACAGAAGACTGAGTGATTCAATGCAACTCTAGAAATATTTAAGTGATCTGAATGAAAAGCAGTGTATTAAGTTGTGAGACATATGCAAAATTTAAATAAGACAGAACCCCTGTCCTCATGAAACTACTTGCTTCTGTCTGGCAAGGGAATATTAAGGAAAAACCAATCTTTGCTCCCTTTGACGCAGCAAGGGAAAGCTTCCTGACCTCTGGGTTGGCCCCTTGAGAAGCAACCTAGGGTAATTTGTTTTACCCTGTCCAGATGTTGCAGAGAAAGATAGGAAAATGAAAGAGAGAATTAGTATATTCCTTTCAACTGCAAAAATTAATGGAAGGTATCGTCTCCCATTGGGAGGTGTGTAGTCCTCTAAAGGTTTTTACTGAGGGTTTTGTTATTGTTATTCAGTTATGTCTAACTCTTCATGCCCCTGTTTGGGGTTTTCATGGCAAAAATACTGGGGTGGTTTACCATTTTTCCCCCTCTAGCTCATTTTACAGATGAGGAGAGTGAGGTAAACAGGATGAAATTCAGGAAGCTGATTCTTCCTGCTTCCCAACCTAGTGCTCCATCCAATATACCTCTTAGCTGCCCCATTTACTGAGGAAGGGTGAAGCACATAGGAAAATGAACTTATTGAAGAAGTCCAAGAAGAAGGACACAGCTACCTGAAGACCCATTGCATGGATAATGAAATTGTGCAACACAGATGTAACTACCACAAAACTGAAGGAGCTCTCATTTCAAACTGCTCAAAAATTGACACCAGAAGAGAAGTAATGAGCATCATTTGCTGAAATGGAACTGAAGAAAACAAGCCTGAATAACACACTGGGAGAGAGAATCATCAAGGGCTTGAGGTGATTTAGGAGAGGAAGTTTGAGAGACCCAAAACATTTGTTTGTATTTTGGTGTTGTTGTTTTGTTTTTTTTTTGGCAAGGCAATGGGGTTAAGTGACTTGTCCAAGATCACACAGCTAAGTAAGTATTAAGTGTCTGAGGTTGGATTTGAACTCAGGTCTTCCTGACTCCAAGGCCAGTGCTACCACCTCTGATGTGAGGACTTGCCAAGTCCTTTTCAGGGCTGCTCATCTAGTTTTGGTGTCTATCTACCATCCAACTCTATCTTAATCTGTGACTTCAAGAAGCTACAGCATAGGGGGCAGCTAGGTGGCAGCTAGGTGGCGCAGTAGATAAAGCACCAGCCCTGGAGTCAGGAGTACCTGGGTTCAAATCTGGTCTTATACACTTAATAATTACCTAGCTGTGTGGCCTTAGGCAAGCCACTTAACCCCCTTTGCCTTACAGAAAAAAAAAAAGATGTCAAAAAAAAAAAAAGAAGCTACAGCATATACAGTGGCCACACCTAGTAAAACCATCTTGGCAGACGGGTTGAACCAGTAAGGGGTAACCAACAAGCTCAAACCCCTCAGGGAGTTAGGGGGATGTCCACCTCAAGCATGTGAAGACTTTCTGGGACAGAATTCAGGGATGAGAACTATTTGTTCCAAAAGCTAGGAAGACCACCCATGAAAGTATCATGGAGGTGTACTTATGATGCATCCTGAACCATTGCCACTTGTTCTGGTTTTTGCCTTGCCATTGGACTTTGATGACTCAGAAAGCGAGAGGCTGAAGACTTCTGGATATTCTATCCAATTCAAATGAATCTCAAGACATCATAGGTCCTCTTCAAAAATAAAGGATTAACAACAACTGAAGAAAAGCTGCTAATTAAAGAACAGTGTGGAATAGTCAAAGGAGGTCTTGGAGAAAAGAACTTAAATGATGGAGTAAACTCAGGCCCCTACCATCTCAGGGGAAGGGCTTACTAGAAATCATGAAGATTATTTAGGTTTTTTAGGGGAAGGTAGATCTTTGGGAATGCCTTTGGTCTTCTATAGCCTCAGAAAAACAGTTCTTTTCATGTCCTTTAATTTGTAAATCATGAGTCTGAGTGCTATCAAGGGGGTTTGGGTGGGAATGGCTTCCACTGGAGGGGTGCCAGATTCTGAAGCCCTCTGGATCTACATTACTGGATCCTAGCTGAACAAATAGGCCAAGAACTGGATTTTGTCTGAAAGATGAGTTTGGGTGGGGGTGGGGGTTATTATTATTATTATTGTTAGATAAGAGAAGGCTGGAGCTACTAAACTGTTGGTTCTCTCTAGGCCCATTAGCCAATGAGTGAAAAAAAAGACGTCTGTAATCCTAATTAAAATCTTTACTCTTTTACTGGGAGTTCACATAGTTAAAGTCACACATGATCTCCTTTTAGCTTCATAACCTGATCACATGAGTCTAAGTTCTTTTGATAGATGGGGAGCTGATGTTCCAGAAAGATTAAATGATAAACTATGAAATCATAGGATTTTGAATTGTAAAGAACTCTAGAGATCCTTTAGTCCAACCTCCCCGCATTATACAAATAGGGAAACTGAGGTGAGAAGGCTTAGTGGTGATGTGACTCGTACAATGTCATATAAAGGCAGCCAGGTGATGCTTGACCTGGAGTCAGGAAGACCTGAGTTCAAATTCGACTTACTAGTCATGTGACCCTAGACAAGTCATTTATTGCTGTTTGCTTAGTTTCTTTATCTGTAAAATGATCTGGAAAAGAAAATGGCAAACCACTACAGTATCTTTGTCAAGAAAACTCCCAAATGGAGTCACAAAGATCAGATACAACCGAACAAAGGTCATATTGATGCTCAGAGGCAGAGCTGGGATTCAAACCCAAAACCTTTGATTTCTGAGCCTGTTTTCATACTGTTGTACGCCTCCATTACACTAAATGTACATTAGTCTCTTAGGCATTTTTAATATCCATAATAATATTAGACTTATGCACTGTTACTATCTAGGCACATAGTTTTGCTTTGTTGAACTTTTAAAATTTTGTTTATTTTGAGGGGAGATTTTTAACCTTCTTTTCCCTTTCTACCTCCCAGGATGGTGGAAGATTTAGATCAGGAGGAAGTTGGGACACTTTCTTAGCGGGCAGACCCATAAAAGAACCGGTCCCTTAGCACCCTCTACTGGCTACTCCTGAGGAGTCACTGGGGATGGTAGAGACTGCCTCTTCTGAACGGCACTTTGGAGTCTAGGGTTGGGGAGTAGAAGAAATAAGACTGATATGCAGAGACTTTGAAATACTATGGAAGCATTGCATGACCTGGAGTTAGGTCAGGTGGTTAAATTGTTCCCCTAGACTTGGGGAGGATTTAGGGCCATTAATTCTAAAGACCCTAGTTTATAAGAATAAGGATAATATAATCACTTCCTTCCTTCTTTTCTTTGTTGCTTTCTTCCTTTATTTTATTTCTTTCCTTTTTTATTTCCCAAACTTGAGATTAATTGTTGCAAAGAACTTCTAGTGTGGAAACTCCCTCTACTTGCCTATAATCCTGATTTTTAGAGTTGCTGGGGGCACTGGAAATTTAAGGAATTTTCTTAGAATCACACAGGCAATATGTGTCAGAAGTAGGATTTGAATACAGCTTTTCCTGACATCAAGGCCATTAATCTACTCACTATGGCAAGCTGCTAGTATACTACCATTAATTTACTATTCAGACTTTCATAAAGCTTACATTATCTATTTCCTAGATTTCTGCAAAACATTACAGATATACAAATCATTCAGGACTATACAGATTTGTTTAGAAAAATATTAAGTGTGCAAAGGGGGCTTCAAAGATATATTTGTGAGGTAGTGGTATTTGTTGCCGATGTAGATTATATGTGACTGGACGTGACTCACAGGTAGGCATGAATAGATATCTCTATAGTTTCCTCCATCCTTTAATTACTTCCCTAGGAGAGAACCCTAGAGATCCTCTAGTCCAACCTCAACCCCCCATTTTAATAATAAGGAAATGGAGGTGATACGACCCAATGGTGATATGACTCATTTAAAGTCATAAGGGTAGCTAACTGATGCTAACCTGTAGTCAGGAAGACATGAATTCAAATGTGGTTTAATAGTCGTGACCCTGAAATTTACCCCTATTTGCCTTAGTTTCCTTATCTGTAAAATGAAATGGAGAAGAAAATGGCAAATCACTCCAGTATTTTTGTTAAGAAAACCCCAAATAGGGTCACAAAGAGTCAGATACAACAGAACTAAAGTCATATAGATTCTCAGAGGTAGAGCTGGGATTCAAAGCTAGATCCTTCAATTTCTAGGGAGGCAATCTGACCACTCAGCTCTCTTTAGAGAGACAAAAAACTGGGCTAGAATTGTATCTATTCCCCATACCTACTCCCCAATATCCTAGACTATAGGATGATTTTTAGGTCCAAGATGAGTTCCTAATTACTCAAGGATACCTAAGTAATTGTTAAAGGATGCCTTACCAGGGAAGGAATGCCCCAGCTTCAAAGCTAGGGTTTGATCCCACATATAGAAAATATTAAATAAACCTTTTTTATACAAGCTGATAGCAAACAAAAATCAGAGATTTTCTGTTATACAGATGAAAAGATGGCAAACAATACACAGGGTGAGTGAATTCTCTCACTGAGATGGATATATTAACTCAGAGAAAGTCTCAGATCTTGTCCAAATGAAAATTCCTCAAAGTATCTAACATGGTAAACTGGTGAAAGGAATATGATTAAAGCTAAGTCCTTTACATTTCATCTTCTTCTTAGAGTCTTTCCTCAGGGACCTGAAGAGAATGTTCTTCCTGACAGCTGTAAATTAGAAAACCACAATCTCTCTTCTCCCAAGCTCTTAGTAACTTCCAGTCTCAAAAAAGCAGTTGAGTATTGAGTAATCTATATTTATGAATAAGAAAAGTTCCATGAAAATGAACTTTGAGCCCAGGGTAATCTATAAAATATAATCCTTGACATTTAGGCATTTACCATCAAAGAGGGGAGATAATCTAGGTACACAATAAATAGAATTCAAATATTATGTTAAATGCAAGGAAATATTGACAGTGTGGGGTTAGGGATGAGGATTCATTCTTTAGCAGTTAGGGGTTTAGTGACTCTAGAAGGAGGAGGACAAATTGGGGTGGAAGTATATTAAGTACTGGAGAAGGAATCCCAACATAGTAACAATGAGAGCTACTAAGAAAGGCAGATTTAGAAGGTTGAGCCTCTGGGTTTCTGCACAGTCAACTGTCCTGCCTACTGTGATGCTTTATCCTAAAGAGTATTTGGAAGCTAGCCTTGAAATTGTATTCCTGGCCAGGAGATTTTTGACAGTCAAGTTGGGGGCAAACTTGACTATTGTTGGTGTGTCCAGAAATCAACCAGGAGGTAGACAACACGAAATCCAGTAGACTTGAAAGTAAGCTCTTGTTGTGAGAGAACTCAGCAGGTATCACATCCAAATAGTAGCTGTGAGAGAAAGAAGGCTGGCAAACGAAGGCCAGATTGCTAAAGTTAGAACTGGATATATATATATTCTGGAGGCAGTAATGGGGAGCACAGTGAAGTTGGTATAGGTTCTGCAATCAAAACAAATCTAATCAACAATCTTGTATACCTATCAAAAGGAGTGACCAACAGGCTCATGACATTGAACTTGATACTTGCAAGAAAACACCATATCACCCTCATCAGTGGCATATATTCCCACAATGACAAATCCTGATGAGATCAAAGAAAAATTTAATGAAGATTTGAAGAGTCTCCTCAACTCACATAAAATATACCCAAAGAAGACAAGCTTATGATTCTGAGTGACTTTAATGGGAGAGTAAGTGCAGGCTACCTGACATGTCAGGGAGTTCTTGGGAGGAAGGGAGGTAGAAACAGCAACAACAGTGGTCACATGCTACTAAAGACTTGTGCATCTCATGACTTTCTCATCACTAACACTATCTTCCATTTACCTAAACTTTATGGATGCACCTCAAAGCAAAAAGTGGCATTTTAAAGCCTATATCATTGTAAATAGAAGAGACAGACAGAATGTGAGAGTGAAGAAGGCTATTGGCACAGAGTGCTGGACTGATCTTAAACTTATCCTCTTCAAGCTCGCTCATATTCAGCAAAAGTGACCACTAGAAAACTCAATATAGAAAGATCAGGATGCTTCTCTGTGTGTGAACAGATTGAGTCTGTTGGAGGGAAAGATGAACCTACTCTTAAGCTGGCAACAGAGCAGAAAGTAAGTGGGCAGTTTTCAAAGATTCAATTATATAGGACTCCATTTGCTCATCTGGGCCAGCACATTCAACATCAATTGGTTTGGTGAAAATGATTGCAGAAATTTAGAAGTTACCTCATGAAAAACCAGACTTCCATGAGATTTATCAGCAGTATGGTTTGTCTGCCTTTTCAGAGATAGTATTTAACTCCATCAAAAAGAAAGTAGTGGTAGCTAGGAAACAATAATTACCCAGCTGTGTGACTGTGTGCAAGTCACTTAATCCCATTGCCTTCAATACATAAAAAAATTTTTAAAAAAGGAAAGTGCAAGCAAAACTTAGAGAACTGCAGGATTCTTGGCTCAGTAAGGTGGCAGATGAAAGTTAGTTTTATGTTGATAGTAACAATCCAATCCAAAGCACTTTTATGAAGCCCTGATGGTTACTTATGGGTCAATGGTACATCTCAACTACTTAGTGCTAATGGAGTCACATTGATGATGATGATAATGATGATGAGTATTTTGGTGGTAAATTATTTAACTTAAAAAGGCTTTAATCTAAGACTAAAGTGGACGGAGAGTTGGTGCATGATTTTTTTTTGTTTGTAGATGATTGTGTACTCAATGCAGCCTCTGAAGCTAGATGCAACAGAATATGGATCAATTCTCTGCCACTTGTGCTAATTTTGGCCTGATAATTAACACCAAGAATTAGAGGTTGTCCACCAACCCAAACCACATTATCCATACATGAAAACTTTGGTTAGATAAAATAAAGACATTTTGAATACTTTGGATAAGTTCGTTTACCTTGGCAGTATATTTTCCAGGTATGTACACATAGATGATGAAGTTGATACACATATTGCTAGAGTTAGGTCAGTGTTTGGAAGGATCCAAAGAAAAATATAAAAAAGTTGAGGTATTAGGCTACCTACCAAAATGAAGGTCTACAATGCTGTTGATTGACCTTATTGTTGTATGCCTGTGAAACCTGAACAGTATACCAGTGCCATTCCAGAAAACTGAATCATTTCCATTTAAATTATCTTAGGAAGATTCTGAATATCACCTGGCAAGAAAACAGTACCAGATACTGAGGTCTTTTCTCAAACTGAACTGCCAAGCATTCCAGCCAAAATAGTGGAGAGAGACCAGGAACTTAAACTCTCCTGAGTTTTCCTCAGAAATGACATTATTCAATCCTCTAAATAGATTCTGGCAAACAGAATCCACAAAAGAACAGAGTGGAACATCTTCCAGCAAGTTCTGTCATGGGGAGGAGGGAAGGGGAATGTGAGTGTACCCTGGGCAGAGAACATAAACCTTTTGAGGGGTGGCAGGGCAAAGCAGAGACTAACTTGGGGTTCTTGGCTGTGGGAGAAATCTTCTTTACATCTTGCAGCAGGTAGGCTGGGAGACTCCAACACTGTGCAACTGGATGAGACAGTTGAACCTGGATTGCAAGCCCCTGGTATTCACAGCCTGGAGGGCCTAACTCAATGACTAAATTACTGGCTTTCTGGCACAGATAGCCCAGAGAGCAAGCCCCAGGTATTCCCACCAAGGGCCTGCAGAATGGGCAACTGGCACTCCCAATACAGGCAGTCCAGGCAGCAAACTGTGGGAGTTCTTAATGGTGACAGACCCAAGTCAGTAAGCAAGCCTCTAGGGTTCTCAACACTGAAGGTCTGTGAGTGGATCCTCCCCCAACAAAACTCAGTAACAAATCTCAAAATGAGTATGAGAGGTCAGAGTAAGTTACCTTAGAGATAAGGATGGGCAAAACACTATCTCAGAAAAGGATGGGAAGAGGAGGAGTAAAGCTGAGGAGGAGAATATGAATTGATCTCCAGCCCAGAAAGATTTCTTGAAAGAGTTCAAAAAGGATTTTAAAAATCAAATGGAAAACTTGGGAAAAGAAGTACAACAAAAATTCAACATTGTAAGAAATAGATGAAAGAGTTAACTTTAATTTCCATAGAAAAATAAATAGAATCTGGGTCATCACTCAGCATAAAAAGGGGGGTGAAGTTAACCTAGACAGAAAGAGACAAGAGTAAGATTCAAGGAAAGTAATGTTTAGAAATATTCTAGTGAATAGATTAAAAATTACCTAAGCCAGTAAGCTGGTGAAGGCCAGTTCTTAGGTTAAACATAGATTAGAATAACTATATTAGTAATCATACATGTTTAATGGGTTTGTTCATTTAAACATATATGGAATGTATATGTATCAAGGGGAAACATGTATTAGACATATCAGATTGTAAACACCTTACTGCCCATCCAAGGAACAGTCAAAGGAGGGACTTTTGCAGTTGGGGTTAGGGTTAAAAGAGGTGTCTTTCCAAGCTGTGTGTGTGCCTTTTGGGGACACCCATTCTTAAGAATGTAAATAAAAATTTTTCCTGTCTTCATCAATGGTCTGAGTCTGTGCAGTTTTAGGTAAGATACTTGTTTCTTCCAATTCTATTTCTCACTAACATCTTGCAACAAGAAGTGACAGAAGAAAATAAATCCTATAAAAATAAAATGAATCAAATGCAAAAGGATATTCAGACACTAACTGAAGAAAATAATTCCTTGAAGAATAAACTGGGGCTAGTAGAACCTAATGACCCCATGAAACACCAAGAATCAATTCAACAAAATCAAAAAATGAAAAAATAGAAAAAAATGTGAAATACCTTATTGAAAAAACAACTAACTTGGAAAATAAATCCAGGAGAGATAATTTAGAATTATTGAACTACCTGAAAGCCATGACCAAAAAAGAGCCTGTATAGCATTTTCCAGGAAATTGTCAAGGAAAACTACCCTGATATCCTGGGAAAAGAGGGCAAAATAGTCATTGAATAAATCGACTGATCACTTCCTGAAAGGGATCCCAAAATGAAAATGCCTAGTAATATTATAGCCAAACTCCTGAATTATCAAGGAGGGAAAGAAGGGAGGAGAGGGATAACTGCTTGAATCTTATTGTCACTGCATTGACTCAAAGAATATTTGAATAACATATCTACTCAATTGGTTTAGAAATTTATCTTTCAGATATTAGGAGGGGAAAGGGGGGAGTAGGGAAGAAGGGTCTGATAGAAGGGAGGGAAGGAAGAAGAGCAAAAGGGAAAGCAGGAAGTAAAGAGAGGGTGACGGGTAAAAGTGGGGACAGATTGAGGGAGGAGTTAATCAGAAGTAAAACACTGGCTAGGAGGGATAAAGTGAAAGGAGAAAGAAAAGTGCAAATGGAGGGGAAATAGGAGGGAGGCTAATAAAGAGTTAGTAATTATAACTGTGAATATGAATGGGATGAACTCTTCCTTAAAACAGAAATGGATAGTAGAGTGGAATAAAAAATAGTGTCCTACAAAATGCTGTTTACAAGAAACACATATGAAATAGATATGCACAGAGTGGAGGCAAAAGACTGGAGCAGAATATATTATGTTTCAGCTGAAGTGAAAAAAAAAAAGCAGGGGTAGCAATCTTTATCTCAGACAAAGCAAACATAAAAATAGATCTCATTGAAAGGGATAAAGAAAGAAACTATTTCCTAAAAGGTACCATAGACAATGAATCAATTTCAATACTAAATAGCATACCAAGTAGTATAGCATCCAAATTCTTAAAGAAAAAGCTGAATGAGTTACAAACTTTTTACAGAGAGTGAAACTCTGATGGGCAGGCTACATTATTCAAATGCAAAATGTAAATTTGTCTAAAAGACTATTTTATGGAGAAAATCATTCAAAGCAAGTGCTCATCACAAGGAGGTCAGAAGAAGCAAAAGAAGGTCACACTCTCTCTGAAGAACTTTGGAATCAGAAGTGAGACAGAGGAGACATTGGCACCAGACTGCTCAGCATGACATACCTGCAGTAAAGTAAGTACTGTGCTCTAGGAATAAAGTGACTTTATGCATGAGGTGTACAAATGTATTTATTTGGGTTTTTTTTTTTAGGCTTTTGCAAGGCAATGGGGTTAAGTGACTTGCCCAAGGCCACACAGCTAGGTAATTGTCTGAGGTCCTATTTGAACCCAGGTACTCCTGACTCCAGGCTGGTGCTCTATCCACTGCACCACCTAGCTGCCCCAGAGGTACACAAATTTAGAGACATTTCTACTCCAAATTTTCACTTGAGCTATTTGTGCCCAATCTGTGGTAGAACTTTCTGAGCTTGTATTGATCTGATTAGCCATAGTCAGACATTCTATACCTTGATCCTGACATATAGTGATGTCATCTTCATCCTCTTAGGGAAGAGGTAGGCGGTGGTGTGTCCCATGTCCCAGTTCCCTTGTGGGAAAAATACTGACAAATTACTTAATTTATGTTTCCTCATCAGTGAAATGGGAGGGTTGGATTTGATGATCTCCAAAGACCCCAGCAGCTTTCATTCCCAAGGCAGAGTTGTGTCATGGCTTGCTTTGTGGAGTCTGTGCCAACAAGCTCTCACTCTTCTCAGATATGATATATAGTTAGGGAAAAATATGTATTTTAATCTCACTGGTACGACCTTGAACAAGTCACTTAATCCCTCTCTACTTAAGTTTTCTCACCTCGGCCTTCTATTTTGAGTAGTCCCCACTTGTCCAGACAATATTGCATGCCAGATTAACGTCTTACATCCTCCTAGTACAGTGATTCTTTAAAAATATCATTCTCATCTTGTGATGGAAAATACCATCCACATCTAGAGATGGAATTATGGAGTCTGAATGCAAATCAAAACTTACTATTTTCAATTTTAAAAATTTGCTTTATGTCTTATGATTTCCCCCTCTTGTTTTTAAATTCCTTTTTGTTCCGATTTTTCATTCACAACATGATTACTAAGGAAATATGTTTAACACAATTATACATGTATAACCTATAGTAGATTGTTCTGTCTGGGGTGGGGGAGAGAGAAAGGAAAGGAGGGAGGGAGAAAAAATCTGAAACTCAAAATTTTTCAAAAAATGATTGTTGAAAACTGTCTTTGCATGTAGTTGGAAAAACAAATAAATTAATTTTAAAAAATAATCCTCAGACCCTTGGAGATTCCCAAATTCCATTCAGAAGAGTTTTCAGTTCAAAATCATTTTCATAATAAATGCAAAGGAGTTCTTCAGAGGCTTCACTACCTGTAAAATAAAAATTCAATTGAAAAAAGACAATATCTCAGCTGCAGAATGGTATGTTTACCTTACAAATGGATGAATCTACAGATATGTCTAGACTTGCTCTTTTGCTTATGAGATCAAAGATCTTATGTAAACTTTTGGCAACAAACACAAGTGATGATAAAATATTCACAAGTTTTTTTGGATCTCATGGTTTAACTTAGAAGAACATTTGCATCAAGGCACAAAAGCAATGGTGGCTAGAACTGGTGATGCCACAGTATGGAACAAGACAATAGTACTTGAACTAGCAGTCATTATATTCTTTACAGTTACACACCTTCAGGTTTAAAAAAAAGTGAGTTTCACTTAAAATTTCCTTGAAGAAACAATAAAAATGATTAATTTTATTAAATCTCAACACTTGAGTACACATATTTTTAATTTTCTCTGTAATAAATAGGAAGGAAAAGACTTGCAAATATCTGAGATGTGAGCTGAAATAACCACTTTTTTATTTGAAAGATGATTGACAGACAAAATATGGTTATTCAAATATGGTATTTAGTAGATATTTCTCAAAAAAGAGTGAAATGAGCCTGTCATTTCAAGGAAAACAACTGGCTATTTGTTGCCAATGATAAAATGTGAGCCTACTAATAAAATTTGAATTTTAGAAAACTTGCACCACTTGCTTCCAAAATACCAGGAGTTTGTCATTTTTTCCAATATTTAAAGAACTTTCTGATAAGGGTTTTTAAAAATATTGTTAAATAAATGTGTCAACATTTGGAAGATCTGCATAACTCAATGAACCAATATTTTCCAAGTGACTGATGTATGATGTTACAAAATCACATATGAGTAAAAGATCTGTTCATTGTGCAAAATAAATCAATGGATTTTAATGTAACATGCAATGTCATATGAAAAGTTCATTGATATGGTTTCATATTGCACATTGCAATTAACCTTTAAGAAACTCCCATTTGTTGAGAAGGCTATCTCCAATTATATAAAAGCACTACTAAAATACCCCTCCCTTCCTAGCTACATATTTGTATGGGGTCAAATTTTCTTCATATGCTTCAACCAAAATAGCATCACAACAGTTTGAATGTAGAAGTAACTATGAGAATCTGTCTTCTATTAAGCCCAATGCTAAAGAGATTTTCGAAAATACAAAACAATGCCACTCTTCTCAGTCATTTTTTTGTTTTGGAAAATAGTTATTTTACAAAAAAATTTATGTTGACACATAATGTTTATTGTAATTTTAAAGTTAATTCAATGTTAAATTTTAAAATTAAATATTAGAAATGTATCTAATTTAATTTCAAATACACTAAATGTCAAAAGCTATAACCTACATAAATGCTCTTTGGGGTCTTCAGAAATTTTTAGGAGTGGAAAGAGGTCTTGAGACCAAGAAATTTAAGAACTGCTGTTCTAATAGAAAGTAAGGTTCTTGAAGGCAAAGCACATTGATTACACTTTTATATTTTATATTTGGATTCCCAGTCACTAAATAAATGCTCTCTGATTTGTAGAATAGGAATAATATCCATAGAACATATTTACCAGGGTTATTAAAAGGTTTGATGAGATAATTTATACAAAGAACTTTGCAAATTTTCTAATGTTATATAACTGTCAACTTCATTATGGTCATCATCATTGTTGTCACCATCATTATCATCTTTATCATCATCATCCTCCTCTGCTCACTTTATGTTGCACTCCACTACCTTGTGGCAGAAAGGTGGGGAACTGTATGATAGAGTAAGCTTATTATTCCTCACTCTTAGATAAGGTAGTGGGGTGTGGTGGGGTATATTATGTGGACAGGTGATACTGGGGACCAAGGAGCAACTTAGTTTTTCTTTAATTAGACCCAATTAGCCAGATTCCTGCTGCCTAAAACAAGTGCAAATGAGGATAGAAATTATATCAGAGGTAAAAGATTTGGAAGAGGTAGAAATTTATGTGATTGTATAAATTAATATAAATATGTATAAATAGGTAGTAAGGTGGCACTGTGGATAGAAAGCCAGGCCTGGAGTCAGGAAAAGTCATCTTCAAATCTAGCCTCAAATACTTTCTAGCCATGTGATCCTGGGCAAATCACTTGACCTATTTACCTTAGTTTCCCCCATCTGTAAAATGGGCTGAAAACCCTCACTTTACAGAGAAGAGTGCCAAGACCTCAAATGGGATCAATAAGAGTCAGACTCAACTGAAAATGGTTGAACAATAAAAATAAATAGATGTCATCTTAAAATGGGACCAATCATGGCAAAAGGACATGTTCTGGACACTTCTTTCTACACTTTCCACCTTAGAAACTTCTATTCCTGATACATTATCTTTGAGATTTGGGGGTGGGGAGGGTATTTGACCCATAAACATAGATTTATGGATCAAAGATCTTGGACCTTTAATTCTAACAGCAATCATTCTGTAAGATATACTCTTACAGAGTTGCCTAGGGACACTGAGAATGATTTGCCATACATCTCAAAGCCAGAGGAAATATTTAAACCTAGTATTTAAAGTATTTTAAGGTTTGCTAATCAATTCACAAAAATCTCATTTGATCCTTATAACAATAAGTGAGGAAAGTGAGGCAGGTAGAGGTTAAATGACTTGCCAGGGGCAATCTGTTACTGGACAGTCCAAGAAGGGACCCTTTTTATAAAGTTGATATATTTATTTTACATGTGATTAATTTTTTTATTTACCTTTATTTGCAAGGCAAAGGAGTTAAATGACTTACCCAAGGTCACACAGCTAAGCAATTATTAAATGTCTGAGGTCGAATTTGAATTCAGGACCTCCTGACTCCAGGGTCAGTGCTCTATCCACTGGCTACCTAGATGCCCCACTGATTGAGAGAAATTTTCTGAAAATATCTTCTTGGGACCATGATATTTAAATTTATTCTAGCTTAGTTTCCTTTGGCACTCAAATTAATTTTCTAACTTTTTCAAGATTTTCCTCTCCATATATACTCATGGAAAAACAGAAAATCTGGGTTTGACCAGCACTAATTTTATACTAATAGAAATCAAAGGAAAAGAATCTGTAGCAGAACTTCTTTTGGTGTTAAAGAATTAGGAACTGAGGGAATGATCAAGAATTTGGTAGTAACCAAACAAATTATGGTATTTGATTAGGATGAAATACTTTTGTACTATAGGAATGAAGGGGGTGGTTTCAGAAAATCCTAGAAAGATATAAAAAAATTGATAAGTGAAATGAGTAGAACCAGGAGAATAATGTACCCAGTAATAGTAAAATTGTAACAATTATCAACTGTGAAAGACTTAGCAACTTTGATCAATTCAATGATTCATGACAATTTTGAAGGACTCCTGATGAAAAATGCTATTCATTCCCAGAGAGAGAATTGCTGAAGGAGAGTTCAGATTTAAGCATTTTTTCTTTTTTTCCTTTTTCTTGTTTTTTTTACCTTCACAATATAGCTAGTTGGAAATATATTTTGAATGACTTAATATGTTTAATGGGCATGATATTTCTTTCCTTCTCAATAGGTGAGGTAGGGGTAATGGGAGAGAAAGAAAATCCAGCTTAAAATTCCACCTTTGATCTTCATTACCTTCGTGGCCTTGGAGAAGTCATTTAACCTCTGCCTGCCCCAGTTTCCGTATAGGTTCAATAAAGGGGATGGGACCAGACAAGAGTTCGGATGTCTTGTCCTAGGATTCAACATATTGGCATACTTGATGGCACAACCTTGAACTAGCTCTTCTGGAGAAGCAAGGGCTTGTGATTCCTATCTGTCACAGGTCTGTGACTTGGAGGGCAGCACTACTCCCAGAGACAGGTTTCTGCTTATTTGTGAGCCTTTGATGAATCCATTTTCCATTTTCCCTTTGCAGGTCCACCGTGGGGTAGCTCTGAGAAAGCCGCCCACTAATTGGCTGGCTAGCAGAAGGAGGTCTTTTGCTAAAGATGGAAGGAAGCTGCAAGAACAGCAATAGGAAGGATTGTCCCCAGAGGAGGCTTTAAGAGAGATGCTTACACCCTGGGGAAGGGAGGAAGCTGGGGATTGGAAATGCAGGCTTCCTGGGGCGGAACATGGAATTGAAGGCTGGCCGAGGTTCTAGCCCTTGTTTGCACAAAGGATCAGTCTCCCCCCTCCCCCCCGCAATCTCACTCTGCTTTCTCAGTCTTCACTTGTACCATCCCCGGGTGGAAAGGGAGGGGGGAACCCACTCCAAAGCTGAGAGGGATAAAGGAGAGCTGATTTTTCTCCTAGTCTCCCCGCACCCCACTCCTACTCCCAAACAGCGGTTTACTTTCCAATAGAGGTCAGGGTGAGTTAGGCTAATCTTTTCATGATTGGATCCAAGGTAAAGACCCTCACCCACCCCACCCCATCCTGTGCCAAGCCCCCTGCCTTCTCCCTATGGTTGAAGATTTTCCAAGCGACCCCCTTCACTCTTCCCCTCCCCCGCCCCCTGTCCTCCCACCCCCTCCCCGCTGGAGAGAAGTGGCCTTGATGACAGGAAAGAACGTCCCAAGCCTGTGTCAGCACACCGCGTCTGGTACAGCACACATCAAGGGGCTGGTTGCCATGGAAACCCGCCGGCAGCCTCAATATCTGTCTGCACACGATCCAAGAGTGGATTATCAGATCTAACCAAAGGGAGTGTGTGATGAGGTTCATGGTGACTGGGGGAAGGGAGAAGGGGGTTTCTCGACACAACCTTATTTAAGTAGCTGGTTAAGCCTACCTCCAATTGTGGAATCTCGGGGGGGGGGGGTGTCAGAGGCCATCGACTCCAACCCAGCCTGGGGCAGCTGAGGATGCCCTGGGCTACATTAACAGACAAGCGGTCGTCTTATCCCCGCTTGAGTGAAGAGCCTCTCACCCGGGTCCCTCTGCAGCTTAGCCCACTTTGGCATACTCTAATTGTTAGCCGATTTTTCCTTCCATCAAGCTTCAATCTGTCTCTTTGAAAACTCTATCGTCCTTAGCTCTGTCCTCTGGGATCAAGAAGAATTCAACCAAAGACTTCTGCCTTATAAGGCCTGAATGCCATCATATCTGTCTCCCCTACCCAACTCCAAGCTCTCAGCTAAAGTCTTCTCTTTAAAATACCTCCAATTCCTTCAACCAATCCTCATGTTCCAAGGTCCTTTGACATCTTGGTTGTCCTCCTCTGGATCTTCCCTAATTCATTAATATCCCTATAAATATGGTGCCCAGATTTGAACTTCAAGTGTAGTCAAGACAACATTTTTGTTCTGAACATTATGCTTCTATCAATATTTCTAAAATCATATTTGCTTTTTTGGCTGCCATCTCACAGTATTTGCTGCTATTTGGCATATACTTGTGACATTTATGCTTAAATTTGCCCAATACCAACTAGAAATCTCATTTGTCTATTTCTACAAAGCCCAGCAATATATATATATATATATATACATATATATATGTATATATATATCAGTATCCAGTGTGTATATATATATATATATTATATATATATATATATATATATATGTATGTATATATCAGTATCCAGTTTTACTCCAAGATAGATACAATCTTCAGTATTTCCAGTTCACAGTCTCCTGAGGCCTAAAGAAAAATGAGGATTGCCGTTTCTTATTATTCGTCCTTCCTTCTTGAAGACCAAAGACATCACTGGGTTGATGTCTTGATTTCAAAGTGAATTGGATTTAAGTGAGGCAGAGCTGTGCAAAGTCATTAGCCTCACTTTCTCCTTCAGAGTCACTGGAGTTCAATGGCAAGACACAAGTTAAAACAACTGATGATGACCCCCAGACTATTCAGTGATTTCCTGCTTTAAATTTTGCAAAACATTTCCCCATAACAGATTGGTGAAATGTGTTCTACAAGTGTCATCAATCCCATTTTATAGTCAAGAAAAGTGAGACTTGAAATACTTAAGCAATCTGCTAACTTGTCATGCAACTAGTTGGTGTTGGAACTCAGATTCACAGGATCATAGATATAAAACTAGGGAACATTTAGACCAATTTCTTCCTTTAAAGGATCCTGAGACACAGAAAAGGGAAGTCTAATAGTAGTGCCACAGCAGGATTTGAACCCAGTTCTTTTTACTTCAAATTTAGCATTCTTTACCTTACATATTTATCTAGGTCAGAAGGGGTTACTTTGTTGGAAAGGAGTAAAAAAAAAAATTCCTTCCATGCCAGAATTATTCATCTCTTATCTGTTTGAGATAACAAAATTCACAGATACCATTTTGCCATAGTTGTTTTTCTTGACTCCACCCTTTGTTCATCATCTTTTGTTGGTCATACCTTCTGGGGTACAGACATGCAGATAAACCAACTACTATCTCCCTTTAGAATTCAGGGGCTCTTAACCTGATGCCTATTACTTTAAAAAATTTAATAACTTTATTTCAATATAACTGGTTTCCATTGTAATGATATGTATTTTATTTTGTGCATAAACATATTATTCTGGCTTACCAAACTATCACAGAAGTCAATGACACAAAAAATGGTGTAAGAATCTATTTAATCTTCAGCAGTAATAAGGGGATAAGAATATTAAAGGATGAAATTTATAACCATATCTGCTCTTATTTGATCATAGTTTATTACTGTTATTAGAATAATACTAAAATAGCAGTATGCATTTATTTATTCAACATGAATTTTTAGGTCATCACAAATTCTAAGCATGGTGTGAGACAAAGGGAAAAAACAGATTTTTGCCTTCAAGAAGCTTACAATAGAGTGAAGGAAACAATATAGACATATATAAATACTAAATATCTCCAAGTGATGAGGGTGGGAACAGCACTAGTATCTGAAAGATTCAAGAAAGATCTTATTTAAGAGGTGGTGGTACAATGAACTAAGCTTTTCATTTATTTATTCATGTATTTATTCTTTTATTTGTTTATTTTGGAGGCAATCAGAATTAAGTGAGTTGTTCAGGGTTAAGTGACATACTCAGGGTCACAAGTGCCTGAGACTGGATTTGAACTCAGAAATTTTCTGACTCCAAGGCTGGTTGTTCTACCCATTGCCCTATGAGCTGAACTTTAGTGGGAATGAGGGATTCTAAGAGGTGCAGGTAAGGAGAAGGACACAAAGCTACATAGATAAGTCACTGTGAGGAACTATAGCTCAGTTTGACATGGAACACAGAGGATGGATATGATATGTCAGAAGTTTGGATGATGTGTTGTAGGCAGATTGTGAAGTATTTTAAAGGTCATACTATTGAGTTTGTGGGCATAGAATACTGGACCTCAAGTCAGGAAGACTTGTTTTCATGAGTTCAAATCTGACCTCAGACATTTATTAGCTGTTTTATCCTGGACAAGTAAATTAATTTTCTTTGCCTCAATATCCACATCTGTAAAATGAGCTGAAAAAGGAAATGGCAAACCACTTCAATATATTTGTCAAGAAAACAACAAATGGGTTTTACAAAGAGTCTGATACAATTGAACAACAAACTGAGTTTGTATTTTATCCTGGAGGAAACCAGTAGAACTTCTTGAGTGGGGGAGTAATGCAGCTGAGTTGTTTCTTAGAAATATTATTGTCGGGGCGGCTAGGTGGTGCAGTGGATAAAGCACCGGCCCTGGAGTCAGGAGTACCTGGGTTCAGACAATAATTACCTAGCTGTGTGGCCTTGAGCAAGCCACTTAACCCCATTTGCCTTGCAAATACCTAAACAAAATATCATTGTCAGTGAATATGATGGAAAAAAATTGTTGGATGTTGGAGGAAATGTGGGAAAACTGGGACACTACTGCATTGTTGGTGGAGTTGTGAACTGATCAGATCATTCTGGAAAGCAATTTGAAACTAGTCCAAAGAGCTATAAAATTGTGCCTACAGCATACTTTGATCCAGCGATACCACTTGTAGATCTATATCCCAAAGACATCAAAGAGAGAGAGAGAGAGAGAGAGAGAGAGAGAGATCTATTTTACAAAACTAAGGCACTTCTTTTTGTAGTAGCTAAGAATTGGAAACCTAGAGGGGTGACCAACAATTGGGAAATGACTAAACAAGCTGTGATATATAATTGCAATAGAATATTATTACTGTGCTATTAGAAATAATAAACAGGATGATTTCAGAAAAACCTGGAAAGACTTACATGAACTGACACATAGTGAAGTGAACAGAACTAGAAGAGCATTGTACACAGTAATAGCAATATTGTTCAAGAAGAATTGTTAATGACTTAGTTATTCTCAGCAATACCACGATCCAAGACAATCCCAAAGGAGAAATGATGAAGTATACTATCTACCTCCAGAGAAAGAACTGGTATTGATTGAATAAAGATTTTGAAGCATGCCACTTTTCACTTTCATTTTTTCTTTTATTCAAGTCTTTTTGTTCAAAATGACTAATATAGAATTGTTTTGCATATTTGCACATGTATAACCTATATCTGATTGCCATCTCAGGGATTGAAAAGGGGAGAGGGGGGATTGAATTTAGAACTCAAAACATTGAATAAAAATGTTTAAAAAATTGGACAAAAAAAGAAATATTCATTGACCAGTTTTGTGGAAGATGAATTAGAGAAGGAAGAAGCTTGAGGCATGGACATCAATTAGGAGATCATTACAGTAGTCCTAATAGAAGGTGATGAGGGCCTGAACTAGTAGCTATGTAAAGAGAGTAGAGGACAGATGAGAAAAATTGGTATGGTAGAATTGGCAAGTGATTAAATATGGGGGGGGGTGATAGAGAGTAAGGAGCCAAGGATGAGAGTACAAACTTCAGGCCTTATCACCTTCCTTTTCTCAGCCCCTTTCCTAGATTGTTTCAATAGTCTGTTTTCTTGGGGGAAAGGAGAAAAGGAAACCGGGGTTAAATGACTTGAACTAGTAAATGTTTGAAGTGGAATTTGAACTCAGGTTTTCTTCACTTCAGGGTCAGTTGCTCTATTTACTCTACCACCTAGACACCCTATGAGATAATGCAAATTGGAAAAAAAATTATTGCCTCCGGAATAGACTCTTTTGTCTCTGTGTGTGTGTGTGTGGCCGGATTTGAACTCAGGTACTCCTGACTCCAGGGGCGCCCCTGAAATAGACTCTTAAGGGTCCCTATGCTTCAAGTTTAATCCTCTCTAGACTATCCATTGCCACCAAAGTCATCCTCCCTAAGCACAGACATAACCATGTGACTCCCCTTCTTAACCAGTAGATTAATACAGAAGATTCTTATTATTCCTAAGATAAAATATCTGATTAGCTTTGAAAGCCTTTCACAATCTGTCCCAGGATTTCCTGCTCCATTACTATATCTACATTCTGTGATCCCCACACATAACACCCACCTCTCAATTTCAATTTTTTTCTAGCTGTTCCCCAAGGTAGAGGTTTTCCATTTTTTCCCTTTAAACTGCAGTTCTATCACAAATTCTGCATGAAGCCAATCCTCATCTTTCCCAACTGTATTTAGCTACTTTAAATACATATGTTTTTATTTACTTATGTGGCATGCCTCAAAAGTCATAGTGCAATCCTAAACCATTAAAAGTTAGGATTGCACTAAGGTTCTAAGCTATTACAGGTTGTTCAGTCATTTTTCAGTCTTGTTTCAGAGTGACTTGCCCAGAGTCTCACAGCTAGGAAGTATGTGAGTCCAGAGTTGAACTCAGGAAGACTCATCTTCCTGACTCCAGACCCAGCACTCTATCCACTGCATCACCTAGCTATTCCTATTAAACATCAGGACTGCTAGGTGACCCTGGGAGGAAATAATAAACTAATCCAATACCTTTGCCTAGAAAACTTCAAATGAGGTCATGGAGAATTGGGCATGATTGAGCAACAAAAAGCTATTAAAGTCAGAACTTCACAAGATGTTGAGGTTGGCCTGGGTCTATATTGTGTTTTTAGATGTACTTGTCTCCATCATAGAATATAAGCTCTGAGAAAGTGAAACTTGTTTCCTTCTTTGTACTTTGTATTTCTAAGCCGAGCATAGCACCTGCTACATAGTAAGTGCTTAACCAATGATGTTTGTCCTTTGTTCTTGAAGAAGACCATGACATCAGGGAGGTGATGCCATGACAAGCTCATGGATTGGATTTGAATGAGGAGGTGCTGAGCTAAGTCACCACCCTCACTTTCTACTCCAGAGCCATCTGGGTCTATTGGCCAGATAGGAATCAGGATGACTGGAGATGGCCCTGGATGCGAGGCAATCAGATTTAAATGACTTGCCCAAAGTCATACAGCTAATAAGTGCCTGAAGTTGGACTTGAACTCAAGTCCCCTTGATTCCAGAGCTGTTGCTCTATCTTGATTGAATGGAAAAACCACAGTGCCTTGACTTAGGAAGTTAAAAAGAAGTGATTTCATTAGAAACAAAAAAAGGAGTTCCGGACAACATGTTTTGGACATGTTGTATTTGAAATGCTTACAGAGCACACTGAACCAATACTAGAGACATACATAAGCATTTCCTTACAACTTTCTTATCTAAAAAGTTGAAATTGCACTAGCCATGGAAGAAGCATTTGACAAGCACTCTGTATTTCTATTACTACCCTTGGTGTTGAAGAGAGGTTGAATGGCACACATGGACAAGTGGCCATTCCTTGTCAGTAAAGGCTCAGAAGGAAACCCCCTAGATTTATAGATCTAGAGCTATTAGAGACCTCAGAAACCATTTCCCTCATTTTACAGAGTAGAGAAACTGAGGCCCATTGAGTTTAGTGGATTTGCCCAAGATGACACAGAGAGTGAGGCTCAAAAGCTAAATTTGAATCTGAACCTATCAGTACAAGGTCAAGTTTCTTTCCATGGTACCACCTTACTTCCTAAATTCAATTTTATTTTTAAAGTGCCAGTTTGGGCAAATCCTCTAGTCTGAGGGGAGGATAGCTTATCATAAACTGTTAAGTGAAATTAAATGAAATAGGATCCTGTATTTGATGGAAGATATAACTCTCCATTCTTTCCCCAGTTTTGAGTTATGTAAAGTCAGTGGTGCTCAGTCCCATTTCATGTTATTTAGGTGTCAAGAAGCCAACATCAAATTGATTTTGGGTGAGATTTGGTTGAGGGATGAGAGGAAGGGGAATTCAAGGGGATGGGGATGATGGCAGAACAGAAAGGGCATAGAATTCTAGGGATATGAGGATAAAGCAGAATGATCTGTCAACAAAATCTGTCTTCCTCTGAGGTTTTATAGAGCAGACACATTTTTCCATCTCTTTTAATCCTCATCTGACAGAGAGGATTTTCTAGCCATTAAATCATAGCTTTTCTGGGGAAAAAAAAAAAGAAAAAGAACCACTCAGACCCACAAAAGTATCCCATCCCCTCCTTTCCAGTACCTTGTTGTTTTCTGCCGAACTTGGGCAATAGGTGAGGAAGTGGATGGTCAGTTCTGAGGAATGGAGGAAGACCCAGAGGGCATCCTTCCAGGTAAGTGATTGATGCTCTGAGTTTCTTTATCTAATGAGAAACAGTTCTTTGCACAGGCGTGCAGAATATTGTTTTTCTAGCTCCCTGGTCAGTAATTCTGTTTAAAAGATTTTAGTCAAGTGAAGGACTCACCAACAGTTGTCCTGATGGTCAGACTAGCCCCGGGGCACCTCCCAAAAGGGCTTTGAAAATTGCTGCTGAAGTATTTGTTTTCTAAAATTCTACCACAAAGATGGGTTGCTTACCAGGGAAAGGGGAATAAAAGAAAAGGAAGATTATTAGGAAGTTCAAAATAATAAAGGAGGGTATATTTCCTAGTTCTAGAGCAGTAGTTCTTAAAGTGAAGTTGGGGGTCTACTGGGGTCCCTAGGTTCTTTTGGGGAATTCAAAAAGGTCAAATAATTTTCATAATAATAAATAATACATGCTAAATGTTAAAAATTAAAAATAACAAATTATAAATTATAATAAATTTAAATTTCCAATATGGTAAATATCAATTGGTATAATCCACATAAGCAAAAGCTCTTTGGGTAGTGTTCTCTATCATTTTTAAGATTATTGAAGGGATCCTGAAATTAAAAAGATTGACAATTGCTGCTCTAAAGTCCAGAGGGATGTACAGCTGAGTACTATTCAACTACTAATATTTATAATAATAGATAGATTTTTATAGGGCTTTACAGCTTAAAAATGTTTTTCAGAATTGCAGGGTCATGGGATTTTTAGAGCTGGAAGCTACCCTAGGGATCACTAGTTCAACCCTTTTATATTACAGAAGTGGAAACTGAAGGACTGTAGTATGTTAAAAAGGACTGGAATTTGCACTAGGATCTGAAACTCAGTTCTGCCCGCACTGTGAGACCTTGGGTAAGTCATTTTACTTCTTTGGACCTCAGTTTCCTTATTTCCTGTATTTCCTTATTTGAGATAGGGTTATTGACTTGATGATATCTAAGTTCTCTTTCTGCTAAATATATGATAGACAAATTCTGAAATGCCTGGAATCAGTGGATAGACCACTGGCCTTAGTTAGGAGGACTAGAGTTCAAATCCAGCCTCAGACGCCACTTACCAGCTGTGTGACCTTGGGTAAATCACTTAATCCTGATTGCCTCACATCTAGGGCCATCTCCAGTTGTCCTGATTCATATCTACCCACTGTCCTAGAGGGCTCTGAAGGAGAAAGTGAGGCTGGTGACTTAGCACAGCCCCACCTCCAATCCTATCCATATGCTTGTCATAGCATCACCTCTCTGATGTCATGGTCTTTTTTGAGAACGAAGGATGAACATCATCATCTAAGATGCTCAGGGAGATTAGGTGATTTGATTGGCTAAACTCAAACTCCCCAAAAGAAGACAGAATATGAACCCAGGACTCATGGCTTTCTGCCACGGCTTTCTTCTATTAGGTTTCCTTTGTTTCCATAGGCGCAGAAGCTTAGCTGCCTCTGAGCTGCAGGACGTGAACAGACTGGAGATGTTTGCCCTCATCTTGAATGGTGAGTAATCACCAAGCCTCTTCTCCTTCCCTCTTCCCTTCTCCGTCTCCTTCCCTTCCCCCCTTTCCTTTCTCTCTCCCTCTCCCAATCCCCCAGCCCCCTCTCTTTTCCTCCCTCCCCTCCTGTCTTTGCTCTCCTCTCCTCTCCACTTAAACCTCAAGCACTACTTTGACTGTTGCACGCATGCGTAAGAAAACCTCTTAGGAAATTCCTGAAAACCACACAGTTTTTACCCAGCTAGAATGCATTTAACATGGAACAAGTGAAACCGCCACTGGAATATTTCTTTCGGACAAGCTTCCACCAAAAAAAGGGAAAAATATGATGGATGAGTGGAAAGACCATAGAAAAAACAAGCCCTCCAAAAGCAAACACCTCCCTCCTCCTGCCTCCCTCCCACCCCCATCACACCCTACCCCCCCCCCCCCCCCCCCCCCCCCCCCCCCGCCAAATTCAGTCCTTCTTTTTCTGATTTTCTTATTCTCATTTCAGTTATGGATCCATGGCCCTGTGCTCCCCTTTTGATTACACACACAGCATTCTTTCCCTAAAGGTAGTCTCTTCAGATAAACAAAAAGTCCCCAGTAAGTCCCTTATAGCATTCCAAATCCGGTAGGGATTGCACCAGGAGAATTTAGCTCATTCCAGATGAAAAATCTTCTTCCTCGTATGGTCCCTTCCTTCTTCTGGTTTATGAGCTAGATAATAATTACAACTGGAATATCACACTTTTTTTGCACTGGGAGGGAAGGAACACAAAACTAAAGAATTTGAGTCCCTGTCTATTTGTGAAGCAGAATAGCGACAAGGCATTTATTAGAGCAGGAAAAAAACAATAAAACAACAGTAACCTTACTCCTTGCACCATCTTTAATCAGAATTTAGCCAACACCAGTGATGCTGTCTCCATAACGGGCTGGAAGGAGAGAGAGGCAAAAAGAGAGAGACAGAGATACACGGATGTATCCTGTTTCCAAGGAGTTTATGATTTTGAAGAAGCAAATTAGTAATGTAAGAAACTCTCAAAGAAAGGAGACGGTGTGATAAAGTGCTAACTTTAGTGATATGAGCAATATTACACTTAGTATGTGGCATAGACAGGAAATACAAGATGACCTCCTCAAAGCAAGTGAAGTGTAAATCAAAATCGATCTGTGAAATCTAAGGGGGACAGGGAGGTACCCAAGGAAAGAAAGAAACCTCAGAAAATCAATGAAGGGGAAAGAACCTTGAGTTGGAAACAAAATGGTGGTCATTTAAATTGGCCCAACAAATAGATATTCAATAGGTGAATGGAGAGGTTAGAAAGACATTTCAGACCTTGGGAAAGGGATAAACAAAGGTAGAAGAAAGGAAAGTGTTAGGTAGGGCATGGTCATAGGTCCCAAAAAGGGATGTAGAAAATATCATTTAGCTTCCAATTGATTCTTGAGTTCATATCTAGCAGTGTTTCTAGAATCCTGGACCCAGAGTTCTTCCTACTACTGGAAATGAATTCCACATCTTAGGCTTTTCAGCTAGTATCCTCTTGATATTTAGGAGCTTGCTCTGTTTCTTACTACTGACAAGTGGCACAATGATCTATACAAGGGCAGAGCAGACACAGAGGAAAAAGTCTCTGATTTTCAAACCATTATGCCTCCTCTGGCTTCTGGCTCCTCTCTCTCTCTCTCTCTCTCTCTCTCTCTCTCTCTCTCTCTCTCTCTCTCTCTCTGTAACCTAGAATCTTTCAGCTGAAGTATCAAGTGGTCAGATGTTTGTCATTTTTTTCTCATTATGTATTCACGGACTTTTCTAGCTCAACATATTTATGAAAGGAACCCTTACCCATTACTGATATGTGATCAATAGACCTCCAAGGAAAAGATGCCATTTTTTCTCTAGGCAGTCCATTCTACTTTTGAATATCTCTGATTATTGGGAAGCTTTTCCTGATATCAGTCTTAAATTTGTCTCTTTGCTACCTCTTATTGGTATCTCTATTCTCATCATTCTTCAGGAGATCTTTCTCTGTGTCTCAGCTGTTAATGTCTCCTTCTCTGAGATGACCTTCTATTATTCCTTATTAAGCTCATTCTATAATTCTCATCCTTTCTCTATATTTCAGTCCTTCAAATATTTGAAGACAACTATCCTGTCTCTTCCTCTTTGCTAGTCTTTTGGTCTCTCCAGGATAAACATCCTTCATTCTTTCCATCTTCATCTGACCTGGACTCAAGACCCTTCCTCATTCTGGTTGTCGTTCCCCTGATAATCTTCAGCTTTTCAATGTGCTATGCCTGAAGTCAGGAAGAATTAAATTCAGCTTCAGACACTTTAATAGCTGTGCAACCCTGGACAAGTCACTCAACCTCTGTTTGCCTCAGTTACTTCAACTGTAAAATGGGAACAAAATTTCACAGTTGTGAAGATCAGATGAGATAATATTTGTAAAATACCTGGTACATTGAAAGCACTTACTTAATAAGTGCTTATTCCTTTCCTTCCCCCCTATTTTCTGAAACCATGGAATCTAGGATTGAACACAATAATCTGTCTGACCACTGCAGAGTCCTTGATCTCGTGTTAACTCTTTCTCCCTTGCTAAAGAGTCTTGTCACTCCTGTTTATCAATTTACTTTATCACTGTTCACTGGTAGTTAATGAAAGTTCCAATAATTTGGGGAAGGGAGGGGAAGCAGACAAAACAAGATAATACCAACAATTCTCCTCAGCAGAGAAAATTGTATTTTTCTTTCTTTTTTCTTTTTGACATCTGTAATTTTTCTTCCTTTTTCTTCCTTTTTTTTTTTTAGGTTTTTGCAAGGCAATGGGGTTAAGTGGCTTGCCCAAGGCCACACAGCTAGGTAATTATTAAGTGTATGAGGTCACATTTGAACTCAGGTCCTCCTGACTCCAGGGCCAGTGCTTTATTCACTGTGCCACCTAGCTACCCCTGACATCTGTATTTTTAAAAGTGAACTGAACTAGTCTCTAAAGTAAGAGAGGGGAAAAATGAAAAAAAAAACCCAAGAAGAAAGTTGTCCAATTATAGGGCATAGGAATCATCTTGAGATCCTTCTAATCTAGTTATAAGTAGTCAGCAAAGCTCCCAGGGTTCATTGGTCCCATTCCACCTAAGGAGCATCTTCTAGGCAGATTGGTGCCTTCTCTGCATTTTGTAATCTTAGAAAGGTTCCTGAGTTGACAGTGTGATCTGACAGTCCCTCCCCTCTACCCAACTGAATGCATCTTTAGCTATCCTATGTGAAACATATGTTCCAGGAATAAGGAGGACTGAGGATGTGCCCTGATCAGAACATCTCTAAATTATTGTGTTGAGTTCTAGATGGTTGCGTTTAGGAAGATCAGGAAAACTGTCCTAGGAAGGCAGCCAGAATTCTAAAGGACCTTGAGTCTTTGCATGTGAAGATTGAGTGAAGGAACTGTGGATGCTTAGTTTGGAGAAGAGAAGACTCAGGAGGGACATGACAGCTGTCTTCAAGTTTTTGAAGGATTTTGTACTGAGGAGGGAGTTGTCTTAGCCTATTTGCCTTCAGAGGGCAAAATGGGCAGAATGTTGCTAGAACGAACATTGAAACTTGATTCCAGGAAAAGCTTCCTAATAAGTTGAGGTACCTAAAAGTGGGTAGAATGGACCACCCAGGGAGAAAGTGGGTTAGCACTCCTTGGAAGTTCTTAAGAAAAGATTGGGAAAAAACCACTTATTTCTAGGGAATTTTATTTTGGGGGTTATGAATTGTACTAGATGACCACTAAGGCTCAGTCTAAATCTAAAAATTCTAGGATTTTTTTTTTTTTGGTCTGTTGAAAGAGTAATTTTTAATGACTGTTTCATCTTAAAAGTTTGCTGTTCAGTTGTTCAGTCACATAGAGATAATAAAAATAGAAAATTTAAAAACAAAATATGCCAATACTTTTAAAGATACAAAATCATTACATTTCAAAGGTTTTTCTTTCCAATACAAGATTCTACCTAAGATAAAAACAGATAAGTTATAATTAGGGTGCTTCTGACTTTTTAGTAACCTCAGTATTTTTTTATTTTACTATTCCCTCACCTCCTTCCCAAGTCTATTACACTTTAAGCTAAAAGTCAATAAGCTGCTATTAGGTACATTTAAGTTCCATCTTGAAGGTAGGGACTATGTTTTATTAATTTTTCTATTTCCCCTCACAATCTAACATAATACTTTGCTTTAAGTAGGCACTCATTAAATGATTATTCAAATTCTTGTTGAATCTTATAAATTCATTTACCCTAGGTATTAAAGACTTAATATATAACACCTCTCAAGAGTATCACATTTGCATTTTAAAAGCAAGGAAGATAGTCTTAACCAGAAGGACTAATCTCATCAATGGTGGAGAAGTGGGGGAGGAGGTCTCTTTTCCTAAATTAACACACCATTAGGTATGGCTTTCTTCAACTACAGATAAAACTAATCCTGATTTCCAGTTTCATATATCAACAATTCAGAGAGGAATCATGGAATAGGAGATGAGAGCTGGTCTCAAAGTTAGGAAGAACTGAATTGAAGACCCATTTCTCAGACCTGCTGACAGTGTAGCCTTGGACAAATCTTTTAATCTATTAGTGATCTAGATAACTTTCTAAGACTACAAATTGCAAAGAAAATGCTATTTTGTACAGGCAGTTTCTTCACCAATAAGTTCTCTATACTATGGAAAAAGAGTTCAGTTTTCTATCCTTGATTATCATAATCTGCCTGGGGAAGACTTGCAGACTAGAAAGCAAGGTAAATTGATTTCTTGATTCCAACTGGCCCATTACTGTGGTTGATTAAAGCTCTCTTGGGAAGGTTCAAAACTACAATTCCTGTCCAATCCCTAGAAAGATACTTGGTTGGTTTCTATGCCGAAAGCTAATTGGGAGACCACAGGTGGTTTTTGAAGGTAAATATATGTGGTCAGTCCTTGACAGTGCTAAAGAAATTCTCTTTTGTTTGAGAATTCCACTCTAGGTCTCAACCCAAAGGCCAGTGGGGGATGGGGTAGACAGATGTGGATGGGACAGCTTACAAAGCTGTTGATGACAGCTTACAAAAGGGGTTGAATAAATTAAAAAAAACCAACAAACCCAGAAATTTAAACCCTCCCACTTGCTATTTTGACTTTATGAGGTTCACAAATAATTTAAAAACAAATTAAATGAAGACACACTCTAAATCTGTGGTTGGAAATTGCCTGAGTAATTATTCCCTTAGCTAACCTTGAGAGGAGGGGAAAAAACTCCACACATATAAAAACGTATGAACTGTGGAAAGTGGAATGGTTCAGCTGGTATGGATTAAACATGTTCCTAAAGGGGGAAAAAGCAGGGATGGTGTTTGCTGCTCTCCACAGGCTATTAAGTGTACCACCACCAAGAAACAAAACCAAGAATCCATCAGGGGAGAAAAAAATTCTACTGAGCTGTGGGGAGCTATTCGTTTTATGCTCTGTATTTAATATCACACTATACAAACCCTTTTTAATTGCTTTCATCAGTCCGCTTGCAATCAGAAGGAAATTTAGCATTACCTAATTTAATTTCTTGATTGCAGAGTCTGTACAGTACTTGAAGGATTCTCATATGAGAAAATTTATCATCGTTACAGTTATTAGTGACAACTCATTGTTCTCAAGGTGATACTAGTGGAGTGCAGGGCTCTAACCAGTCCTACCAGTAGCAAGCATTTCAAGGTAGGCCTGGTGAGAACTGGCTTCTAGATTTAGAAGGGCTTTACACTGGAGGCTTGGCATGGAGGTGTTGCCAATTACATCCACCAAGGGAGTACCCATATAACTATGAAATCCCAGATCCTTGAAGTATTGAAATATTAGTGTTTTCAGTGTTGCTAAGACAATGTGGAATAGTGACCAGAAAGTGAAGAAGTCTAGAATTCAAGTCCTATCCTGTTCTATGTTGGCTGTGTGATCCCATGCAAGCCACATAATCATTCAGTGTCCCAAGACAATTCTTTAAAATTATTAGAATGCAAGTTCCTCAAGAACAAGTTTACATTTTATCTTTCTTTATATCCCTAGCACTCAGGAGAATATTTGGCTCACAAGAGGCATTTAATAAATACTTATTGATGAAGATCATAACATGTAGAGTAAACAGGAGTTCCCTACTGTCCCAATGATATCATAACTCTGGACAAAACAAATATATAACAAACCCTTACTCATAGATGACAGTATCTTATACTTTTAACTTCAAAAAGGTGATTTTACAATATAATTTCATTTCAACCATAAAACAAAGCTATATTAGAATGATTCACTTTTAGGAAGAAATAACCTTGTTATTTAGTTGTTTCTAATTCTTCATGACCCCATTTAGGGTCTTCTTGGCAAAGATACTGGAGTGGTTTGCCATTTTGTTCTCCAGTCCATTTCACAAATGAGGAAACCCAGGAAACAGGGTTAAGCGGCTTGCCCAGGGTCACACAGCTAGTATGTGTCTGAGCCCAGATTTGAATTCAGGAAACTGAGTTTTCCTGACTCCAGGTCTTGTACTCTCTTCTCTAGTCACCTAGCTGCCCCAAGGTATTAATGGAGATATTAATTCCTTCATCTTCTTGATAGGTTTGAATTCTCTTTGTCCTCTTTGCCACTAGCTCAAGTTCAGGGCTAGTTTGAATACCTGAACAATGGCCTTACACTTGGGCTTTAAAAAGGCTTATTTTATGACAAGATAGAACAGTAAGGAGCTTCACATATGGCACATCCAAGGAAGTGCAATGTACTCCTGGGAAATCCATACATCCAGAAGGAGACACAGAATGAATGACTCAGTCCTGCTTTGCTTCAATCCAGTTCACAAACAAGTCAAGATCTTATCCATATCATGTCATTAGTCCTTTTGAGAAGGAAAGACAAATATCATCAACAGAATGAGAGAGAGCATGGAGGCATAGAAGGAGCCAGGAAGCTGACAGATGGAATCAGGAAGGAGTACTAGTTTGATAGGGAACTGCATCATCTTAATGCCACCTGGGTTTCTTCTATTCATTGAGTCATAAGAGAAAATGGCACCTATCACAAGAAAAGGGTTGCTTAACTCTCTTCCTGGCAATCTTGTATTTCTTCCATGCTTGTGTATATGTGTGTGGACTCAACTCTATGGTACTACAAGTCTGGAAGATTATGAGGTACTGGGAGAAAGGGGTGCTTGCTTCCAGAGGGAAGCGTTGTTTGATTTTCTATTAACCTTGAGTTCCTTCACAGTTTTAGGGGAAAAATGGTTTATAGAAAAAACTGAGACCATTCACCATCAACTCCCTTCTCTCCCTTTTCCTTCATCTCCTATCACTCAAGTGCCTTCTGTCACTATCTCCACCCTGGTCTCTGTGTCTCATGATGAAGTGATCTTATTCGTTACTAAGGTAAACCCCTCTTAACTGTTCAAATGATCCCATTCGATCTCACAGATTTCCCCTCAGTCCTCCCCACTCTTTCATTTGTTTTTAGTTTCTCCCTCTTTACTGGCTCATTTCTTATTGACTACAAATATACCCATGTCTTCGTATTCTTAGAAATCCTCTTTCCATTGTCCTATTTTTCTTATGCTCTTTGTAGCTAAACTCTTTGAAAAGGTTGTCTACATTAGAGACCTCCATTTTCTCCCCTTTCATATTCTTCTTAACTCTTATAATCTGGCTTCTGACCTTACCGTTTCAAATTACTGGTATTTCATTGTATTGCCTTGAGGGAAACCTTTTTGTAATCCCCCTCCCCCCATGATAAGACACAGGGCCTGGAACATTTGTTGTTCAATCCTTTCAGTCAAGTCCTACTCTTTGTGACTCCATTTGGGGTTTTCTTGACCAAGGTACTGGAGTGCGTTGCCATTTTTCTTCTCCAGTCCATTTTATGGATGAGGAAACTGAGACAAACAAAGTCAAATGACTTGCTTACATGGGAAGTGAAGGCCCTTTCAGATAAGAGATGAATTTTGATGATTCCAGAAGATCAAATAAAAGAGGGTGGGAGGAGGACAAACTATAGAAATTATTTTTAGAGGCATTCAGAGTTGAACTAGGTTTATGAGAAGCCAAAGATGCAGCAGTTGGCCACTGTTTATTATTGTTACTTCTATGACCAGAGCCATTACCAGCAATCTTAGTACCTGGTAAAGGAACCCCAAAACAAACAGCAAATGTGGTATCTACAGCAAACAACATGAGTGGTATCTTTAAATAAAATTTTAAAACAAATACAAGTGGGTTTTGGGCTAAGGAGAGACCCTGGGCTACCCTGAGCCTGCTGGAGGAAGGAACCAGATGGTTTGGGGAAGTTTTTGGAAATTATATCCAAGCCTGGAATTCCTGAGGGCAATTCCTCTCCCTCATTCCCATCAAATCTTAAACAGACTACCTCCATCTCTTCTCTGGCACTTGTTCCCTTCTCTCCTCATCCTAGATTAGACCCTTATCACCTTTCACCTGGGCTATTACAATAACCCCTTATTTGGTCTCCCATCCTCAAAACTCTTCCAACCCAATCTGGCCTTCCTGTGGAGGCCACAATTCTGACCAGGCTATTCCTTTGTTCAATGAACTCTATGGTTTCCTGTCACCTCTGTGACAAAACGCATTTAATTCAATTCACAACTTGCTTCCAGTCTATCTTTCCAGGTTTATTATACATTATTTTCTTCAGACAGTCTGTAAACAATTCAGCCTAACTGGCATGCCTCTCACTTTTCCTCACACAAAATCTTCCATTTCCTTTAAACTTATGTCTTCTCTTGCCTCCATCTTTACCAATCTTTCATTTCCTTTAAAGCTCAGCTTAGATATCTTCTTAAGTAAGTCTTCCATGATAGATACACTCACCTGCTAAGTCCTTCACTTACATTGTGGGTATATTAATTAATTAATTTATTTATTATTATTTATTAACTTTATAATATTTATTAAAATATATTTGTGCAAATATACACACACATTTATGCTATTTCCTATTTAGAATGTAAACTCCTTGAGGGGAAGGACATTTCATTTTTTTTCTTTGTATCACCAACACAAATCACAGTACATTTAATAAATACTTATTGCCCAACTGATTAAGAAATTCCTGGGGTGGCTAGATAGTGCAGTGGATAAAGCACCAGCCCTGGAATCAGGAGTACCTGGGTTCAAATCTGGTCTCAGACACTTGATAATTACCTAGCTGTGTGGCCTTGGGCAAGCCACTTAACCCCATTGCCTTGCAAAAACAAAAACAAACAAACAAACAAAAAAGAAATTCCAGAAATCTGACAGTAATTTGTGAACAGCACACAATCCCATAGAAGTTAGATAGAATCTGGACTGTTCCAGTGGCAAGTTGTAAGGTTGTGAAAATTCTTTTCTAGTTATAAAGAAAAGTTTGATGTATTCCTTGGAAAGATAGAAAATTTTAAAAATAAAAACAACTAGCATCTCTATTCTACTACAAGGTTTGCATGGGATTTTACAAATATCTCAACTTTGGGAGACAGGTATTATTATTATTCCCATTTTACAGATGAAAAAACTGAGGCAGAGAGCAGTTAAGTGACTTGCCCAAAGTTATTACACAGATAGTATCTAGAGATGGATTAGAACTCAAATCTTCCTAACTTCAATTCTAGTTTCTTTAGTTGATTACTTTCATTTGGTTTTAAAAAGAAGTATAATTATTGGAAAACTTATCAATAAGGATAATAATAATGTTTGATCTATGAATCAGAGATTCTATAGATACAGTCTTGGCATATCCATTAGCTTAGATTTCTATGTGGGATTCATGTCCATTCCCAGAAAATTTCCATAATAAATCCAGTGTGCCATAACCTCCCCTGCTTCTTTTAATTATAGTGAATACTAGTAAAATTCTTGGGCTTTTCATCTATTTTCCCCTTTCTTAATCTTTGGACCAAATTATCATTCATATGAAGCTATAGGCCACCTAGGCCCACCCGTGTGTCTTTTTTATTGCTATTTATGTTACTTGACATTTTGATTCTTCTGAGATGCTCATGTTCCCTGAGTCATCACCATTTATAACTTTACTGGGAAATGTTGCTAAAATTTATGGGTTTTTGTAATAGGGAGCATTGAAAACAATTTCCCAAATGTCTATTCTGGTCATTTTCCAAATGCTTCCTTCCTCTCATCATTTTTGGGCTAAACTCATTGTCCATTTGAAGTGCCCATTCAGGATACATACAGGACGATACAAGCATGCACTATATATATGTATATATATATATATACATATATATATATATATATACATATATATACACACACACAGTTAAATCACCAATGCATTCAAGAATCAGATCCATAAGGAAGAAAGAAAACATTAGAAATAACAAAATTACACAATACATTCAACTGCCCATTCAACTGCATATTCAAATGTGGGTATTGCCTCATTTTTCAGGTAAGTCCCACCTATCCACCCAGAATGGATGATTAGACTGATTTCTTTCAAATGCCTGTGAATTTAGTTGAGGAGGCTTTCCTGATGTCCTTTGTGACTAAGGGTTTTTGGAGAATCTCATCATTTTTTTTTAATTAAAGATTTTATTTATTTTGAGTTTTACAATTTTTCTCCAATCTTACTCCCCCCCCACAGAAAGCAATTTGTCAGTCTTTATTTACATTATTTCCATGTTGTACATTGATCCAAATTGAGTGTGATGAGAGAGAAATCATATCCTTAAAGAAGAAACAAAGTATAAGAGATAACAAGATCAGACAATAAGATAGCAGTTTTTTTCTAAATTAAAGGGAATAGTCCTTGAATTTTGTTCAAACTCCACAGTTCTTTATCTGGATATAGATGATATTTTCCATTGCAGATAGCCCCAAATTGTCCCTGGTTGTTGCACTCATGGAACAAGCAAGTCCATCAAGGTTAATCATCACCCCCATGTTGCTGTTAGGGTGTACAGTGTTTTTCTGGTTCTGTTCATCTCACTCAGCATCAGTTCACACAAATCCATTCAGGCTTCCCTGAATTCCTGTCCCTCCTGGTTTCTAATAGAACAATAGTGTTCCATGACATACATATACCACAGTTTGCTAAACCATTCCCCAATTAAAGGACATTTATTTGATTTCTAATTCTTTGCCACCACAAACAGGGCTGCTATAAATATGTTTGTACAAGTGATGTTTTTACCCTTTTTCATCATCTCTTCAGGGTATAGACCCAGTAGTGGTATTGCTGGATCAAAGGGTATGCACATTTTTGTTGCCCTTTGAGCATAGTTCCAAATAAGAGAATCTCATCATTGATACCAAATGCTCCTTTCCATGAAAATATTAAATATTTTCTTATTTTGTACATCACTTTATCACAAAATTAAATATCCCCAATTCCTTCTTCCTCAACCTTGAACTTTTTTTTTGTTTTTTGTTTTTTGTTTTTTATTTGTTTTCCAATTACATACGATAGTTGCTACCAGTCATTTTCTTTTGGCAAGGTTTTGAGTATTACAGTTTTTCTCCCTCCCTCCCTCCCTCCTTCCCCCCTTCCTCCAATAGAAGGCAATCCAATATAGGCTTTAATTGCATCCATGATAAACACAGATCGAAATTGAATGTGTTGTGAGAGAAGAATCAGATCCATAAGGAAGAAAGAAAACATTAGAGATAACAAAATTACACAATACATGTCAACTTTAAAAATTGAAGATAATAAACTTTGGTCTTTTTTTAAACTCCACAGTTCCTTCTCTGGATACAGATGGTATTCTCCATCATAAATTCCCTAAAATCATCCCTGATTATTGTGCTGATGGAATGAACAAGTGCATTATAGTTGATCATCTCCCCATGTTGTTGTTAGTATGCATAACATTCTTCTGGTTCTTCTCATCTCACCCAGCATCAGTTCATGCAAATCTTTCCGGACTTTCCAGACTTTTCTGAAATCCCATCCCTCATGATTTTTAATAGAACAATAGTGTTCCATCTCATCCATATACCACAGATTGTTCAGCTATTCCCAACTGATGGACATCCTCTCAATTTCCAATTTGTTGCCACTACAAACAGAGCTGTTATGTATATTTTTGTACATGTGGATTTTTTACCCTTTTTCACAATCTTTTCAGGGTATAGACCCAGTAGTGGTATTGCTGGATCAAAGGGTATGCACATTTTTATAGCCCTTTGAGCATAATTCCAGATTGCTCCAGAAAGATTGGATGAGGTCACAGCTCCATCAACAATATATTAGTGTCCTAGATTTCCCACATCCCCCCCAACATTGATCATTATCCTTTCTGGTCATATTGACTCATCTGAGAGGTATGAGATTTGACCTTGAACTCTTGACTATTCTCTTACCCACCTTCTGCATGCTCTCTAACTTATTAATGTCCTTCCTAACATGTGATGGACACATCTGAACACAATACAGTACACTAGATGTGAAAAACCCTCTTCTGCAAGATGGCCTTTCAGCTTAGAAACAGCTGTGTGGCTAAGGTAGTGTGGCAAGAACTAAGAACCTACCTCTTTTTTTCAATATATATATATATATATATATATATATATATATATATATATATATACATACAATGAGATCTAGGGTTATATTGACTATTTTGGTTGCCATCTTGTATTATTGACTCATACATGAGTACACAAAAATGTTCACATCCCTCTCATATCAACTGCTATCACATAGTATAATGGACAAGGTGCTAGACTTAAGTTCAGTTCCTGTCCTAGACAGGATGGAACCCTGGGTAAGTGACTTAACCACTCACCCTTATTTTCTTTATCTATGGAATGGGGATAATAATAGTACCTAAGGCTATTATGAGGATCAAATGAAATAATGCTTTGTAAACTGCTTTATGAATGTGAGATAGTTTTATTCAACATATTTATCTCCATCAAATTTCTTTTTATAAGATCTGGCCTATCAATATTTCTAGATATTGGTTCTGTAATCTACCATTTTAGTTATACTAGTTTTGTGTCCTCTACAAATTAGATAAGCAAGCCTTCATCTAAGGCATTCTATAAAAAATATTCAATAATATAGACCAAGAACAGATTCTTAGGATTCAGCATTAGAATTTTTTCTTGGGGAGGCTAGGTGGTACAGTGGATAGAGCACCGGCCCTGGAGTCAGGAGTACCTGAGTTCAAGTTTGGCCTCAGACACTTAATAATTGCCTAGCTGTGTGGCCCTGGGCAAGCCACTTAACCCCATTGCCTTGTAACCCCCCCCCCGGCCAAATAAAAAGCATTTTTCTTCCATTTTGACCTTACTCTATTAAAGTCTACTTTGGGAGTCCAGTTAGTCAATTAGTTCCAAATTTATCTAACTTTATTCTTATTGATTCCACATTCCAGTGAAATACCAATTTTTCCCTGAACTTGAGACTTCATCTTCTACAAATTTTTGCAAGCCATTTCCCCACTCCTAAAATGAGCTCATTCCTTATTGAAATCTTTCAGAATCTTTGTCTTTCTTCAAGGTTCAATGCAAGTACAATTTGTTCATTGAAACCTTTGTCTTTGAGTAAACAGCATTTTTAATTTTTTAGAGATTATAGTGTTCTAAGATTTGCACAAAATATATCCTCACTGATTGAGAAATAACTGAACAAATTGCCTATAAACATAATGAACTTTTATTAGTGTGTGAAGAATGATTAATATGAAAAATTAATTAATTAAAAAGTAATTAATATGAAAAATTCAGAGAAACATGGGAAGACATCTTTGAAATAAAGTAGGGTAAAGTAAGTAGAGCTTAAAGAACTATCTACACAATAACTAAAATAAACAACTGGGTGATTCAGAGGATAGAACACTAACCCTGAATCTTAGTTCAAATCCGGCCTCAGACACGTCCTATCTGTTTAACATTGGTCAAGTCACTTAACCCTGATTGCCTCAAAAAAAAAGTAAATAAAGCCATCATTGAAACAACAAAATTCTAGTTAAGTACAACAACCAATATTAATAGCATATTTTAGTTCAACAAATTTTATTAAACATTTATTTTATATAAATTCTCATGGTTGATATAAAGGAAATATTTCCTGCCTTTAAGATGCTTACATTCTATGAGAGAGATGAAAATGAACACTGCTAAGTGTATATAACATTTCTATCCATTCATGTTGGGCAGTTTCCTAAAAAGACAATCCTGTGATGCTGTGTACATGAAAGGAGAGGACTTCTAATTAGCTTAGAGATCTTTGGCCCAATGATACTGAAATATATGTATATGCAAAGTAGGATATATAGCATATGTGTGTATGTGTATATATTTATATATGAAGATAGGACTTCAGATTGTTGGAGAAGGAAGTTATTGAGAGGCAATGGAAAGAGTTTTGAACTATGGATAGTCACCCAGAACATGTGGGAAAACCAGTCTTCAATAGTGCCTACAATGTAAGATTGCTAAAAGTGGACCTCAAACATCTCCTTGTCCCCTTCTCCATTATTCTCTTTTCTTGGGAACTGAGATCTTATTTATTTCTGAAGAGCTTATTTACTCATGTGAATACTTTCAATATTCTAAAATATACTTTATCAGTTTCTACTTATTCACTTTGATAAAAAGTTTTACTAATTTTTTTATGAATCTTTTTGATTCATAGTATATATTTTTTTGTTTCAGTGTATATTTGGTGGGAGTCAAGAGTGAGCTAACTATGGACCTTTCCTTGAGATTAATCAGGAAAGGTGACTTTTAATCTGAACCCTTTTGTCATATCTCTAGATTACAGATAAATTAAATATATGATAGATATAATTTTAGCTCAAAATCTCTTGGACATAATAGAATGATATCTGTCCTTTCCTAGCTTGATTTTTAGGACCTCTTTAACTTTTCTCAAAGGGTGGAAATTATAGTCTCCCTTGAAGTACTGGACCAGATCTCAGATTAAATATTTGGAAGGCCACACATAAATTGACTTTCCTCTTCTCTCCTTTCTTCCCCATCTCTCTCAGTTTCTCTCTGTCTCTGTTTCTCTTCAACCAAATCAGAAGAGCTAATATTTTATTGATATGCCTTAATGTGAATTCTAATTTAGTTTATCATATTTTGAGTTTAGGGGCCACACTTGAATAACAGTATGCTGGTAGCATTGCCTTTTTAATGCAATCTAAGGTTGTATTTGGGATAATGATTCCTAAAGGGATATCCTAGGTCTCAACTGCAAACTACCATTCTTGCCTTAATTTTTTTTTATTTTATTTTTTTATTTAAGGCAAGATTTTATTTAAGACTTGCCCAAGGTCACACAGCTAGGCAGTTATTAAGCATCTGAGGTCAGATTTGAACTCAGGTCCTCCTGACTCCAGGGCCAGTGCTCTATCCACTGAGCCACCTAGCTGCCCCTCCCTTGCCTTAATGTTACTTCATTTTCCAAAAGGTAAAGGTAGTTGCAATGGGAACTGTGACTTTGGAACTGATTCTCACTGATAAAGAGGAACTGGTGTCTGGGGAAATGAATCTTGTTGGGGAAGTGAGTACTACCTTAGCATTTGTGGAAGAGGAGAATAAAGGTGGATACAGTCTGACATGAATCCAAATTCTGGGGAAAGGAAATGTCATATATTTCAGAGAAAGAATTGGTATGAGGTCATTGACCAAATTGGTTTTGTGGGAACTCAATCCAGGAAAGATGGGAAGGTGGAAAAAATACATCATGAAGAAGAGGAAAAAATGGAGTTGTCTTTAAACCTTGATGTAAATATACCAAGAACTAGCTGATTTAGATTTTAAAAACATATGCAGAAGATAACCTTTAATGAAGGATGAATACAAAAGCAGATTTAAGAATCTTTAAAAATAATATTAGGAATGCCAAAGTTTAGAGAGAAAGTTGGTAAGCAAATAAATCAATGATCATAAAAGGATTTTTAAATGTTATATTGAAAAATAGAGGAAGATTAAAGAAGGGACTCCTTGTTCAAGGAGGCCCAAAGTCCACTGGGCAATGAGTCAGGAAAACTTATCTTCGTCAGATCAAATCTGGTCTTGGACACTTAAGTCACTTAACTCTTAACCTCACTTTCCTTATCTGTAAAAGGAGCTGGAAAAGGTTATGGCAAACCTCTCCAGTATCTGTGCTAAGAAACTCCAAATGGGGTTGAAAGAATCAAATGTGACTGAAAAATGACTGAACAATAATACAAGAAAATACAAAATGAAGCATTCATTTGGGTAAAAAAACCAAACTAAACCAAAATGGGCAGAGGTTAAGTGACTTGCCTAACAACTAAAAATGATAGAACAAAAATGGATAATAGGAAATTAATATCCAAGTTAAGAAGACAGTAAGAGAATCATCTCAGACACACACACACACACACAAACACATGTGCCCAATATGTAAAATGTATAATGCATGAGTATATACATATCTATTCTTTATTTGCAGACATGCATATAAATGGTGATTCTTTTACTATAATATGGATTTTGTGATTTTCATATATAATATACATACACATGTGAGAGATACATATATGTTTGTACAAACATACACGCAACTTTTTTTATTCTTTAAAGAATTGCTGTATGTGACATTGAGACAATTTCAGTAATCTTTGAAAGAAATTACTGGGCATGTTTTCCTCATTTTTAAAATAGAGAAGTAATTTAATACTGAAACCCAGATACCAGTGAACTTGGCTTCAATTTTTGGGAAAATTATAGAATATATTATTAAAAGGATTCTCACTCCTAGGAAGCAGTGACCATGAAAAGTTCTAATGAGTTAAGCAGAAATAGATTATGCCTCATTTCCTTTTTTTGAAAAGATTACTAATCTGGTAGATAAATGCAATGCTGCTAGAATATCTTACCTAGATTATAGTCAAGCCTTTTCTGCCATTTTGGTGAACAAGTAGGCAGATGGGAGTTAAGGTGGATGTGGATGTTATTGAAATAGTTTGAATGTCCAGACCCAGAATCCTCATTGTATGTCACTTTGCTGATATCTTGTTTTACTTCAGCTATCTATAACTGGCTCTGTATACTATTTAAAATTTGTATCAATAACTTGTATAAAGTCATAAATGGCATGTATAGATCATTTGCAAATAATAGAAACCAAGGTTTGTACAGGTTGAATGTCAAATTTAGGACCCTAAAGAAATCAACATTCTAGAATTCTGGACCAGATCTAACAAGGGAAAATAAAAAAGGGATCATTGTAAATATAAGCTGCCTCACAAGGTGTAGGATGTTCCCCAGTACTTGAGGTCTTTACGCAAAGGCTAAATGTTGACTTGTCAGGTTTGTTGTAGAGACAAGTCTTGTTTAGTTAGAAATTGGATTAGGTCAACTCTGAGGTTCCCTCCAGGGCTGAGATTCTATGAAAAATGGGGAAGGCTGGTAGACAGTAGCTCATTTAAAAAAAAAAGACTGTTGGTTTTGTTTTGTTTTGTTTTTTTTGGTGGGCTGAAAGCTCACTATGCATCCACCTGAGTTATGGAAGCAAAATAGGCTTCTGCAGTCAGGTTGCATTTGGGGAAGTACAGAGTTCAGAACTAGAAAGATGATTGATTCTCTATGGTCTGTCCTGGTTTATTGCATTTGTTCCCTCTAGGCTATTATACTTCAGAAACAATACTGATAAACTGGAGAGATTCAACAGTGTGGTGATCAGGATGGTTGAGGGTTCTTTAAGGATTCCTGAAAGGAACTGGGAATGCTTAATTCTGAGGAGGGATATGTGGGAGGAGGGAAAGGTGATTTGGAATGATTGCTATCTTCAGTGGTTTCACAGAGTTTGGCTTGTTCTCCTTGAACCATATGAAACTGCTTCTCCACTAAGCTGCTTGACTGCCCCAATGAGCAGAACTTCTAGTCTTCTTATACATTTCTCATTTCTACTCATTCTGTAGTCCAGATATATACTCATTTATTTCTATTTGCTGTCCCTCACACACCTCCCATTATGGTGTCTTTGCTATCCCTCATGTATGAAATGCTCTCCCTCCTCATGTCTGCCTCTTGGAATCGCTTGAAACCCCTCATGGAATCACAGACTCTCAAGGTTGAAAGAGATTTTAGAGGTAATATAGTCTTACTTATTTCTTCTCCTAACAATAATTAATAATAACAATAATAAATATTCAAATAACTTTTTTTCAGGTTTGAAAAACCCTTTACCTAGGGTTTCTCACTTGATCCTCACACCAATCCTTTATTTTTATTTTACAGATAAGGAAACTGAAGTGTAGAGAGATCAAGTCACTTACTTGTCCAGGGTCACAGAGCTCTAATTGTCATATTTCTGGATTTGAACTCAGGTCTCTCTGATCCCACAACCAGTGCTCTCTAATGCACAACCTAGCTGTTTCTACATGAAGAAAAAAGTCCTCTGAGAAAACTCAACAAGTAGTGATTTAGCTTTTGCTTTAAGACTTCTTTGAGGAAGGATTTTAGTACCTCCCCCAAAACAGTTCCTTCTACTTCTAGGCAGCCCAACTTGATAGGAAGTTACAGCTAAAGTTGTATGTAAAAGGTTTTTTTTTTCAGCTTCTACCATCACTGCTAGTTCAAGTAATCACTCAATCAACTAATAAACATTTTTTTTGGTACATACTATCTTTTAGGAATGTAGTTTTAAGATTTCCAAAACAGAACTTATCATCCCCCCCCCCAAATCCACCCATCCTGCAAATTTCTCTATTTGTCACATAAATAAAATAAATTGGCATTCTAACAAGGAATTCCAAACACAAAATAAAATATAAACACTTCTATAATGTCACAGAATATAAGTCCTTCTCTATATCACACCTTGAAAGTGTGGGTTAATCCTCATAATATTTCTTTAGGTTTGCTCTTGCACAAGTAGGTCTAAGTTCCCAGAAATAAATCATCAGTCATTCCATCAATAAACACTTATTAAGTACTTACCATGTCCCAGAGACTGTGCTAACAGTTATATTTCAGTTCTCATTTAATCCCTAAGGTCTAAGGGATAACCTTTGAACACCTCATCCAATGTGTCTCCTACCCTAGTCATTCACATCAGTGACACCCACAATAGGCTTATCATGTAACATGTGATTTTATACAACCAGCTATTTACAATAATGACACTTTTAGAATAAAAGTAACCTTTTACTTCACAAAAGCAAAAGAAATTGTCAATATTATAGATATTGATAGATTAGAGTAAATGTAGAAGTCATAGAATACAACACAATTCTCATAGAAATCTGAATCACACTCTGCCACACAATATCTCTCTTGAATAATGGCCACATATTTACAGGAAACAGTCAAGGAAGCACATGAGATATTAAAACTCATGTGCTTATCATAAATAATATTTCTGGATTGTAGATTCAGTGATATTGTTCCACTTAGGAATATCTGCATCTTATGAAACTACTTCTCTGCTAGCTACTTGACTGTTAATGCTTACCACTGTTCAATTTAATTTTTTTTTGTTTTTTGCAAGGCAATGGGATTAAGTGGCTTGCCCAAGGCCACACAGCTAGGTAATTATTGAATGTCTGAAGCTGGATTTGAACTCAGGTACTCCTGACTCCAAGGCCGGTGTTCTATCCACTGTGCCACCTAGCTGCCCCTTACCACTGTTTAGATAGGGAAATCCTTTACTTGAGATGCCTTCTACCACCCTTCCTTCGGACTTGTCCTCCTTTCTCAAGTCAAAAGTGGCAGCAGAGAGTAACAAGCCCAATGAAAAGAGTCATCCTTTTCCAATTGTAGATGATGCTCAAGGGGGGAGGGGAGATGAAGTTTAGGGGCTTTTGGATAATGAAGTTATTGCTATCTCTCAACAATCAGGAATCATTCTGCTGAAGCCATCTATCAGCTGACTGCTTTTGACACAACTCTCAGAGTAGTTTTTTAGTCTGCTCTCTATGGCTTTGATGCTTCTCCCCAGGTTCTTGTGTTTGATTCATCTGTCACCTTTGCTATTCCTTTATGAGGCAGATTAGTGGAGCAATGATTACATCATTGGACCTGAAGTCAGGATGATCTGAATTTGAATTATACCTCTGACACTTACAAACTGTGCAGCCCTGGACAAACCACTTAACCTCTAATTTGTCTCAGTTTCCTCAATTGTAAAATGGGGATAATAACAGTATCTAACTTGCAGAGTTGTTGTAAGGATCAAATGAGGCATTATTTGTAAATTGTCTGGCACATAGTAGGTTCCATATAAATCTTATTCTTCTTTCCCTTCAATCCCTTGATATTACAACTCATCTTTTATTTAAAAAGCTCAACTTCCCTAATTTCTCCTAAAAAATCATTTTCAGAGAAATTTTGAAGTCTTTTTAAAATCATACTTCATTTTCTAAATTTTCATTTGATTTCTCAATGTTTTAGTTTTACCCTCTATTGTCTTAAAATGACATATGCAAATTAGCTGAGATATCCATCTTGCTTTGTAACTCTGAAAGCTTTTAACACAGTCTATCTCTTTGGGGCTCTTGAAGCTTTTCCTAACACTCTTATTTCAATAGTTTTTAATAAAAAACTTTTTTTTATTATTTTTAAACTGTTCTCACATAACTCCATGGAGTTGATAAAGGAATATGAGTCCTCACATCTATATCACAGATCATTTTCTCTTCAAAACAGTCCAAATCCCATCTGAAAGTCATGTTTCTTCATACACAAAAATTGACAGTGACTATTAAAACAATGTCCTTTTGCTACTTGTATTAGGTATCAAAATAGTCACCTATAATAATACCTTATGCCCTTTGACAATTCATATAAATCTCTTCCTTTACACATTTTCTGTCCTTTCATCATTAAAATGTTCCACATTTCTTAAAGGAGAGTGAATGTTACATGTTTATATATTACATATTTATATTATAATCACCCAGGTCCACAATCTTAGCTATGTTCGTCTCCTTTCCCTCATTCAATCATTTTACAAGTTTTGTTAATTCCACTTTTAAAATGTATGTACAAAATATACAAAACATACATATATGGGTATGTACATATGTTTACATAATATGCATGCATTCTTTTCCTATACTCATAGGATCACAAACATAATTTACATTTTTATCACTTCTCAGCTACTACAATAGCTTTCTAATTAGTGTTCTTACCTCTTCTTGCCTCCTTCTAATGTACCTATCACATAACTGCTAAAATAATTTTCCCTAAGGCACAGGTTCTCATCTTGTCACTCCCCTACTTGAAATCTTTCAGTGGTTCCCTGTTATTTCTAGAATAAAATACAAAATTTCTAGCCAGGCTTTAAGATTCCATAAAACTTTCTATTCAACACACTAGTGACCCAAAAGTCTTAGTGTGGTTTAAAACATCTTTGCTATTATCATCATTACTTAAAACTACACTAAGGCTGTTGGGACATTTTGTATTGTTCCTACTATACCCATCATGAATTCTATATTCCAACTAAACTCAGTTACTATCTGTTCTCTAACTTTATTGCTGTCATTGAAGTGCTTTGGCAAGGGCCTTTCACAATACCTGATGTGTTTTCCTTCCACATCTGTTCTTTGCAGAATTCATCCTTATTTTTCATCAGTGATCACCTCAAGTGATCAAGTATCACCTTCTAAGTGTTCCCTAATTCTCAGCTTGAAAGTGTTCTCTCCCTCTCTCAACTCTTCCAAGAACACTTTGTGTGGGTCTTCCCTCCCCTCACCCCTAATACTCACTATTTCTGCACATGGTGCTCCCCCGACTTTGTGATAATTGCAAGCCCTTTCAAGAGAGCAATCACTGCTTAATTTTTTTGTCTTTGTCTCTAGCACCTAGCCAAGTGCTCTTGCACAGTAAGCACTCAGTAAATGCTTTTGACTTAAATTGACCTGAACTGAGGGGCTAATCATAATAGCTGCTTGTAGTTCTTTTTTTCATAATAAATGACCATATTTATATTTATATATATGACTATATTAAATATATATTAAATATATATAAATATACATTATATATAAATATATATATTAAATATATTAAATATAAATATATATGACCATATTTCATAATAAATGACCATATTTATATTTAAGACTTGCAAAACTCTTTAGCACTAGTTTGAAAGGAATAAACTCAAAAATATAAAAAAAGGTAACATTTGTTAAAGGTGCTTTGCAAACTTTAAAGGGATATAGAAATGTTAATTATCCATTTTGACCTGGTTAGAGTAGTTTGCTATAAGTCCATTATAAAAGTAAATTTCATGCTGGAAATAGTGTGATGCTGTTCTTTTTTCTTTCGACAAAACTTGAAAAAGTCTCTGTTCTGGGTTTTTATATAAATTTTATATAAATTAGCCAAGTTTGATAGACAAGTTTCTGGGTATCTGGGTTGACTGAATTTAATAGTGATTCCTCTAAAAGCCTATGATTAATAGAGCAATAGTGGAGGAAATATTTATCCAAGACTTTTATGGATGGTGCCCACAAAGACTTCTTGCCTCTTTTAGGGTAGGGATAAAGAAAAAGACATTTTATTTTTAAGACCTAGTCTTTTCTAGCCAAGAGAATTTATTTTTTTGTTCATTTCATTAATTTCATTAATTATTTTGAATTTTACAACTTATCCCCTAATCTCGCTTCCCTCCCTTCATCCCCCTCAGAAGGCAGTCTGTTGTTAGTCTTTACATTCTATACATTGGTATACATTGATCTAAGTTGAAAGTGATGAGAGAAATCTTATCCTAAAAAAAAATAAAGTATAAGAGATAGAAAAGTTACATAATAAGATACTTTTTTTAAATTAAAGGTACTATGGGGTGGCTAGGGGGTGCAGTGGAAAGAGCACCAGCCCTGGAGCCAGGAGTACCTGAGTTCAAATCTGGCCTCAGTCACATTACCCCCATGTTGCTGTTAGGGTGTACAGTGTTTTTCTGGTTCTGCTCATCTCACTCAGCATCAGTTCATGCAAATCCTTCCAGAATTCCCTGAATTCCCCATACCTCCTCTTTTCTAATAGAATAGTGTTCCATAACATACATTAGCCAACAGAATTTCATGTCTCATGTTCATTTCTCCATTTCAGAGAAATACCTAGGGTTACATTTATATGATATCATATCACCTTTCCTCAATATAGATAACTTGCTGCAATATAGATAACTTCTAGATTTGAGGTTTGTTCCAATGATGAATCTGCATAATATAAATTGTTCATTTAGATTATTCTTTCAGGTGTTTTATGAATAATACCCATACCATAAAAGACTTTATTTTACAGTAATATCATTCAGTTGCTTGTTTTACCAGACCACACAAAAATTCTCTAAAGAATTGGGAAAAGAGGACTGATGGAAAATTTGCATTCTGTCAGTACTAAAATCAGGTGGTAAATGACAGAGTTCAGATTTAAACTCAGGTACTTTGTCTCCAGATCTAATGTCATGGTTTTAGATGTGGAATTTAGATTTACATTTGGATAGAGGTCATCTATTCCAATCTTTTCAGTTTACAGAGTCTGAAACTAACAGTCCTAAGAGGGTCACACTAGCAGTAAATAAGAGCTAGTTTTCAGACCAATGTCCTCTGACCCCAGAGACAGTTTTATTTCTACACATGATCACATAGTCCTTACTGTACTTTTATATTTTCAGCACCCTTACAGAGGGTAGATGCTAATATAGCATGCTTGTGGAACTCTTCCCTGGAATAAATTTCATAATTTTTGAGCAACTAAACTTAGCATTAGGCAAATTTTAAGGAGCAATGAGAATGGTACTAAACGGAATATATTACAAAAGTATGGAGGCCAAGGATCCCCACTGTAATTACCATCCTTGTCTCAAAGCACTTCCCACAATTTTAGACTAGCTGTATGATCTTGGGAAAGTCACTTAACTCTGATTGCCTCATCCAGGGCTATCTCTCCTGTCCTGATTCATATATGGCCACTGGATCCAGAAAATGAAGCTGGTGACTCCCTCACTCAAATTCACTTCACGTGCATGTCATGGCATCACTTCCCTGATGTCATGGTCTTCTTCCAGAACAAAGGATAAACATAAAAATAATGCAACTGTTCCAGAAACTCTCAGGGTTTTCATTTGTTTCAGGAATGAGAGATCTAGATTTAAACTTTAGTTCTGTTGCTTATTGCCTGAGTGACTTTGACTTCAGGCACCTTATCTTGAGTTGAAAATAGGCAGAGATAGAGACACTTTTGTTGCCAAATATTGAGGTACAGTGATGCGGATTGCAAGATATCCTGAGAGAATTCAGACTCAGGCTATCTTCAAGTTCAAGTGAAGGCATTTATTTGTGGGATTCATACTGCTCAACAGTGTACTAGCCTCCCAAAGGGAGATAGCCCTGACTATATTTCTTTTTAAAACAAATTTAATTGATTTATTTATTTTTCAATTACATGAAAAGATAGTTTTCAACATTCAATCTTTTACAAACTTTCAATATTTTTCAGACAACCTTCCTTCTCATCTCCTCTCCATGGCAGCAAACAAATTGATATAGGTTGTACATGTATAATCATGTTTAACATATTTCCATATTAGTCATATTGTGAAAAAAAAGAATTAGAAACCAAGGGTAGAAAAAAAGTACAAAAAAACATAACAGAAGTTTTAAAAAGTGAACATAGTTGGCTTTGGTCTACATTCAAAATCCATTAATTTTTTCTATGGAAGTGGATGGCATTTTCCATAACAGATCACTCAGGATTGTCCTTGATCATTAAACTACTCAGAGACTGGTGTCCATCATAGTTGATTATCTCACAATGTTGCTGCTGACTGTAGTTCTTGAGGGCATCTGAGCGGCACAGTAGTCAGAGCACTGCTGTTTTCTTGAGTTCAAATCTGGCTTCAGACACTTAATAACTGTGTGACCTGGTCAAGTCACTTCACCTGTTTGCCTCTGTTTCCTCATTGGTAAAATGATCTGGAGAAGGAAGTGGAAAAGTCCTCCAGTACTTCTGTCAATAGTTCTTTAAGGTAGTGTTTCTCAAAATAGTCCAGGGACCCAAGGAAATCCCCCAGATCTTTACGAGGGGTCCAGGAGGTAAAAACTATTTTCATAATAATACTGACATTTTGGGTGGAGCCAAGGTGGTAGCATGAAGGCAGGAATTCTTGGAAACTCATTCTCCAAGAAACTCCAAAAGCCATCAGATTAAGACTCTAGCCAAAATTTAGAGGGGGCAGAACCCACAGAAAGACTGAGTAATACAATTTCCCAGTCCAAGGAAACTTAGAAGTTCCATGGGAAAGATCTGTTTCACCAGGACAGGGGTTGGAAAAAGCCACTGTGAGTGCAACAGCAACCATAGCTGCAGTGCAGTGCAGCCAGGTTGAGTGCCTAGATCTCTGGGGCACCTGGGTCTGTGGCAGAGTGGGCCAGTTTCCAGACATCCTGACCTGGGGATCACTGGGAACAGCTTGAAGGGATAGTGAGAGAACTCTGCTGCACCAGAGTGAGTGTGGAGTGAGCACCGGCCTCAGAGCAGCCCTGTGGTAAGAACCTGTTAATGGGAATCAGGGAAGCCAGCCTGCACCTCCAGAGCACATCCCACAGATGGTAAAGGGGTCGGGGGGGATTTCAGAGGTCCCTCTACTCTCCCTGGGGCAGGACTCAGCTATTTGCCCACACTCAGATCCACGTTGCAATCTGGACCCCCACAACACCAACATAGCTGAGCAGGGATTGTCCTCACAGCTCCAAGACAGAGGGGAGGGCCTGTGGTCATCTATACACCAAAGAACAGGCAAGAGAGCAGTCAAAGTCTCTCATAGGACCCTGGCGGAATTAAGGTTCATTATGGGTTGTACAAAACCTCCCCCCCACCCAAGCCTTGGAAGTGCAGTAAAGCAGTCATAGGCTGAGTAAATGAGCAAACAACAGAAAAAGAAGACTCTGACCATGGACAATTACTTTGGTCCCATGGAAGATTCAGAAGATGACAAAAAGAGAAATAGAAAATGGGTCCAAGCTATGGATGAGCTCAAAAAAGACTTTGAAAAGCAGTTAAGGGAGGTAGAGGGAAAACTGGAAGGATAAATGAGAACAATACAGATAAATCATGAAAACCAAATCAGAGGCTTGGTGAAAGAAATACAAAAAAAATGTTAAAAATCAGTTTAAGGTGTGGCTAGGTGGTGCAGTGGATAGAGCACAGCCCTGGAGTCAGGAGTACCTGAGTTCAAATCCAGCCTCAGACTCTTAAAAATTACCTAGCTGTGTGGCTCTGGGCAAGCCACTTAACCCCATTGCCTTGGGAAAAAACAAACAAAAAAAAAAACAGTTTAAGCCAAAGGGAAAAAGCAACACAAAAGGCAAATGAGGAGAAGAATACCTTAAAAAGTATAATTAGCCAACTGGAAAAGAAGATTAAAAAAACCTTTTTTGGGGGGCGGAGCCAAGATGGCGACAGGAGAGGATTGTCTCTCTTAAGTGCTCTCTTTCTCTCTCAAAACTTATAAACTAAGGACTCTAACTAAATTTTCGAGGGACAGAATCCACAGAGGGATCCAGTGAGGCAGTTCTCCAACCTAAGGTAACCTGAAAAAGAGCAGAAAGGCTCTGCTCCACACGGTTGGAGGGGTAGCCTGTCTACACCCCAGGGAGCACAGGGCACAACTTGGGGAACCAGCGGGGGAACCTCTGCCAGAGCAAGCACGTGAAGCCCATCCCTCAGAGCACTCAGCAAGCAGTATGGCCATGGCAGCCCAGATCCAGGAACCGGAAGCAGGCAGAGCTGGTAAGCAGGAGCCCCCAGGTGTGAGTGCTGAGCCTAGGGAGGGGAGTGGAGAGAGACCACTGAGCTCTGTCCTCTGACTCTGGAACAGGACTCTGGAGCTCTGACCACATTCACATCCTGATCGCAGTCTAGGCTCCCCATAGAACAGCAGGGGCCCCCCAACCTCAACCTCATGGCAGAAGGGTGTGGTTATGGTCATTCACAGACCAGGAGGGAAGACAGAGCCTTACATATGGAGATCCTTGTGGGGGGGGTGTCCCAATAATACTCAAAAGCTCGGGAAGCACCCCAAAACCAGAAACAGGCTGGAGAAATGAGTAAGCAGAGAAAAAAGAGGAACACCATTGAGAAATACTTTGCCTATGATCCCAAGAAGGCTCAAAACACTCAATCTGAAGATTAGGAAGTACATGCTCCTGCATCTAAAGAAAAAACAGAAATCGGGCTCAGGCTATGACAGAGCTCAAAAAAGACTTTGAAAATCAAGTGAGGGAGATAGAAGAAATATTGGGAAAAGAAATGAGAGAGATGTAGGTAAAACATGAAAATGAAGTCAGCAGCTTAGTCAAGGAGATCCAAAAAAAATGCTGAATAACATGTTAAAAACCAGCATAGGTCAAATGGATAAAACAGTTCAAAAAGTTATTCGGGAGAAGAATGTTTTAAAAAAGCAGAATTGGCCAGATGGAAAAAGAGATAAGTAAGTTCTTTGAGGAAAACAAATCCTTCAGATGTAGAATGGAACTGAGGGAGGCTGCTGATTTTATGAGAAATCAAGACACAATACTTCAAAACCCAAAGAATGAAAAATTAGAAGAAAATGTGAAACATCTCGTTGAAAAAATAACTGATATGGAAAACAGATTCGGGAAAGATAATCTAAAGATTATTGGAATACCTGAAAGTTATGATCAGGAAAAGAGCCTTGACATCATTTTCAGAGAACTACTACAGGAAAATTGCCCTGATATCCTAGAAGCAGAGGGCAAAATAGAAATTGAATCCACCAATCTCCCCAAGAGATTCCAAAAAAAAAAAAACCAACCCAGGAATATTATAGCCAAGTTCTAGAATTCCCAAGTCAAAGAGCAAACATTACAAGCAGCCAGAAGGACACAATTAAAATATCGTGGAGCTGCAGTCAGGATCACACAGGACTTAGCAGCAACTATATCAAAAGCTCATAGGGCTTGGAATATAATATTCCGGAAGGCAAATGAGCTCAGCATGCAACCGAAAATCAACTACCTAGCAAAACTAAATGTCCTCTTCCAGGCAAAAGATGAACTTTCAATGAACCAGGGGAATTTCATATGTTCTGTTGGAATGGCCAGAGCTGAACAGAAGGTTTGATCTTCAAATACAGGACTCAGGTGAAGCATAGAGAGTGGAGAAGGGTAAAATATGAGGGACTTAATGATGATGAACTACATGTATTCCTGCATAGAAAAATGATACTGATAATACTCATATGAACTTTCTCATTTAATAGAGCAGGTAGAAGGAGCTTTTATAGATGAAGCACAGGAGAGAGCTAAATTTGAAGATATAATGTGGTGTAAAAATGGAGTCATTGGCTAAAAGAGAAATGTAATGAGAGAAAGAAAAAGGAGAGGTGGAATAGGCTAAGATATTTCATATAAGATTTTTTTTATTGCAATGATATGGAAGGGGGGAAGGCAAGGGGGGAATGAGGGAATCTTCACTTTCATCAGAGGTGGCTAGGAGAGGAAACAGCATATATACTCAACGGGGTATAGGCATCTGGAGTAAGAAGGAGGGGGGGACAGGAGGAAGGGGGGGATGTGAGTGATGGAGAAGAGGCTGGACCATGGGGGGAGAGTGGTCAAATATAACACATTTTCTTTTTTACTTCTTGCAAGGGCCTGGGATTGGATGGCCTGTCCGGGACCATAGGGCTGGGTGGATGCTGGGCCTAAAGGGTAGTATGTGGGCTCAGGGCCTCTTGGACCCAGGGCTGGGGGTCTGTCTGCTGCACCACTCAGCTGCCCTACAGTAGAGACAGAGTGAAAGGAGAGAGAAAATATATTATATGATAGTGGAGAAGTATAAATGGAGGGAGTTGCAATCAGCAATATGGAAAATATGGAAGTAGCTTTTGTGATGGATTTATCATAAAGAATGGGATCCACCCATGAAAGACCTGAAGGTGTTGGACCATAGACTGAAGCACATTTATTCTTCTTATTATTTTTTGGGGGGGTTGCAGGTTAAATGGGGGTGGGTGAATTGCCTGCACAGCTGGATGATTGTTGGGTGTCTGAGGCTGGATTTGGACCCAGGTGTTCCTGGTTCCAGGGCCGGTGCTCTGTCCACCACCTGGCCACCCTTACTATTATTTTATGGGTTTTTTTGTTTTTTTGCAGGGCAATGGGGTTGGGGTGGCTTGCCTGGGGTCACAGCTGGGTGATTGTTGGGTGTCTGGGGCAGGATTTGGGCTTGGGTGCTCCTGGCTCCAGGGCTGGTGCTCTGTCCAATGCCCCACCTGGCTACACCTACTATTATTATTATTTTTAATTTTAATTTTTTTCTCTTTCCTTTACTTTATTACTCATAGGGTCTATATATATATTTTTGGGGGGACGGGGTATTATGTTTACTCTTAGATAAGCATATTTTAGTAACGTACAAAAAACATCATTTTTACAAAATAAGAATAAATTTTTAAAAAAAGGAAAAAAAAAACCTCTCTGAAGGAAATAACTCCTCAAATGCAGAATGGAACTAAAGGACACTGATTGGTGACTTTGTGAGAAATCAGGAAGAAATAAAACTATTCCACCACCACCACCCCCAATTAGAAGAAAATGTGAATATCTGATTGGAAAACAACTGACCTTGAAAACAGATCCAAGAGAGATAATTTAAAAATTATTGGGCTACCTGAAAGTCATGAACAGGAAAAGAGCCTAGACTTCATTTCTCAAGAAATAATACAGCAAATTTGCCCTGAGATCCTAGGAGCAGAGGATAAAATAGAAATTGAAGGAATTCACCAATCACCTCCTGAAAGAGATCCAAAAGAAAACTGCCAGGAATATTATAGCCAAATTCCAAAACTCCACAGATCAAAGGGAAAATACTAAAAGCTGCCAGAAACAAACAATTCAGTTACCATGGCTCTATAGATAAGATTCCACAGGATCTGGCAGCATCAACATTAATGGCTTGGAATATGATATTCCAGAAGATAAAATATCTTGGTTTACAACTGAAAATCAACTACCCAGCAAAAGTGAACATCCTTTTTCAGGGGAAAAGATGGACTTTCAATGAAACAGGATTTTCAAACTTTCCTACTTAAACAAGAGCTGAACAGAAAGTTTGATCTCCAAGAACAGGACTTGGGGGAACCATAGAGGGGGTGGACAAGAAGGACTATTAGGAACTTAATGATGTTGAACTGTTTGTATTCCTGCATAGGAAGAAGATACTGATAACTCATAAGAACTTTAAGAGCAGTTTGAAGGAACATATATAGACAAGGCACAGAAAGGAGCTGAATATAATGGTATAATGTAGTAAAAAGATGGAGTCAGTTGAGTGATGAAGGAAGGTACTGGGAAGTGAAGGGAGAGGAGGAAGTGGCTAGGATATTTCACATGGGAGTCAGGAAAGAGCTTTTTTCAATGGAGTGGAATGGGGGAAGGTGAAGGAGAATGAGTGAGCCTTTATTCTCATCAGAAATGGCTCAGAGTGGAAATAATATACACACTTAATGGGGTATGGAAATCTTTCTTACCCCAGAGAAAAATGATAGGAAAGGGGATTGGCTAAGGGAGAATGGGGGGAGGAAAGGGGGGGGAATAGGTGAAAGAAGAGAGGGAAGGTTGTGGGAGAGGGTACTCAGATACAACAAACACATTTTTGAACAAGGACAGGGTGAAAAGAGAGAGAGAAAATGGAATAGATGAGAGTGGGAAGGAATAGAGTGGAGGGAAATACACCTAGGAATAGCAACTGTGGGTAAAATATTGAAGCAGCTTCTTTGGTGGACTCATGATAAAGAAGGCAATTCATCCCAGAGACTGAGCCACTGGAATCTGAACATAGACTGAAGTACATTTTTTTAATCTCTCACTATTCTTGAGGTTTCTCATCTTTTTTGGGGGGGAGGGGTTAATGTTTACTCTCACAAGATTATTGTAATAATAATAAACAAATAAACCAAGAACAGCAAAAAAATTTATATTTTAATTTCCAGTGTGGTTAATAGCAATAGATATAATCCACATAAAGAAAATATTTCTACTGGTTTGGATGCCTGATTCACCAAGGACTGCAGTGGATCTGAGCTACTTCCTTACTTTGTGTCAGTCCTTTCCTAGGAACAGTAAAGCTGATTTGCATTTCATCCCCTCTGCTGACTCTGCATTCTGTTTTATGAGGTTCCATCTTTCCTTGAAAATTCCAAACTTCATGACAACTGCATCCATCAAGGTCACCCGGCAACCTTTTACAGCAATTACCAGTAAATTTCCATTTGAAAGGTGAGACTCAGAATGGTTGAGCAGTATATGGTTACAGAGTTAGTGAGAGTCAGAGGAGGGATGTGAACGGAGACTTCAGGACCTCAAGTTTCACACTCAGTTGGAACGATCAGGACACAAAAATCAATGCCCAGCAAATGGTAAAACAGTAAATGGGGAATTATGGATGTGCTGGAGCCAGCTCTAAGCAGATATGGAGTTGATTGTTAAATTTTCACTGTCCACATTTATACCTCAGAAGGAGGAAGTTGCTACAAATCAGAGACTGATTCATTGTTTTGAGTGCCTAGCTTTAAGAAAATATGTAAGATTCAGATTAAACTTAAATGCCTTTGTACATATCCCCCAACCTCCTCAGCCCAGTTAATGAACTTTTATCGGCACAATCTTGTACTGTTCTATAAACATTGAGCAAGTTTTTTTATTTTTAATTTTTTATTTATTTTTATTTATTTTTTAGGATTTTGCAAGGCAATGGGTGTTAAGTGGCTTGCCCAGGGCCACACAGCTAGATATTTATTAAGTGTCTGAGGCCGGATTTGAACTCAGGTACTCCTGACTCCAGGGCCGGTGCTCTTTCCACTGTGCCATCTAGCCGTCCCTTGAGCAAGTTTGAATCCAGACTTCTTTTTCTCTTTAATCAAAAAAATAAGTTCAATAGAAGTTTCCATCGGGGTGGAAGGGTTGAGCTGCCACTGGGAGCTTTGGGATGTTCTCCATTTTTCTACCACGTATATGGCCCTAGAAGATATTTTTCTTTCTCCTAGGATGCAACCCCTAGGGTTAACTGTAAAGAAATTGTTCTTGATGTGAGGAAAGAGTCTAGAAAAGGCATTTTGTGGGGGTATAAGAGAGACTAAGCCTATAAATCCTTCCTCTCCTACAATGGCCCAATGGGATCTTTTCACTTTATATCAGTAAGCTGTAACGGTGATCTTGGTTTCAAATAGGTGAAAGGAGGAGTAATTTGCACGAACACAAGAGCTGTTCAGTTGCCCGTGTAGCCGTGAGCCAACCTGCAGTTTTCTTGGCCAAGAGACCAGAGTGGTTTGCTTCTTCCTTCCCCATCTCATTTTACAGATTAAGGAAGCCGAGGCAGGGCTGGGTGACTTGCCGGGGGTCCGCAGCTCGGTCCCAGGCCAGTCGCCCTGACTGCCGCGCTGCGTCCGCCCAGCCCCCTGGCAGTCCCGGAGGTGCAGGGCGGTGAATCGGAAGGCGCCCGGGAGGGCGGGTGGGCTTGCTCGGGGGACGAGCAGGCTGGGAGGCTGGGGTTCGGCGCCTCGTACTAACCGCGGCCTCTTCTCCTCTCCCCGCGGCCCGCGCAGCCGTGCTCTGCTGCCCCTGGGCGCAGGCGCTCTGGGCCTGTGCGCGCACCTGCCCGGCCGGCTGCACCTGCACGGCCGAGCGCAGCTGCTCGGTGCTGTGCGACAGGACGGGCCTCCTGCGGATCCCGGCCGAGTTCCCCGGCCAGGCCGCGGCCATCGCCCTGGACAGGAACGGCATCCGGTTCCTGGCGGAGCGCGCCTTCGGGACGCTGCCCTCCCTGCGGCGCCTGTCGCTGAGCCACAACCGCATCTCCGTCATCACGCCGGGGGCCTTCAAGGGCCTGCCGCAGCTGGCCGAGCTCAGCATCGCGCACAACGCCGACCTGCGCTACCTGCACAGCAGGACCTTCGCGGCGCTGCGGCGCCTGGTGCGGCTGGACCTGGCGGCCTGCGGCCTCTTCGGCATCCCCGAGCGGCTGCTGGCCGAGCTGCCGGCCCTGCGGGAGCTGGCCGCCTTCCGCAACCACTTCCGGCGCGTGCCGGCGGCGGTGCGCGGCCTGCCCAACCTGACGCACCTCTACCTGGAGCGCAACCGCATCGAGGCCGTGGCCTACGACTCGCTGCGCGGCCTGGGCCGCCTGCGCTCGCTCAGCCTGCAGGGCAACCGCATCGGCGTGCTGCACGCCGGCGCCTTCCGGGGCTGCGGGGCCGTGGAGCACCTGCACCTCAACGACAACCTGCTGGGCGCCCTGCCCGCGGGCTCCTTCGCCGGCCTGGGCCGCCTGCGGACGCTCAACCTGGGCGGTAACGCGCTCGGCCGGGTGTCCCGCGCCTGGTTCGCGGAGCTGGCGGAGCTCGAGGTGCTGCGCCTCGACAGGAACAGGATCCGGTTCGTGGAGGACGGCGCCTTCGGGAACCTCAGCAGCCTGGCGGCCCTGCACCTCAACGGCAACCGCCTGTCCTCCCTGCCGCTGGCCGCCTTCCAGCCCGCCTTCCCGCTCGGCCGCCTCTTCCTCTTCCGGAACCCCTGGCGCTGCGACTGCGCGCTGCAGTGGCTGCAGGAGTGGATGGAGAGCTCGGGCCGGGCCGCCGACGTGCCCTGCGCCGCCCCGGCCTCCGTGGCCGGCGCCGACCTCAGCCGCGTGGCCTTCCGCCGCTCCGGGGAGGGGCTCTGCCTGGACCCCGAGGAGCTCAACGCCACGGGCCCCGGCGAGGGCGCGGGCGGGAGCGAGGAGAGCGAGCGCGCAGGCGCGAGCGCGGGCCGCGCAGGCGCGCTGGGCGTCCTGCTCTCCCGGCTGCTGGCCCCGCGGGCCCCGCCGGAGGGCAACGCCACGGGGGGCGGGGCCTCGGCCACGGGGGGCGGGGCCTCGGCCACGGGGGGCGGGGCCCACAACGCCTCTGTGCCGCGCAGCCGGGCCTCGCGCCCCGCGGGGCCCGGGCCGGCCCGGGCCCTGCCCTGCTGGGCCTCCCTCCACCTGTTTCTCTGTGCCATAGTGACGAGACTGAACGTGGAATGAGACCCCGCGCCCGCCACCACCTGCCCCGGCAGAGAAACCAGCGTGGCGCTGCGTGACCCTTCACCCCGCCGCCCTGCAAAAAACAAAACTGAACAAAAAAAAAAAAAGCATTGGCACCTGGTTGGCAGAGGACTGCTGGCAGAGGGGCCAGGGCTGTGCGCCTAGTTAGCAGAGAGCCAGAAGGCCGCTCTGCTCTGCCCCCCCCCCCCCAGTCAGCTGGACAGAGGACAGAAGATGAGCACGGCCTTCAGTGCTTGCCCAGAGTGACTTTTTGCATTTATGACACATACTCGTTGTTGCCTGCCAAGCCCAGTCCCTGAGGTTTGCGTGACCGGGACATGGCAGTGCTTTGCCATTTCCTTCTTCAGTGGATTAAGGCTAAGAGAGGTTAAATGACTTGCCCGGGGCGATAGATCTTCCTGATTAGGCCCAGCGCTCCATCCACTAGGTCACCTACCTATAATACAGATGGCAGATTGCCTCTGAGCTCTCGCCATGACCACTCCTCATTCAAGAGTTTTAGGGTCTGAAATTCCCACCACAGGAGAGGTTTTTTCCCTCTGGAGTTAAACATCACCTTCTCTTGGCTCCTTTTTTTGAAGAAAATCCCTACCCCTGGGAGAGGCAGTACATTATATCCTCCTTACTTTACAATAAATTAATTAGTGTACTTTCCTTCCTGAAATGGGGAAAGGGGGTTGCTGTGAAACCACAGTAGAAGAGGCTGAGGACACTGGAGGTATGGGGGCTGAAGCGACTGACTGGAGGAAGGCACAGAAAGGATAATTTTTAGGGAGGGTATTGACAGTGAAAAATAAATTCACATTACAATTCAGTGTAGGCCACAAAAGAATTGCCAAGTAGATGGGGAATTCCTTGGATCTTGTAATAAAGGAAAAAGGGATGGGAGCAGAGTCTGGTCCTTTGCCCATTTTGATATTTACCAATTCTACAGAAGATGTAGGATTTGGGAAATGTAGCGTGGAGAAATTTTCACTCTATGACACTTGATTATAAGCAGGAACCCAGGACTGCCCAGGGACAAGGAAGAAAGCCATTTTCTATGGTTGCCCCACCCTTCAACCCCATCCTAGGACGGTTACTGGCTTTTTCCAAGCCCCGCCTTCAACATCAGTCTTTAGAAACGGAAAAATTCAATGGTTGGAATGAGAATGGACAGAAGTGGGCTGCTCTTGGATAATTCCCAGACCTCCTGACAGCACTCCTTGTGGTTTTCAGTTAATGTTTCAGGCAGAGACTGAAGAGAGGAGGCTTTGGAAAAAAATTGACTCAAGCTGAGCTACCATCTTTTCCCATTTATTCTTTCCAAGCAGGAAGATTAAGAGCTTTCTTCTCATTCTCTACTCACAATTCGCTGCCCCAAAACACTGAATGTCCTTGTGTTTTGTTTATCCAAAGTAAAAAGAAGAGCCAGATCAGTTAATCAGTCAACAATAAACAGTTATTAAGTGCCAGGAGTTGTGGGGTTAAAAATCTCCAGGTACTGAGGATGAACAAAAGAGGCAAAAGTCCCTATCCTCAAAGAGTTTTTAGTCTAATGAATTGCCAGATACCTCAAAAATGCTAACTTGATCTACCTAGTGCATAGGATACAATGATTGTGGATTTCCAGAATATTTACAAATTAATAGACAATTGTATAATGAAAAGCTATTTTTCAGACCCAACCTGGCTAGGAAATATTTCATCCAGCCCACCACTGGATGTTTAGTGCTAGAATTTTTAAAGAGGGGGTATTATTAACATTCATACATTTTTAAGAGCATTTTTTTATAGTTATTAGGCAGTAGGTTTTTTTTTTTAAGAAATCACATTGCATAAAACAAATGCTAAAGGGTAATTTTTATGTTTTCAATACAGTTTTTCAGGTCTTATTTTTCATGTGCAAGAATCAGAGAAGGTCAGGTCAGAAAAATCATGTATTCTAACCCTATACTATTGATGGGAGGGCTTGAATGATGGGGGCCCTGTGTTTTGCATCTTTGTAACCATGGAAGTGCAGGGAAGAGCCTCTCAGGCTGGGTTGCCAAGGAGCAGAATGTCACCTAGAGAAAAATGTTTTTCATTACTTTTGACCTGAGAGGGTTTGCAGTATCAGCTTTAATATGTTTTCTTGGTACTGACAGGGTGGCTGACTGCTTTGCCTTTTAGAGATACAGTTTTTATATTGGAAGTTTTTGAATGAATATCAAAACCTAAAGATCCTCCTGAGAGATTTTTTTTAATAAAGCTAACCAGAATTCCAGCAGAATTATGGGTAAAATGGGCTGGGAGGCATATAACAAATCAAGAGCAGCCTGGAATGAGATTTTTAGAGAATAGTAAGCCTTTATGAACCAAGAGGAGAAAGCACTCCTATTTTCAGGTGTTATTTTTTTTTTCAGGCCCTTACAGGTGCCACTTTGTACCTTGAGGAACATAGAATATGAAAATGGCTTGTTCAGGGTCACTCTGTCTTCAAAATGTGTCAATTGTCTTCATTTAGAATCAAGCCTATCATTGTTAACAGTGATAGGAACATTAAGATCTGGGAGGAAGAAAACTAGGACAAGAGCCATTAAAATTCCCCCCCTAAGATCAAGTACCACCTCTTGCCATTTCCACTACACTAGATTTCTCAGGAGAAAGAAAACATGGAGAAAAAAATGTTCATATTTTATGCATTTTAAAAAAAAGGTCCTATAATTCTCTTCCCACTCCCACACTCCCACAGAGTGGAACAGCCAGATCTGCATTAGTTTTCTTTCCTAGGTTCTTTATATAAGATCTAGTAATCTCAATGTAAACAATGCTATAGTGATAGAGTTTTGACTATATGTTTCAATAGGCAGGGGTATTTAAAAAACAAAGCAAAATAAAGCTAATTTTAGTATGGTGATAATCCAAGTCTGTTGAGCCCTAAAAATTAGAGCCTCTGAGGTCCCCCCCAGATCAAAAATCTATGATTCTATGATTCCAGCTCTGATAATTTTGGAAGATGGACCGCTTGCTTGTCAGATTTTTGTGGATTTTTTAAAAATTTATTTTTATTAAAGGTATTATTTGAGTTTTACAATTTCCCCCCGCAATCTTTTTGTGAATTTTTTTTTGTAAAAGTTTGAGTCCTTACTTGTTTTCAGGGACTTAGGGGGTTTAAGAGAAAGAACAGGGCCACCTTTAAAGAAACTGCTTTATTTAAACAAATTCCTTATTAATATATGAGATCCAAAGAAGTGAGATTAAAAATTCAGAAAATGAAAATGAATTATCTTTAGCATCAATCAATACTTAACACCTACCTTTAACATTGTTCCGAAAACTTAGTAAAAGGGCACTCAATTAATGACTGTTGGGTTCCTGTGGAGACTTTGCAGAATCTTACAGAATATGTTACTAAATCCATGTGGATAGCTTGGAATGACTCCTTGTGTCTTATACTAAATCTATTTATGAAAGTCTCTAAAAGAACGGAAAACAATAAGAAAGATTCTTTAATTTTAATTTTTTTTAAATTTTCTTTTATTTAAGGCAATGGGGGTTGAGTGACTTGCCCAACATCATACAGCTGGACAATTAAGTTCTGGATTTGAACTCAGGTCCTCCTGATTCCAGGACCCGTGCTCTGTCCACTACACCACCTAGCTGCCCCAACAGGAAATATTCTTGAAGAAATGGTGACAGCTTGAAATATATTTCTACTGTGTCTCTTCTCAATTGCTGTGTGTCTTCAGAAGGTTGCTGACTAATTTCTCTGGAAGCCAGATAAGGATCTTGAATATCTACAATATAGAACCTTGGTCTGGGCAAGAAAGTGGTTATTCGGTAGTTTTTCAGTACATCCAACTCTTTGCAACTCCAATTTTATCTTGGCAAAGATACTGGAGTGGTTTGCTATTTCCTTTTCCATCTAATTTTACAGATGAGGAAACTGAGGCAGAGTTCAGTGAGTAGATTTGAACTTAGGAAGAGGCATTGTCCTGACTCCAGTCCTGGCACTGTGGTACCTACTTTCCTAGGCAGGGAAGAAGAGGTCACACTGGCTTAGCAATTTGAGACTTGATTCTTAAAATAACTGATGTTCATTCCTTATACTCTTAAAAAAATTTACTGTCTTTTGCAGCATATTTCCCAATATACTCTTTCCACTTCACCAACCATTGAATCTTTCCTTGTAACAAACAAAAAGAGTTCAACAAAATCATTTGAGTGAGAAATACACACAGCACTTGCCAAAGCCTACACCTGTAATACTCCATCTGTCCATTGAGAAGAGGAAATTGGTTTTTAAAAATTTTTTTTACCTTTCTTGATTTTACTTTTTAAAAAAAGTCTCATTTTTATTATTATGAACTTGACACACATATATTTCTCTCTACAAAGAATATCAAAAGCCTATGTATAAAACCTTTAATCTCCACTATCTACAGCTTGGCATCCTTTTCTGTGTATTTCAAATTTTTCACGATAGTTTCAGCATTGCCTTGCTTGTCTCTGTCTCTTTCTGAATTTCTTTACATTTCTTCTGTTTATTTTTAAATGGTTCATTGATGCTTGTTTCTTTTCTTTTTTTTAGTATCACTCTCACTGTCCCATCCCCAAATAAAAGTCCTTCCTACTGCAAAGGTTTCGGTGCTGACTTTTTTGATGCATTTTCTGCAATGTTTAGATACTCAGCAAAAAACCATTTAGCATCAAGCAAAGCTTACCCCAGGGGTCTGAAAACTCTTCTTTTTTCAAGATAAAAAGATAAAGAGGTTTGCTTAATGTGTTTTTTGGACCCTTTTAAATTAAGACCCTAAATTTAGTGGTTGCCTTCCATTAAAAGTTGTAGCCATTTAGTAGTTATGGATTATAGAGATCTAGATATTATTTGTACTTTCTGATTTCACTGATAATCACTGTGATTAATATAATAGATATGGTAGCAGCAGTCTTGAGGAGTTGCAAGACCAAAAAGTCATAATATGTTTTATGCCATCCATTGAAATAAATTTTGTGTATCTCTATTTTCATTTTTTGGAAAAAAAAATGGTACCCAGCTCCTTGGGTTGTTATGAGGAATAAGTAATAAATAATTATAACCCACTTCTTTTTTTTTTTAGTTTTTTCCAAGGCAAATGGGGTTAAGTGGCTTGCCCAAGGCCACATGGCTAAGTAATTAAGTGTCTGAGGTAGGATTTGAACCTAGGTACTCCTGACTCCAAGGCCAGTGCTCTATCCACTGCACCACCTAGACGTGCCTATAACCCACTTCTTAGGCATAATGCAGAATACCACTTAGTGCTCTAAGAAAGGAAAGAGAAACTTCATTAATTTAAATGGCTAGCACATGGAAAGAGTACATTGTTGTCAATATAGTTTGATAATTAAGAGAAAATAGGCAACTGAATATATTTTACTCTAAGGTTTTAATTTCCTAAGTGTAATTTCCCACCAGAGTTAGAAGAGCAGGTTTGGCAAATTCCTGGAATGTCAGGGTAATTATCAGGGATTCCAGGCCATTGTTACTCCTTCCATTGTCCCTAAGAAAAAGGGTTGCTTTTTTTTTTTTTTTTTTTTTAAAAAAGAATGATTTCTTCTTGTGGTAGCTCTGTCTTTACTGATCACTGTAGATTTCCCCTATCCAAAGTATTTTGAAGAGGTGGTTACAATAAAATTGTTATTGCATTATAACAACTATCATAAAGCTATAAAATTGAGCTAAAGCTATAAAATATCATTACGTCAGTAACATTTAATAACATGGTTCCTTTGGAACTAATGATCTCCTCTAATGTTGTTTCACCTATCCCATTTCCCCAAGAAATGGTTAATAGTACTTGACAAAGTATGCCTGTAACATTTCTCAGTTGGATTTTTTGCCCCCAGCTCTCAGAATTTTACCTCAATTAAAAACAATCATTCTGACTAGGTAATATAAATTTGGAAAACAGAAAGCAAGTTTATGGAGGCTGGATCAGAGTGTACGAGAAGTGTGTTGTGATAGGCACCCAAGGACAATAGCACCTGGCTGGGGGATAGGGGTGCTGGTGGGAGGAAGCTGTGGAAAGAAAAAAAAGGCTGGAAACAACTTTTGCCTTGGGCTGTATCTATTTTCATCAAGCAGAGTGGTACTTTTCTGATGTCACCTTTTGAACAAAACTATGAAAACTGAGAAATCACTGCATGTTCCATGACTTTGAAGAGGAAGGAAATGCGGAACAAGATTCTGGATCAAGAGAAGAGGGACAGGAGGGAAAGATATATTCCTTCTGAAAACATACGTTATGGTTATGAAGGATATAAAATGAGATGGAAGGGAAGGGAAAAAAGAAAGGTATAGGTTACTAGTGGGAGACTTCAACCTCCCACTCTCAGATCTAGATAAATCAAATCATAAAATAAACAAGAAAGAAAGAAGTTAAGGAGGTAAATAGATTGTTAGAAAAATTAGATATGGTAGACTTATGGAGGAAACTGAATGGGGATAGAAAGGAATATAGCTTTTTCTCTGCAGTACATGGAACTTATACAAAAATTGACCATGTACTAGGACATAAAAACTTAATGATCAACTGCAGAAAGGCAGAAATAGTGAATACATCTTTCGCAGATCACAATGCAATAAAAGTTATATGTAATACTGGGCCAAGGAGATATAGACCCAGAACAAATTGGAAACTGAATAACCTCATTTTAAAAAAATGAGTGGACCAAAAAACAAATTATAGAAAGAATTAACCATTTTATCCTAGATAATGATAATCATGAAGCAACATACCAAAACCTATGGGATTCATTCAAAGCAACTCTCAGGGGATATATTATAGCTCTAAATGCTTACATGAATAAGTTGGAGAAAGAGGAAATCAATGAACTAAACATGCAACTAAAAAAATTAGAGAAAGAACAAATCAAAAATCCCCAATTAAATACCAAATTAGAAATTCTAAAAATTAAAGGAGAAATTAATAAAATTGAAAGCAAAAAACTATTGAATTAATAAATAAAACCAAAAGTTGATATTATGAAAAAAATCAATAAAATTGACAAATCTCTGGTCAATTTGATTAAAAAAAGAAAGAAGAAAACCAAATTGCTAGTATCATAAATGAAAAAAACTCACCACCAAATGAGGAGGAAATTAAAGTAATAATTTGAAATTATTTTGCCCAACTCTATGCCAATAAATTTGATAATCTAAGTGAAATGGATGAATATTTACAAAAATATCAGTTGCCCAGGTTAAATGAAGAAGAGATTAAATACCTAAACAACCCTATCTCAGAAAAAGAAATTCAACAAGCCATCATTGAACTCCCTAAAAAAAAAAATCTCCAGGGCCTGATGGATTCACAAGTGAATTCTATCAAACATTTAAGGAACAATTGGTTCCAATTCTATATAAACTCTTTGGAAAAATAGGGAAAGATGGAACTCTGCCTAACTCTTTCTACGAAAACAATATGGTGCTGTTACCTAAACCAGGAAGAGTTAAAACAGAGAAAGAAAATTATAGACCTATTTCCCTGATGAATATAGATAAAAAATCTTAAATAAAATATTAGCAAAATTATTACAACAAGTTATCACTAGGATAATACACTATGATCAAGTAGGATTTATTCCAGGAATGCAGGGTTGGTTCAATATTAGGAAAACTGTTAGTATACTCAATTATATCAACAACAAATCTATCAGAAATCATATGATCATATCAATAGATGCTGAAAAAGCTTTTGACAAAATACAGCATCCATTCCTATTAAAAACACTAGAGAGTGTAGGAATAAATTGACTGTTTCTTAAAATAATTAGCAGTATCTATCTGAAACCATCAACAAGCATCATACTCAATGGGGAGAGGCTAGAGGCATTCCCAATAAGATCAGGGGTGAAACAAGGGTGCCCATTATCACCACTACTATTCAATATTGTATTAGAAATGTTAGAGTCAGCAATTAGAGAAGAAAAAGAAATTGAAGGAATTAGAATTGGGAAGGAAGAGACAAAACTCTCACTCTTTGCAGATGACATGATGGTCTACCTAGAGAATCCCAAGAAATCACCCAAAAAAGTACTGGAAACAATTAGCAATTTTAGCAAAGTTGCAGGTTATAAAATAAACCCTCATAATTCCTCAACTTTTCTATATATGTCTAGCAAGATACAGCAGGAAGAGCTAGAAAGAGAAATCCCATTCAGAGTAATCTCAGACAATATAAAATACTTGGGAGTCTTTTTGCCACGACAGACTCAGAATCTTTTTGAAAATAATTATAAAACACTTCTCACACAAATTAAATCAGATTTAAATAACTGGGCAAATATCAACTGCTCATGGATAGGGAGAGCTAATATAATAAAAACGACAATTCTACCAAAACTAAACTATCTGTTTAGTGCACTACCAATCAAAATTCCAAAAAATTACTTTAACTAGTTAGAAAAAATTGTAAGTAAATTCATATGGAGAAATAAAAAGTCAAGAATTGCCAGGAGCTTAATGAAAAAAAGTGCAAAAGAAGGTGGCTTAGCCCTACCTGATCTAAAATTATATTATAAAGCATCAGTCATCAAAACTGTTTGGTATTGGCTAAGAAATAGAGTGGTGGACCAGTGGAATAGACTAGGTGCAAAAGCAGGAGATGATTATGGTAATCTGCTGTTTGATAAACCCAAAGAGTCCAGCCATTGGGATAAAAACTCCCTCTTTGATAAAAACTGCTGGGATAATTGCAAGTTAGTATGGAAGAAACTTAGATTAGACCAACACCTCACACCCTTTACCAAGATAAGATCCAAATGGTTACAGGACTTAGACATAAAAAAAACAATACTATAAGCAAATTAGAAGATCAAGGACTAGTTTACCTGTCAGATCTATGGAAAGGGGAGCAGTTTATGACTAAGGAAGAGTTGGAGAACCTCACCAAAAACCAATTAGATGCTTTCGATTACATTAAATTAAAAAGCTTTTGCACAGATAAAACCACTGTAACCAAGATCAAAAGAAATGTAGTAAATTTGGAAACAATCTTTACAACTAATGATTCTGACAAAGGACTCATTTCTAAAATATACAGAGAACTGAGTCATATTTTTAAAACAAAAAGCCATTCCCCAATTGACAAATGGTCAAAGGATATGCAAAGGCAATTTACAGATGAGGAGATCAAAGTAATCCATAGCCATATGAAAAAATGCTCTAAATCATTAATTATTAGAGAAATGCAAATTAAAGCTTCTCCACACCTCTCAGATTGGCCAATATGACCAGAAAGGATAATGATCATTGTTGGAAGGGATGTGGGAAATCTGGAACACTATTACACTGTTGGTGGAGCTGTGAACTCATCCAACCCTTCTGGAGAGCTATTTGGAATTATGCCCAAAGGGCAACAAAAACATGCATACCCTTTGATCCAGCAATACCATTATTGGGTCTATATCCTGAAGAGATGAAGAAAAAGGGTAAAAACATTACTTGTACAAAAATATTTGTAGCAGCCCTGTTTGTGGTGGCAAAGAATTGGAAATCAAGTAAATGTCCTTCAATTGGGGAATGGCTTAGCAAACTGTGTTTTATGTATGTCATGGAACACTATTGTTCTATTAGAAACCAGGAGGGATGGGATTTCAGGGAAGCCTGGAGGGATTTGCATGAACTGATGCTGAGTGAGATGAGCAGAACCAGAAAAACACTGTACACCCTAACAGCAACATGAGAGTGATGATCAACCTTGAAGGACTTGCTCATTCCATCAGTGCAACAATCGGGAGCAATTTTCGGGTGTCCACAAAGGAGAGTGCCATCTGTATCCAGTTAAGGAGCTGTGGAGTTTGAACAAAGTTCAAGGACTATTGCCTTCAATTTAGAAAAAAACAGATATCTTATTGTCTGATCTTGTTACCTCTTAGAATTCTTGTCTCTTCTCTAAGGATATGATTTCTCTCTCATCACACCCAATTTGGATCAAGGTACAACATGGAAACAAAGTAAAGACTGACAGATTGCTTTCCATGGTGGGGGTAGGGGAAGGAAGTAAGATTGGGGGGAAAATTGTAAAACTCAAATAATATCTTTAATAAAAATTATTTTTAAAAAATCCTAAAAAAAAAGAAAGGTATAGGTTGAAAACTTTAAAATAAAACTACATGTTTTTATAGTATTCTTTCATGTTTAACTGGATGGACAACTTGATAAAACATAAAGAACTCTGGCATGTTCTCAAGAAGTCAGAAAACCTGGGTTTGTGTCCCAGAACTCAAGAAAAGTAGAGTTAACAGTTATGGGCCTTGTAGCCAAGAATAAGAAAGGTTATTGAGGCAGAAATTAGGCATTTAGGGTCTAGATCACCATTTGTAATTAAAAAAGCAAAACTAAATCCAAGTTCAATTACTTTTGTGTAGTCACCATTTCCTCATCTCTGCAATGTAAAATCAACAGGGCATGCCATATAGGATCTCTTAAAATGGAAAATGAACAGAAAAATTTGCTAAAGAAATCCCATATTGTAATCTAGACTTCAAATTTGGTCTGCTCCATTGCCTCTCTCATTTGTGACCAAAGAGTCCCAGAGCTGTTAGCCCTGCTTTTCTTTATCTGTTCCCCTCTCTTAGCTTGAATATACATAACTTGGGTAATGCTAAGAAAAGCTGTCCTGTCCTGATTAATGCAGAAAGAGCAGGGGGGAATGACTGAACATGGGGTTGGTCCTGTGAGGCTTCTTCTATTGCAAACTCCCTCAGTACACTGCTGAGATAGGCAGAGGAGTTCAAAGGGCAAAGAGAACCCCTCTTCAATTATTCTCTCATCTTCCTTTAGGGGGATGCCCATTTACATGTGGAAAAATATACCATTAAGCAGGAAATGTCTAAAAGATGTGATTTTTGGGGAGGAGAATTGAACACCCTACCAACATGTCAACATCATAAAATAAATACCTAAATGCCCCAGATGGGAATTTTCTGGCATTAAAAATAAATGTATTTATAAAGAGAAGAATGAAAAATACCTCCTATTATATTTCCACATGTTATGATCTAGGTTAAGGGCTTACTCCTTCTAAGTTCAAACTGTAGCTTGTGGTGGTAAAGAGCCAAAAAATGGTAAAGATTTACTAATTGCTTGGGAAAAGCCTGTAAAGTTTAAGATCCCTCCAAGAGGTAGACAGAGCTAATCTGGTGAGGTCCTTGGGGTCCAATGGGAGGGGCCACCACCACTTACCTTGTGACACTGGGTTTATAATGTATGTCTTGAGCTTTTTAAATTACAATGTTCTCCATCTCTGTTCTTGCTCTTCATATATACAAAATTTCCAAGAGTGTGTCTTCTTAGATGATCAAATACAGACAAGGTAGCACTTGGCATTAGGAGCAGGGTTGATACAGTAGAGAGAGGGCTGAATTGGAAGGGGCCTGGGGGAGCACATAAATGACCCTGCCACTTATTTTATGCATGCTCTTGGGATATTCCACCCCTCTGGATTTCTCTTTCTTCATCAATAAAATGAAAGGACTGAACTAGATGACCGCTAAGATTTACAATTCCTACTCTAAACCCATTGGGCACCTTGCTGATTTGATATTAATATCAATAGCAGATCTGACCTGGATCCCATCTTTTCAGCCCTCAGCCCCATCCCATACCATCCCCCCCCCCTCCCCATCCCACGGGAATTAATTGACCTAAATTTTGGTCTTGTCCTAGGATAGAGCTGTCCAGATCAGAAGGTGAGTCAATCCTCAGTTCACCCTCAATTATCTCTCTGGCCCCAGACCAAGTTTCATTATATCTACCATCCCCAAGACATATGGCCTGACCAGGAAGGAGACCTTGCTGGTTTTCCTGTTAAAGCACACACCTCACCACTCCCTGCTTTCTGTTAATTGCTTGGAGTCAAATCACCGCTGCCATTGCAGTGGGGAGTAGTGTGGCTATCTCCTGCCCTGTGGCTTTAATCACAGTACTTATAATTTCCCAGAACAAATTTTTCTTTTCTGGCCCACACTCTCTGGGTTGGCATTGGATCTTCCTGGGAGAAGAAATGTTCCATGAGGATAGGGACAGTGTCATTTCTGTATTTATATCCCTAAAATCTAGTATAGGGTCTGGCACAAAGCACCATGGGAATGGCCAATGCTATATAATAATAATAATAATAATAATACTATTGTTTAGATAAGATTTTAAGATTGGCAAAGAGCTATACAAACATCTGATTTTATCCTCACAACCTCACAATCCTCACAACATAGGCACTATGATTATTCCCATTTTACAGATGAGGAAACTGATGCAGACAGGGCGTCACACAACTAACATCTGAAGGGGATTTGAATCCAGGTCTTTTCCATTCTAGTTCAGGCATCATTATGACTCTGCAAGCTTAAGGACAGGCAGTATAAGTGGTATAAACTCCTTAGAAAAGCTGGAGAATAATGGGCATCAACTAATAAATCTGGAAATGTCTTTTAAATATATATATATATATATGCATATATATGCATAATGACCAGCAATATTACATCTGTGCTGACATTAATATTCCTGCATCAAATCCATAAATGTACCAATTTCCCAACACGTGTCTCCTCTAGGAATTTCCCTTTTCTTGTTCTCTGTTCTTCTAGCACAAACTCTTTTGCATTACCAGGTCTATGGGTGCACTCATTATACTTTATAGATACACCCTGGAGCTGAAATGTAGAGTGAATTATGCTGTTAATAATAGTTTTAATATTCTAGTATCTGAATTTGCTGTTTTGGGATTTGTGGAACAGTGCTTGGAATTATTCAATTAAATCAGTGAAGTGGGAAGAATGAGGAAAAATACAGAAATATAAATGTTCATATTCTTATTTTAACTTCACTACTTGTATTTGGCATATGACCTTAAAACCATAAGGTACAGAGAATAAATCAGGGTAGCAGTTATATTTCTTGTTTTATGTGTATACACAAACTAATTCTGGAAGAACCAAGGCAACACACAAATATTTTGGGAATTTCTTTTACAACATTTACAATTTTCTTCTACAACAAAATAGAAAAATAAAGCCAAATGCTTTGTGACTGAATTTTGGCCATAATTTGTATACCATTTCCATGTGTATACATACATATTTTTATATGTTCTTAATATTGATTCCTAAAATTTTTTGAACTAAAATAATTCAAGGAGCAAAAATATTATCTTCCTTGAACATGATTCTCCAAGACTGTAATGAGGCAAAAATGTTAGTAGTACAATGGAGAATCTTAAGTTTGAATCCTGCTTCTTCTACTTACTATATGACTGTGGACAAGTCATTTAATCAGTCTGGAACACAATTTCCATACTTGTGAAATGAAAAAAAAATTCATTCTTTTGTCACAGATTGTTGTGAAGCTCAAATGGGATTATGTGTAAAATATTTTGTAAACCTTAAAGTGTCTACTATTAATACTATCTTCATGGATTTGATATAGAGAAAATATACTTTGTAAATTAAAACATATTGATAAAATTTGTGCCTATTTGCATACACATTTTAAAAATGGAAATGTGTTAGAATCATAGCTTAATTATTTGAGTGAGTCACACTTCTGTAAAGTGAAGATGACGCCAGCAAAGCAAATAATCTCTTATTTATTTCATTACAGTGAGTCACAGTAGTACTGCCAATGGATTATTCCTGGTGATCTTTGTGAAGTTTTATGTAAAGTTTTCTTAAGGGTATAGGTTGTTTTATTTTTGATTTTTTTATTCCCAGGGTTTCAGTAGGGCCTGACACCTAATGGGTATTTCATAAATGTTTGTTGAATGATGAATGGAATAAGAAAAAATAAATGGACAGAATAAGAAATTAGAACTCAGACCAGGCCGAGGACCGAATCAAAAGCAACCATCAATATATATATATATATATATATATATATATATATATATATATATATATATATATATATATATATATATATATATATAAGGCAATAAGCCTTTGGTAAGTAAAGAACAATTCAGGTTGCTGTTTTTTTAGGAGCCTTTGAGATATTCTATTAAAAAAACTTAAAATCAAAATGAAGACCTGTTTTTGATTCACTAAGTCCTTACATCACTAAAGTCAATTTTTCTTTCTATTTTTATGTGATGTTGTAATTGTAGTAAAGAACCTGGAGCTATTTTAAATTTGTATCAAACTGAGAAGTGCCTGAAATGTAACAGCTCTAAAAGATGGAAATCTTTTAATGGCAATGAGACAAGACAGACACCTACACAGGTGTTACTAGTGAAGTTGGATGACATTCTCTTTTGGGAGCTGGTGAGATAACTTCTCCTTTGTTTCCAGGCACTTTGATAGCAATTTCTGTCACATTTTCATACCTGCTAAAATTAGAACAGGGTAGAGACCTTGTTAAAATTCATCAGGCTGGTTCTTCTAATCTTTCTGAGGATTTTTGCCTGTGATGTGAACAGACAATTGGTTTTTCATGTTTTATACAGTTTATTCATACTTTTTTTTGTTCTCTCCAACTTTGAAATGACAAAAGTCCATTTCTATGGTTTCCCATAACACAGCATCCTACAGGTATGTATATTCTACAAATAATACTATGGAGTTTCTTCTCTTCCCCTCTCCACACAATAGATAATTTTATAGGGTTTCATTAACTCATTTACTTCTCACATCCTTTACATCAGCTTTATGTTTACTCTGACAATAGGTCAAAAAATTGAGAAGGGGAGGGTTGGTATGCTGCTAAGGCATGTAAATAGACACACATATAGAAAAAAAGCAGGACATTTACAAAGAATCTGGACCTTTTAAATTCCTTCATCGCCCAAGTGCTGAAGGACATCTCCTGCATGAGCACTCTTACATACTAAGGCATTGCTGTACCCTGTAAATACTTACAATTGGATACGGTGAATTTTACAATAACCATTAACATCTCGTTCTTTTATCACTGAGACAATACTTCAAAACCTTTTATAAAAAGGCAATAATACATAGAGAAAAAAGAACACGTTGGTAAAATTTTATGAAAAACAACCCTAGAACTGGGTTTGCAATTGCCACACTCTTGAATTGCAATTAAACAAACATGATGTTGTGTTCTTAGCACACAGGAATTGTGCTACCATAACATGTCACCTTACCCACTGCACAGAAAGCGGTTCCCCTTGGTATAGACGACAATTTGAGAGACTCTGGAGATTGTAAATAAATCCTCCCAATTCCTTCTTTTTTTTTTTTTTTAAAAAGGTGGGGTCCCTCTAGAGGAGCTTCTGTTTCCACTCCCAAGCGAAACTCCTGTAACACAGATTGCATTTCCTCCTGGTCTAGAGAAAAATCAATCCTATATCTTGGCTATTTCCTAAGCCCAGTGAAACACCACTGGTCACTTGTGCAAACCAGAGCTAATGGAGATAACTTACACAAAAGTAACAGAGTCCCAAGGTTAAGAGGGGACAAAGGTGAGACAAATGTGTCTATATAAACACACACCATATTTAGGGAGGTGTACTTGGGGTCAGAAACAGAGCCTCCTGCGTGGTGACTAAGAACCTTTTCTTTTCTTTTGCTCAGTCCATTCACACAGGTGCAAGGTAGTGATGAGGTGTTAGTTGAGTGGTGATGAAGAGCTCTATGTGGTCAAAAGCAGGACTTTTCTCCCCACTCAAAAGATAAGATGTATCTACAATGATATAGAAGACTGATGAGAGATTGTTAGGAATTTTGTAAACTGTTGCCTTCCTTACCAATTCTAAGGATATGTGTTTAACTTTTAAATAGAAGTACATGGCAGCAAAAAAGAATGAATTAATTATTTATACTCCTGGCATGGCCTATATGGTGACTGACTCTCCCTACATACTTTCTAGATACATCTATCATTGAAAATTTACTGACTTGCTTTCCATATTCAAACAGTTCTGGCTGTAACTTAAGGAAAATGACACATGCTTTCTGGTGGAAAAGCTATAGGATTTAAAAGCCAGAGTTTTAGTTTGGAAGCAAACTTCAATCTTACTACTGGTGCTCTAAATATGAGGTCTAATGACCAATGAGTGGACATAAACCTGGAAGAACTAAATCCAATCGATTCTGAAATTCTTCCTATAAACAAAAACAGAAGAAAAAAGGATGGTGTAGCCATTTGGCAGGATAGTCCATAAATACTCTTTGGAGTCCCACAAAGCAGTTGGAGTATTAGTCTATGCCCAAAAGCTACAAGAAACATTATTTCCTGGAATACTGGTCATTGCATATTACAGTACTAATGGTAATTGCAAAAAAGACCATAATAATTGCAGCTGATGCACTGAACATGAGTTGCTATAGTTGAAGTGGGAGAGGAATTTTATGAAGAACATGATAGGATCTCTCAAATCAAACTATGATCTCTGATGTTTGGTGGTGTTAAAAGCAAAGATAGGAAAAAGTAAGGCTGAGGAGAATTATATGCAAAAATATGGTTCAGGAAAAAGAAGTGAGAGAGGTCAATGGCTTATAGATTATACAGAAGCCTCCTGCCTCTAAATCATGAATACTTTCTTTAAAAAATAGAACTGGTAGGCACTGGACATGGTGAGCACCAAATAACCCTATAAAGAACAAAACACTGATTTTAACCTACAAGAAAATAATTGTTATTGATTTGGGAGTTATCCCTGAGTCAGCAGTAACAACTGAATAGTCAGATCATTAGAGTTAAAATTAGAATTTGTAAAAAATGAGGATGAGAGACAGAGAAACAGAGAATGCCACCAAAGGCAACAATAGAATATAAGCCTACTTGCAAAAAATAATGAAGAATGATGAGAGATAATGCGCAGTATTATCTCATAAAGCAGAGGGAAACAGTGGAGAATAAAACCAATTTAAAGGAAACACGGCAAGATATAAAACTAAGCAAAGTCATTCCAAGGGCATTCAAGGATAAAAATATACTGCATACAAGAAAGATGGAAAAACCACTGGACCACCTGGTCTGTCCCAGCTGTTCTTAGGGAGGAGGTAGAAATGGCACTAACGAGAATATAGGAAAAGTGGCCAAATTGGACCACTGAATTTTATGCTGAAGGTGATAAAACTGAGAGATCAATGATGGACTAATGTGTATGGTATCTGAAGAATGAGATACCAAAAGTGTGAAAAAATCTTGGACCTTACTAATGATGAAAAAAATAGTAACCAAGAGAACATCAATAATTACTTATCTATAGCTACTCTCCCCTCTACACAAAATTTCTGAGACTCACAAATACACAAATTGAGGGCACCCTCAATGATGATAATAGTAGGGAACAGCAAGTTTTTGCAATCTAAATTTAACAACATACCACATATTTACCACTTCACAATTAAATGAAAGAGGTAGAGAATATAAGAACTCATTGCTTTTGTTTGTCAATTATGAAAAAGTTTTAATGCAGAAAAAAATGCTGCCTTCTTAATGATTTGTGTCCTATCCATACATCAAGGTCATTCAAAATTCCCTGGAAGATATGGCAACAGAAATGTACCTGTTCAGTGATCCCTGAATCATTAACATTGGGTGAAGCATAAAACAAGATGTATAGTCACCAAAACATTTGCTTCTATGACAGAAGAGATACAGCTCAGAGTCCAGGTCAAGGAAGGCTTCCTTGTAGATGGTGCTCCTGTTTGTTGATGCCATTGTGCCCCCAGAACACTGCATCCACATAGGAAAATAGTGAAAGAATGTCTGTTGTTCAGATTTCAATATGCATTTGGATAGAACATTTTATAGAATTTGTCTAATACTATGTATTACTGGAAGAGAGAGATTTGGATTGCTTTTGGGAAATTGTAAAATTCTTTTATTGATACTAATCTTCTCATACAAGCAAAGGTTCATTTTTTCCAATATATATATATATATATATATATACATATATATATATATATATATATATATATATATATATATATATGTATTACCAATGTTGCTATATGGCAGTAAGACACAGACACTACCTCTTAATAATTAAAGATGAGTATCACAAAGAGGGTGATAGGGAAGCACATAGAAATCATGAGGAGGCTGCAACACATAACCAATGAGGAATGCCCAAAAGGAATAGAACTAGGCAGCATCATCAATGCATCACCAGACCAGAGGAAAGGATGAACTGGTCATATGGCAAGACTGAGGAATGGCAGGAATAAGAGCCATTCAGTTCCAATGGTACCTTCAAGATTTTGAGAAAAAAATGAGAAAAGCCTTCATGTTGGGTGGAGCCCTTGTGGTGACCCTTTGGGAGAGGATGGGCAAGAGGCTCTTGGGATTGGCAAGTATCAATAGGTTATCATCTGCATTGCTGGAGAGAACTGAATTGATGAAATCATTTATCTGTGTGAATACCTAAGGATAATTACACTCTATCTAAAGGAAAGCAAAAAAAAGTTACTCAAGGAATAGAAAGAGAAACATTCTACAGATTCAGCAAAAGTCTAAAGCTTGTGAAGAAGAGTTATCTTCCAAAGGAAAGGATTAATTGAAGTTAAGAGAAAGATGGTCAAGCATCTTTAACATCAATGACAAATTTTAAGAGAAAATTTAACCGGTTTTCCTTATCATAGTAACTTTTCTTCAAGAAGATAGTAATAGTAATTGTATTTAATGGTGAAAGAATCAATTGGATGATAAAACAGCTTGCTTAGAGGCACAAAAAATAAAATGGCTTATGAAATTCCAAATCACAAAATGCTAGAAAATCATTACCTTAGGTGCTTTTTAAAAAAGTTTATGAAATAATTAACTTACAGATAATTTTGGATGTTTTGCCTCAGATTAATGTTATTCTACTCTAAAGGAGGATGAGAGAATTTTTGGTGCCTTCTTTAAGTTGCAAGTTTTCCTTCTGTCTCTTTTCAGTTTGAGTAACTGGGGTTGCTTTCATGATGGTAACTCGAAGTGAGTCAAGTCTGGTCAAGAAATGAAATTGAAGCTTTAACAGGTTCTTTAATTAAAAGAGATCTCTTTATTCCAATAGATTTTTCCTTTAACTCCTCTGTAGAAATTACAATCTTTTAAAGACAGATTGTATATTTATCACTGACAACTCAAGTTAACATGACACTGAATTCAGAATCCTATAGTCATGGTCTTCATCCCAGAATCCCACAAGTTTTGACTTCCCTACATATTTTGCCATTCCAATAAAATGGATTGAAACAGTGTGTTCTGAAGGTTCACACAAGCTGTCCATCAGGTCTGAAATATACTTAGCAGTCCAGGTGCTCCCACCTCTGGGAAGCACTCCCTGATTTTCCTGGCAATGAACTTTCTTATTCTCTCATTTAAGTTTTTCCCAGACCTCATCTCATTTTTCCTCTTATTATAAATTCATCTTTGTACTTGTCCTGCCTTGCACATAGTAGGTGTTAAATGAATGTTGAAATAAATTCCTTAAGCAATATCTAGCAATGTGTAGTAATATCTAAGCAATTATTTAAAAAACAGCTCTTTAACAGTCAATGCAATGGGAAAAGACCTCAGTAGTTACTGTTGACCTGAGGTATTTTAGAACTAGTCAATTGAATGAATTCTTCCTTTTTGATAACTGGAGTAGCTAATGAATAGGAAAGACAATTTCTTTTTCCAAACACAGAATTCAACATAACAAAAATGCTGCTCTCCTTTTAAAGTCAAAGATAATGGTTTTCTCAATGGAATGAAAACAGTGAAGTTGCATCGACACTTTCTCTGTCTAGTGGCCAAGTGTGTAGAGTGGATAATGATGAAACACAGTAGCAGTAGCAGCATAGCAGCAACAACAACAACAACAAGACAGAATTCTGGAATCCAAGTCTTTTAATTTTACTAAATAATGGAGATGGTTTTTGAGAAAGAAAGGCATAGAAATGGAAACATACAGTTATTATTCATTAGATTGTATCAGTGCAGTATTGTGGAAGGAGTGGTCAATAAGGAATTGGTAGGTCTAAGTTATAGTTCTATCTTCCTCTTTCAATTACTCAATACCTCAGTTTCCCCACTTGCTAACTTGACAAGACCATACTCACCCTTGCACAAAACTCAGGGTAAGCTTGATGAGATGAGAGGTGAAGCATTTGAGTTCTTCAGAAGAAAGGGGCTATATGGATTCAAGCAAAGACTAATTCTATTTATTAGAACAAGAATCAATTCTTTCTGATGGTTACAAAGGGCAGCACTACTTCTAAAACAGTCGCTTCATTTAATAAATCTATATGCATACAACAACAATTTAAGATGATATCTTCTGGAAATCTGACCAACAAAATGGATCAATTTCTCTACTGAAAAAGAAGGGAAGTTTTTTGTTGTTGTTTTGTTTCCCATTTCATGAGTTGTTTGTTCTTTGTGCTTTGATGGGAAATGAGGTAGAGTAGGCTCTTAAAAACTGAAATGAGCCCCGATTGTGGTCAGTACCATCAAGTGAATAACTCACTAGGCTTAAATTTTCTCAGGCTTTAAGTGATACTAGAATGTACCAAAATACATTTTTTGATTCACATATAATGTCAGGAATAAGATCTGCATGTGTATATGTCTAGAGTAGATGAGCAACTTCCAGCATGTCTGTTTTTTAAGGTCATGAACCTTATTTAACAATTTGCTTTAGTAAGTTTTTAAATTATCTTGTTATGGCCATCGGCATTGTTATCAACAGGAGCCATGAGAGGGAGCTGCCAATTTCTAAATTGTGCACAATTAATACATTTGGTCCTTAAGATGAAAGGTTTTTTGACAGGAACACATCCTGCTAGTCCTGCCAAGGCACCGAATAACCTAGGTGATTTTCAATACAATCAAGCACAGGCTATTTTACCTATAAAATTTGTTGCACTAAATCACAGAAGGACAAAAATGATGTACTCTCTTCATGAACCGTATAACACTTGAACAATTTACATCCACAAACCCTAACTTAAATAAAACAAAACTCAACTGATGTATGGGGTAAAGCATATGAGGAACACCAAGCCTCTGACCACTTGCACTGGCTGAAAGTGATGTCATGGAAGGGGGATGGGATGGTCAATGCCTCTCAACTCACATGAGATAAAAACTTCACCTGTGCCAAGGGATAAAGCAAGAGAAGCAGCCTTCACAGACAGTCCTCAAGTAAATATATGGCTGGCTGCTCTCTAGGGGTCAGAAGTTATTCAGGTTGTGCTCTTGGAGTTGTTGGTTGTGGACCCCTGGAGTGCACTGCAGACTTGTATTCACTCTAGGGCCTTCTGATGGTTCAATTAGCATCCAATGCATCATAAAATCTAAAAGTGTTGATTTTCAAAACTGAACCAATCTGTAATGAAATGAAGGACCCAAAGGCATTTTAATTGTTAAACACATAAAAGGAAGTGTATTTAAAAAAAATTGGTCAAACTGTAGTGTCAGTTACCATTCTTAAGGAATTTACAGGGCTGTCAAAGATGAATCTTTTTTGGAATATTCAGTTTATAGCAAATGCCTAAACTGGTTTCTTCATTGCACATTATTTTCTTTTAAAATGGGTAAATTTAAAACAATTACATACATATTAAAAATCTGCATTTCTTTGCTGAATTAAAACGTTAATACTCTCAGACAACACAGATCCAAAATGATGAAACCAGCAATTCCCCCTCCCACCTTACAACAAATTAAATTGAGACAAAATTACAAACACATTTCACTACATGATTATTATTAATAAAAATCAGTTTTTTTATAAAGTTGCCCAAAATGCAAGGGATGTGCATAGGTTTACAACTTAGTCATAACATTTTATTTTTATTCCCTTGGGTAGTTTTCCCATGAACGGAATGTACTTTTGCTGTAGATTACAGTTTTTTTTCAACACAGATACACCGACGGCATGAAAGCTTGCGACTGTCCACATGCATTAAGAGTCAAGACCCAATTTCAAATCTCTAAAAGGTTGACAGAATTCTTCAAAGAGACAGTATCACATTATCTGGATGTTACATAAAAGTACCTAACAAAAATACTATTCTAAAAAAAAAAGAGAAAAAAGGCCTTTAAAAATGTTTTGTAATCACTAGATTATTTCAAATAAATAAAGGAAAGCAAGATATTCCAATCCATAAAATCAGACTCTAAAAAGAATGTAGTGTTCCACCCCCATGTCAAGGTAACAGAATTTTTTTTATTATTATTAAAATAGATTATAGAAAGCAGCATCTATTTTGTGCAGTTTTAAGGGGCCTTTGAAATAAAAAGCTATGATTTCCAAAAATATAACATTCCAAAGGATTGAATAATACATACATTTTAAAGATACATTTTTATTAAAGTTTAGGAGAACTGATTAAAAAAGATACTGTCTCTTTTAAGTTAGTGTTTAATTTTTTTCCTCCTCATATCTATTTGGACATGACAATAGTTAAATTTAGGTCACACTACATCTAGGTAGTCTCTAGGGGTCAAGACCTGTTGACACAAGGCCAGTAATGAAGAGGTTTTTTCCATGTATGAGGTGGTTCCCAGTTATGATAGAATTCTTCAGTTATCTGATGAGAGGCTTAATAGACCCAGGAGACAGGAACCCACTGAGGTGCTGTACAAACGAGCTCAATGGCTTCCTCCAGATGTCTGATTGTTTCATCAATTTCATTGTTGATAATCGTTAGGTCAAAGTAGTGTGCATATGTTCTCTGTAAGATATCAGACTCCTTCTGCAGGCGCTGAAGAGATTCATCCTAAATAGCGATTTGGGGAAGGAGAGATTAGAGATGGGAGGGGAGAAGGTACATTGGGAAGCAAAGAAAAGAGAAAAGTTAGTCGAACTCTTTAGCTCTCCTGATTTTCATTTGTTCTGCCAAGGTCAGGCCTCATAGCCCAGTGCCACTAGGTGAAGCCATGAATGGATCAAGGAGACTACTGTAGTGGACTGCTATGTGTAATGGCAGCTGCTGGCATGCAACAGGCCACTTTTCTAAGTTCTAGGAAGGCTGGAGTGGAGAACACAGAGGCAATAACAGTACAAAGAATGACTCTGGAACAACAGAGCCCACAAGTTCTGGTGGCTGACCCACCCATGCAGTGCCTCAAGGATTTAAGGATGTGGTTAACACAGACAGTGGCAAACAACCAGCGTGGGAGGGGTTCTTTAATCATTTCTCTTTCCCCAGGTTCCTTACACCTTGCATGCTGTCTCACAGTCCTCACTTCATTTTTCTGTTTTCAAACTGCTACATGGAGGAATTTCTTAATCCACATGATCAGAGATCTCCTATTCCCTTTTTCTTGGCACAGAAATAGGCTTGAACTCCTGACCTGATTCCTGTCCCTGAGTTGTACTTGCACTAGGCAGCCTTCTCTTGACAGTAAATTATTTTCTCTTTGTCTATTTAGGGAATTCAGTTGTATGGAAACCTATCCAAGATAATGAGGTGCCAAATGCTTTCTGGATTTTACAAAATGAGAAACACTAGCAAGAGAAGGGTGATTTTAAAAGTAAGACCCAGCACCTGGGTTCACCTAAAAACCCACCAGGAATCCACAGGTAGTCTGCAAAGATAAGCTGTAGAGCTCAATGTGACACTTCCCCAAATGAATGTCACATTCAGCTCTCTGGTAAATACCTAGTTAGAAATAAGCCAAGAGCAAATGACAATTTAAAGAGGACTCATATACGTATAGATAACTTTAGAACTCATAGTCCATTTTATTTTGTTGTTATATGATGAGGATCAATCAAGGAAAAATAGGAAGCTGAATCCCATTAGAATAAGAAAAAAAGAGAGGCCAGATTTGCTAAAACTTGACTGTTATAGATTTCCCGAAGTTCATTATGACATATACATACATGTATAATACATATGCATATGTGGTTGTATAAAGACACAGGGAGGTACGATGAGAAAGGATCAAATCATTCAGGGGCATGGAAGGCTAGATATGGGGGGTGGGGAGCAAATTTCCCAATAAAGAAAAGGCTACATAGCTTTGAAGGACCAAATATCCTCTTTTAGGCACAAGGTTGTCTGTGTTTGGTGTCCTTTCTTTTAAACACACAGGCCAAAATACTACATGAAAAGTCTGGGTTCAGTGGGTGTTTGCCTCTGGAAGAATGATAGGTACAAACTTATTAATAAGGATGGAATTAGCCAATTCCATTTCAATAGCACACCAGAGAAGAGATCAAAGAAGTTGAGTACCTCAATTAAGTACTCTGAAGATAAAATTCTGGTACCTCTTCTGAGGGTCATCTACTTCTTTCAAAGTAGTCTGAGAAGTATTCTTTGACCATCAGGTAGTAACTATTCTACATATAAAGGTCGGGGATCACAATTACCTTTTTATTATGGGTATGTCTAGACACACCTGTTTATCCTTAAAAGCATAGTCTTTTCACTGTAACTTCACTGAAGGGAAGGGCAAATATGCCTTTGTTTAGAATATATTGGGTTACTAGGGAACAGCCTTTACAAAGTCTCCCTTGGGTTTGATATCAGCAATCCAAAATTGAATGGTTTAGTTACGCTTGTCTCTTCCTCTCTTCACAAAAAATAGCCCTTCCATGTATTTAACACAGTATAGGAGTGGGGCTTAAGTCAGTGAAAACAAAATGCCTTTATTCTAATAGCAAAAGCAGCACTGAGTGGGAAAAGAACATCTACATTCTAAATCTATTAAAAGAAACAGGCTATATTTCATTAGCTCCTAGCTGGTACTTACAGGCAGTTTTCTGCACCATTTTGGCAGCTATGAAAAGTTAGTAAAAGGGCAGGAAAAATAGGCACAAAAAAAGCAAAGATGATAATTCAAGAAAATAATATAACAAAAGGATAAAACCATTTAACAGATGCTTTTGAAATGTTTCTATATTAAAATGAATGGGAAAGTAGATTATACTTTAGAAAGAAATATACTCAATGCAAATAAAATGATATAAAAAATAAAAGTGAATAGAAATAAAAAGCACTTAGGCAAATTTAGTTAATAGATTTTCCTTGAAAGTATAGAAACTGAAAATTTCCAGTATCTTAATTTTGCTATGGAAAGGTCATTGATCTCCTAAGGAATCTCCTAAGGAATAAAAATTGGTGAGCCCTATTATTAGGTTTCCAGTGATTTTCTATTAATCTGTCCTTTTTAACTAATAGAAACAAGCCAACAATCTGATCTACAGGAGTTTCCATTCCCTGTTTTCTAAAACATAATCTGCTGCTGTGTTGTTGAGTTGTTTCAGTCATGTTTGACTCTTTGTGATCCCATATGGGATTTTCTTCACAAAGATACTGGAGTGTTTTGCCATTTCCATTGCTCATTGCACAGATGAGGAAACTGAGACCAACAAGGTTAAGTGACTTGCCCAGGCTCACACAGCTAGTAAGGATCTGAGGCCAGATTTGAACTTAGGAGGATGAGTTTTCCTGACGTTGGGTCCAGCACTGTATGCACTAGGCATCACCTAGCTGCCCAAGAAGGTCAAGAGTTCCTCCCCCCCTCCTCCCCCATTAACTAACTGTTCTCCTGACTCTCCACCTCCTGTCCCTTCTCTTCAGGTCTCCCACCCACACCTCTTCTACCAATGACATCATGGGTCCTATGATCTGGAGATTTCAGAGGGAAGTGATTTCACCTCCATGGCTGTCTGTCTCTGTTGCAAACACCCCAAAGGAGAGCCTGGTCACACCAAAAATCACTTTTCACCCGGTAAGTGAATCCCAAACAAAAGATGGATGCTGCCCGCCTGTGCAGTGAAATGAATTCACTAAGCTCTCTGGTGGGACTCTGGATCAATGGGGAGATCTGCAGGAGGAAGGGCCCTGTGCTGCCTCAGCTCAATGCATTTCAAGGATGAGGTCTTCAATCAGGCCATTTTTATATTTAAAAGTCCAAAGAGTTCTTACCTCATTGATGCCAGGAGTAATTGTTGGTGCAGCAATAAAAACTACAAAAGGAGCAAACTCTGCCGTTCTCAGGACCTTCAGCGCCTGTGTGAAAGAAACTGAAGACTTCAGCAAGGAGAAAAGCTATGTGTCCTTTAAACGGTCCATAGAGAGAAATGAAAGAACTGACAAAACCTCTGGAATAAATTTGGTTATTGAATAATTAGCCCTTTCCCTCAAAATCATAGAAAAAGGCATCCAAAAGAGGTTTTACAAAAAAAGATAATCTCATTGGGTTGCTGTATTGATTTTATGCTGTGTTGATTCCCTTGTCATAAGTAACAACAAATGAAAATTTTAAAGTGCTTATATATATTATATAAAACATACCAGGGCTGTCCTTGAAGTAATAGACAATATATTTTGATTTGCCATTTCAGTGAGAGCTCTGTGTAGATTCGCTTTCTTTACTAAAACATTCAGTAGTAAACCCACAGGGAGATGCATAAAATTGTATTGTAGGCCATGACCACATTTTGGACAGCCCTGATTTATTATAATGTACATCCACACTCACACCCACACCATCTCATTTAAGCCTCCCAACAACCTAGTGAGCCAGATACCACAGACATTATTATTCCCATTTCAGATGAAGAAGCTGAGGCCTATCTGAGAGGTTAATTAAGTGCAAAAAGGAGGAATATAACAAAAAAGGAGGGAAATAATAGAATATCATTAATTAAGTATAAAATGCATAAAATATCTGCCAGCCAATACAAAAATATACTCATGACATATTAATATAATTCCAAAACTCTCCTTAAAAATACTTAAACAACTGGAAGTTTATTGCCTATATATATTTTTTGATGCTAATTTATTTTTAAATGATTTTAAGTGATATTTAAATAGTATTTACTTGCTAACTTGCTGTTATAATTTATACTTTACTTTATAGCCTTTAATTAATTTCCTAGTTTCTGTACACATACCCTTATCTCCCCCAACCATCCCTAACCACTATCTCCCTCATCTCTCTGTTCTTTTGTGGTCAAACTTGAGAAAGTCCTTTACATGGTGTCTTCACTTCCTTTTCTTTCACTCTCTTCTTATCTCCTTCTGTTCTACCTTCCAAGCTCATCATTCAACTAAAACTATTCTTTCTAAACTTATGATCTTCCTCATTTCCCACCTGGTTGCCCTAATTTGGGATTTTTTTGATTTCTCCACTGCAGCCTGCCCTTCCTGAACCTCCAACTGCCTTCTCATTTCTCTTTTTGCATGCTATCTTTCCCCATTAGATTGTAAGCTCCTTAATATTTATTGGTTGACAAATGCCAAATCTAACAGTCATTAATTGATATCCTTTTTAATCTCTCTGCATCTCCTGACAAGGTCTCCCACCCTATTTTCCTCTAAACTCTCTTCTCCCTAGTTTTTTTTGGAAAACACTCTGATGATTTTCTTCCTACTTCTCTGAATGCTCCTCTCAGCCTCCTTTGCTGGATCTTTATCCAAATCATATCTGATAGCTATGGATATCTCTCAGAGCTCTGTCCTGGGCCATCTACTTTTCTCTCTACTATTTCATTTGGTGACCTTATCAGCTCTCATACATTCATCTCTTTGGTAATCATTCTCAAATCAATTATTCCAACCTTAACCTTTCTGCTGACCTTCAATTATCTCCAAATATGTATTGCACTGTCTGCTGAATAGATGTGCCCTAAACCATCTTAAAGTTGATATTTGCAAAACTAAACTCATTATTTTCTGAACTCTTCTCTCTCCCCCCCCCCCCCACCCCGTAGAAGGGATCACCATCCTCTGGTAACTAGACTCACAATGGAAGAATCATTCTGTACTTTTCACTCTCTATTATCTCCTGTATCACTTTTTTTGCTAAGGCATATTGATTTTACCTTCATCTTTAGCATATAGCCTTTTCTCTCTTCTATACTGCCAATGCCCTGGTGAAAGTCTTCATCATTATACCTGGACTATTGAAGAAGCCTGCCATTTATCTTTTCCCCACCTCCAATTCATTCTCACCTTGGCTGCCAAAATAATCTTCCTACAATGCATATATGACCAAACCCACTCTTATTACTGCTCTTAATACTGTTTTAGTTTACTTATAACAGAGACTACAATCACTCTGGAGTTCATTATTGTATTATTTCTGAACTCTTTTTAATGAATAATTTTTGGATGGTGAAAAAAATGAAGTTCAAATGCCAGTAACCCAAATTAATTAACTGAGTAACTCTGGTCAAGTTGTGTAAGCTCTCAGCCTTAGCTTCTGCACCAAGTGAGTTAACAGCAATTATAATGGTAAAGTATGACTTTCCTTACAGAGTTGTTTTGATAAGTATAAAGCATTTTGTAACCTAAAAATGTTATGTAAATTTCACCGTTGTTAATATGATTATCTTTATCTTTTAGAGGGCAAGGTGAGTTTAAGAAAAAAAGTATCTGCATATTTAACGCCTATCAAAAAATCCATTGGACTTAGGTAATGGGGCTCCTAGCTTTTCTCATTGTTTATGTACACCAAGTAAATCTCTGAGCCTAATTAATTAGAGCTTGGCTTTCTCTTAAGCCCAATAGGGAAAACAGTATTTTTGCTTCTTACTTCACAGCACTGTTGTGGGGAACATATAAGATTGACATTTTCTCTTTCTCTCATTTTCTCTTTGTCTATGTCCTTCTTATTCTCTTCATATCACTATATCTACAGTTATGAATGTATACATACACACACATACATATAAATACACACACAAGGAAATTTTGCAAATTACAAAGCCCAACATAAATTTAGGGTTCTTAGATGGTAGAGTTAATATAATTAAGGACTTGGGAGTTAAGAAGACCTAAATTCAAGTCCTGTCTCAGTTGCTTACTACTAACTGAGTGATTCTAAACAAGTCACTCAACCTCTCTCAAGCTCAGTCTTTTCACCTGTAAAATGGGGAAGATACCTCTCAAAGCCAGGGAAGTCTTATTCAGTTCCACACTACCTTCCTTCTCTAAAGCGTGTCTTATTCACAGCAAATGATTAGTAAGATAATTAAAATACTTGCTATAGTCATGAAGTGAAGGGTGTTCAGCAACCAAATTTTTTGAAATAAAAATGTGGTAAATCGAAATGTATTTTCATGCTAAATGTAAATGAGATGAAAACTAGTTTAAAAAAAGAACTGCTGAATTGTTTCATGGATTCAAAGGCTATGAACATAGCTTCAGGGTCAATTTCAAGGGGCCAAATTTGTTTTCCTCTAAGTTTACAATTGTTTATGTTTATATACAAATATTGGTCCCTGCTAGTACAACTTACTAGTAAGCTAGAATCTTATTAACACTTATTAACACTCTCTGCCAGACTATGAAATTCATAATAAGCTAGGTTTACCTTGGAATTTGAAAAAATAGTAACAGATGAACCTCATCACAAACTGCCTCAAATCCTATGTATAAACCCTGAGAACAACTTTTAGTGAGGCTTCTTTTTTCTAGTAAGTTTGGTGCTGACTAGGGGAGTTATTTTAATGCACAGGATACTTTATGAAGAAAAACAACAAGTAAAAATTATTCTAGGGGCTTGAGAGTTCAAATCAAATTAGTCTGTATGTGGCAGATTTTATATCAAATGAGTGAGGGTTATTATTCACTTTCACAAATGTCCTTTACAAAATATAAACCTTTTGTACCCTGACTGATTAATATGGGTCCCATGTATCCTAAACATCTTAAAGTTGACATCTGTTAAACTGAACTCATTGTTTATTGTAACTTTCCCTCTCCCCTTCCCTCTTCCTGTAGAGGGGTCCACCATTCTCTGGTAACAAGACTCACAATGGTGGTGTCATTCTGGACTCCTCACTCTCCATTATCCTCCATATCCACTCTGTTGCTAAGGCATGTTGATTTTACATTAATCTTCAACATATATTCTCTCCTCTCCTCTAATACTGCCACAACCCTGGCAAAAGTCTTCATCACCATATCTGGACTTTTGAAGAAGCCTGCTGGTTGATCTGTCTGCCATTTCTCTTTTCCCCATGCCAAATCATCCTCACTTCAGCTGCCAAAGTAATCTTCCTGCAATGCACATGAAACCACATTACACCCGATCTTAATACTGCTCTTAATAATATGATTGCATTCACCCTGGAGTTCACTATTATATTCTCTGTGATCAGGTTAACACAGAAACATAAAGGCATTATAACTAACTCTTATTTATAGGTTTTTCTTTGTAAGAATAGAGAAAACCCTGTAAAAACACTGTTCCAGAAATGAGGAAGATGTAAGTTTTCTTCATTCAGGATATGGCTTATGTGCCATTATATTTGTGTCATGTAAAACCTGTAAGTCACTAGGAGTTTATAGCTCCAAAAGCTATATGAGCATGAGTTATATAGAGGAGAAGGGTGGGACAAAAGGATAACTCAAATGTCCCAATCTTAATAATATTCAATGTTATTATTAATTTTAAAAGCTATTTCCCTCACATTGATGCTATAAATGAAAATGTGAAATGTAACATTACCATCCGTTTCACAGACTTTTGAGGAAACAAAAGCTAATTCCAAGGCCACATAGATTTAATCCTAGGTTAGTTGACTCTAAGTCCAGTGTTCTTTAGAGCCAATGATTCTGACATTTCAGTATAATTGAGATCTAGAAAGGTAGGTAGCTATTATAATTAATGCAGCAAGATCCTTACCAAATGTAAGATCAGTGTGGACATTCTAGGTAAACACAGATTTAATCAGCTGTTTTATTAGATTTCTGAATGATAATGAAAAGATAATGAAAACAGAACTGCTGCTCTTTATTATGGCATGTGTTAATAAGATTACTGTCCTAATTCTAAATGCTAGTCCATTTATGTTTCAGATTTCCTTGAAAGGTCTCTGGTCCCTGGCATTCTCTAACACTTTCAAGAAGCACCATTAAATGTTTCTGATTGTTTTTCTCACCTTGGAACTTGCATCAAGCCCCCTTCTTTAAAATGAGTGCCTAAATTAGCAGGGCAGGAGTTTTCAACCATCTGGGAATGAATTACCTGAGGTTCTACATCCAGTATTGCAATCAGTCCCTGCTCATGGATCTTCCGTATTGTCTCCAGTTTTGTCCCATACATGGCATCCTCATGGCTGCCATACTCCAAGTATTCATTGTTAGATATGTCTTGCATCATTTGGTCGTGAGATACAAAGTAATAGTTCTTGCCATTTTCTTCATCTTTCTTTGGAGGTCTAGTTGTGTCTGCAGAAGGATCACATTGAAAAACAGGCTTTAAAAGTAGTTTGTATTCTCTATGAAGTCAACTATTTTAACATTTTCTTAAGTTTCTGAGCTTTTAACATTATTCTTATGTCACCAGTATCATTTCTACTTTCAGCTGATTTTTAGCATTGATTTCTACAAATCCTGTTTACATAACCTAAAAGGGAGAATATGCAGTGAATGGTTTTGTTTACTAATTACTTCAGCTGTTAGGTGGAAAGGGATAATTGCATCAATAATCCTAGTTATCACCCACAGAAGAATGAGAAATGTGCTTCCTGACATGAAGAAATTAATAACTCATAGTACAACAATTATTTATATAGTGTGCTGTACGCTGTGCTAAGTGCTTTTCATTTATCATTTCATGTGCTCCTCACAACAACCCATCTCCTAAGTATCTGAGTCAGAATTTGAACTTGGGTCTTCTTGACTTCAGGCCCTGTGCTTTATCCATGGTGCCACCTTGCTGCTGTACTCTTGAAGACCTTGACTTGAGTGCTGATACAACTTTTTAAAAATAAAACACATGCAAAAAAAAAAGTATCACTACAGTCAGATTCATTTCAGTAAACATTTCTTAGGCACCTGCCTATGAACTTTGCTAGCAAGGGCTAGGGATGCAAAGGGAAAAATGAAACTTACCTCTGTTCTCAAGTGACATATACTTGTTTCTTTTCTTTTTTGTTTGGTTTATTTATTTTATATTATTGCAATAATCTTGTGAGAGTAAACATAAATCTCCCTCCTCACCCCCCAAAAGATGAGAAACCTCAAGAATAGTGAGAGAGAAAAGAAAAATGTACTTCAATCTATGTTCAGATTCCAATGGCTCTGTCTCTGGGATGCATTGCATTCCCCATCATAGCCACCAGAGAAGTTGCTTCAATATTTTCCCACAGTTGCTATCACTAGCTGTGTTTCCCTCCACTCTATTCCTCCCCACTCTCATTTGTTCTATTCTCTCTTCTTTCACCCTGTCCCTATTCAGAAGTGTGTTGTATCTGAGTACCCTCTACCATGATCTTCCTTCTCTTCTATCACTTATCCCCCACCCCACCCCCCGGTTCCCCCTTATCCCATCCCTTTCCTCTCATTTTTCTCTAGGCTAAGATAGATTTCTATACCCCATTAAGTATGTATATTATTTCCTCTCTGAGCCATTTCTGATGAGAATGAAGGCTCACTCATTCCCCCTTGCCTTCCCCCATTCCACTCCATTGACTCCTATGTGAAATATCCTGGCCCCTTCCTCCTCCCTCCTCTTCCTCCCAGTACCTTCCTCCATCATCCATCGACTCCATCTTTTTACTATAGTATACCAGCATATTCTGCTCCTTCCTGTGCCTTGTCTATACATACTCCTTCTAACTACTCTTATAAATGAGAAAGTGCATATGAGTTATCATATCTTCTTCCCATGCAGGAATACAAACAGTTCAACATCATTAAGTTCCTCATAGTTAGTCCTTCTCATCCACTCCCTCTATGGTTTGTTCCCTCAAGTCCTGTACTTGGAGATCAAACTTTCTATTCAGCTCTAGCTGTTACAACAGCAAATTTTGAAAGTCCCCTGCTTCACTGAAGGTCCATCTTTTACCCTGGAAGAGGATGTTCAGTTTTGCTGGGTAGTTTGATTCTTGGTAGTAAACCAAGATGTTTTGCCTTCCAGAACATCGTTATTCCAAGCCCTATGAGTCCTTAATGTAGATGCTGCCAGATCCTGTGTAATCCTGACTATAGAGACACAGTAGTTGAACTGTTTGTTTCTGACAGCTTTTAGTATTTTCTCTTGGGAATTTTGGAATTTGGTTATAATATTCCTGTCAGTTTTTCTTCTGGGATCTCTTTCAGAAGGTGATTAGTGAATTCCCTCAATTTCTATTTTTTCCTCTGCTTCTAGGATCTCAGGACAATTTTGCTGTATTATTTCTTAAAAAATGAAGTCTACAGTTTCAGCCAAGATGGCAGAGAGAAGACAGACACTGTGCTAGGGTCTCCCGGTTTCCCCTCAGAAATAATATGAAACAAACCTCTTAATAGAAATTCGATTGACAAAACCCAGAAAGAGAAGCTAGGAGAAGAACATCTATCAGCAAGGTCTGTCTCCAGGGACCATGGGTGAACCAGGAGCGGAGAGCAGAGATCCAATGGAGATGGGGTGAAGCCAGAGGACTGGCCTTAGCCACACAGACTTTGACTGTAGGAGCCAGGGCCTGAGACCATGGAACCTTTGGTTGTGGGAGCTACAGTCTAGGGAGTCCCAGCGGACCTGGAGGGCAAGCTCTAGCACAGAGTTGCAGAGTGCAGCTGGACATCGATCTGCTCAGCTCGGGGTGTGAGCTCCATACTTTCAGTGGCGTCCTCTTCCCAGAACAAACACAGTAATGGCCCCTCCCCAACCCAGGCTCAGGTGTGGGTAACAGCTCCCTCAGTTGAATAGGGAGATTAACCACCTCACCCCAGGGCCCAGCCCACATTGTTCAAAGATAATTCAGACCCTGCTACTCCCCCTACTCCCTCCAGGCCTAGGGAGAGGACCTCAAATCAAGGTCACAGACATTCCAGAGAGAGAAAGCAGCAAACCTTACTGGCCTATCGATGTGGAGTTGCTAAACCCAGTGAGCAAAGCCTCTAGGATATTCTACACCAAACCTCTGTGAGCTAGCCTTTCCCCCAACACAAGGTCCAAGGAAAATGAAGAAAGGCCATCAGAAAGGGAGACCCACTGAAAACTACTTTGAAGACACAGATCCTAACCTAGAGAGATCTAGAACTTCTGAGGAAATATGAAAGGATCTCCAGCTAGGAAAGACTTCCTAGAAGAAATCAGGAAGGAGTTTAAAAAAATCAATTGAAAAATATGGGAAAAGAAACTCAAAGAGAAAATTAACATTTCGCAAAGAAGAAAACACATCCTTGGAAAATATATTTGGACAAATAAAAAAGAAAAAAATTTTCTCAAGTCCTCAATTGGGCAAATGCAAAAAAAATAATTCTCTCAAAGCCTCAATTGGGCAAATGGAAAACTTCAAAAATAGAATTGACCAATTGGAAAGGGAGTTGCAAAAGGTAAATGAAGAAAATTCTTCTCTAAAAGAAATAATGGAATCTGTGGAAACTAATGACTTCATGAGACAATGAAGAATCTATTAAACAAAATCAAAAATAAAAAAAAATAGAAGAAAATGTAAAACACCTCATCAGCAAAACCACCAACCTTGAGACTAGAACCAGGAGAAACTAAGGATCATTGGGCTTCCTGAAGACATTGAAGAGGAAAAAAATCCTAGATGTAATATTATATGATGTAGTGATGGAAAACTGTCTTGATATCATGGAACCAGAGGGCAAAACAGTTATTGAAAGAATACATTGATCTCCTCCAGAAAGCGATCCTAAAGTGAAAATACCAAGGAATGTTGTGGCCAAATTCCAGAACTATCAGATCAAAGAGAAAATTTTGCAAGCAGTCAGAAAGAAACAATTTAGATACCAAGGAGCCATAATAAAGATTACACAGGACCTGGCTGCATCAACATTAAGGGATTGAAGAGCCTGGAATGAGATACTCTGAAGATCAAGGGAGCTTGGAATGAAGCCAAGAATCCACTATCTGGCAAAACTGAGCCTTCTCTTCTGGGGAAAAAGATGGGCATTTAACAAAATAGGAGACTTCCAATTCTTCCTGATGAAGAGACCAGAGCTAAATAGAAAATTTGAACATCAAAAAAGGAGACTCAGAAGACACAAGAAAAGGTAAAAAAAAGGGTATAGAAAAAACCATTATCCAATAAGTTGAAACTGGTTATACCCCCACCTGGCAGAAAGATTCTTATTAACTCTAGAGAATTGTAATTCTATTAGAGAGAATATACTTAGCAGAAGTGATGGATACTCATGACTTATCCATGACTTTGATAGAATGATTTAGAATCACATTACATAAAGAGATACAAGGAGGTGAGAACTGCCTGAATCTTACTCTTATCAGATTAGGCCTAAATTTAACCTACACACACTCAGTTAAATTGAGAAACTTATCTTACCTTTCAAGTATTGAATGGGGAAAGGGTGTAAGGGGAGGAAAAAAGGAACTAACAGAAGGATGAAGGGGCAAGAGGAAAGGGGAAAGAAAGGGGAGGGGAGGGTTGGATATAAGGGGGCAAACACACTGAAGGTGGTGATATTCGGAAACAAAATACTGGGACTAGGAATAAAGTGAAAAAAGAGGAAAAATACAAAGAGGGAAGATATCAGGAAGGGCAATAAAGAGTCAGTAATTATAACTTGAATGGGATGAACTCTCCCATAAAACATAAGTGAATAGGAGATCCTAAAATATGCTGCTTACAACAAATTCATTTGAAGTAGAGAGATACTGCAAAGTAAAGGTAGAAGGTTGGAGCAAAATATATTTTGCTGCAGCTGAAGTAAAAAAGTAGGGGTAGCAATCCTTATCCTGGACAAAGCAGCTGCAGAAATGGATTTCACTAAAAGAGATAAGGAAGGAAACTATATCCTCCCAAAAAAGGTACCATAGACAATGAAGCAATTTCCATACTAAATATGTATGCACCAAGTGGTATAGCTTCCAAGAGAAGTTGAATGAGTTACAGGAAGACATAAGACAGGAAAACTCTACCAGTGGGAGACCTCAACCTCCCGCTTTCAGATTTAGATAAAGCTAACAATAAAATAAACAGTAAGGAAGTTAAAGAGGTAAACAGAATTTTAGAAAACCTAGACATGATAAACCTTTGGAGAAAGTTGAATGGGGATAGAAAGGAATGTACTTTTTTTTTGGTACATGGCACACAAAAATTGACCATGTACTAGGGTTTTTTTTTTTTCCATTTTGTGCAGGGAATATTTGCTGCACTCCAGTCCTTAAAGACCCCTGATGGCAGCTTGGTAATCATTCTGGAGCAGATCATGACAAGCTTGGTTCTTTTTCAGCCTTTACTGATCTTCATACTGTCAGGTCTTTCAGTATCCTTATTCATATGGGCTTAGTAGAATTAATTCATCAAAGCAGGTAGGTGCACTTTCTTATTATCTCTCTACCTGTCATTGGTAATAGCTTCTGCTTTTTTTCAGACCCAAGAATCTTGTCCTTGATAGAGAAAATCTGGGAAGTAAAGAGTTGAGTAAATCTGCCTTCTTTCCATCATTGGATATTCATCACCCATCTATTATGAGTAGGTTTGCCCCATTCTTTGAGTCCCTTCTATTCCCTTACACAGACAAATATTTCATCTTTTCTGTTGCCTCTAGATTTTCTTGGGTCAGTTCATTTTGAGCTTTTGTCCTCTTGAGAGTATTTTTTGACAGACTTATTTATATTCAACTCCCATTACCTGATCTCGTTTCCATGTTCTGTATAAGTTTAAAAAAAATCTAAGCTGGCAGATGAATTTCTTGTGCATCCACATTGTTCTCTTTAGACAACTTTCTCTGTTTTCTTTCATCAGAATTGTTTTATTTGTGCTTTCAAAATTTCATTTTGAGATTTTTCCATCTGCCCCAAGATGGGCAGATTCTTCAGTAGAATTTTAGTCTATAAACTGGTATATATAATATATTCATTCCCCAAACCCTTGGAAATTTATTTTTCTCAATTCTAGGTTATTTGTCAAACTTTGCCTTTTCCCCCCTCTCTAGAAATTCAATAGAACAGCCCACCTAAGGACCTGAGAAACCTTTTAAGTGAGCCTCTTTTACAAAACAGGTATTTCCTCCCATGCTTTTGAACAAAGAAATTATCATTAAGTCTCAAGTCATTTATTGTTTACTTTACTTTGGGGAGATACTTGTATCTAGTAAAGGTCTGGAAGGTTGAAGCACCTCAAATCTCTTGCGTCCTTTCATTGCAGGGCTTATGATCTATTTCTCACATATTGGTTTCCTCTTTCTTGTTCAGATGTTCTGAAGTAGATCATGACAAGACTGCTTCTTTTTCAGCCTTTACTGATCTTCGTCCAAATGCTTCCCAGCTCTGAATCCTGGGATTCTTTCATATAATCTTTTTTGATATATACAATAATATTCTACTCTTTTAATATCCTATTTATTTTGAATAAGGTCAACCCTTTTAGAGTCATATCCTAAGCAAGGGTTTCATTCCATCAAGCAGTTCACCTTGCATGCTACTGACACTTTGTAGACATCTGAGGCAGGCAGGTGGCAGGAGAGTGTTGGATTTGTGGTCAGGATGATCATGTTCAAATCCCCTAGTTGTATGACCCTAAGACTAACTTGTCAGCTTCACTTTTCTCAAATGTAAAATGGGGATGATAACAGCACTAACCCAAAGGGTTGTGCTTTTTCACTCCTTAACCTGGTCACAGTTGTGAGCTGAGGGTTTTACTGCATTCTTCATTCCTAGATTTTACCTCTGGTGAATTTCTGGGCACATTCATTTTTTTCTTCATTTTAATCATACTTTATCTCCCTTCCTTCCCCTCCCTGTTCAATTTAAAGCACTTCTGAATCCATTTCCATAGCCATAGTCAACTTGTTAGGAGTGTTCTTCCTTGTCTAGGAGCTGGTTGCTCCCATGTGCCTAAGCTGTGCTCTGTCCAGAATTAAAATCTGGTTCTCAGACACCAATCTTTTTAACCAGTTTTCTTTTTTATGAAGCTTCTACAGCTTCAATTTTGTTTGTAATCTTAAGCAATACCTTCTAGATTCCTTCTGGAAGTATCCTTACAGAAATATGAATTTCTATAAAAGTGTATTTTTTTTTTGTAGTTTTAGGAGTGTGGGAAGAGTCTCTGTCAAGTCTCAGGAAGACTGTCAACTTGTCTCCTGTTATCAGATGGACTAGAGTATTTTTCAGGAGGCTGTACAATTCAGTCATACAACTTCTCTTTTTCTTCCTCTAACCTTTACTGGATGATCTCTCACTTAATCCTATAGGTAAAATGTTTCTTTTTTCTTTGGAGGAAAAGCAATTGCTTTCCCCTCAGAGAGACTACTCCCTCCCCTTGGAAAGAGTCTTTTATCTGTGACAAAACAAATGAAGGCCACATGTGTTGTGGTTTTGATGTCACTAGAAGCGGTAAGAAGAATTTGAACTTTTAAAAAGTGGTTTTGTAGGGGATCAGAAAACTGCAGTGGTCACAACTGGTGTTAATGATGTCAATGACTGTTTATGTATGATTTACATAAAGAGACTAACCTGGCATAGGCAGAAACAGAAAGCAAAGTCTCTTGGCTCTGATACTACTTTTGAAAGACTTCCCAGGACCTTATATATATGTGGGATCATGGTGAAAAAGTATTCTTTATCAGTTTCTCCCCTCTGAAAAAGTTCTATCTTCTGCAGTTCACCAACAAATAAAGCTATCTTTGTTCAAAGTACTCTGAAGTATCAAATTACAATTGAAAATAAAACACAAACAATTTGAATATACATGTTTCAGATTAATAGTCTTGAAAATCAACCAAAAGGGTCAGATGTAGTTTTAAAAAGGCCAGAGAAAGGGAGCAGTTAGGTGGTACAGTGGATCAAGTACCAGCCTTAGAATCAGGAGAACCTGAATTCAAATCTGACCTCAGATACTTGACACATGTGCCCCTGGATAAATCACTTAACCCTGATTGCCTTGCCAATTAAAAAAAAAAGTTTTGTACACACCCTCGAAGAGATAGAATCACTTACGTGGAATAGGGTATGCAAATCTGTCTGGGTGTTTTGTAATGAGTGTGTTTTTTATGTGTCTTCTTCCAACACCATGTGCCCCTATTTCATAAAACAAAAGAGGTTATTGACATTTAGAAACAACAAATCAAGAGTTTTGCTTACTAAAACTAGCAAGTCAATTAACAGTCAAGCTTACCTAGTAAGACTAGTGTTTTCCTTTTAAATGCTGGCAGTTTTACTACTTCTTCATATGTAACAAGATCTAATTGATCAAACACTAAAAAGCAAGAATTTGTGAAAAAAGTTATTGAATTAAAAGAATTCATATAAGCTTTATATATAAACATTGCTATTTTACTGGCAACATGATAGTAGTGATAACAATTTTTAAGAAAACAGAAATTCATATCTAAAATATAAATTTTACATATATTTATATAAGGTACTCAGAATTAAAAAAAATTTACTGAGAAAATATTCATTTTTAGGTCTATGAAATTGTATCTTATAATTGACAAAGATCAAAGATATGTTAAATACATGCAAAGAAATCTGTTTCTTTCAAAGTCTTGCATGTTCCTCCATGCAATACTCATCAAATGACACAAATTCATTGCAAACTACATGCTGTTCAGATTTTTGCAAGGGTAGAAAATAAGCAATACTATAAAGAAAAAAATCTACCAGTAGTAGCCAACATGAATCCGAAATCAGCACATCTAATATTAATTAAAAGTAGCTAAAATGTCTCCTTTAGAAAATATTCTTCCTAGAGCACAATGATAAATGAATGGAGAATAAATCTTCAACATATTGCTTTAAAACTATTGAGATGGTAGCATGCAGGGTTTACTCTTAAGTTCATTAACACATGCATTTCAGAACTATAATTTATAGGTGTAAAATGGCAAATAAAAAATTATTATTATCTAGTTAAAACTTCTTAATATTAACTACTTTCAAATATGAAAGGAGTAAGATGCTTCTCCTGGATATTATAATTTTATCCTTATATGTTCAAATAAAAAGATGGAGGCAACTTTCAATACAATAAGCATTTTAAATTGAATTTAGTCATGTGGAAACAGACTGAAGACCCAAACAACTTGAGTCTGGAAAGTTTTGCAAACTGGAATTTCTAAACAAAGTAGTCTTTTTGAAATTTTTTTTCTCTAGTGAAACCAACTTAATCAATTAAAGTTATATAAAAGGGAATAGTCACTATTGTTAAAATTAAAATAATTCTAATTCCCAAATCTATCTGAAAACTGATGAAAATTTTAGATTTCATTAAGGTTTATGGAAAGGAACTAAGGATAATAGAGCTGATTATACAGAAAAGCTTCAATAACATAAAAATCACATTGCCAAATCCAGACCTGGATTACAGTTTGAATATTGGATCTAATAACCTCTAATAACCAGATATCATCCTTCTCAGAGCAAAACACTGCGGAAATGCAAGCTGTAATGCTGAGGCTGTAATGCAATTTAGTGAAAACTTCAAACTTGGGGCTCATGATGCTTGAAAACAGGAAAAAAAGCCCCGGTGTTCCAAGTGTATTAGTTTATGACAACCGGCTTTTTAATCCATTTTTTTTCTTTAATAACACTGTAGTAGGAAGGTGATAAGGGATTCTTTGAAATCTTGTGTTTTTAAAACAACTCAAAGGTTAGAAAGTCTCATGTGTTTATGATGCTAGTTGCACAAAACTCCTGAATATAAAGGGGGTGGTTTCTGTTATGAAGCTGTCTAACAATATTATAGGGCTTGGGTTAGCATGGAGAAGAGTTCCAAAAGTAAGTTGGAGGACTGGGATTTAAGTAGCTTCCAACCAAGAAAAGGCAAGATTGTGAAAGAAATACATTGACAGATAAGTGTTGGTTTTAAAGGCAGAGAAGCTGAGAGGGAGAGGCAGAAGCTTCAGCATCTGGGGCAATCTATTCCATGTACAGTACTGGTTAATTCACTTCACATCTTTGGAAATTAATGAGGAGAACTAGACAATCTCCAAGGTTTCTGCCAACTCTCAAGTTCTAAGTTATCAACTGTAAAATATTAAAAAATATTTAATTAAGTTTATTATTTAAAAATGCTGGGTTTTCTGAATGGGTTAAACCAGTCCTTTTACTTTAGGTTTACTCTAATTCTATCTCTATTCAATAGTCCATTTAAAAGCCACATAAACACACATACACACATATGCACAAATGTGTTAGATACCAACAAATAAACAGGGATGGTATATATTTGTATATTAACTATACACTAGCAGCAAGAGAAGGTTTTGCTCTGGTCTAAATGAGATCACTACATGGTTATAGGGTTTCAAAACAAAAGAAAAAGGACTTTTAAATACATAAGAGATACGATGAATACAAGGAGAGCATTTAAAGTCAGAACTTTTAAAGTTTCTGTGCTGCTAGCTGATAAAGAAAGGAGTTATTAAAGGAAATAGTAAGAAGCAAATAAAGAAGCATAGTCACTTGACGGGTTACTTACATGCACAGAGGCCATTAGGAGTAAGACAGCATGAAAAATGTACAGATATTGAGATATGGTTTATATTATATTAGTAAAATAAAAAATATAATATGCACAAAATAAACTTTATCATGCAATATTCTAAACACAAGGCAAAGAAATCACATTAAGAGATGATAAATGCATTTCAGTAAAAGTCTGGCAATACCCTGGTATACAACAGTCAGTATTTCTAAATATTGAAATATTTAAGCACTTCAAAAAAAGGTCTTACTTTTTTTCTGAGGAGGAAGTGAGGATTGAATTGAAACATTAAAATATCACTAAACAATAATCTCTAATATTCTTGAAAACAACTGAATCAGTGAGGAAAATATCCTTTTTTAGTTCCCATTAAATGTCTGATCTGGAACTAATTTTTTGTGAATTCTAAGCACAGTGTCTTAGCAGATGGTCATTGCCTTTTCATAGAAAATGAGCTTTTAATCTTTTTGATCCTGGAGAAAGTACACTTGCTTTGACCATCAAATAATAATCAAATTCATTTCCAAGGCTTCAGAAATACTATCCAATACAGTTTACTCATAATACTACTGATGCCTGACATTATTCAAAAACCTAGCCATTTCTTTTAAATATTAGATAACCAGTTTCCAACTGACTTTTTTTCTCTAAGAAAACAATTTAACCATTCTTATTTCAAGAAGAAAAAGTTAAAAATATCTTCAAATATTATACATAAACTTACATTTTAAGAAAGCCTTACATACTAAGGTCACAGAGGGAATGTATTGTGTATGACTGAGTGAAATGTTAGGTGTGTGGAATTCCCAATGCAACTGATGGAGACAGTGACAAGGACAGATATGTTTTACTCTAAGAGTCTCTACCAGTGATATGCACACTAATGGGTTTTTGAACTGATCTCTGGGTGTTTCAATGGTGTTACAATTGTGAATAAACTCAAAGAGTTTGACACTGATCATTGGGATCTCCTATTGTTTGTATTCATTTTAGTCTAGTGACCATCTCATTTAGTGGTGATAGTACAGAGGACAAACTACCAGCTGATATCTCAAAAAGCTTCTGGGAAAAAACCAGACACACACACACACACTGGAATTTAGGCTTAAATTTTATTGCAACCAGTTAGTTGGTTTAAATCTTACTGCTGAAAAGTACAATATTATTCCTTCTCAAAGCATTTGCTGGGTTAATAACAGCTCTTTATATAGATGGCTTATTAGGATAAAGTTTAATATGTACTGGAAATCTCATTCTGCTAAGAACAGAACATCTGATACATTCTTTTTGTTTTTTAGATTTTAATTTAATTTTTTATTTTTTGGTTTTTGTAAAGGCAATAGTTAAGTGACTTGCCCAATGTCACACAGCTAGGTAATTAGCAAGTGTCTGAGGCCGGATTTGAACTCATGTACTCCTGACTCCAGGGCCAGTGCTCTATCCACTGTGCCACCTAGCTGTCTCCATCTGATACATTCCTGATTTGCCTTGTTGACAGTATCGCCTCTTGGAAAGTTAAAGAATAAAAGGGAATTAAGTTTCTGAATCCATTTAATTATGAGTAACAAGGAAAAATATGATGGAAAAAGAAACAGGAACTTTGGAAGTAATGATGTTCTAATGGGGAGAGAAAGAAAGGCTAAGCATCAAGTCTATACCTTTAGTTTGGGGAGGCAGATTTCAGTAAGTTTTGTCTATATTTTGTTTTTTTAATATATATATATTATATATTATTTTTTAAATAGTGATTTGTATGTTTCCCCCATCAGATTCTGAACTTATTAAAGGGGAAGGATTAGTTTTGCTTTTTTGATCTTTCTTTGTATCTTCACTGCTCAGAACATAGTTATAGACTCTAAAAGGGATGGTTCAAGAAGGATGTGCAGTCTTAGAAGACAAATGTTTGACAATACATTCAAAACATGGATTCTGAAAGAAAGAGATGATTTTAACAGAAGAGATTATGCAGAAAGCTCTTTAATGAGGCCCACAAAAAGATACTGAGATTTATGTCAGGAAGGGGAGAATAATATGATGTCTGTGGAAAAGAGTAAGAACAATGTAAAGGCCACTGAAAGCTTTCTTCAGAGAAATTTTTTTTTTTAATAGCGAATAGGCTCACTACTTGGGACAGATGCTGCAATGTTAACAGATGATAGAGAAACAGTTGGATTATTTGAATCTATTTTGTTTCATATTTTTTTCTTTTTAAAAAATTGTATTTAGTTAATGCAATGGGGTTAAGTGACTTGGCCTGAGTCACACAGCTTAGGTAATTATTAACATAATTCTTAATTGTTAAATTATTAAATATCTGAGGCCAAATTTGAACTCAGGTCCTTCTGACTCCAGGGCCAGGGGGTTCTATCCAATGCACCACCTAGCTGCCCCCATTTCATATTTTCTTTCAGAAACACTGATCTTTAAATGGAAAGGCTAGGGGAAAATAAAAACATAGCTAAGGTAAAATGAAGGCCAATGAAATATTAGGAGATAGTAAGGTGACATTTAGCTGCCTTAAATGACTTCAGATCCCCTGGTTCATCTGAACTATGTCAAGAGTCCCAAAAGAATGAAATTAAGAATGCTAAGGTGCAGTTGGTAATTTCAGATAAACTATGGAAAACAAGAGGCAAGGAAATGTAGCAAAAAGAGGGAAAAAAATCCTTTGAATTTCTGAAAAGTATACACTGGTAAATTTGACATAGATTCCCAGAAAAATTCTAGAATGTGTTATTAAAATAGATTTTATTTGAGTCCTTAGAAGGGAAAGAAGTGATTATCAAGAATTTGCTTATAATATTAAGAAATTCAATTTTTGGGGCAGCTAGGTGGCGTAGTGGATAGAGCACAGGCCCTGGAGTCAGGAGGACCTGAGATCAAATATGAATGCAGGCACTTAATAATTACCTAGCTGTGTGACCTTGGGCAAATCACTTAATCCCATTGCCTTAAAAAAAAGAAATTTAATTTTCATTTACTTTTATTAGATTAGTAGATAAAGGGAAAATTATAGGCAGAAAGGAACTGAATTTTTTGTTTTTTAGGTTTTTGCAAGGCAAATGGGGCTAAGTGGCTTGCCCAAGGCCACACAGCTAGGTAATTATTAAGTGTCTGAGACCGGATTTGAACCCAGGTATTCCTGACTCCAAGGCCGGTGCTCTATCCACTACACCACCTAGCTGACCCAAGAACTGAATTTTAACAAAATCATTTGATACTATGTGAATTCGAATTCTGTGATATTACTATTAGAGTTATTGTTTGTTGAATAAATGTAACACCAATATGTTGAATAATGGGAACCTAGAGTAGTGTGCCAGTTCTGGCCTATTTAAAATTTTAATCAATGATTTGATGAAATAGGAAGACTAGTCTAAATGATAAACAGCAGAATTAGTAATCTGAAATGGAATGCTAGGTCAACATTAAGAAATAAAATTAATGAAGACAAGATATAAATTCATGCACATAAGAAAAAATTCACTATATGTATAAGTAAAGAAAAGGAGAGACTTGACTTAAACAGGAATTTTGAAATCTGGAGTTATATTAAAAAAAGTATCCAGGGATTTAATTGATTACAAACTCATAAGATAACAGTCTAACACAGTTGTGCAAAAAAGTTCAGATTAATCTTATATCAACAAAAGTAAAGCTATGAGGGGATGACAATTGTCAGAGTACATCTAGATTATTATCTTTAATTTTAGATAACAGATATTTCAGGAAGGAATTGGGCAAATTTGTATTTACTTTGAAAAGTGTGTCAAGATGGTAAAATGCCTCAAAACCATTCCTGAAGATGAAAATTTAAAATCTTAGAGATACTTGCTCTCTAATATTTTAAAAAGTTATCACTTCGGATCAGGTGGGGTTAGAAGGCTTCTGAGGACCCAAGATCAATATCCTAAAACATGGCTCATATGGAACTATGTTTTACATTATTTTACCTGTATAAATTTTTTATTGCTCATCTTAATGGGGGGGGAGCTAGAGGGAAGAAAAGAACTTGAAACTTAAAATGAAAAATGTTAAAAAATAATAAATTATAAAAATGAAAAAAGGGAGAAGAAATCTGTATATATTTATGGAAACCAGGGTCATTGGGTAGATGTTATATGGTAGGAGATTTTTTTCAATATAAACTTCTAATAGATATTCAGCAATGAAGAGGGAGGTTATATAAGAGAATTAATTTTTTAAAAGGAATATAAATAGTTTACATTTATATAATATTTTTATAACATTTAAATTTCTTTCATTACCTGAGACACAGTGCAGTTAATGTCCCAGGTTTTACAACTGAGCAAACTGAGGAACTGATATTAAATGACTTTCCAGTCATATCCACTCATTAATTGTTGAGTGCTATAATCCATCCTAGTCTGTAGGTCTCTATACCAGTGGTGTTAAACTCAAAAAGAAACAACCCTGAAAGCCAGCCACATATAACCTTAACCCCCCCATAAATTAGTGTGTGTATATATATATATATATATATATATATATATATATATATATATATATGTATATATATATATATATATATGTGTGTGTGTGTGTGTGTGTGTATTCCCACCCATTATATTTTTATTTGGTTTGGGCTGCACTCCAGAGTTTTCTAGGCTTTAAGTATGACACCGTTCTTCTACACCATTTTGTTTCATATCAAAATAATGTTCTACCAGAATTTGAATGAGTAGAAATCCTGGATGTTGCAAAGAAGTTCAAAGATTCCTTAATTGGAGTCTAAATATCAGGGCCCTAAGGCTTTTTGTTAGCTACTTAATGTGTGATCTTGGGAAATTTGGTCTCAAGTTCCAAATTTATAAAATAAGGGTACTGAATTTTATGGACTCCAACATCCTTGATCCTATCTGATCCTACTATATGCAGACAACCAACCAGAACTGTGGAATAGCTTTAATGTTATCTATTTTGTCAATTTCATAGGATTATTGGAGGACCAGATTCAGATAGTGTATAACTTACTTTTAGAATATACTTAAATTTCACAAAACATTTTCTCAGGATAAAGCTCTGAAACACAGCAAGTATTTTTTTCCATTTTATAGACAAGAAAAACTGAGGTTCTGAGAATTTGTGATTTGCTCAAGGTCAGTAGAACCCAGATAGATTTTTTAATGCCAAGACTTTCCAATAAAATGCATACAAATTTAAGTTATTATCATTATGTTTATTGGACAATATGCTGGACTACATAGCTGGAAGGTGACTTTTAAATCCGAGATAAAACTATCTTCAATAACCTAAAATTATAGAGAAAATTCTCAGCAAAAAAATAGTGTCACACATTTATACCTCAAGACTCAAATCTTTAGTCTGGCTTTGAAGGTGTCCTTCTGTCATCATCTCACCTCCCTGAGGCCTTTAGGAATTTCATCTATTTTTTCAGGGGTGAGGAAAGGTGTCTTTATGCTCTATCAGGAGAGATCACTAGTGAGGAGGTTAGTAAACAGGGAAAGGGGAACACAGGAAAGAGGGAAAATTTCAGGCTGCTGTTTTATTTCTCTTTCATTAAAACACTGTTTCTCAACTGTCAAGAGAACACTTCAACCAATGTAAAAATTGTGGAGTTAGGACTTTTTCGATCATATTTACCTTAACCCCCCCCCATAGCCAAGAAGACTAGGCAATTTAATAGTACACTCCATATAATCTTTATTTGTTGTATATATAACTGTGTGAACTAAGGATAAATTGAAAATGATGACTAATAACTTCCTTGCTTTCTGAATTAACCACAATGTCATTTTAATAAAATTTTATATGAAATCATCTTTAAGCATTATGATGTAATTTTATTTATTTATTTTTATTTTTTATTTTAAAGATTTTACTTATTTTGAGTTTTACAATTTTCCCCATCTTACTTCCCTCCCCCTACCCCTCCACAGAAGGGAATTTGCCAGTCTTTACATTGTTTCAATGGTATACATTGATCCAAATTGAATATGATGAGAGAGAAATTACATATGTTGGAACTTTAAAAAAAAATGTTTTCAAAACTGCCCCTTGTGAACCTGTAAAAAGTCTATGAAAACAGAGTTAATGATAGATTTAGCAGTATCACTGGTAGTTTGGGTCAAGTGAAACAAACTGAAACTGAATTTTTGATTTTTTTTAGGCCTACAACTGACACTACTCGAATATTTAAAATGAAGAGATAGAATATATTCATTTTAATTAATTAATCAATTAAATGATTCCAATTAATTAATTAAATTCATTTTAATATAAAGCAATCAAATCCATGGTAGGAACTTCTGCTCTGTATGCAGCAGCTGCATTTAATCAAATAATCAGGAAAACTCACACACCTACTACAAGGCTTAGTAAATGGTGAATGGAATTGTTGAAAATAATAATCAATGCAGGAAGCTATAGTGAAGGGAAAAAAACTTCAAATTTCAAATTAAATTATGAAGGCATATTTATTACACAAGCTATTCCAAATGGTCATTGCTGACTTCTGAATAAGAAATGAACTCTTAAGAGTTAATAATTATCCTTGATGAATAAGTATTATGGGAATAACACATTATGTTTCAACAGAGCACAACACAGTGCATGTTCCATTAAGTGCAAGAAACACTATATTCTTTCTATATGGAAAAGGATAATTGAATTCACTTAGGTTTTACTGTTATATATTAAATATATGGGCCAATTTCTTAAACCTTGGGAAAAAATCTCATGTCAACATCAATTCCTCTTAATAATTTCTTTATTAGAAAAGAAGACTGTATTTGTCTAAAAACTGAATGTTTCATATAATCCTATATAACAGATAACTACCATAGTGATGGGAGTGCTTGGAAAGTATTCTAGTGTCCCTTAAAGCAATGAAAGATACAGAAAAGCAAAATGACTTGTATAATCTTTTTTTTTTTTGGTTTTGCAAGACAGTGGGGTTAAGTGACTTGCCCAGGGTCATGCAGCTAAGTAATTATTCAGTGTGTGAGGTCAAATTTGAACTCAGGTCTTCCTGACTCCAGAGTCAGTGCTCTATCCACTGCGCCACCTAGCTGCCCCAATTTATATAATCTATTTATCTCTTAAATCCTCTTTCAAAATGGAAACCAAAGTTTTTGGAGCATGATATGTGTTACTTTCTTTTATACACAGTAAATATGCCAATAAAATAAAAAAACCCAAGAATAATCTAAACACAAGAGGCAGGGGGCTGGAAATCGGAAAAAATGGCTTCTTTAGAGGAAATGTTTCCAAGAAGTGGGCTAATCTGGAAAGAAGGATTTTATACTACTACATTTACTTGGCTGTGGTGTAGTTTCATTAATACTTACAATATAATATAACTAATATAACGAATTACTATGATAGCCCCTTACAAAAAGTATTTTTTCTTTTTTTTTTTAAAAGGTTTTTGCAAGCCGGTGGGGTTAAGTGGCTTGCCCAAGACTACACAGCTAGGTAATTATTAAGTATCTGAGGCTGGATTTGAACTCAGGTACTCCTGACTCCAGGGCCAGTGCTCTATCCACTGTGCCACCTAGCTGCCCAAAAAAGTATTTTTTTCAATGAAGATAAATGAAACTTTTTTTCAAATAACTGGAAATTGTAAGTGGACATAAAGTTTTCTGAAAAAAAAAATGGCCGAACTTCTCAAGAAAGACATTTTAGTTATCTGGGTTGGGAATGAAAGATTCCATTTTCTATTAATTATCTATCAATTTCTATAAAGTCTATGAAAAAAATCTGTTTAAAGTGACATTTGACATAATTTTAGTGCTCTTTCCTACCTGCATTGTGCTTTGCTAAATATTTGTCTTTGTATTGCTTCTTCTTCTTTCCAAACCAAGTACAACTAGCTTGCTGCTCCTGTTTGGTCTTCTCCATGGCAATACAAGCTACTCTCCTGGTATAGAAAGAGAAAGAAAATTTAACATATAGGTTTATCCAATCTAAGCATTGCTGAAAAGAAAAAAACATTATTTAAAGGATATATAATATGCTGGTATTTATTTTCCAGGTAAAATAAAATTAAAACTAAAAATAGAATGAAATGATCTTCCTATGGTTCAAATAATCCAAAAATAATTTGGAAGGTTTAAGACTCATTCTATGGAAGTTTTCTAATTATGTTTTTAGCTTAGGCTTATATTAAAACAAGTCTAGATTTCCTCTGGAAGAGAAGATATTAAGTATGTATTATACCATGGGGAATCATACATGATCTGGAATTTTCTGAAAATTATTCCTGAACTGGATAACTGTGAATTGATTGTAGTCTATTAGAGTTCTTGGCATATTAACACATGGTTGATGCCATCACGTAGATATGCCAGTAGGCATTATTTTTTTTCTAAATAGTGAGTTTGTGGAACCAACTGCATCTCATCAATTGCAGAATTACATATTTAATTGAAGCACCAGGAAAACCTTGTAGTGCCATCAACTATGCAGGATCTTCTAGGTTATTATTAGAGTGTGGCATGAACTCCAAGTTTTTGGTTCTTGAGTCTTTTAAAAATTAGATTTAGATCCCAATAGAAATTGATCACACTTCCACATTTTCAAAGTACTGTCTAGTTTGAACTTAGGCTATCTCTTAACATGGGATGTCTTTATAAAATGAGATTCCTTTGAAAGAAAAATATACAATGGGATAAACTTAAAAACAACAATTATGGTCTACGGTCACTTGGTCTTTATAGGGAAACTGTTCAGTAGGTTATAGTTATGCTCTTCATATAATCAGTACTGTCCATTTGTATTGAAAATAAGAGTCGATCTTTTCTATAATATTTTAAATATTTAAAAAATAATATTTCAAAAACTCTAAGGTATTCCTGTACAATGTATATAACATTTAAGCTCTAACACAAGTTCCACTGCCAAAGTGTTTTTTACATAGTGTCATTATCTGAGACTGCTTGTGTTTAATAATTCTTTAAATTTTAGCTCGAAAGTGGACACATCAATGGTGCCCTAAGAGGTTTTGTTTAAAGTCTGAAGAAAAAAGATTTTACTTAACTATAAACTATTAACATTAATGAAAATAGTTGTCAATGGTATAACATTGCTTAGGTGAATGATCTTATTTGGCAGAAAAATGTTTGGATTTCACAGAATGATTTAATATTATATGTATGATGTGACATTTAAAAAAATCTGGGAATGTGGGTAGCAGTAATAATATAATTAACATACCTATTTCTAAATACCATGTTCATGATTTCATATTTATATTCTTATTAGTGGAACGGATAATACTGAAAAATATTTAAGGTCAGATTAACATTAAAGAGAAAGTGAAGTGTTGTTCAATTATCTTGGAAGCACAATATTTACAAATGAACCAACTCAGCAAAAAATGACTGAGTACTCTCCTAGTCTGTGAATAGACTTGAAGCAAGAGAAGTTAGAGATGATTAAAGAATTAGGGACAGACCTCTTTGCAACAGCTTAGCCATGTTCATACAATCCTCTTAGGCAATTATCAAAAGATTTGAACTTTTTAAGGAGGGGGAAACTAAGAAACATTAAATACAGTAATCACTTTACTTGCAACTTATTGTTACAATGTAGCAGGACAAATGCAAGTAGAACTATTTCCCACAGACACACTATCTAGGTAATATGGCACAATGTAAACAGTGGTAACAATAGATTCAATGTGTAGTCTGCATGTTATGTTGTCAGCCTTTTGTAGAAGTACAGAATCTATAAAAACTATCCATTTTTCCTTCTGCTCTTCACTGTCTCTGATTTTAATACTTTAAATACATTTTTGAGAAAACTGGTATGTACAAAGAAATAACTTTCATTATTTTAAAGGCAAAATATATTTTCAACCAAAACATTTTGAATGACCTAAATTCACTGAATATGTGGGTTTTAATGAGGGGAAATGGGAAAGGGAAGCAGTGTATATATGATTCAAGAGTGTAAGTTGTCAAAAAAAATTTAACAGTCATAAAAATGAAGAATTCTTCAATTCGTTTGTAAGGGACTGATATGATGCTATAAATCTGGATTCCTTAAAATCCTAACCTAAACCTTTTTAAACCATTAAGGTCAAAGTACATTTAACCAAACATATTACATAATAAATAAAATTTATAAATGGGGCTCAGACTTAAACATATGGTTTTCTTTGAACAGAAAACAAAAGCCTACCATTCTTGGAGCTCAGGAGAAGGAATGAGGCCTGCGGTACCATTTTTGGAGTTCTCCAGTTTACCCTGCCACCAATTGTGGTCATCCTTACTAATAATCTGGATAATGTCACCGACTCTAAATCGGATACCAGCTTCCTTGCAGGGGATAAGATCATCCTTCGCTGGGTCATATTCAAATTGTGCTCTTACATAGATCTACAAAATAAGATTTTGTAAGAAAAGATGCCATAACATAATCCTCTGGTAACCACATAACATTTAAAAACAAAAAGAAACAATAAAGATGAAAGCAAAAATGACAGATGAAAATGATGAACAGAAAACATTTTAAAACCAGAAATTAAGTGATATTATTGTAATGGTTCAGGATCTGATTACTCTTAGTTTAATATCTTTAAAACTTAATGGTTCTAAAACTTGCAAATTATAAACTTTGTCAGTTTAATGCTGCTATTACTTTTCAAAAATATTTAACTATTCAGGGTTAATGAAAGGTTTCCTTTATTGACAATTTTTAATTTATACATTACCCTTAATGAGTTTTAAGGGGAGAAGTGTTTTTAAATGATGAGGAAGGATTTCAAATGTTTGGCATTAAAGCTGCCATTTTAGGGCCTAAATATATTTTAAGGATACTAATAATATTAAAGCAAATGATAACATACTCATTAACAGTACTCTGATGTTCAACTTATCATTCATAGTTGCCAGAATGTAGGCTATAACCACATCAGAACTGGAAGTGTTTTCAAATACTAAAGTTAAATATAAAAATAATTCAAGGTGCGGGGTTTTGTGTTGAGTAATTTGCTTTTATTGTGGGTAGATAAAATTTTCCTAGTTATCTCTTTTTTTGAAGTGCCAATGTAGTCCCCGAAATCTCCCTCAGGCCATATACATAGCTTAAAAGTTGAGTTTCTGATTCAGGGAGAAATCATGAATACTGTAGAAAATGGGACTGATATGGAAAGCTAATTCTAATTTTGAATTTTGAATCTTCAACTTATTATTTGTGTTACCTTGGACAAATCATTTAGCATTCTTAGGCCCTGATTTCATTATCTGTAAAAAGAAGGTTCTGCACTATATTATCTCTAAGGTGATTATACCATGGGTAGATTTATCTAGTGAACAGATAATAGATAACTCATGTGAGCAGCATTTTAGAAATGGCAATTTCTACATAAGGAATTTTTGTTGTTCAATGTGTCCAACTCATCATGACCCCACGTGAGGTTTCCTGGCAAAGATACTAGAAAGGTTTGCCAATTCCTTCCCTAGCTCATTTCATAGAAGAGGAACTGAGGCAAATGGATTAAGTGATTTGCCCAGGATCACATTAAGTGTCTGAGGCTGGTTCTAAATTCAGGAAGATGACAATGTTTCCTAAGGGATGTTAAATTCCAAGTTTGGTAACAGACTAATTGGAAAAGGAATTAAATTTCAAATGAAAATCCAACAAAGCTGTAACTTGAGTAATGAACACCAAAATGTTAATGGTTAGGTCACTCTAAAACCAATTTTTTTCATGATTTTAAAAGTGTGCTTCTTAGAAATTCAGCCTATAAAAAATAGCCATATTTTTATAGAGATAGCCATTTATATAGAGATAGCCATCTCTATATCTACACTTAAAACCCCATGCTCTTTTAAGTTTGGCAACTGGAAAATGGTTTTCATGGTACAAGGAGCAGCACTTAACTTTCATTATTTTGGACATCTGTCATGATTGTAAAACTGTTAAGGAAGACAATTTTGAATCTCTGTCTTGGCTGACTCTGGCCTAATGCAGAAGCTGGAATGTTTGCTTTCTTAATTTTATCTTCTATTTTCCAAAGGGTTTTTAAAAAGCCCCTTTAAACTCAAGAAAACAACTTTTTAAGTTTCAATTAATTAATGCTTTAACAATGTCTGCTTAGTGTTTTTGGTTTTATACATTGTTTACCACTTGATTCAAACAAAGGGCTTAATTTCATTTACACCTCTAAAGTCAATATATAAGGCTGAATTCTTAATTAAAAGTACCAAATGTCAGGTTGAAATTACAATAACAATCACAGTCACTTAAATGTACATTAAAAAAACTCATGTAAAGAATTAGTTATGTACAATGTGTTAAAATGAAATGACACCAGCATTTAAAGCTTAAATGTTATAGACTAATACGCAAAAGATATGGGATGACAAAGAATAAGAAGGGACTGGCTATTAGCAACTAAGTTTAGAAAAGTTTCTACAGAGGATGTCTATTCACCTGTCGTCCTTTTGGTTGGGTAGTTGATGGCAAGTCCTGTAGAATAAAGCCAACCCAGGTGAAAATTTTTCATTTTACTTTTCAAGAGCACAAGGCAATTTGTGTGTTCTGTTAGTTATAAAATGGTAAAACATAAGCGAGATTTATATTTTAAATATGAAGTATTTTAAAGAAACAATTTAATGAAGAAATAAAACCCAGACCATTTAAGCAGCAAGCTGAAGAAAGCAAGTAAGTTTAAGCAGACAGAAAATGTGATTTTAGGAAAAAATTCAGCATCTTCAACACAAAAGCACCTGCAACTGAAATTCCACCTCCCCCCTTTGGATAAAAATTAAAAAAATAAGAAATAAAAGAAAAGATTATTGCCCTTTTCAACTCAGTAATGATAATCAACTGGATTTTAATAAATTTCAATATCTACATTTTATAATCCAAAAGTATTAAATATTAATGTGTCATAAATTATGCATAACCTATATCTATTTTGAAAGTTCAAAAAAAAAGCTGACAAAATTTTAACTAGCTTTCATGATTCTCTTTTTATCCACAATGTCTTAATATGAGCACCATGCAATTAAGCTTATTTCTAAATTGTCACTTTACAATTATTTGCAAATTTTCTTCAGCTGTTGACCTATCTGAGGACATTTAAACTGCATCATTGGAGTGCTATGTATTCAGAACTAGATGAGTGGGAGCAACAACACCAGTATATAAAATAGATGTTGCCACCTACTATTACTGTATACCTTAAAATACTTAGATATGTTAAAAAAAAACCATTCAAAATTGTATGACTTTTTAAAAAAAGAAGCATTACAATTTATCTCCATACCCCAAGTTCACGTGGAAAATAAAGTACTTTGTGTTAAAGATGTGACGACAGCTTGGCTTATAGTGCAATCTGAAGCCAACTCCTTTTGCTTTTCATATCCAGGCAAGGCTCATCGTTCACAAAAATTGTGCACGTACCACAGCAGCAGAGGGCACACCAATTCATAAACTTAGATAGCGGAAACTAACATACATTGTGAATTCTCTTTCAAAGCGTAAGACTTCAAAATACAAGAACACCAAAAACATCTGCTCTGCAACATACTTGTTTTTACTCATTAAAAAAAACATAAAAAACTGAAAAATGAGAAAGTCTTTGCTTTGGTTTCAGAAGAGTAATACTGGGGCTGGGAACATTTCTGGAATGCCTTTAACTGGGCCAGCTGAGAATTCTGTGAGCTTAAGCTCATTACAGTTTTTTCCCCCCAGGAGAAAATCATGTTGGAGTTGTCAAGGCCCTCGAATGTGAGCAGAAGGACAAAGTTCCCACTGAACACACAGGACTAGAACAGGGAGCAGGTGAGCACCAACAGAACGTTCACACTCTTGCTGTGTGTAACTAGAGGTCTTACCGAAACAGAATTGTTGGTGCTGCTATGACCATTAGCTGGGGACTGTCTGGAGGTAGAGGGGGAATCTCTCTGAAATAAGACATAAGGTTCATTAACACAACACTATCACAGGAGCACAGATATTTATATGAACAATTACAATCACAATCTGACAACCATTTTGGAGCTTTTATCTATAGCATTTCCACACAGATTTGCATAATTCATAGAAGCAAAGGCTGATGTTGCAAAAATGAAGATTTACAAATTTTTTAAGTAAATGAACTGACCCACTCATTTTATTTTTCATCCTTCTGTTACATTTGATTTCTTTAGCAGATGCCCAGGAAAGGGACAGAGATTCAAATCCCAACAAGCAGAAAAGCAAATCTAAGTGTATGATTATTACATGAGGATGTTAAAAATGACAAGCTAATGCATAAAGAAGGACTTTGTACAAATATTTCTGGATTTAGAGATCCTTCAGTGTCAAGAAATCTTGACTCCTGAAAAAGTTCTGAACTTGCAAAATACTGGTAAGGTTTTCAACTTGCTCAGAATCTCCCTCAAATATGATGCTAATTTTTATGAGTAAATAAGAGTAAGGTGAAGTAGGAGTACTTTTAAAGAAAATTAGCAGATTGATTAATATCTCTAAGTCTATTAAAATGTTTACCTGTTGCTAAAATTTGCAGAGGTAAAATTCACTTTCTGCTTTTGTGTTATTGATCACATTTACAATCATATTTATCATATTCAGAATTATTCTCAGGCCTTTTCCTGCTCATTTTAGACACTGGTTTCCTTGAAAACCAAATGAAATAGAAGAGAACAAAGCAATAGGAAAAGCTCATTAAATTAATTTGGTTTTGTTACCTGTTTTATTCTATGCTCTTGGCAATGAAAATTTAGCATATTTCACATCTGAGAATATTTCAAAGATAATTCGTCACTTTTTTCTAGGAAAGAGAAGTATTGAGCCTTCTACAGAATGATGAGACAGACATATACACTACAAAATTACTGTGTGTGTGCGCGCGCACACACATTTGGAGAGAAGAGGTGGCAGTAAGGGAGAGAGATTGTGTACCAAAAGGAATGGGTTTCTAAGTAAGACGTCTTTCTTAAAAGTTCAGAATTTAATCTTCTAACACCTATTGTTGCACACCAATGGCAATGAACATAAACCTCTCAAACTTTGATCATGTTATGGTACCAAATAAAAGTAACTTTTCACGAATACTTTAGCTTCTCTAGAATATTTAACATTATTTACATTTTTCACTTTTTCCCACTCATCCATGTTATTTTGAATATAAGTTTTACTTTAGAATCCTGAATTTGTTTTTAATCTTTGGGGGAAATGCCCTTACTTGAAGTTTCAAGAGCAGCCACCAAGAGGAGCTCAAGACCTAATATAGCAGAACTTATAGTGAATCTGCTATTAATAAATGTGTTTATGTCACTAAAATCTACAGGAACAAGATACACTCTATATACAATTACTTCTAGATACCTTGGAGTAAAATATTAAGTCCTTTGACTTTTTTCTTCTATAATTTATACGATTTAATAGAAAAGAGCAGAAATAAAATTATTCCCTCAAATTCCCATGCATAAATTCATTTCCCAAATAACCTTCAATAAGTTAGTTAACATTTAAAAATTAACTTCACTTTATACCAATATTTTATACTTTAATACTTTATACCAATGTACACACATATATAAATGCTGTTAGATACATACACATGTATGTGTGTCCATATATATTTAACACATGTATGTGTATCCATATATATTTATAAATTAAAAATTCCAGTGTGAATTATTAGCCAAATTAAGTGAATGTGTAATATGGAAAGATTGGTATCATTTAATAATATGTCAGCATATATTCCTAAATCTGAGAAACATCCTGTCTAAAAATCAAGCTTTTCATTTTATTCAGTAATTACACTAAAACTAGATTAACATCATTCATGGGAATTACTTTAGCAAATTTAATTTTTTATAAACATTCTATAACTTTTACCAAATCCACAAAAGGTCAACATATACCTATCTTCTTTTAGAAGTTTTAAGTCATCAGTTTCATATTATATATGCAAACTATTCAATCAGAATTAATTGTCACAATCATTTGAGTAAATCTCCCCAAAATGAAACAGAATCTCAAGTCAATGCTTTACATTAAGAGGTCACTTTTTTTTTTAGGTTTTTTGCAAGGCAAATGGGGTTAAGTGACTTGCCCAAGGCCACACAGGTAATTATTAAGTGTCTGAGACCGGATTTGAACCCAGGTACTCCTGACTCCAGGGCCGGTGCTTTATCCACTGTGCCACCTAGCCACCCCATAAGAGATCACTTTTCATGTTCTTGGAAAGAAGAACTACTTATGAGATTACTTAACAAGGAAGTAAAAAGTTCTTCTTGGAAATATTGCTACAATTATGATCTTATTACTTTCTCTGAGAATCTATCTTTTCTTCCATAAGCACCAAATCATTACATAAGGACTCTTCCTCTATTTTAGATTTTGAGTTGCAAAGCATTAGTCAAGGTGCTGACGAAATGCATCTGGAGCCTGCCCTGAGCAGCCAGGTGGGCCCCATTCCTCTGTTCCGTTATCTTTGTTGTAAAATTGGTGTGCGTGATCTAACAGCACAGGCAGAATGGTTTTCCAGAAAGCAATTACATTCAGCCATCAGCAGGCAGTTAGTTTACAGGACTGAGAAGAAAAGGGAATAGTTCATTAGGTTCATTACCTCACAGGATGAAGACTGAGTGCGGTAACTTGGCACAATCTTGAAGGTAATGCTCCCCCGCATTTCCCTCTGGAAAATAAAGGGTAGGTTTTCTTTTTAACTTCACAAATAAATGTCTCAGTAAAACAACCATCTTAAAAAATTACTTAACAACTGCAATATAGTCATTAAAGATCTCAGTATAGATTATGATTGCATTCTATAATAAAAAAATGAAGTGGTGAAAAATTCTGGTTTATTGTAACAAGAGTTGGTAATGAAAGAGTTCTTAAATTCAGTTAGTTTCTTGGAAAATGTCCTTAAATCATCTATATAAAATTTGACTTCCTCAGAGAAAGAGTGATGTGATAGATTATGCTCTTAACAAATTTTATAGAAATGATCCAAAGTACTATAGAATACCTACAGCTACAGACAGTTGCTAGTATTACAACATTTTAAAAGCACAAATAAAGTGGTCAAAAGGAAACTAATCACACAAAATTATACTTAAAATGCTACAGCATTAGTGAGCTGTAATATATTTTTCTCTCACTTTTTGACTATTCTTGACATTCCTATAATAACAAATCAAGAGAAGGAAGAATGTGGGGTGGAGATGGTATATGATTTTAAGAAGAGTTAGAAAGATAAAGCTACTTATTAGCTGTTAAAAAACTGATCTGGGAAACAATTTTTCTCTCTTTCTCATAAACTTTGAGTATAGATGACTAAATATGTAGTTAACTTTACCCCCTTCCTCAAAGAGTAAACCAACTTCTTGCTATGATTCACCTTCTCTAACCAATGTGCATTCAGTTGGCCAATACATATTTCTTAAGCATTTATCATTTGCCAGGCACTGCTTAAAAAAAAGTTTAATGTATATTTCCTGCACTTAGAAGGTAACCTCAAAGAAAAGGCAGTAGGAGTAGGAGTGGGGGAGTTAGAGGATAGTAGAGAGGTGGAGAGGGGAGTGGGGAATGGGAATGACTTCTGCAGAAGGGATTTGAGCCAAGTCTTGTAGGAAGCCAGGAGGCAGAACGAAGAAGGCAGAGCATTCAAGGCATTGAAGACAACCAGGGGAAAGGCACTGAGTTGCCAGTTGGAGCATCACATATAAGAAACAGTAATTGGATCAGTGTAGAATACAAGGAGGGGAGGGCTGGACTGTGAAAGCTTTAAAGGCTTAATAGGGAATTTTATATTTGATCTAGTAGGGAACCATTGATTTTCTTGAGTGCTTTAGAAAGATCACTTTAGCAGCTGAGTGGAGGATGGACTGGAATGGGGAAACTTAAGGCAGGGGGACAAACCAAAATGCTACTCTAATAGTTGAGGTGTGAGCTGATGAGGTCTTCTACTGAATTAGTCTCTGTGTAAGCAAGTAAGCCATAATCATCAATCTAGATGGATCATAAAGGAGATTTTTCTATAATGTTCATGGCAGGAAAATGAAGTATAGTAAAGAATTAATTATAATAACATACTAGCAAAGAGGTCTTATATCTATACAGTGAAACAAGGATGCAGAGGGAAATACTGAAGATAAAAATGTTCTGGGAGAAAAAATGATTCTACATTCTCTTAGATGAGAACTATTTATCAAAAATCTGTTGACATGAGAGTCAAAGTCCACATTAATAGAGTTATTAGAGATACTTTGTAGGTAAAAAAGAAAATACATGATTTTGTGAATATGAAAATAATATCCCCTCTTCCCTGCCCCCAGTCTCTGAACAGATAAATTATTTACTTACAAGCATTTTTTGCAGCTGTTCCACTGTTTGGTTTGCTACACTGATACCATTTATTTCTCGGATTTCATCACCTACATGAAGAGTACCTAAAGAGTAAAAAAAAACCAACTTATTTTTTTAAGGCAAAAATGGCATATTTTTATATAAAATTTAATTTAAATGAAATAAAGAAAACATTAAAATATCAAAAGAAAGTATTTCAGAAAGACAAAAGTAGCTAGCCAAGTCAAGGAGACATAGGTGTGACATTGGGCAAATCGTTCGTTAATTTTTGTCACCCCAGGAAACTAAGCTTAAAACTATAGATTGTAGAGTAGTGTTGATTTGCATTGGTAGATAAGAGTTTTTTCCAAGGAACTTATCTATGTCAACAAAATAACAAATCCATTTAAAAAAATTAAGCGTAGAAAATACTAAACTTAGGCAAGAAATAACTTTTTATAGCTTTCTGAAAGTAAATCAAAGCATAGTCAACTTTGTTATTTAAAATTAAATATTCTGTTTAATCTAATTATCTAGTTACATGATAATGACATTAAAGAAGAGGCACTGCCATCTGCTTTGCCTCTGAATCCTAAGAACCACTGTATCTTTCCACTTTTACCCAGAGGTATGTTGTCTCTACCACGAGAAAGTGAGACTAGTTTACTTTTCTATTTGTATCTCTAGCACTTAATACAGTAGTTTGCAATTAGGAAATGTTTAATTAGGTAATTAGTCTATTTGTGCAGTTCAAAAGACATCTTCCATACTACCCTTTCCCTTACATTCTTCTCTCTATCCAGCAATAACCTAGGTCCTCCCTGGCCCCTGTCTTCCCTAATTTCCTAATTTCTTTCCTAATTTCCTGGCACAGTGGATAGAGCACCGGTCTTGGATTCAGGAGGATGGGAATTCAAATCTGACCTCAGTCACTTGACTCTTACTAATTTAGCTGTGTGACCTTGGGTAAGTCACTTAACTCTGCCCTGATCCAGGGCCATCTCCAGTCATCCTGATTCATATCTGGTCACTGAACCCAGATGGCTTTGGAGGAGAAAGTGACATTGGTGATTTAGCACAGCACCCCCCTCAATCAAATCAAATTCATGTGCTTGTCAAGATATCACCTCCCTGATGCTGTGGTCTTCTTTGAAAAGGAAAGATAAGCATTATTAGGGCAACTAGGTGTCACAGTGGCCTTGGATTCAGGAGGATAGGAGTTCAAATCCAGCCTTAGACACTTGCCACTTACTAGCTTTGTGACCTTGGGCAAGTCAATTGGCCCTTATTACCCTGCATCCAGGGCCATCTCCATTTGTCCTGATTCATATCTGGCCCCTGGATTCAGATGGCTCTGGAGGAGAAAGTGAGGCTGGTGACTTGGCACACAGCATCCCCTTCACTCAAATTCAATTCATGTGCTTTTCATGATATCACATCCCTGATGTTGTGGTCTTCTTTGAAAATGAAGGACACACATTACTTTCCTATTCAACCGGAACCTCTGATTTATCATTAATAGTCATTTGTCCTAGGGCTCTATTTTTATTGTTTTCTGGTACTCATAGAAATCTTACTTTCTTTTTTCTTTCCTGTTTTTTTTTAAGTTTTTTGCAAGGCAAATGGGGTTGAGTGGCTTGCCCAAGGCCACACAGCTAGGTAATTATTAAGTGTCTGAGACCGGATTTGAATCCAGGTACTCCTGACTCCAAGGCTGGTGCTTTATCCACTATGCCACCTAGCTGCCCCGAAATCTTACTTTCTTCAGAAGACACCTCATCCCTTGCCTCTTTTTTTTGGAACCAGCAACTCTCACCTGTTAATATTCCCATTCCCATTATCCCACCCCACAGTGAGCTAGAAGTCAGCCCAATTCTTGCTCTAGATTACTACTTCAAAACCTTCATTCTGTTATCACTCATCAACTTCTTTTGAGTGTCACTCAGTCTGTTTTGATCTGTCTCTATCACACTGTTCATATACTTGTTGTAATCACCTAATTCGCCTCCATATCACTATTACCTCTTTTTTCAAAGAATTCATCCCAGAACTAAGAACTGAATATATATATATATATATTTTTTTTTTTCCCTTCCCATCTGATCTCTACCCTCATAGTTCAGTATTTTTAATTTTTAAATGAAATTCAACAAACATTTATTAAGTATCAGTCAGTCAGTAAACATTTATTAAGCAGCATATGAGTCAGACACAGTTCTGTGCATTGGACATATGAAGAAAGTCTCTGCCTCTCAAGGAACTCACAACCTCAATACTCAATACTGCAAGGTCCTTCCCTTCTACTCCAGATAGCAAAACTCCTCTCATCCTCCAAACTCCAGAATTATTTGCTCCAGCATTTGATGGTGCTTTACTCTGGGTGCCGATTTCTTCATCTACAAAGACTTAGTAGATTTGTTATTATATTTAAGCTTTCTTGGAAAATGTCTGACCTACTCTGAACTTATTCTTTATTGAGATCTGTAGATATCGTTTCTGGACACTGACATACCTCAGTGACTAAGATATTCTCACCCAATCATTGCCTCCCTATTCCAGTGATTCTGAACTGTTCAAACCCATCACTTACTGAAGACTCCTTAATTTTCATCCTTCTCAAACGACCCTACCAATTCCTCACTCTAAAGCTACCCACCTCTTTGCACTTGATAGTATTTTGTTTTTTTCCCCGTTACATGTACAGAGTTTTCAACATTCAACATTCATTTTTGTAAAATTTTGAATTCCATATTTCCCCCCTTCCTTCTTTTCCCAAGACAGCAACTCACCTGTTATCAGTTATGCATATAATTGTGGTAAGCATATTTCCACACTAGTCATATTGTAAATGAAGAATCAGAACAAAAGGGAAAACTACAAGAAAGAATCTGCATTCAGTTCTTTCTCTGGATATGAATGACATTTTCCATCACGAATCTTTTTCCATGGTCATTTTTTTTCCAGAACTGGTTGCACTTTCACTCACACTTTAACTCATCTGTTACGGTAAATAAGTTGGAATACTCTTTGCTTCCCACTGTCACTTTCCCCTCTATTATTATTATTCAGTAATTTTTCTTCCTTTGAAAATACTCAATCCATATTTACTTCCCAACAGCTGTTGTCTATCAACCTTCAGCATATTCCCCTTCCTTTTTCAATTTAATGCCTGGTGAACAGCAATTCTCTCATCCCCCAAGTTCTATCCTTCTATTAGCAAACTTTCAATATTCATACTTATACTCCTTCAAATTTCCTAACTTCCTTAACAAACTCATTTCCCATTACTTAATTCTTCAACTCACTTAGCTACATAGGGATGATGCACTTCTGGATCTGACTCTCACTTACATAATGTTATACTTTCATATTCATGGCCTCTGAAATTTCTTTATTTAATCACAATCTCATCTTTCTTTCTGCTTGCCAACTTCAAACCTAATTCTTTATCCTCACTCTGATCTCCAATCCTTTCTTCCCTCCATTCTTTCCTTAGGTATCACCACTGAAAAGCACTAACTTCATTTTTCTGATAAACCAACATGATCCTTTTCTCTTTAGAATCTCTTGTCCCCATATTGTACAATTAATCTTGCCTTAGCCTTGGATTATTCCTGCCATCTGTGATATTGACTACAAATCACATGATGCTGAAGAAAGCTAGAGAAAAAATCATGAAACTGTCCCAACTAGGTCCACTATAAATTTGTGTTACATAGTCTTATCTTTATTTCTTCCTAATCAACATTATCCCACTAACCACAGCATCTTTCCCAAACCTCCCAAGACTCCCTCATCTCCTTTATTCTCTCAGTGAAGAACCCAGCCTCATATTGAGGTCTTTCACCAAGAGCTCCCTCTTCTTTCTCATCTATCATCACCTAGATGCTTTCACATATTCTCCCCCTTTACCCCTGTGTCTCATGAGAGGTGGTAGCCCTTTTTGCAAAGGCAAAACCACATACAAAAGTGTTACCTTGATGGAAAATAAGTTTTCTGAGGGCAGGAACTAATTTACTTCTGTTTTTTTTTTGTGTGTGTGTTAATGACTAACACAGTGCCTGGATCATTGGAGAGACTAGTTTGATAAATGCTTGTTGATTTAATGGTAGCTAGAATTCTGATCTAAGAAACTGTTAGATCACTGGACTGATTTAATGAGTCTTTTTACAGCCTGTTGCTACTAAAATTAAGCAGGTTTTCCAGTATCTTTCTTTAGTCTCTTTAGCAAAAACTATTATACAGTAATGAATGATGCTATTGAGAAAGAGTCATGCCATTTTTTCACTTCCAACATAGTTTCCCCTTCAGGGAACAAAAGGGTAGAGTTAACTAGTGTTAAATGCTTATTTCCTTAAAAAAACAAAAAGAGAACCTGACAAATATTTAACAATTACTTTATGCATTTTCTTACAAAAACTGTCCTTAATACTTAGGTATACTGAGGATGCATAAGCGTACACCTAATGTGCCTCCCATACCATTGCCACCTTTTAATTCTTGCATTATTAATGACAAGACTCAGCTCTGGACTTGGAGGGACAATGGATTCTCCAAGGCTAACTGACTCACAGCTTAGAAATGCTAGAGAATAAGAGTTGATGCAATAAGGGCATTCAATACTTGACACTTGACACACTTGACCTTTGACATAAATGGAATGTTGAAATAAAAACTAAGGCAGACTACAATTAGAACAACAAAGAAGCTACTAAAAGAAACAGCTTTCAAGAAACAGTTTGATCTAATTTTTAAAAATCATTTTTTCAGATAATATACAGTTATAAACTGCATCAAGACAACTAGCATTTATGTGCCAATATTACCTTGTCTGTGAATCATTCCCCCATGCATAATTCTTGCTACAATGCAATGGTTTAGTTCATTCATTTTCAAAGTGATTCCCTGTTGAAAAATAAAATACACATAGAGTAATTATATGAATAAAAGACTTATCCTTTTCAAGATGAGTGATTCCTTACAGAAAAGACCCATTTAAACTAATAATTGATTGTAATTACAAAATTGTTATTAGAAAATTCATTATATTTCTATATAATAGTTAAATATGAAGTGCTAGGAAAATGATTTAAGTATATGAATGCTCCACTAACCTAAGTCCACAAAAAATCCAAAGGTCTAAAAATATCATAGCAAATAAAAATAATCTTAAAAATACCCCCTGCCAGAAACAGTTATTTAATATTATTATTATCTCACTTTTATAAAATATTTTAAAGTCTATAGAGTGCTTCTTTATCACAATTCTATGAGATGAACAGGAGCAATCCTGTTCAATTATTATGAGACCTTCAGTTTCCTTATCTGTAAAACAGGGGTCTTTTACCTATGCCCTCTGAGGTTCCTTTCAGTAATAAATCTACAATACTATGATTCAATTCAAATCAACTGGACTACTCTGTGCAAGATGCTCTAAGGGTCCCATTTATGCATGACCCATTGATCCATTTTGTTATGAAGAGACTGAAATTAGAGAAGTTAAGAGATTGATTAATATCACAAAATAAGTATGAGAACTGGGATTCAAACCAGTTTTTACCAAACAAAATTCCAGTGTTCTTGCAGATCACAAGAAAGAAAAAAATAGGTTTTCTGAAAATCAACAAAGTAGAGTGATGTCAGATGGGGAAAAAGATATAACTCTACAGACAAAGGCTTTTTGGAGAAAATGACACCCTTTTAGTTTTTTGCAGTTTTCTATAGCTCAGTTATATGATCAGAAGATAATAAATTTCAAGTTAGAGGGGGCCCTTGATATTTTTTGGCCACCACCTTCAAGTTACAGATGAAGAAAGTGAGGCTCAGAGACACTGACTTTGCTAGAATTAGGGGGGTCAGGATTTTAACTCAGATTATCTTACTCCAAATGCTGTGCTCTTTCCATTGCGTAACACTACCAAGAACTATTAAGAATGTGCCATTTGAGCTTAACAGTGATAATCCAATAAGAGAAGAGTATTCTTGAAGGTCAGTAGGAGTAAAACATAAGGCTTTATATGCCACTGAAAATTTGAATTATTTGAAATTTCCAGATCTCAAATCGATAGTAGTAAAAAAAAAAATTCTATTTTTACCACATTTCTTAACCAGTTTCCCTGTTGTCTCAGAAGTTTATGACTTTGTTGAAAATAAAGCCAAGCTCATGCTCAGGTGAGAGGAAGAAGGAAGAGGTGGGACAGGTTTTTATTTTATACTCAGATTTGAAAGCAGAGTCAGAACTCAAGGAAATAGTCCCTAAAGTGATTCTGAATAGCTGCCTCTACAACTGCTGAAAAAAGAAAAGTGTGACATTCCTACTGCTAATAGGAACAACAATGTTAAGACATGATTTCAACAGGATATAAGAAGCATTAGTTACTACTGCTAAAAGTATCTTGAATATGTTGTGTTTACCACTCTAGACCAAAGGAATGTGAGGCCATCTCACAAATTTGATTTATCTCACTTCTTGGTAACCTTAATATTCTCATATTTAGAACTTTCTGCAGAACACTGGGTTTAAGAACCTAATTGGCAACTGATAAAGGGTATGACTTTAGTTAGCTATGAAAGATGCAGAAGATCAATTTAGGGCCTGCTGATTTTATCCACGATGGAAAAACTCATAGCAAGTAATGTCACCCCATGAGGAATTACAAATAGACTGGAAAATACTGAGATAATGTGAATGAGTTCTACAGGCTATAGTTTAAAGGAAGCAAATTCTTAAGGATTTTTTTTCTACTTTTTCTCTTATCATTAAATTGAATTTTTATTTAAAAGAGGGAAATCTCAAACATTAAAAAAAGATGAGTGATTAATACTATATTTTATTATTTTTTATATTTTATAATTAACAATTCATATTTCATAAAAGCACAAGAATGTTATTATATTAACATTGAGAAATCAAAAACATTCTAAGTAACATTTTATAATTTGTAAGTTAGAAAAAAAATCATGGGAAAGTTCTATTTATCTCTATGACAGTGTTTTCAGATTTATGACTTGGATATATTTCTAATTTCTATAACTCCATAACTAGGATTCTATCAGCTATAGTATTTGTTATCCTTGAAGGGTAACAGGTAACCCACGAGAATAATGGGTTTTTCAAAATATCACTAGTTAACTAGGCCCATTTTACATTAAAAATTTCATTTCAGTTTTCAAATACAAGTAGTCCTCACACATCATGAAAAGATTCTATGATATTTCTACAGAAAGGGAAGTTATGGTTTGAACAGAGTATGAAATATGAAGTATGAACAGGGTATGAAGGTGAATATCTATATAAGACAATGTAATGTTGAATCAGCTATAAATCTTATATCTAATAACTCAGAACTTTCTAAATTAAATCTGACATTTGTTAAGTGCCTATTATGTGCAAGGTACTTTATGAGCTGCTGGGGTTACAAAGAAAACAAACTAAAAACTCCTAGCCTTCAAAGGGTTTACATTGTTCTGAGGTAGTATCATATAAACACAAATAAATGACAGCATTCAGTGACAAATTATGTGAAGTAACTAAGCTGAGAGTGCTTCCTGAAGGGTATGGTCCTAGAGTTATTCCCTGCAGTAATTGAGGGATTCTGTAAGGTAATGGGAAGGAGGGAATCCTACATTGTAACCACAGGGACCCCTTACTCAAAGGCAGGAAGAGATGTATTTGCAGCCAGGTTCTGACACTGATTGCCTGGGTCACTTTGATCAGATCATTTGAGGTTCTGTTTCATCAACTTGCTTGTCCTCCTAGAAGACTATGACATCAGGGAGGTGATGTCATGACAAGCATCTCAACTGGATCTGAATGAACTGGGGTTATGCTAAGTCACCAGCCTCACTTTCTTCTCCAGAGCCATCTGGGTACAGTGACCAGATATGAATCAGGACTGGGAATGGTCCTGGATGGGACAGTCAGGGTTGAGCACAGCTCAAGGTCACACAGCTTGTAAGTGGCTGGGATATGACAAGGTACATCTGGAAAGAGGACAATGGGGGGAAGGATTCAAGGGGAGCTAATAAAAGAACAACTAAATTGTTAGGGATGAAAGACTAGAAAAAGAGGGTGTAAGGACTAGAAGGCTAAAGCAGAAGAAATGGAAGGATATGAGGTTGTGTACAGAGGGAAGAATTTTAGAAACTTTGGATCCTGGAGGCAGAATCAGTAACAGATCAAAAGTATGACCATTTCTCGGAATGGCCAAGTTGGAATGAAAACGGAGGACGTGAGAGATAATGGGAGGCTGAAATGCAGAGGGACTAGGGTATCTGAAGGGAAATCAGCATGTATGCTAAGTTCTTAAGTGTGAGGGCAGCAGTTGGGGTGGAAAGGAGGACTAGGTCAAGTACAAAGCCCATTTAAAAAAAGTGGAGATTGGGACATGACCATGAAAAGATGCTGGACTGGCTAATCAATTGATTTCATGAATTACAAAGGAAGAATTTACAGTGGCAAAACGATGGTGTAGAAGCGGGAATGAGGTACTCCTGGCCAAGGACTCAGGGGGACAGCAAACTCTCCAGGACATGGAAGGTAGCTCCTATCACACAAAACTATATTTAATATCACATTAGTATTACTGCACAAAGTTTCTAAATCCTCAAAATTCTTGACTGATTTTTCTCTAAATTAGTCAATAAATATTTTCAAAGCATTTCTTCCATCTGTGCCATCTGTGCCAGGCACTGGGTTAAGCCCTGGAGATACAAAGACATCAGACAGACAATTCTTACCTTCAATGTGAAAAGATTTTTTCCCCTCCAGTCAACAACCTGTTTTGTTTGACTAAGCATATTTGTTACAAACATAATTGTTACTTTCTTTTTTATTTTTAATAGACAAGTAGAGGAAAAATAGGGTAATTAATTGGAAAAAAAAGGTAAAGAACACCTTCATAAAAGCTGTGGAGTCAGGAAAGCTTATCTGAAGAGATTTTAAGCAATGCTTTAGGGAGACAGGTTTTACCTTTTGGCTTTTAAAGGAATTATGCACAGAGTTCTGTTCTGTTATCTTCTTTTTTCTCACTATAAATATCTGTATAGCAAACTAGAAGAAAACTCCTAAGAAAATGATGGTTTCTAATCAGTCAGCTTTGAAATGACATAGTGTAGTGTTTGAAGTAGAGATCAAGTTGCTGATTAGGAAGAGAATAAATTCATTTTTCTCAGATTTATCATTTAGCACTATAGCATCATCTTTGTTTGTGGGGATGATGAAATGTGGTTGTTAGGGACAATTCTAAGTCATCGACATGGACTGGCAAGTCAGTTATGTCCTGGGAAGCATACTAGTTTTTTTTTTTGCAGGGCATACAATATTTTCCCCCCTCCCCACACACATACCATTGGTTCATCTGTGTTTTTCTGAAACTGTACCAGCCGTACTCGAGTAACATTCTCCATATCCATGTCACCATTGGCACTTTCTGGAGAATCTCCGTTTAAGTACGGAGAGGTGGGAGGAGGTGTGACCCTCAATGCCTCATCACTGTAAACTTCATGTGCCACTACGTCATGAGTTTGAAGTAAGGCCTGCAAGAATTCATGAAGAAAAATTATAATTATCATCAATGTCAACAAATATTTATGTGCCTCATTTTATATTTATTAATAGTTGAAGATACAAACATTTTAAGGGATGGGTTCTGTTCTTATGTGACTCATTAATATATTAATATACCAATGAGAGAACACAGCATAAACATGAAAGCATCCTTTTCATTTTCTGCAGCAGGTTTCATTCCAAGATCTTCCAAAGCACATTACAAAGTAGATAAAATTCTATCTCCCTATGGTCAGGCTAAAGTAAAATGATTTCAGGTTATTAAAAAAACCAAAATAAAATATAAAAAATAAAACACGAACACTACACTGTGTCATTTCAAAGCTGACTGATTAGAAGTTATGATTTTCTTAAAAGTTTTCTTTTAGTAAACTGATTTGAAAAACTCAAAGTCTTTCATAAGTGTGATGTCAAGTTATTCTGAAGGAATCTAGCAGAACTGTCCAGAGGGAAAAGGTTGCCTGAATAAGTGGCGAACTCCTCATCACTGGAAGTGTTCAGACCCTAGTCAAATAACCATCTGTCATAGAGGGCAGTTAGGTGGTGCAGTAGATAGAGCACAGGAGTTTGAGTCCAACCTCAGATACTTGACTCTTGCTAGCTGGGTGACCTTGGGCAAGTCACTTAACTGGGACTGCCTTGCATCCAGGGCCATCTCCAGTTGTCCAGGTCTTTGGACCCAGAAGGCTTTGGAGGAGAAAGTGAGGCTGGTGACTTGGCACCCCCCCACTCAAATCTGATTAATGTGCTTGTCATGCATGGCATCACCTCCCTGAAGTTGTGGTCTTCTTTGAAAATGAAGGACAAATATTATTATTAGAAAGCTGGAATGAGGTGAGCTAGAATGACTACTGACTCTAAGGTTTTTTGTTTTTGCAGGTGTTTCTTATCCCTATGCTTGCAAGGTATAAAGATTGCTGTCAATGTTGAAAGAATTTTCTAATGGTGTGAACCTAAACTCAGATCCTGGTCTGGTGCTGCTCAACAATTTAAAAAATCAATGGCTTGAATAAAGTTATGACTGGCATGCTGATCCAACCTGCCAATGTCATAACCTCTTAGTGTTTCAGGTAACTAAGATTCTAAGCAGCAGAACAGGGGCTCATTTGGATTGGTAAAAGGCGTTTTCTCAAAGGGAGTTTTCCAAACCAATGAAATCACAGACCTGTTTAAAGCTTTTTTTTTTTATATGTAGAGTAAACAACATGCCCTGCATACAGGGTAACAGATTTAGAATTTGAAGGGATCTGGGGCAGCTAGGGGGTGCAGTGGATAGAGCACCGGCCCTGGAGTCTGGAGGACCCGAGTTCAAATCTGACCTCAGACACTTAATAATTACCTAGCTGTGTGGCCTTGGGCAAGCCACTTAACCCCATTGCCTTGTACACATCTTAAAAAAAAAAGAATCTGAAGGGATCTAAGAGGACAAACTGACTTGATTTTGTATATGAGAAAACTGAGTTTAGAGAAGTTGACTTGTGTAGTCAAACAATATGTATCAGAGGTAGGATTTGAACACAGACCTTCCTGGGGCCTCCTAAGTCTAGCTTCTAGCCACTTTACCAACACTAACAACTCTGATATTAGCATCTCAAATAATTTAATGATTGTATCTAAGTCATGAGTTTAGATGATTTAGAAGTGATAATCCACAGAAATCCTAATTAATGCATCACTGTGGTACAGATTTGACTTTGGGTTTTTGAAAACTATGTTCATAAAAGAAAAGATCTGGTCAGTTTTTTTTTTAGGTTTTTTGCAAGGTAAATGGGGTTAAGTCGCTTGCCCAAGGCCACACAGCTAGGTAATTAGTAAGTGTCTGAGACCGGATTTGAACCCAGCTACTCTTGACTCCAGGGCGGGTGCTTTATCCACTGCGCCACCTAGCCGCCCCTGGTCAGTTTTATAAAACTGGAAAGGTTGAAAGTATAGTCTTTGTGACAAAAAAAGTTTATGCCAGAGAAATAACCTAATGTTGAGGGAAGTTAAATTCCTCACCAAAGGTGATGTCTTTTTTGGTAATGCTAATTCATACAACAAAGAAACCTATAAAAATGGCACTTTATCATCTGAAGATAAATTGTTCTATATTAATAAAGTGGAAAAAATAATAAAATAATATTTAACATGCAAACCTTAATTGTTGGTAACATATATATTATATATATATGATTCTTGTCCAATGACAAAGCAACTAAGGAAGCTAAATAGGAACTAAGTGAGTTGAAGCTAAATGCAAACATAGCTCGATATGTTCTCATGGGAGAGACGAATAAAGCCAGAGCAGATTAGGAGAGGTGCTGGACTGGAAATACCCTGAACAGCAAAGCAAAAAGTGAATTTGACTGTATATGATCAGGCAAGGAACAACTGTTATTGTGTCCCTTTAGACTTCACCTTTAGAGTGTGGTAAGACCATGGTTAGTAAGAAAATGAGAGGAAAGTCTAAAGATGAGAAGACAAGATGGCATATACTAATAGATCTAAACCTAGCCTATTTAAACAAGCTGTTGATGATACAAAATGAGAAATGGATGATGAAAAATATACTGACTCAGATTATTATTTTTTTTTCAGGTTTTTACAAGGCAAATGGGGTTAAGTGGCTTGCCCAAGGCCACACAGCTAGGTAACTATTAAGTGTCTGAGGCTGGATTTGAACCTAGGTACTCCTGACTCCAAGGCTGGTGCTCTATCCACTGCACCACCTAGCTGCCCCGCTGACTCAGATTATTAACATGTTTTACAAAAGTATAACTGATATAAAATATTGCTAGAATGAAATTCAGGAGTTCACTCAGTCAGCAAACGTGTTCTCTGAACATATCAAATCTTAAATATGAATGGGGATTCTCCATGAGATCCATGACCAGAAGAGACATATCAATTTAAAATCTACATAGGAAGAAACAAATGAATGAAGAATGTCCAATATTCATAAACATATTCATAAATATATATATATATATATGGAGTTGGGTTGAGCACTGAGTTTGCTCACAAACACATATGATATGCATTGTACACGTACAAGGATATGAAACCAAAATTGAATAGGAGGAAAAGAACAGGCTGTACTTTTGTTAGTAAATTTATTGCTGTTGTTTTTGTGTTGCTGTTTGACTCTTCATGACTCCATCTAGTGTTTTCTTGGCAAAGATACTGGAGTGGTTTGTGGTTTCCTTCTTTGCTCATTTTACAGATGAGGAAACTGAGACAAACAAGGTTAAGTGCCTTACTCACAGTCTCACAATTAGCATGTGTTTCAAGTCAGATTTGAACTCAAGAAGATAAGTCTTTCTGATTCCAGGCCCAGCATTCTATCCACTATGTCACCCTGTTGACCCATTTAGTAAATTAAACCAAGACTTTTAACAATCTTAATCTGCTCCCTTATCAAAAAACCCACCTATTTTTAAAAATACCAATATTATTCTACTAATTCTGCTAAAAGAATAAAAACTGTGGGTGGACCAAAGGGTGATACAGAGCTATATGGTGGGAATAAGAAGGCAGCAGATGAAATGACTTAATAAGAAGTGGCATAAAATATATTCTTTAGGAAATGTATGACAGGAAAAGTAAGTGAACGAATCATGTAGCAAAAGTGACCTATTTTTAGATTTACATCCCAAAGAAATTAAAGAAGAAAAGACCTATATGTATAACAAATATGTATAAGAATTTTTCTTTTACAAATATTAAGAACTATAAACAAAGGGTGTGCATATCAACTGGACAAATAGTTAAGCAAATTATAGTATGTAAATGTAATAGAAATGACATAAGGGACACCTGAGATTACTTGATAAAATGGTGAAAAGACAAACCTAAGAAGATCTGTGTTAGAGATGAAAAGTAAAGTGTGTAGAATTTTATACAATAACAGCAAGACTGTAAAGAAAAACAACTTCCAAAGATTAGGACTTTGTCCAATGTAATGACCCACCCAAATTCTAGTGATAAAACATGCTATCTAACTCCTGACAAAGCAGTGATGAGACAATAGAGTGAGACAATATATTTCTGAATGTGGATTTGCTTTGCTTGACTCCTTATTTTTCTTTTAAGGATTGTGTTCTTTTTAATTTTTGTGGGGAATTGATGGTGAGGGGACAGAAACTACTGTCTGGAGTGCTGCCAAGATAACAAGAGAGCCACTGGAGCACTCTTTTGTAAAAAAAAAAAAAACAAAAAACCAGAAGGAAGTTCAGATGGAAACACAGACAAGAAGGACAGTTCTAAAAAAAAAAGTTTTGAATTTATTATACACTTAAAAAAATCAAATTATGGAATAGATTCAGGATTTCATACATAATACTCTTGTTCTGTTCTTTGAAAACATATAGACATACTTTTCCCCCTGCTTTGTATAACAGATGGAAAGTTGAAGTGCTGAAGAATATCAAATGTATATAAACCAAGTCAGAAAGCTCTGAGGTACAGCCCTTAATGTTTTATGCAGCACTACTTATTTATTTAAGTTCTGTGATTTCTATCTGTGTAGGTATTAACTTTGACTCTCTGAGGTGGACTGCAATGACCCCCAGTATGAGGAGATAAGTTTTCATGATCTGCTATGGTAGAAAAAATTCATAACTTAGCTGCTAACCTTCTGGTGGTGAACTTCTTCGAAATTTGGGTTTTTTTCTGATAAATAATTATGGGCAAAAAATTATAATTCTATTTTAAAACAATTTTTCAATTTAGAATTATTTGGCTATTTTTGTATAGCATTTGTTCTGTACACTTAATCTTTCGTATTTGACCCCCCCCCCCCAGCCAAAAGAACACATTTGTGAGATGGTTGGTCAGATTTAGGGATTCATTCTATTTATATACAGTACTTTAAAGCTTGTAATGCTTTAAATTTGTTTCATGAGAAAAGGTAGATGTACTATGAAAACCAGTGAGAGAGAGATCAGAATTTGGAAAATACTTTTAACTACCTAAAATACTTATGTTCAATACACATTTGGAAAGATAATTTTTTTTTATCATTTTCATTAACATATCTTTTCCCACCTCTTTTTTTCTCTTTCACAGGAAGGACACTGGCATGGGGAAATGTGCAGCCAGAATAAAAACACTTTCACTTCTCTGTCTATACCAAAGATGTCAAAGAGTTTCTCTCTTCAGATGATACAGCTAATCCAACTACCATCCAGAGTTAAAAATAATTGCCAAGTCAGAATAAAATAAAGGGGAACTTCATGGAATGTTGTGCTTAAAAAGGTCACTAATTATCAAAACCAAATAAGTTGAACAAGATCTGTTTTAAAAAAATCTTTTAAAAATAAATCTTGTACTTCTATCAGTTTCAGTTTTGGATCCCTTAATTACAATTATCAACTCCCCCCCCCCCCCCCAAGGCAATGGGGTTAAGTGGCTTGCTCAAGGCCACACAGCCATGTAATTATTAAATGTCTGAGGGCTGGATTTGAACTCAGGTACTCCTAACTCCAGGGCTGGTGATCTGTCCACTGCATCACTATCCACTGCTGCCCCCAATTATCAATTTTTTAAAAAAACAAGCAATTCTATACATTTTTTTCTCATGAGAAGTAATTGAAAAGATTCAGTTGACACAGTAATACTGCATATAATAACTTCTAATAAAACAAACTATTGGCTTTTAATGATTAAAATTTTAAGTATCTGGATTTTAAAACATTCCCTAACCATTTTAATATTAAATTATATGTAAAATTATGTTAGGATGAGAAAATAAATATGAAATAATGTCAATTTAACACTAAAATCGTAATTTATATCCTATGAAATTAACAATAACTTCTTAAGAGTTAGCATTATAATAAAAATATCTCATAAATTCTTTAAAATATTCTATAAGAAAATAGAATTTTAAAGATAAGTTTATAAGCTATCAGTTACCCTACCCTACCATACCCTATTTATAACATTCTATTCTTTTATATTGAAATATTATCACTTAAAGAAAGTCATGCCTGTGTGAAAAGCCAAATGGATTCAGTTCAAATTCATTTGTGAGTGCATTTTAATAGAATAAGAGTAAAAATCAAATAGAGAACTGGAATCATAGCTCTTCATATTCTTAATTTATAAGGTGAACATATACATTATTTAATATATTCTTACAGTCAAGTTCTTTATTTGGCAAGATGGTAATTAGAAATCTATTTTTATGAGGACAATATTATTTTTCTTCATTATAATGGGTGGCATGTCATTGAAACTTTTTCTAAAGTGTTGGTTTTAATTTTTTTTAGGTTTTTTTTCAGCAAGACAATGGGGTTAAATGACTTGTCCAAGGTCACACAGCTAGATAATTATTAAGTGGCTGAGGCTGGATTTGAACTCAGGTCTCCTGACTCCAGGGCTGGTACTCTTTTTCAACTGCACCACCTAGCTGCCCCTGCTTTTAATTTCAAGAAAAAATTTAACTGTGGAGTTACTTACCATGAAATGAGGTTGAGTTAAAATACGTTTTAGCTCCTTTGCATCATTGTTTTCAGGGTAACATGAAATTTCTTCCAATACCTATAAAGTAAAGGATATATCATTAAAACTCGACAGTGTCACAAGCATACTAAGGAGTTCAGAAAATATGGTAAGGTTTTTTTTTCCCCCTCATAAAAAGGAGAAATATTACTCAATTTTTCTGGTAGATAAAATAATGATTTTTGAAAATTGCATCCTTTTATTTAGGTTTCTTTTTTTTTTGGAAATCTCTCTCTCTTTTTTAGTTTTTTTTCTTTGCAAGGCAAACGGGATTAAGTGGCTTGCCCAAAGCCACACAGCTAGGTAATTATTGAGTGTCTGAGACCGAATTTGAACCCAGGTACTCCTGACTCCAGGGCTGGTGCTTTATCCACTAAGCCACCTAGCCGTCCCTAGGTTTCTTTTTTGACACTATAGAAGATTTATGTATATAGCAATACATTGTATAGATTGTTTCAGAAGTTTTTATCCTCATTATGTAAAATATAATCCAAGAGTTTAATGGAAAATAATGTTAAAAAAGAAACCTAAATATAAATATAGAGAACAACAACAAATTAAAATTAAAACCAATATTGGTCCTAAAGAAAAATTGAGAAGGTATTCTCCCCTCCCCCCTTTTTTTGTGTAGAGGTGGAAGGAGGAAGAGGTTTATAATAAATAATTAATGCCAAATTTTTACTATTGTCCTAATTTTGCTGAACTTGTTTCTTTTTTTCATAAGGGATGGCTTTTGGAGAGAAGGGGTAAAAGATACACTATGTGATATAAAAACAGTAAGCACTTAAATGTTTCTTAATATCACTAAAGTATATTTTAAAATAATCCTGCAAAGAACAATGAATATAAAGCAAAATAAAATCTAAATTAGAGCAAAGGTAATATGACTTTGGAGACAGGGGACTGGGAGAACTAGTGAATACAAAAAACCATTCTAAATAAATTCACCTTCCAAAGAAAAATTAATAAAAGTTTGTGCAAATGTTCTTAAATACTAAATGTGAATTCTTCCCTCTTCTACAATTCCCCTCTTCACACAATCAAAAATCATTCAAAATAGAAACAATTCAAAGTAATCTAAGAATGGGAAGAAAAAAGTTCCTAATTTCACTAATTTTCTTTCCTACCTAATTATGATCAATTTATCCTCCATGCAACTCACCAAATTATAAAACAAAACAAAACCAACTTGTCCCTCCCCCCTGCCCAATCAGAGGAGTCTGCTTCTGGCAAAGGTTCCTTCCTAGGAATCATTGACAGGGAATTGAAGATAGCAATGTGGTTTTTCATTTTCTTTATATTGAATTTTTCTATTCTTATTAGTTTTTAAATCAATACCCAAACAGGTAAATGGTAGAATTTTCAAATTTTCAAGAAGTAGTATTTTGCAAAAGTCATATCCTTCTCTTTAGATGAACTTTGCCCATTTAAAACTTAGTTTCATAATATGGTCTAGAGGGAAAAAGGTCTGTTCTTTTCAGGATAAGCATATTGTTGCTATTTTAACTTAATATGTTGGGCTCTAAAAGATAATTTTAGACAGCAAACAACTGTTTGTTATGTTTAAAAGTTTGGTCTGAAGTTAATGTTTACATAACCAAAAATGGAAGTCACAGGGGGAAAAAAGTCATTAATATGACCCAGAAATAATCTAGATTATGATTATGAAAATGCTACACAGAATGATATAAACTTTGAGGACAGGAAGCAATTATTATAAAAGCCTTAAAGGCAAAAAACATGTCACATACTTTTTTAAAATACAATCAGAGAAAATACAGGATTTTTGTGAGATACAGATATCATTTCAGCTAGTTCTGGCTGTATTGTTAAAACATGATGTTTCTGTCACTATTATTAAAATAAACCATGGCTAACAAATCATTAAACTATGCCTCTTTTCTTATGCATAAAACTAGTGGATTGGTTGGAATGGTCTCTGAAATTATATCTCCAAAGTTGTTATTCAAAGTGCATATTCTACACGGGTACTTTTTTTTTTTTTAAGTTTTTTGCAAGGCAAATGGGGTTAAGTGGCTTGACCAAGGCCACACACCTAGGTAATTATTAGGTGTCTGAGGCCTGATTTGAACTCAGGTACTCCTGACTCCAGGTCCAGTGCTCTATCCACTGAACCACCTAGCTGCCCCTACAAGGGTACTCTTAATCAAGAAATAGGATTCTGGTTATTAGAAGGCTCATCTCACCTTGACATGGTGAAGCAAAGAGGAAATAATTACTGTTAGTCACTTGGTTATGTTCTTTGACTTTTTGGTGAATAGCAGAGAAAATAAGTGGTTAGTTGAGCTGTGTAAATAGGTGTGAGAGCCTCTCCAATAACTATATTCCCATGACATTTAACACTTTTCAATTCATATACTTTATATTTGAATTATAAGGCTTGGACTTTGAAACTTTAGGGAAGGGAATTACATTCTTTAAAAATATCTTTTTTCAGTTGAACTAATTCTACTGCTGATATAACAATACAGTAATGATTGTCTGTAATGCATCTGACTATTTAATAATTATAAACATTTAATTAATGTTTATGTTCTTCTTTTGAGCTTTACTATCTTCAAAAAGCCAACAAAAATTTCCATAGTAATAATGTATTTCTAATGGATGATATTAAGTACTTTAGAAATAAATGAGTAGAACTATTAACAAAAATGTTGACAGGGAAGATTAGAAAAGCTAAGTGGCTCAAGTTCATATAGTAAGTTCATAACAAAAGGAAACAACTATCAACTAGGCAGTGATGCTGCTGACATGTTTTCTATGAAAAATACTATCAGATCAAATTTTAATGACTTTCAAATCTGCATATAATTGCATTAAATTATCATTGTGATTAAAAATCAACTGAATAAGTTAGAGCACCAAATAATGTTGAACAACCAGAAGATCTATAAATATACTGGAGTAGGACACCAGAGAAATCAAGGACATAAATGACATTTTAAAAGATTATTACATTTATGGTCATTATGTTTATTTTCAACCAAAGTATTTTCCCATAAACAGAAAAATGTGTGCAACCAAACTAATAGATTATTCAAACCTGACAGACTTAAGCAAGTTTTAATATTACCTCTTTGGCTCTCTGTACAGCATCACTTGGAGGATTCCTGATATGTGGTGAAGACTTCGTGTTAATTTTGTCATAAAGCTAAAAGCAGAGAAAAGCAAGAATTACATTCTATTTTGATGTTCGACAAGACCCAAAATTCTTCAATTATTTGCAGTAGTGTGAAAGCCTACATATTTTCCTAGTAGTAAATTAAAAGTCTAATGTTTGAAATTTAAATCAACAAACACTATTTTAGAGCAGAGAAGAATCTCAAATAAAATCTGAAGATTTCAGCAGGATATTTGTATTATTTTCTCATTCACTTTTTTTTAAAGATTTTCTAAGGCAATGGGGTTAAGTGGCTTGCCCAAGGCCACACGGCTAGGTAATTATTAAGTGTCTGAGGCTGGATCTGAACTCAGGTACTCCTGACTCCAAGGCCAGTACTCTATCCACTGCACCACCTAGCCGCCCCTCTCATTCACTTTTAATGGACGTAAGATTTATGAATACTTTACTGTAAATAATTTTAATATAAATATAATCCTGTCCTTTGAAGTTAAAATTTCATTGAATCACACATCTCTTCACACATTGTCTCTTATTAGCACATTTCTGAAAATGAAGCTAGAATTGAATGAAGGGAATGTTTCCTGGAATATATGAACCAAAAAAATTTTCCTAAAAACCTAAATTTTGGGAAATGAACAAAAACAGCTCCTTTGAGTAAGGAATGTTTTCACAAAAGGATTATGCCTTATTGAGTAGGTTTATTTATTAATGAAACTGATGCCAGTATGTTTTAAGATGAAGTTAATGAGTTAATATTTCCTATTTTGATTTTTAATTCAAACAGAAGTCTCAACACGAACCAACTAAAACAAAAACAGAAACAAATGATCTTTCTTTTCCTAGTGAGACCATTTCTTAGTAAATAATCTTTCTAATTTTTAGAAAGCAATCTATTTTAATCAAAATGTATCAGTTATAGAAAAGTCTACTTTGAAAAGAGTTATAATGTAGTCCAGAAGTATCAAATTTACAGACGTTCCCCATGTAGCTGAACCAGATTAAAATGTAGCAGGAAAATATTAAACAAAATAAATAAATATGATAAAGATGATTATTTATAGAGAATGTTAATTTCTAAGTTAATATGATTGGAGTTTGGCACCCTTGGTTTTAGAGAAGAGAGAGCTGGCCACAAAACAAGGAAAACCTTGTCCATCTCCAATATATACTGGCTCTATATGACTCTGTTCAAATCACTTATTATGTCATGGCCCAGGGCAATTTTCTTAAGAATACAAATTGCTCAGAAAGAATATTGTTTTTGACAGATTAGCAAGATATTACTAGACCATGAAATCATAGGCCAAGGTCCTAAACTTATTATTATGAAAGTCGATTTATTAATGATAACATCTGAGGGTTCCTGGCATTTCCTCTGGTTGTCCCTAGGTCTGGAATCCTTAGCTTCCTCCATACCATCTACTGACCTCCTTGGCTTCCTTTAAGGCCCAACAAAGATTCCTACAGGAAACCTTTGCTATGCCCTCTAAACTCCAGTGTCTTTCCCTGCTCATCATTTCCCATTTATCCTGGATATAGTTTAACACACACACACACACACACACACACACACACACACACACACACACACACACACAGAGAATGTTCTGCCCCTATCTGACTGTGAGTTTTAGGAACTCTCTTTTGTAATCCAGTCATTAGCACAATGTCTGGCACTTACATAGGAGGTGTTTTGTAAATGTTGATTCACTGATTTTTCTCTTGCTCTGCCAAATAATTTTAGTTGAAAAGTCAATGACAATATATAATTTTATTACTTAAAGTATTGGTTTATATCATGTTAGAGATTCCAAACCTTTTTACAGTCATAAAGCTTTTTACTTTAAACAAAGTTTTGGCAGAAACCTTTCAGTAAAATTTTAAAAAATTTATTTTAAAAGATACTAATGGCATTAAAAACATGTTGACAACAAAAAAACATTTTTTAAAAACAACTTTATGTTGAATGAATGTAGGGATATCAGCAATAGCTTATCTATTATTAATCTTTTTATTTTCACAGATGAGTAAAAAGAAATGCAGAGAAGTTAGGTAACTTGCTCAAAATAACATAAATATTAGCTTTTTCTCACTTTTACTTAAAAAAATTTGAGAATTTTATTCTAAAATCTGTGGGGTTTTTTTGGTGATACTCTTGTGGTTTTTTAAGAATCACAGAAGTTTCTTCTAAAACTCAATAACATGATATACACTGAATATGCAGATCACTAGAGAGAGAAACCCAAAGTGGACAAAGTAATCACATATAAATCAATTAATCAATCAAAAAGCCTTTATTAAGCACCTACTAAATTCTACACTGTGTTTAGTACTAAGAATACAAAAAAAAAGGCAAAATGCAGTCCTTGCCCTCTCCTTTTCTATCTAGTGCTGAATGAGGTTTCTTCTATTTCAAAGTCTGGGTCAACAACATTTTTTTTTGGGTGGGGTAGTCTGACCTTTCACATTTTATTAATTACTCAATAGGCACTGGTTGAAACATAGTTATCTTAAATATCTTACAATATATCAAAGAGAATAAAGATCTGTCTTGCTTCTTAACCCTTTTGTGATCTAAGTGGCAAGTCATTTAATTTCTCTTGGTCTCAGTTTCATCTATAAAATGGAGGGGATAGACTGGATGGTCTCTGAGGTCCTGGTTTTACATCTATGATTCTATTTTGCACATAATCGGAGACTGTTTGACAATCAACTAATTTCTAACTGCACACTGAGGAGTTTAATGATTGATTATAAGATGCAAAAGTCAACTTTCAGTTATAAGATGGATTTCTCTAATAGTGGTGTGACTTAGCTGAGCATATACATTGGATGGGACCAATACAGACTGCAACATGGATGCATTGTACTGGGTGCTCTAATTTTCATAATTTCAACTTGTTCTTTCTTTATGGAAGTCCTGATTAGAGAAACATTGCTATGTAGGAAAAATGACTAGCCTAGAAAACCTAATTGGAACACACAAAACTGACCCTTTCCCATACTCTATTTAATAAACTAATATTAGAGTCTGAACAACTGTGCAGTATGGTAATGATTTATTTAATACATGAATTTAATCTTTTAGGGTTTAACTGACATTCTGATAGTTCCAAAATGAGTCTCTTCAAATCTCTGCAGAATATAAACAGACAGCTTTCAATTTAAAAACTTGGTTGTATTCCAAAAGTTTATTTGTAAAATCTGCTGTTTGGAACCAGGAATGCAGTTTCCCATGGAAACAATGTTTTAAATGGTGATAGGTTCTCAGGGTAGTACACAAAAGTTGACTGAGATTAAAAAGAGGTGGGAAGAAAATATGTTTGAGTTATGGTTTCTTTTAAATGTCAGAAAATATATTAAAAAAAACCCTTTACAATCAGACAGTCTCTTGATATGTTGTGATACTAATTAAAAAAATAAAAAAACCAAAAAAGAGTACTTTTTAAACTTGAATTTTAGTACTTAGAAAGCAGATTTAATTAAAAAGGTTTCAGAGGAACATGGAGATTTGTATGGCAAATTCTGAAGAGAACTTCTGAACCTTTTAAGACCTTTGGCGACTGGTAGCATTGGGCTTTTTTTTTTTTATGATTTTAAATTTTGTTCCAATATACGTAGTCTTTCTTTCTGATGATATAGGCATATAAGCTGATTTTCATCAGTCATGAGATCCCCTTTTCCAGGGGAATGAGGATAGGGGAAAAGTGAGGATAACCAATGGTATGGATCAGAAGGCTTTGAATTGTTTTCTGTGTATTTGTGTTTGTTTTTCTCAGAGGTTTTTCTCTCAAGAGTCTTTATGTCCTAGATTAGAAGTTATTTTAACCAACTGGGATTTTGTGCTCTGACCAACAGATAATGGAGTGATGTTTCCTCTAATAGTCTTCAGGATTTCAACCAATTACACCGTGGGGTGAGGACCCACGCTGGATGGTTGAGCAATGGCCTCAGCTGTTTTCTACATGGTGAAACCTCCAACAGACACAATTATACATTAGAGTCTAGGAGGAAATGGGATAGGAAACTCTGACTTGAAAAGGAAGTATGTGGGTGTGGGTACAGTTTCATGTGTCTAAGCCTTAGTCTTCATGTTTCTTGGTCCAGAAGAATCAAGATACTGCTTTTTCACCTGGATGGAAGGGAATGGAAGGGATAGGTGGGAATCTGTGGGGTTTAATTTGATTAAATCAATAAGCATTTAGTAAATGTTGTAAGTGCTGGGGATAGAAAAAAATGAGAAACTGTCTGCCTTCAAGAAATTTATTTTCTGTTGAGATTTGGAAAACCAGACTGTTAGCTTATAAACAGAGAGAGATGGGAACCTAGGCAGGAAAGAAAGAAAAGAATTCTTGGCAAAGAGAGAAATGAGTATTTATAAAAACATTTGTTGGGGTTATTTCTAAGTGTGGACTAATCAACTAGAGACAAAAGTTCCTTTTTGACAAAACATCTGATATATGCAATCTACAGGAGACAAATTGCTAATAATATCCTAACCGCACATCTTTCTATTGACTGAGGTTACATATTGTTGCCCAAGGGAGCTATCTCTAAGAAAAACCTGGAGCTTTAAATATTATCCATTTAGAGGAAGAAGCTATGAAAAACAGGAACAGCTTAGAGGAGTAGATTTGGGAGATAGAGGGGGAGCAAAGTTCCAGACAAGTCAAATCTCCTTTTTGTTGGGGCCTCTCAGTCCAAAGCTATCTTCCCCACATAGCAGAAGTTTTCACTTCACTTGGTTACACTATCCAAAAGTTTACCAATTCATTATGGGCGTAATGCTTAGCATGGAGTCAGGCAGATCTGAATTCAAATTCAGCCCCCACCAGCTGTGTGACCCTGGGCAAATCACTTAACCTTGTTTGTCTCAGTTTCCTGATCAGTAAAATGAGCCAGAGAAGGAAATGGCAACTACTTCAGGATCTTTGCCAAGAAAACCCTGAATGGGTCACAAATAGTTGGACATAAATGAAAATGGCTGAACAATAAAAACATCAGGAACAACAAATAACAACAAGTGAGAAGTTTTATGACTTGCTCAGTCAAACAGCTATTAAGTGTCACTTAGCACTTTTATTCAGATCTTCCAGATTTCAAAGACTGTCCTCTTTTCATTTCTCCATGCTTCCTTTTATTCAGCCATCATTCAGAAACTTCCCCAACACATCTGAGAAAAATGTCATATTAGATAACAACAATTTTTCATTTTCTCATTCTTATTAACAATTATTTTCATATTGTGCTCTCCCTGCAAATGACAATATATTAAGCAATCCATACTTAGGCCTGAAAGTTCAATCCATTCAAAGGAAAAAGTCCATGATCTTAGGGAGTTTACATCTAACTGAGGCAACTTATACAAATTTAAGTGTAACATCGGGGGGCTCAGGGACTATCCTAAGCAAAAGAATAAACTAAGTATTAAAGAACTTTCTATAACATTAAAATGTGTGGCTATGCCTTTAATCAATCAAAAGACCATAGGAACCTGAACCAATGGATGAAAACTAGATGACTCCACATAGGAAAGATCTTGTGATTTGTTGAAAAGACAAAGTCATACCTCTTGGGCTATGTATAAAGAACACCATGGTAGTATAGTGATTTATAAAGGTGCTGATTAGATTAATTGGAGTCAGATCCCTGAGACAGCATCACTCAGGAGGAAGGGTGCTGGGTGGTGGTATTTTGGGGAGGGATAAAGAGTCCATGAACCAGGCAGTCTCTTCAAACCCAATTCCCCAAGTGACCATGTTTAGTGGAGAGATTGGTGCAGTAGAAGACATCACATCTTGTCAGCAGGAGGCAGAGACTACACACCTGTTTTCCTATTGCTTCTCTGGAAAGCAATGAGTCCTGGGGGACTACTTTGAGGGAGCCTAAAGGGGAAGGATTACAGTCCTGTTTCTATCCAGCTGCCATATGCTGGTTTCTTTTGTGTTTATTCTTTCTTGATCTTAAGGGAATAACTATTTCAAGATGGGAAAGCCCAGTGGATCTGGTGAATACAGAAAACACTCAGCTCCTATCACAGATCCCACTAGTGGCTGAGTCAGTAGTAAGGGGTGCAGGTAGTGGCTGACAGTAGTGGAAGTGCCTGCAGGTGGATATGGTGATGATTTCAGGGACTGAGACCTCTTGTGGCAGAGACAGAAATAAGTGATGGCTGTGAACTCAAAAAAAGGACAAATCTTTGGGGGGGGGGGCAGCAAAGATCTGTACCTGAGGGAAACTGAGAGGGGGAAAGGACCACCAATAATTAAGAAACATTTGAAAATGTGTGCCTCTCTACTATAGTACTTTAAGTGTGAGCCCATTTTCCCTGGGGACATTGTGTGGACAATGAGAAAGTAGCCTTCAGTTGGGTGGAAAATGTTTTATGCCAATTTGTTTATTATAGATTTTCAGCAAATCTCTTTTCTAAAAGATAATGGAGTTACAGGAAGGAAACACATCAAGGGGGCTCAGGAACAACAGTGTTGGAAGTCATCATTGCTGAGTAACCTCTAGAATCTTGAGTAGGGACAGAGAGTTGCCCCCTGGGGACCCATGATCCTGAGAGGGAACTAGGGGAGTAGTGCTCTATATGCACATATCCAAGGGGTATGCTTAAGTCAGGTTATATCAGCTCAAGATTATAAATCACCAGTTTTTTGATGAGCATTTATACCTTGGAAATGGGTACATAATGCTATCAGGGTTTGATTTAATGTTGATTGTCCCAGACTTTAAAGTGTTGGAGAAAGTAGAATACACAACTAGTGCAAAGTTATAAAGGTGGTGGGAGATGGAAGGTGTGTGCAGTGCAAGAAACCTGGAAAGACAGAAAGGGACCAGGTGGTGAAGAGAATTAATGTCAGAAAGAGGAGTTTATATGTGAGAAAGAGAACACTTAGACAACACTAAGATGGCAATTCAACAGAGAAATTTGTAAGACAAGTGGGGAAAAGGATTCCCCTCTTTTGAGGAAAGAGTTATTGTTTTAGATATGTTGAGTTTGGAATGCCTATGTTATATTCACTTTCTAATGTCCAGTTTGTGCACAATGTGGAAGCTTACGCTGAAGCTATGGCTGAACTCACAGAAGCTGATGAGATCACAAGCAATAGAGCACAGGAGAGAAAAAAAAAGAGAAGAGGGTCTTTGGGTTTTGCTAATGGAAGTGGGAAGAATTTCTATTACTTCTTTCCCACCTCCCTTTATGTGTATATGTACATACATGAAACATATACAATCTCTGAATTGTATTATAGTCCAATTTTTTTTAGGCCTTTTTTTTTGCAAGGCAAATGGGGTTAAGAGGCTTGCCCAAGTCCACACAGCTAGGTAATTATTAAGTGTTTGATACCAGATTTGAACCCAGGTACTCTTGACTCCAAGGCCAGTGCTTTATCCACTGCACCACCTAGCCGCCCATAGTCCAATGTTTAGGTCATAAAACCAATAATGTTTTTTTTTTTGGGTGTTTTACTTCTAAGTCTAAAGTTATATTAATGCAAATATGAGGTACTGTTATGTGATGGAAAGAACACTGGATTTGAACTTGGAGGATCTTTGTTCTTACAATCTTCTGCTTCTTATTACCTATGACCCTGGGAGAATCACTTAATTTGCCTGGGATTTGGTTTCCCTATTTGCAAAATGAGGGGCTTAGATTAGAAAACAATTAAGATTCTTTTAAACCCTAAATCCAAGTAACTAAAAGAAACAAAGTAAATGCATGACTAAAATCTGACAAGTTAGGAACATTTGAATATTTGTTGGTTGGGAATGTTAGAGATGGAAGGAACTTGAAAAGCATCTATTCTAGTGCTTCTCAAAGTGTGGTCTAGGATACCTGGGGATTCCCAAGCTCTTTTTAAAGGGTCTGTAAGATCAAAACTATTTTCATAATAATTCCAAGAAAGTTAAAATTTTAATATGAAAAAATATTGATAATCCACATTAAAAAAATCTCACGGGGAAGACAGTCAAATATTATTTTTAGGAGTGTAAAGGGGTTTTGAGGCCAAAAAGTTTGACAATGATTGACCCAGTTTAATCTCATGATTTTACAGATGAAGAAATGGAGGTCTAAATCGAGGAAGCGATAATTTAAGGAAGTGAAATGTTGGGAAATCAAACAAACAAACAAAGCAACACTCACCTCACTTCTAAGTCCCCAAACCAAGACAACACACCAAGAAAGGGCAAGAGGCTAAAAAGACTGCATTACATTCAACAACAGGACATAAAAGCAAATTCCATTTTGCACCATCCTCAAAGAGTCTCAAGAAAAGAAGGAGAGAGAAATTTCCTTGGAGGTTTGTGGCTAAATACAGAAGATTCCAGTAACAACTATCAGGCAGGTTTTAGTTAAAAGAATCCAGTAAAGTAGCGCTACTTTGAGGAAATTTTTTTTCTCTGAGTTTCCCCTCTTTTAGGTAGCTTTAAGAAAAATTATGTCAAAAAAAAAGGAGCAATGAATGTGCCAAATTTTCTAACTAAATATAAACTCTTTTGTAGCAGCATAGTAGGAAGAGTTATTTTCAAATTTGTCTCTTTGGGCTTCAAAGTTCCCTTAAGTAAATAATAAAAGTATCTAAATCTTTCATTAGGACTACTTAGGCAGTCCCCAATTTCCCCTTTACAACTAAAACTCTCTTCACTCTCTTCAACTGTTTCCCTTTCTGTTTTCCCAGTTGTCCATACTGAATCTTTCATCTTTGTTCCCACTTCTGATTCAAGGTCAACTTAGGATGGTATTTGTGGAGGTAGGATGGATAATGGCAAAGCCAGGGAAGAAAATAGCCCTTTCCTTCTGTTCTTGTAGATAAAGGAAGTTAATCTCACCTAGTACTATTGCTAAGGCTCACCAAATCCCATAACAACATGATCCATCCCAATTACCACGTATCTGTGTGTGTGTGTGTGTGTGTGTGTGTGTGTGTGTGTATAAAAATTACTTATATATGGTTTGTGTGTGTATATATATATATATATATACACCCATGTAAATTAGTTTATTTTCTATTTCTATCTATTCTTTTTTCCATTCAACTGTATATGAATATTATATAGATCTCAAGATAACTTGACTTTCCTAATAGAATCTTTTCTTTTTTTTGGCAAGGCAATAGGGCTACATGACTTGTCTCAGGACACAGAGCTGGGTAATTTTTAAGTGACTGAGGTCAAATTTGAACTCAGGTCCTCCTGACTCCAGGACCAGTGCTCTATCCATTGTGTTACCTAGCTGCCCCTCCTAATAGAATCTAAATGTAACATAGGAAAGGAACTTTGCTGTCTATTTCCTTTATTCCTAACAGAAAAATAGAGTGAAAGAAGGCAGAAACAACAGGCAGAAATCTTGGTAAAAGGGAAAGCAAGTGAAAAAAAAAGCAAATAAACTTGAGATTTGAGGAAGAAAAAATCATTGATTCAGTTTTGGGATCAAAAGAGACCTTCAGTTGGGAGAAAAGACACTGGATCTTTCCTTTCATGGTGAGGGATCCCTAATCTTTGGGTCAGCTTCTCCTTTGCTCTTTGTTTGCAACTACAGTTAGAACAATTTAAATAAAAACCTATACCAGATCACATATACTGCTATTTATATAAGTGATGGTATGAGTATATATTATTCCCAGTCTACAGAATTTTGATCATATAAGATGAATCAGGATCATAAAATAATGTTTTCACTGAATATCTCCTACCCTTTAACTTGAATATTTGAGCTTTGGGGATAAGAAGTGTTAAATTATCCTGAGGGGTGATATAGTATGAATGCATTTTCTCTTTCAGCAGTTTTTCTCTTAGCATTTACCTAACTTCAGCACTTACTTTAAACAGACAAGGAAATGTGAACAGCTGCAAGTGGAACAGACTGTTTTAGACTGTCCCATGATCAACTCTCTTACTGCCAGTCTTTTTGGCATAGGCACAAATTTTACCATGTACCTCTGTGGACAGAAGTAATCTAGAATCCTAGAGCTCCCTCATAGTTTAAGAATCATATACAATGAATTTAAGATAATTATTTTTTAAAGTTAGGGGTTGTGTTTTTGTTTTTGTTTTTATGCAAGGCAATGGGTTAAGTGGCTTTCCCAAGGCCACACAGCTAGGTAATTATTAAATGTCTGAGGCTGTATTTAAACTCAGGTACTCCTGACTCCAGGGTCAGTGCCTTATCCATTGTGCCACCTAGCTGCCTTGGTTATGTGTTTTTTTTTTAAATAAAACAACACAAGGAATATGGCTGATAATACTAAATTCAACCTGGAGGTTACATTTTAAACTATGAAATCATTCTGTCTTAGCAATGTTTAGAAAGCCTTAAAAGTTTAAAATAAGTTTCTGAAAATTTATTTTCACCTTTTTTCCATCCCAGGCCCTCTTTAACACTTTATATTCTCTTTCATTGCTCAGCCTTCAGAATGAAGTATTGATTTTAGTCCAGATGCTGAGAATGTTCTTTGATAAAATCAATATGGGAGTCAGAAAACTGGCACTATGAGCTTTGTGATCACAAAAAAAAAAAGTCATTTAAGGGATCTAGGCCACAATTTCCTCATCTGTCTGTTTACTGTGAAAATTACTTGAAATAATATATAATGAAGTGTCATGTAAACTCAGAATGGTTGTTTTAATATAATATTAAGAATAAAAATGAGATTCATTTAATTTTAGGCTTCTATGCAAAAGTTCTTTCTGAAAATAAACCAATAATAAAATAAAAAAAGTATTTAGTGAAAAATTTGTGATATCCTAAATAGTTAATAATAGGTAACCACTTAGTAAGTATATTACACCCAAATAATGGAAATGAATTGCTTTGGAAAAAGTTTGATATTGTTAAATAATTTCTTCTCTCAAGTGATCTGTGCATTAAAACTCCAGCAGATTGTGAGACTAAATTCCTGTGATTTTCACCACAGGAAATCCAGTAGGTCTGCTACTGATATTCATAAATATTTTGCAAATATTTTTTAAAAAATTTAGATGACAGAAAACATGATTCATACAATAGAATGAAATTCAACTGTACTGTTGGATTTTGGAAGCCACAGCTCTAAACTTTTTTAAAGAAATAGGCTATTATGACATCTTGTCTATATTTTTATATAAATCTATTACTGTTGCTTATGCTAAAACAAAATAGAACAACTTTCATAGAGTTTTATTTTTAACATCTTTAAAAAGAAATTCAGGGTTGAATTACCATCTCTCATAGGAGAAATATAATGAAATCCACTAGACTGTAAAAAATAAGCATAATTAATAACAGATTAAAAATTGCCTAATTGTAATCTTTATGAAATGAAAAGTCCTAACTATGATGATGATAATAAAAATGAAATCTAAACAATATACAAGACAAATAACATTTAGAAAAATTAAAGAATTGCAAGTAGGTTCAGATCAGCAATTAAGCTAAATTTTAGTATTATATTTCTATTGAATCTCAATTCAGACTGCATTTATATTATAAAAATTGTGAACTGCTGTACTAACATCACAAAGTACAGGACTGATCCTAAATCCTAAAAGAAAAACAAAACATAACAGACAAAAACCACCTCAATATAAGAACCCTTTCCCCAAAAGAGAACATGATTCTTTCCCCCCATATATTTTGAAATTTCTACTTTGCAATTAAGAATATATGAGAACTATATCAAGCAAGCAAAAATGATCAGAAATGATAAGGACTGAAATGTCATCAATTCTCCCCTGGTTTTTCTTACCTTTACCTCTGATCTGATTAGGGTAGATTCATTTTAAATGATATCAGTAAAAAAAAAATTCTTATTTTTTAAAAAAAAATTTTAAAGTAGGAATATGAAATGCTAATCAAGATAAACAATTAGTACTAAAAAAACAGAAAAATTATATTCTGATCATTATGTTCATAAGAAGTTAGTTCAATCAGTCTGTTCCTTAAAGTGCCCCAAACTATTTTAGCCAACTATGTGGCCTGGCTTAGAAAAATATGGAAAAGTCTGTTTTTCCACAACAAATCAAACTTGCTCCATGTCAGCAGACTGACTAAGTCTCCCTAGGGAACAAAGTTTCTCATTGCAATAAAAGAGTCTGATTCTTTCAAGAAAAATTTGGGTGAGCTGCTGGTTCAATTGGAAAGGATAAGAACACTTTTCTTTATGCTACTACTACAGAAAACAAATTTTTATGTCTTCAATGCAAGGCTAGTATGAGAACTTGGAACTAACTTGCTTTAACACCTTGAAAAAAAATAAAGGTTATTATCTAACTGGCATTTCCCTCCTCCTTAAGATATGATAAGGAATAAATAATAAATGGGCTTCAATGCTTAAATAATCCAGCATCAAAACAAAATTTTAAGAAAATTTTATAAATAGTTACTATTTAATAAGAGTAAAAAGAATAGATGACTTTTTAAAATTTTTTTAAAAGGCTTGAAAAAATGATATATACTTTCTCTTTAGAAACTTACACTAGCCCTTTGAACTGGGTAGGTCCTACAAATATGTTATTCCAAATTTACACATGAAGAAATCGAGGCTCCCAGATGCTAAGTTACACAGAAGCAGGATTCAAATCTAGGTCTCTCTCGACTCCAGTTCTAGCATTTTTTCCTCAATAATATGCTGTACCCATATTGATTTTAGCCAAAATAACATTAAAAATATTTTATTCTAGACCCAACCACTTCTAGATTAATCACACAAATGTTGGAGTATAATTATGTCCTGAAAGAAAATTAAATGGACACTCTGATAAATTTCTTACCATATTATGAATTTGCCAATTGGAATATCTCTTGGTTAGCTTTGGTGGTTAACTCTTCAATGATAGTTTTGTCCTTACTATTAATAAAATTAATCTAACAAGTTTTTCCTTTATAAATATGAAGGTGCTGTTGATTGTCCATCAAGTCATCAGTTATGAGTTTTTCCAACAGTGGTAGTAAATTTGTATTCCATCCCCCCAAAAATTATTAAGCAGAATTATGCTAGGTTGGGGAAACATAAAGCTTAGATTAAAAAAAAAATCTTGCCCTTGTGATGTTTGCAGGTGCTGTGGATGGAAAGCAGCATGATGAAATGAGCAAGTAACATGATGGAAAGACTACTTGACTTGAAAGACCGAAGACCTAGATTTGCTTGAGGTCAACTAATGCTAATTCCTAGTGTATTGCAAACATCAGAGTAGAGATTACTTTATATTCTAGTACCTTGAATTTATGAGGTACTTTACAAATGTTTGTTCAGTGGAATTGGCCACCAATACAGTGTTGATTAATGTTATGCCTGTGGTCCACAAAAATTCCTGGATCTTTCCCCCGCCAAGAAACTGCTATTACATGCTCCTCTTGCCTTGTATTTATTTTGCTGATGTTCTGAATTCAAATGATTAACCTTATATTTCATTCTCTTAAATATCATTTAATTAGGTTTAGACCAATGTTCTAGCCCATCAAAATCTATTTTGGATCTTGAGATGAGTTTTCTTTCTTAGCTCTATGTCATGTGTAAATTCTATAAGCATGCCATATTTTTATCTAAGTCATTAACAAAAGTATGAAATGGTAGAAGACTAAGAACAGATCTCTGGGTTCCTTCACTAGAGAACTCAGATTGGCACTAAAGCAAACTAGCAATCAGCTAGTTCCAAATATTCTTAAATATATCATAATCTAGTCTTCTGAGTCAGTCAGCCTGTGGCCTGCTCTCAATATGTATATAAATTACTTTTTTGAGAGGTGTGGTGAGGAAAAGGGATGAGGACAAGACAGAGCTGTCACGCCATGATGCTTTTACATGATGAAGATCTTATATTTAGAACTAATATTTCAAAAGTCATTGGGTTCAACTACTCATTACAGATGAGGAAAATGAATACGACTTGTTTTCTGGATGCACAAATAGGAAGTATCTAACTTTAAATGCAGGTGTATTTGATTTCAAGGACAATACTTCATTCCCTACACTATGGTGAGGAGCTATATGAGACAAACTTTAAAAGATACTAAGAGTTTTGAAGGAGGGGAAGGGGGAATTAAATTTTAAGAAAGGATGACTTAGACAAATGCATGGGGTGGAAAACTGATGATCAGGTCAATTTACAGTTGGTAAATAGTCATATATCTAGTCCAGTTAAGCTAAAACATAGCACAGAGGGGATTAATGTAAAATTTAATTAGAAAGTCAGGTTTCAGTCAGACTGTTGAGGGCCTTATATACATTATGATGAAAAGTCCATCTTTGTTCTAGGAGGAAATAAATAGGCAGTGAATATTTTTTAAGCAGTGTAGTGATGTAATCAGAATAGTATTTTAGGGAAATTATTTTGGTAGCTATTTGGAAGATGAATTACAGAGAGACAGAAACTGGAAACAGGTATATCAAATCATTATAATATATGGGAAAAAGTACTAAGAGTTTGAATGGTAATTGGTATAAAGTGAGAAGAGGGAATGGGTTTGAGAGATGGTATGAATGAATGAATAAGTATTTATAAAGAGCTTATTATAGAAATATAAAGTAGGCAAGAATCAGAATTTAGGAAGAAGTAAGGGAAAAGAATTTTTATCTCAGAATACTCCCAATGGGCCTCTAAATTACAGGGATTAAGGAATCTGCCAGGTATAAGGATAGTTGAGGAACCAGACATTGGCATGATCACTCCTCAATCTTTCAGGATCCTGCAATGGATGCATAACACCATCAGTGGCATCTGCTGCCATGGCTTGTTACTCCAAACACCAGAGCCATGAAGGTAGAAACACAGAATTCTATAGTAGGGCATATATGCCAGTAAATCCATAGTGACTAGGTCTCTAAGGCTGAACTGAAATTTCATTTAGCACTAACTCTGTAGCCTTATTCCAAGATGGGGGAAGATGATGCCTATAAAGCACACTACATGTAGAACATGTGGATCAGCTCTGGACTTATACAAGCCTATTAGTAAAAAAAAACAAACAAACAAACCCCAAAACTATGATCTTGGGCTGAATAAAGATAATTATAATGTTCAGAATTAGGATGGTAATAATTCTTCAATATATTTTGGATTATATCTGTAAGTACTGTATTTCTTTCTGGGCAGTTTATTTCATTTTATTTTATTTTATTTTTTTTAGAAAGAACACTGAAGAAGAGAGCAATCAGGATGATGAGTAACCTTAAAATAACATAAGGAGCAGTTGAAAGACCTGGAGACATTTGACTGGAAGAAGAGAAAACTTGTAGGGGTTAGGGATAAGGAGGGGAGAGATAGCTGTCTATAGGTCTGAAGATAGCAGTCTTCAATGATTTGATGCTGTCATGCAGAAGAAACATTAAGACTTGTTTTGCTTGGTTGTATAAGGTAGAAATAGATGGAAGTTGCCCAGAAGTATATGTTTCTTTATGTAAGAAAAAATTCCCGACAAATACAATTATACAAAGATGGATGATATTGTCAGGACTGTAGGTTTTCTTTTACTTAAGGTCTTCTATAGCTAAGACTGGATCATAACACATGAGAGATCTGAAACATACCATTTCTATATCAGGAACATGTTATATACTAGGTGGCTACAAATGTATTATTCAACTCTGTGATTCTGTGTACAGCTATCCCTTTCACACTGCAGGGGTTAGATGAGCATAAACAACAGGACAGCTTGGGAAAGGTGATTTCCTTAAGGGGCCCAAGATGTTTAACTAGAAGCTACACATAGTGACATTTAGCAAAAGATGTGGAAGAAAAATTAGGATCCAGGATAGGGCTCAAGGAAGTGGAGTTGTGAAGGAACATTGAATTTTTAGAGAAACTACAGCTTAATACCAGTACTAGTTCTATATCCCAGAGAGATTATGAAAAAAGGTAAATAATCTACATGTACAATAATATTTATAGCAACTCCTTTTAAGTGGTAAAGAATTGAAATTGAGGGGATGTCCATCAATGGGGTATATGAAGGTGATAGAACACTACTGTTCTATATGAAATCATGAGGGACTGGACTTCAGAATAGTCTGGAAAGACTTACACGATTTGATGCTGAGTGAAAGGAGCAAAAAAACATAGTACACACTATCAGCAACATTGGGTGATGATCAACTATGATGGACTTACTTATTTAAGCAGTACCACAATAAAAAAACAATTCTAAAATACTTGTGATTGAAAATACCATCTATGTCCAGAGAAGGAACTCTGGAGTTGAAATACAGACCAAATCCTATTATCTTTAATTTTTAAAAGTCGAATTATTTATTACTTTTTTCTTTCTTTTTTTTCCTGTTTTGATTTGATTCTTCTTTCACAACATGATTAGTATGGATCTATATTTAGCATTAGTTATGTGTGTATAGCCCATATTAGATTGCTTTCTAATGGGGGCGGGGTGGGGGGAGAGAGGGAAGGAGAAAAATGTAAAACTTAAAATCATGTAAAAATGATTATTGAAAACTACTGTTGCATGTAGTTGGAAAGATAAATAAATAAAGTATTTTTTTTTTTTTGCAAGGCAAAGGGGGTTAAGTGGCTTGCCCAAGGCCACACAGCTAGGTAATTATTAAGTGTCTGAGACCAGATTTGAACCCAGGTACTCCTGACTCCAGGGCCGGTGCTTTATCCACTACGCCACCTAGCCGCCCCCATGAAGTATTTTTTTTAAAAAAAAAAGGACGGAAAGAAGTTAAAGCTTAGAGAGGCTCACCCAAGGATAGGGGCAAAGAGTAAAAGGATGAGCTCAGAGAAAATTCAGGCAGCAGAATTCTTGGAGGATGCAAAGTCAAAGTTCAGGCCAGTAATTTTAATCTACATGAAGCAGACTTTCAGACAACTCCTTGTTTCCATAGTGACAAAGAGAGAAATAACTCTGGCCTTGACTATGGTTGAAAGAAAAACTAAGAAACAAAGGCAATCTAGAAATAACTGTAAAGGACTGGGCTATGTGAAGCTAGTGAATCTTTGATTTATCTAACTATAGAGTTTATATAACTATATCGCTTATGCTCCATGATTCCCTTTCACTCTACTAAAATAAGCACATTTATTCAATTTGACTTCCTCTTAACTAATTTCTTTATTTATCTTGTCAGACACTGTGTTCATTGTTCTCCTGGTTTTGCTTATTTTATTTTGCATTATTTTAATACAAATCTTTACACATTTCTCTGATTTATTTTTTTGTCATTTTTTTTAACAGGTTAATGATATTCTATTATGTCCATAGTTACTGTTTTAGTCCTGTCTGGTCCTTCAGGATGACATTTTGGAGTTTTTTGGGTAAGGATTTGGAATGATTTTCCATTTCCTTTTATAGTTCATTTTACTGATGAGAAACAGATACAAACAAGGCAAAGTGCCTTGCCATGGAATACACAGGCATATTCAAACCATATTTGAACTCAGGAATGTGAGTTTTCCCGATTCCAGGCTCAGAACTCTACTGTGCCATCTAGCTGCCCCTATTACGTCCATACACTGTAATTTTAGACTATTTCTCAATTGATGGGCACCCACTTTTTCCCATTTATTTGTTACTGTACAATTATCAATATTTTATATAAGTGTTTTGGTTTCTGATTGTGATTGTCTAAGTGATACTGTTATCTCAAGGAGCCAGTTTGGTCACTCTTCTTGCAGTTTCAAACTGAAATCCAGAATGGATAAACTTTATTTCGGGAGAGTTAAAGTTTAAATGTAGAGGTGGTATCATAATTTGAAGATCCTCACTTTTCCTTTTGACCACATTTTCTGTGCAAGAACTAGAACCCTTTCCAATGGTACTGGTAGGAGAAGATATGACATATATGCTTGGCTAGCAGTGCAAGATGTTTTAAGATACCTCGATGATGATAAATATAATAATGCAGCTTACCAGATTACAAATGAACATAGGAAGTCTGCATTCACTGACAAAAAATTCAAAGTTTCAAATATTCTGTTTGACTTAGTGTGGGTAATTAGGTTCATCAACCTTTTCATCTTTGTTCCTGAAGTAATCCTGCCTCCCTAACATTCAGTGTCTATTTTTCTTGCATTTGAAGAAGTTCCTAAAATTTAGGGTATTCTCCATTAGATGAAAGTTGAGATTAATGAGTGTAAAGATTCAGAAGATTTAGTACTTGAGCCTGACATGATCAAAAGAGCTAAATGACTATCCCAGAATGGAGGGCTCTAGAGAGGAAAATGAGCAGCTTTTAAAGTAATTTTTTATTGGAGGCAATCATAGATTAATTTATTCTTTGGGATCTCCAGAATTCATTTTTTTTGCTTTTTAATAATTTCTTTTTTGTTATTCTGAAACTGAAAAAAGTCTACAAATAATTGCATTATAGTATGAAAGGATCCAAAAAAAAGAAAGGAATAATCATGAAATTACTGATTTTAGTTACATATAGCTTGTAGGGTATATTTTCCATGGAAGGGAAATAACAGCTGCTATACTGGATCCTTTAAAAAAAAAGACAATTTCTGGTAGAAGCAGGATCTTTAAGTAGTATCTTTAAGTTTCAAAATATCAAAGTAGGGCATGAGACAGAAATATGATAACTTAGCTTAGAAAAGTAGAATCTCAAGCCAGCTGGCAACAGCATTTTTTAAAAATATGAAAACACCACCCAAACTAAATCTGTCATATAAATATCCATGTAAAAACAATTATAGTAAAAGGGAAAGGACATGATTAAATTTCTAGGTAACACAAATTTATTAATTCAATTTTTTAACTTTACCTAATGTAAATATTATGATTTCTTTAGAAATAATGAGTTTGGTCATGTGTTTTGCATATTTCAGAAGAAAAAAGGAGAAGCTAGACATTATCATAGCTTTCATTTGTTCTCCAAAATGCTAGATGTATTGGTTAATCATTGGTAAGATTCTTATAGCCAAATTATCTGGAAACATGTTTCTCTTATATAAGAATTGAGAAACATTTTAATGAATTACACAAAATAAGCCAATGGTTGAACAACATACTGTGTTGAGTCCTTTTCTAAGCCCCAGGCTTTGTCTGTAGGCTCATAGCATAAAGGCAATACACTCTAATATATGAAGAATCAATTAAAAAACCCTGCGTTAATATTAACCTGTTTGCTATCCCTGTAGCTTGTCTTAAAATCTAGATATTAGCTCAGGAGAATTAGTCAACACTTTGGAGTTCAGGACCACCTATGTAAAGGAATGAGTTCAGGTTCTAGCAATGTTTCCAGAGTTCAGCGAAAGCCAAATAAAACAGGCCCCTAGCTCTAGCTTATTTTGGGATGTCAAAGCATGAGTCAGACCCTCTTCCTGATTTGTCACACTGAGTAATAATGTCCCTACTTAAAGATCCCCAGCGTGGGAGAGGGGTAAAAGACAGCATTTTGCTTCCCCATCAGTTGCTGCCATACAGCCCTAGGAAGAGACAGACAAGCAGGTTATCAGAGATGGAAGCTTTCTTGTACAAAAGAGTAAACCATCTTTGGGATGATTCCCATCCTGCCTGAAGAATTGCTCTGGAGTCAGTTGGGTGATCTGCTTCATTTTACTATGAAGGAGATCCTTTAATAAATTTTATTTACACACACACACACACACACACACGTCAGCTTTATCCATGAGTTTCTTGTCTCTATCTCTGTCTCTCCCTCCTGCTCTGCTGCAGAATCTTTTACTTGGAAAGACATTAGACACTAAATGTGGTATTTAAAAGGGTAGAGCAATTTATTTTCATTTTAAGAAAAATCCTATAAATTTAAAGAAACAGGATTCACATAATGTCCACAATTTGGCTGTTGGGGAAAATAAATAACTGAAGAGATGGTTCCTCTCCTTTTACTGTCTGCTTTTAGATTACTAGTTTCAACCTGAACTGAGAAACAATAACTAAGCAGTCACTTCACTTTCCATGTACATGAGGTAAAACTGCTAGTTTTGGTTTCAGTTAAATAAGGATGGGAAATAGGGGCGGCTAGGTAGCGTAGTGGATAAAGCACTGGTCCTGGAGTCAGGAGTGCCTGGGTTCAAATCCAGTCTCAGACACTTAATAATTACCTAGCTGTGTGGCCTTGGGCAAGCCACTTAACCCTGTTTGTCTTGCAAAAAAAAAACAAACCTAAAAAAAAAATAATGATGGGAAATACTGCCTCCTTCAATCTTAAGGATAGAACTCAGCTGATCTGGATTTTTTTCCTTCTAATTGTATTTGGCAATTAAGAAAATTGGAACCAGTTCTTAATATAAGAACAATTTAAAAGGCTGAGGTTGCAATATCAATTTTGGGTCCATAAACCTGAGAAGGCCTTTGTAGAGGTGCTCATTTCTTGTTTGGGGTTTTGTCTACAGATATTCTTTCCAGTTTGAGTCTCTCCCATCCTCTCCCTTCCCCCGCTACTGAACAATGGAGGATTTATTTTTTGAGTTTAAGAAATAAAGGCCTGCTTTGACCTAGTTAAGACTAGAAATATGTTTACACTGGCCTAATAATATGTTAATAATATTAATAATATTATTATTAATAATAATAATAATATTAAAAGGCTTAGTTTAGCTTCTTTCTGGTCTGATGTTAGCTCCTTCTAAGGATAGTCACAGAGACTCAAGAGGATAAAGCTTTTACTTGTTTAAGCATTTTTCCTTCTTTTTTAGAGCAAATTGTTTAAAATTAAGCCCTGAGGAGTCACAAACATTCTTGGGGATTTCATCCTGAGGAGTCCCACTGTAAAATCAGGTACATTTTATTATTTTAAAACTAGGGTGTTTCTTAATAGTAAAATCTAAAGTTTTGATGGTTGTGAAAAGTTGTCATTATGTTCTAAATTCTTTGGATTTCCCCAGTGTAAAAAGGAAGGTCAACCAGTCCTTGATCCTGGTTGAGTCAGCTTTAAATTGTATAATCTCTACTCTAAGGAGGAAATCCTTACTTCCTGGCTCTTATGCTTTGAACACTGAATTTAAATCATGGTTATGCTGACTATACTATTTATCATTTATTAGAATGATTATTTAAGAAACTGTATTTTTAGGAAGATTGCATTGGTAAAAAGGTTTTGTATATTTTATCTCTGGATTAGTTACTGACGATAATTATTGGATTTTGACGTGGTTGGGAAGTTTACCATGGCAAAAATTAATTTTTCTATATCAGTCTATCATAAAACAGCATAAGTAACTGCCTAACAAGCTACTAGCTAATGGCTGAAAAATAACACCATAACTCGAGAATTTTTATTTGAAAGGAAAGAGTCAGACTTGGAATCAGAGGACCTAGGTTGGAAACTTGGTTCTGCTAATGAGTGCCTATATGATCTTGTGCAAGTTACCTCTCTGAGCTTCAGTTTTCTTGCTTTATGAAAGAGAAAGGTTAGACTGATCTCTAAGATCAAGTCCCCTTATGCCAGCTCCAATTCAATCATCGAATATTTTCTGGGACAGAAAATACAATACTGAATATCCAATAATACTAAGAAGGAGAATATCAGTTCATTCTACTTGGAATGCATCTCAAAATTCATTTAAACTTCAAGAACACTCATAATAGTGTCACTAAAGGATTAATTTGCTTTCGATGGGTATTAGAACTAATTTTAGTCTAGATTACTATTTTATGCCAAATCCTCTGAAAAGTAGATATATTAACACCAAATTTGAATTTTTGACAGTCAATACCAGTTCCTTGGTTTGGGCAGCAATTCAATGTGAATAGAGTCAGGAAATAGAAAGCATTGCTAGAGTTAGTAATATTTTCCCAAGGAAGATGTATTGTCCTTTTGAGGAAGACAATTTACACATAGTAGTTCAACAGCGACATAAAAATAGCAACCTCACTCAGGATGGTACAAAAGCTATGCACCAAATCATTGGATATAAGTTTTTCAGTTCTTAGTTTTCCATATTGAGCATAGTGTCATTTCAAAATATTTTTGACAATGAAACTGATGTTTGAGAGATAAAAAATAGGTAGTAGAAGAATATAGAAGGTATGAAAAAGAAGAGCATTTTTAGAGCATCTTTTTTTTTCAGAAAAAGGTACCCAAATAAATGTTGTTCAAAAGTTTTTCAAATTAAAAGAAAGGTAAGCTGAGGGTTGTTCTGGATTTCATGCAACTTCACATATTTGTCAGTATTACGTATAGCTCTTAGCAAGTAAACAATTTTAAAGCTACAGATTGAAAAGATACAGCAAACAAGCATGGTAAATTGTTAGCCATAGCAGTTAGCCACAAAAGTTCTACCAAAAAGAAAGAAATTGAGGTTATTGATCTGGCAATTTGGGAGGATAAAGGTGTCATAGAGAGTAAAACTTTGAGATGGGTAGAATGTTTGGAGAAAAGAAAATGAACTGTATTTTGGATAGGCTAAGTTAGACTTGTCCAAAAGGCAGAGGGTGGTAACACAAGACTGGAGGTCAGGAGAGCACTGACGATTACAACATCTGGTGGTGGTAGCTGTGTGAACTGAGCCTATTTCTTCATCTTTTAAAGGGAGGTTGTAGTCTATGACCTTCAGAGTTTCTTCAAACTTTAAATTTGAGCCTTCAGATGTGACAGATGTGAGACATCTCTGTCTCTTCCAAAAGTCCAAAAGTTAGCATTTGCAGCTTCTCTTAATGATAATTCACTCTCTAATTCTCTCTCTCTCTCTCTCTCTCTCTCTCTCTCTCTCTCTCTCTCTCTCTCTCCTGCTATAGGAAACTGTTGGATATGGAAGGTCTCAGGTCCCTCTAATATAATTGGTTAACATACCTTTTCTGCCAGAGATAATTTTTGCTAGGACATCCAAGGGTGGAGCCAAGAGGGTGGCGTGAAGCCTGCATGCTCTTACCGCTTTTCCTTACATAACTTTAAAGGAGCCTCTACACAGACATTAAAGCTACAGATCCCACCCCAAAAAGAGCAAAACAAGTTCTCAACTCTGGATATTGTGAGGGTCTTCAGTGAAGGTCTGTCTCTCTTTGGGGGTCAAGGGGAAGCATAGCTCAGCTAGGCAGGAGAAGGAAAGGCAGCTGGAGGCTTCTAGCCACAGCTAATTCCAGGCCCTGGCTCAGTTAAATAGCAGGCCAATAGGGAGGGTCCAGTCTGAGTCCTGGGAACACTGAGACAGGGAGTAAACAAAGCACTAACTAGGCAACACCTGGGCTGCATGGGCAACATCTTGGCAAGCAATAAGCCAGGGACCAGACCCAAATCCCAGCACAAAAAGCTTGGGACTATACTCCCTATGCCCAGGAGCAGAGCTCAACTATCAGAATAGACAAAAAAGAGCTCTAAACATAGAAAGCTACTATTCAGATAGATATTAAAAATACTGTCTCAGAAGAAGAAAGCAATGATAAATTACCTACATGAGAAGTCTCAAAGGAGTTATAAATTGAACTCAAGTCCAAAACCTCATGGAAGAGTTTGAAAATGATTTTAAAAACTAAAGAAGAGAAGAAGAAAAAAAAATCACAAAAAGAAATGAGTGCCATTCAGGAGAATTATGAAAAATTGAAGAAATCAACTCCTTTAAAAGTAAAAATGGCCAACTGGAAAAAGAATGTAACTCATCAAAAAATAAAATTAACCAACTGAAAAAGTAAACACAATGACTAAATGAAGAAAATAAAACCTTTAAAAGTTAGACTAGAACAAATGACTGTGAGATACCAAGATCCTACCAAACAAAATTAAAAAGCTGAATAAAATCAAAGAAAATGTAAAGAACCTTTTGGGAAAAACAAATTACTTGGAAAATAGATCCAAGAGAGCTGTTTTACTTATTATTGGTCTACCTAAAAGCCTAGATCAAAAAAAAAAGAGCCTGAAAAATATCTTTCAGGAAATTATCATGGAAAACTGTCCTAATATTCTAGATCATGAAGACAAAATAGTCCTTGAACAAATACGTAGAACACCTCTAGAAAGAGACTCCAGAATAAAAATTCCAAAGAATATAATAGTCAAATTCCAGAATCTGCTTCTAAAGGAGAAAATACTGCAAGCAGCCAAAAAGAAACAATTTAAATACAAAAGAAGCACAATCAAAATTCCACAGGATTTATCAACTTGAACATTAAAAGGACTGGAGGGTCTGGAACATGATATCCTAGAAAGCAAAGGATCTTGGATTACAACCAAGAAGTAACTACTCTGCAAAATTCTGCATAGTTTGTCAGGGGGAAAGATGGATTTTCAATGAAATAAAGGATTTCCAAAATTTCCTGATAAAAGGACCAGAACAGAACAGAAAATCCAATCTTCAAATAAAATACTCAAGAGATGCAGTAAAAAAAAGTAAATGGAAAGGGGAAAAAAATGCTAGTTAAGATTATCAAACTATATATTCCTACAAGGGAAGACAATATTTGTAACTCTTGGGAATTATATTTCTCTTAGGACTGTTAAAAGGTTGAATATCATTGAAAGGACTGAACTTAGAGGCTATGGGTATAAATGAGACATGAAGCGATGTTGATTACAAAAGATATTGAGACATAAGGAGGGAGAGAACTTAGAGGGTGTATTAGTAATTAAATCAAGAAGTGACATTATTTCACTAGATATTTTAGTTGAGGAGAGTTGTAGAACAAGGACAGAAAGGGTGGACGTAAATAGATCAGTAAGTGATCTTGCCTTATTCTACACTTTAGTTAACAAGGATTACAGTGCTATGGTTGGGGTGCTAAAGGGACAGAGTGTACCTGATACTTTGGTTATACCTGATACTTTGGTTGGGGAGGGCTATAGGGCTAAGGTTGAAGTACTATAGAGACAGAGGGACAGAGTAAACTTAAGAGGGTCTGTACACAAAAAGATCAAGAAGCAATTTTGCTTTGCTACATTTGGAGGGAGTGTGCCTTCGGGGATGAGGGAAGAAGGGAAGAGGGAACAAGTAATCCATGAAATGATTTGGCTTTGCATGATACTTAGGCTCATGAGGATTGTGTGTCCATGGAGAGTACTTGGGGGGAAAAAAGGAGGGGGGCGGTATAAATTGATTATAATTTGATGTGATATCTGACTCTTGAAAAGTGTGTTTCTAATGGGACAATCAATCAACCTTTGAGAAAGGTACTTCTATCAGGACAGATAAAAGGTGTGTGTGTGTGTGTGTGTGTGTGTGTGTGTGTGTGTGTGTGTGTGTGTGTGTGTAGTTTTTGCAAGGCAAATGGGGTTAAGTGGCTTGCCCAAGGCCACCCAGCTAGGTAATTATTAAGTGTCTGAGACTGGATTTGAACCCAGGTACTCCTGACTCCAAGGCCGGTGCTTTATCCACTATGCCACCTAGCTGCCCCAAAGGTGTATATTTTGACAGAGGGATTGTAGGTACAAGGTTAAAACAATAAAGACATGAAACTCGACATTAGACACCAGGTAAAGAGACTCAAAGACCTATTATTGTAGAGGGAAGGAAGGGAGGGTGTGAATACTAAGTAAATCCTACTTTCAATAGATTTGGTCCAAAGATGGGGTAACATAATTGGGATTAAAATTTATCCTTCCCTAAAGGAAAGTGGGGGAGGGAGGAAGGGGAAGAAAAAACTGATAAAAGGGAAAGTGAAGGTTTAAAAACAAGTAAAAAAAAGTTAAAATTTAAAAGAAAAGTTAAAGGGGAAAAGGTGAGGAAAGGGGAAACATTGGTGAGGAGGAATAAGAGGAAAGGAAATGGATTAAAAACAAGGATCCTACAATATGCTGTTTACAAGAAACATATTTGAAGCAGAGAGATATATACAAGGTAAAGTTAAAAGGCTGAAGCAAAATATTATGCTTTGGCAGAAGTAAAAAAAACCATGGGGTAGTGATCCTCATCTCAGACAAAGTAAAAGTAAAAATAGATATTAAAATGGATTAGGGAGGAAAATATGTCTTTTTAAAAGGTACCACAGACATGAAGTTTTATCATTATTATATGCATCAAGTGATATAACATCCAAATTCTTAAAGAAGCTGAACAAATTACAGGGAGACATAGATAACAAAACTCTAATAGTGGGGGATCTCAACCTCCCTCTCTCAGAATTAGATAAATTAGATGAATTAGATTGGATAAATCTAATCACAAAATAAACAAGAAGGAAGTTAAGCTTGTGAATAGAATTTTAGAAAACTTAGATATGATAGATCTCTGTAGAAAACTGAATGGGGATAGAAAGGGATATATCTTTTTCTCTGTAGTGCATGGCACCTATACCAAAACTGACCATGTACTAGGGTATAAAAACCTTACAATCAAATGCAGAAAAGCAGAAATAAAAAAAATGAATGCTTTTCAGATCATGATGCAATAAAAATTACACATGATAAAGGGTCATGAAAAGATAAAACAAAAATTAACTGGAAACTGAATAATCTAATTTTAAAGACTGAGTGGATCAAACAACAAATCACTGAAACAATCAACAATTTCAGCTAAGATGACAACAAAGAGACACTCATATCAAACTTCATGGAATACAGTCAAAGTGGTTTTTAAGGGAAATTTTATATCTCTAAATGCTTACATGGATAAAATGGAGAAAGATGAGATCAATGGTTTGGGTATGCAACTTAAAAAGCTAGAAAAAGAACAAATTAAAAATCCTCAATATACCAAAATAGAAATTCTAAAAATCAAAGGAGAAATTACTAAATTAAAAGCAGAGAAACCATTGATTTAATAAATAAAATTAGTTTTATGAAAAAATCAATAAAACAGAGAAAAATCTTGATTAATCTGATAAAAAAAAGCAAATAATACCAAATTACTAGTATGAAATGAAAAGGGTGAACTCACCACCAATGAAGAGGGAATTAAAGAGATAATTTGGAATTATTTTGCCAAAATGTATGTTAATAAGTTTGACAACCCGAGTGAAATGGATGAATATTTACAAAAATATAGATACTCAGATTAACAGAAGAGGAAATAAAATATTTAAATAACCCCACAGACCCTCATCTCATACCCTATAGCAAAATAAAATCAAAATATATACAGCATTTAGTCATAAAGGATAATAGCACAGACCAATTAAGAGAGCCAGAAATACTCTATCTATTGGATTTATGGAAAGGGAAGAAATTTATGATCAAACAAGAAATAGAGTACATTACAAATTATAAAATGGATGATTTGGACTATATTAAATTTAGAAAGTTTTTGCACTAATAAAACCAATGCAGTCAAAATTAGAAGGAAAACAGAAAGCTGGGAAATAGTTTTCACAGCTAGGGGTTCTGATTGAGGTCTCATATTTAAAATATATAGAAAATTAAATCAAATTTATAAGGTTACAAGCCATTCCCCAATTGACAAATGGTGAGAGCCATGAATATGTAGTTTTAAATTTAGAAATAAAAGATATATAAAGTCATATGGAAAAATACTACAAATCATTGATTAGAGAAATGCAAATTAAAACGACTATGAAGTATCAAACTCATATCTATCAGATCAGCCAAGATGATGAAAAGGGAACATGGACAATACTAGAGAAGTTGTAGGAAGATTAGGACATTAATGCACAAGGATGTTGGTGGAGTTGTGAACTAATCCAACACTTTCTGGAGAGCAATCTCAAACTATGCCCCTAAAGCAATAAAACTGATCATATTCCTTGACCTAGTAATACCAATATTAGGCCTATTAAATCATAAAAGAAAATATAATAAATGGAAAAATTCTCACATATTGAAAAATATTTATAGTTTTTTTGTGGTGGCAAAGAATTGGAAATTGAGCAGATGCCAATCAATTGGAGAATGGCTGAACAAGTTTTGGTATATGAATATTATGGAGTACTATTGTTCTATATAAGAAACCATGAATAGCTGGACTTTTAGAGAAGCATGGAAAGAATTATATGCTGAGCTAAGGGAGCTGACCAAAAGAATACTAGTCACATTAACAACATTGTGGGTTGATGATCTACTACGATGGATACAACTCCTCTCAGCAGTTTAAGAGATCTAGGACAATATTGGGAGATCTGTTATGGCTAATGCCATCCATATACAGAAGTAAAAACAAAGCAAAAAACTCCACAGAATCTGAATGGATAATGGGTTTACTTTTTTTAAAACTTTTTTTTATGTTTTTCCTTCCTATCTCATGGTTTTCTTTCTTTTCCCTTAGTCCTAATTCCTCATGCACAAAATGATAAATATGTAATTTGCTAAACACAAAATGATAAGTATATAATTTGCTAAACACTAAAGTATTATGTACAACTTTTATCAGACTTCTTGCCCATGAGAGGAGGGTAGAAATGGGATATGTGTAACTTATAAACATATAAATGAATAAATATAAGTTGAAAAATTTCCATAACCTGTAATTAGATAAACAAAGTAAAATATCAATAAAAAATACTGCTTTATATTAAAAACATCACCAGATAATCTTAGATTGCTTAGAGCACTGATAGATTAAGAGAATTGTCCAGGGTTATACAGACAAGATGTCACATGATTAAATACTAAACTGCCCACTAAACACTTATCTATAAAACCCAAGCCTAGGTATATACAACATACACATATATCCGTATGCAAATAAGCCATGGACACAGGCATAAATGCATACATATCCATTTTTACTATAGACATCAACACCAGGGACATTTATTGCATCATCTCTATGAGAGTAGATTTCAAAGGATTTAGAGAAAGAATCAGCAAGGAAGTTTTTGCTGATATTTTGCAGAGGAAGTTGACCCAAGAAGAATGGGAAGCTCTTGAGAATTAAAAGCTGCATACAGAAACAAGAATGATTCAGATGAGGAACAAAAGGAGGAACTACCTAGGGAGACTGGTGTGGTAGCTTGGAGAAGCAATGAATTAATTTACATCAAAAACAAAAATATAAAAAAGATGGAAGTAAGGGCAACCAACTAGGGGTGATAGGATTTTATAAGAATATCACCAGTTTTAAAATTAAGAATGAATTGATCAGGGGCAGCTAGTTGGTGAAGTGGATAGAGCACTGGCCCTGGAGTCAGGTGGACCTGAGTTCAAATCTGATTCAGACAATAATTACCTAGCTGTGTGACCTTGGGCAAGTCAATTAACCCCACTGACTTGCAAACTCCTTCCCCCCAAAAAGAATGAATTGATCAAGTAGATAGAATGTTAAGGAAAATAAAAGGATTGCTTTAGCTATATCAGGGATAGCAAATGGACCAGGACTAGTACATGGGGCAAATGGGATGATTATAATGCACTGTGGTCCATTATATGAACTTCTTAACTTTTATTTTCTCTTCTAAGGAAAAGTAAAGTCAACAAGTAGTTTATTAAAGTGCTTATTATGTGCTAAATCATTGAGGATACAAATAAAAGTTAAAAATAATCCCTGCCCTCACATTCTAGTGGGAAATAACACATAAAAATTATGTAGCAACATGTTTATACACAGGACCAATTGGAGGTCATCTCAGAGGGTAAGTTCTATGATTTGACTTAGGATGGGTGTTATATTCCTTGTTATATTCTTGTTAGACTAACTGCTCAGGAAGCGTTAGGTTCCTGCCAGTTGGCTTATCCTTACCCAGGTGAATGCTGAAGAGACATGGGAGACAAGTGTGACAAGTTCTCCTTAAAGTTCTCCAAATTCTCTGTTTATTAGACCAAATATAAGTGATTAAATATCCTCCCCAGTCCCTGGTCCACTCCTATGGCACTCTACTATCAACCAGGAAATAACACTCTGGTGCTAGAGGACACCAGGTGATGAAATTTTACAGTACTCCCGCACACAACAGTCTCTTACAGATGGGCAATGAAGACTTCTTTCAGAAGGTAGAATTTTAGTTGAGCCTTCAAGGAAGCTAAGAAAGCAGAAATAGGTACTGTAGGTAAGGGGAACAGCTACTGAAAGAAGAGTTGGAGATGGAAATATCTTGTCTTTGAGAAATAAGAAAGAGGCCAATGTTGCTGAATAACAAAGTAAAAAGTATAAATAAAGTGTAAAAAGGCTGTAAAGGTGAGAAGGGTAAAGGTTGTGAAGTATTTTAAAAAGGCAAATATAATTTTATACTTGATTCTGAAGGTAACAGTGAACCACTGTTCCCAAATTTATTAAGTACGAGGTTGACATAGCCAAACTTACACTTTAGGAAAATAACTTTGGCAGCTATGTGGAAGATGGAATCTCCATTACTCTCAAGAGAAGAAACTTAAATCTTGGAGAGCAATTAAATGTCTACTGATTGTTAAAGGTCATGAAGGTCTGATCTATTGGTCACAGTATATAGATGTGTGTTTAGCAGGCAGTTTAGTATTTACTCATGTGAGTGAGTATATTCCTTCTCTGAGACATCTTGTCTGTATGACACTGGACAATTCTCTTAACCTATTAGTGCTCTAAGCAATCTGAGATTATCTGATTATGTTTTTTAATATAAAGCAGTATTTTTATTGATATTTTACTTTGTTTTTCTAATTACAGGTTATGGAATACTGCAGAGAATATGGTCCTCAGTAGAATTGGGGGTGTGGCAAGTTAAATTAGAGATGGCTGAAATATGCCTTTGTTCATACAGACCTGGGTAAACAGACTCACTGAGATCAGTGTTCTAAAGGGCAGAGCACAAGCACTTTTGAAGATACAGTGCTCAAAACCTTATCAAGAGAAAGCTTTGTGCTCTAGTCTTTGAACTACTTACTGAAACAATCATAATTATTGAGATGTGTTTGTGATTTCTGAAATGGAGAGAGGTGTCAAGGACTAGAAAAAGGCAAAGTTTTCCCACAAAAAAAAGATGAACTTAATGTCTACAAACTTTAGGCCAGGGAACTTATCTTCTATTCCAATTGAAATTGCAAAATATATTATTGTTTTTTTTTTTAAGGTTTTTGCAAGGCAAATGGGGTTAAGTGGCTTGCCCAAGGCCACACAGCTAGGTAATTATTAAGTGTCTGAGACTGGATTTGAACCCAGGTACTCATGACTCCAAGGCCGGTACTTTATCCACTGTGCCACCTAGCCGCCCCACAAAATATTATTATTAAGGGAATTATCTTTGAATACTTAAGAGAGAGAAGCAGTGCTCACTGAAGGCCACCATGACTCTTACTGAGAAAAGGTCATGAAAAACTAAAACAGAGTAATGATATAGATAGTATATTTAGATTTCAACAAAGCACTTGATATACCCTCTTGCAACTTTCTGGGACAAGTAAGAGATTAGTCAATATATAGGATATGGATTTGGAACTGGTTGAATGATCCCAAGAGTATTAATTAATATTAATTTGGACATAAGCTCTAGTACATAGTTTTAGGTAATTTGACTATAAATACACTGCTTTTCAGTTTTTAAAAATCATAGGATCATAGATATGGAACTGAGAAAGGTCTCATTGGCCACTTAATTCAACTAATCATTTTATTAATAGAAAAATGAGTTCCAAGAAGGTCAAAGTAACTTGCCTAGCTTTCACAAGTTACCAAGAGAATTGTTAAATATTTGCAGCTGAAATCTCTACTACTGGGATAATTTCCTCTGGAGCCTGAGGGGGTCACTGAAAAGTCATTAAGCAGCTCATCTTATTTATTTTAAATAAAGCGCTTACTAGAACTATTAATGTGTAAATTAATTGAAGATGACACCTGTGGGAAAGTAGGTATTTGTTGCTGGTATGTACTGAAAAGATCAAAATCATAACAATGCTACTAACTCATTCTTGATAAAAACTATTAAAACCATTTTTAAGACAAGAATCATGAAACAATTCTTTTAAGTCATAATTCCCCATTCCATAAAATTTTTTGCTTCAAAAGAAGTTATTCTCAAATATGATCAATTATTTTGCTAGAATCTTACAAAACAGAATAGTTAATCTTTTAATTCTACTGCAATGTTTAAAAAACAATTAGTTCCTTATAAAAATCTAACCATTAAAAATTATATAGAGAGGGTGCTATGTTAAATTTTTGCTGCAGATGAGTTACATATTCAATTTTTGATAGAGAACATACTAAAATTACAATTATTTTTATTTTTTTAGGTTTTTGCAGGGCAAATGGGGCTAAGTGGCTTGCCCAAGGCCACATAACTAGGTAATTATTAAGTGTCCGAGGTCAGATTTGAACTCAGGTACTCCTGACTCCAGGGCCAGTGCTCTATCCACTGTGCCCCCAAAATTACAATTATTTTTACAAAACAAATTTAGGACTTATTTAAAAATATCCTTAATTAAGCAGTGCATCATATTTACTATGGAAATAGTAGTTTTGGACAAATGCTGACAGATGTTCCAAGCTGTGCCAGATGACGGGCAAATGTTCAAAAACTCCCTTGGCAAAGAGACAAAGAAAGGTATTCACTGTTTTGTAATATTGTTGATTTACACCAAGGTAAATAGCTATTTTTCAAAAGGAAAAGTTTTTGTAAGACAATAAGAAGACTGAAATAACTACTCATTAACATTTTCAGAATTACTGTTAATCAGCCTTTCACTTACTGTGAATAAAACCCAAAATTCCAACCTATTTATATTTTTGTTGATAACAGAAATGGCCATTAAACTGCTGACTGTCCACTGTATCAAATTAAATCATAAAACCAATTCAAAAATAACATTTTAAGTTTTTTTTTTACATGGAAATGGGATTAAGGTGGTTTGCCCAACATCACACAGCTAAGTAATTATTGAATGTCTGAGGCTGGCCTTCAACTCACGTCCTCTTGACCAAAAATACATTTTAGTTAACTAGTTAACTTTTTTTTGGGCAAGGCAATGAGGTTAAAGTGACTTACCCAAGGCCACACAGCTAGGCAAAAATGCATTTAAAAAAATATAAATGACCACTTGGGTAACATTTCATTATTTTAATACTACTATTTATAATAATTTCTCCATTATCTGTCTTATCATAATTAGAATTTTAATTCTGAGTAAAATTAGTTTTCCATGCAAATATATTCCCTGTTGACTTAGATAACAAAATTGCACATAAATTAAAAAAAAATAAATCCTTTATAAATAGTCTGCCTCAGCACTGGACTTTTTAAACTTGTGATTAGGTCATTTCTGAAAATAAAGATCTCATGCAGAAAACCAAACACAGGCAGAAATTATTTCAACAATAGTATTTGAAGCATAAAGGAAAGGTTAGATATATTGCTCAAATCCGGAACCACTTTTCAGTGGAGCAAGAGGAAGTGAGGATAGAACTCAAACCCTTTTGCCTTTCATTTTAACCTGAACCTTTATTTCCTTTGGTCAAAGACTCTTAGAAATGGTTTTCCTATAGTATTGAGCTGCTGGATATTTAAAAACCAATCAGAAAAATATGTAACTATCACATCAGATGAATCTGTAAGTTTTGCACCAAGGGAATGACAATGTTTCTTCTGAGACTGGGAAATGAGGCCTTAAGAGACAAAAACCTTTGAAGTGCTCTGCTTGATTACTATGCAAAGCTTTATGAAAACTTTATTCTTTTCCAGAGTGAGCTAAAATGTGATAGTAACATTTAGAACATAGCTTAAAATGATAACTAAGCTAGCTCTGAATTTCTTAAAATGACCTTAAAACATGTACATATGGTTTGGTTTTATGTAACACAATGAAGTACCTCAAAAAGAATAGTCTAATAAACATTTAATAAGGACCTACCATGTACTAGGGAATTGTGCTAAGTTGAATATGTTGAAGGAAAAACTTCAGATCCAAGCAAACTAAAAAGAATAGCCAAAGACTTAGAAAATTTTGCAACAGATCCTACATACCAGTTTCCATTCTTTTTATAAAATGGGATGAACACAGAATTTGGCTCTTTTAGTAGATATTGGCTCCATTAAAATACTGTGATGTCTCTTTGTACTGTGAAAGTGAACCTGTCTTTTCCAAGGTTATGCCAAGTGAACACAAGCTCTGAGAGATTCTAAGCATCAACCTGGAAATGCATTGAGAACAAGTCACCCAACAAACTAATCTAGTTAATTTTGGACAGGTTCATCATTGGGGGTGGGGCTGGGCAGCAGGTGACGCATTTTTCGAACACAGCAACTCACGAAATTACCTATGAAGGTGCAGAGGGATTTGTGATCTACACATACATGAAGGCATACCCACAGGATGCTTTCATAGAGCCATGAAACATAAATAGACACTGGAGATTTTTTTCCCCCAATTGAGTGGGAAACATGAAAGAAAAAAAACAAGTGCTCCAAAGAATTGTTTGTGTGGTAATGGTATGAAGGGGGAAAAAAAAAGGAAACCCAATTTCTGTTTGCCCTATTTTCTAACTAAATTAGCTTATGAACCCAAGTTAATTATTTTAGATTGACAACAATAATTTTTAAAATGGTGAATTTGTGAACAGAGGGCACATTCTGATTCAATACACAATTAGAAGAGATTTTCAAAAGCAATTGTCAAAAATCAAAATTTAATAGTATTTTCAATCCCTTAGAGAAAAATCTTGAGAAATAAACTATCTGAATAAAAATTAATCTGAAACATTTTTCCAAATAATAAATAATAAATCTAAGTAGCAGCAGTTTTCTAGATAGCATTGAAACTGTTTTATACAAAATTCATAGGACTATATGTGAATTAGAATATTAATTACCTTGACTAGAAATTTAGATGGGTTTCTGTGTCAGGAATTGTTGAAAGCACTGTATAATTTCGCAAATAAAATCTAGTCCTCTCTTCTCCTTTTAATTCATCACAGGTTTAGCTTCAGTGCCTATGCAGATGTATGAATTGATGGAGTAACTCACTCACTGGTCTACCAGTGTTTATCACAGTCCAAACATTAAGCTATCTTCTTCTATTACCCCCTACTCCCCCCCCCCCCAAAAAAAGGTTATAGGCTCTAATTCTTTTAATTTGTCACTAATGCCACTGAAGGGACTCTGTAGTATTATAGGGTTGCTATATGTCTGCAAAATCACGGAAGAGCATAATCTTTGAAAAAAACTGCAGGTATCCTAAAGGACAGTGGGGAGACACAAAATCACTAAAGATGACTTGAAAGCAAGAAGTGACCAAAAAAGTGCTATCCAGCAAAGCAAGATTAGAAAAATCATGCTAGTTGTGCAATAAGAACCAAGGAATTAAAAACACACAGCATTGGTCTACACTGATATTTGTGGGTATTATAGGAAAGATTGATGGAGAATGCTGATTAAGTTTGTGCATCTGAGGGGCAGCTAGGTGGTACAGTGGAATAGAGCACTGGTCCTGGAGTCAGGAGGACCTGAGTTCAATCCAACCTCAGGCTCTTAATAATTACCTAGCTGTGTGAGCTCTGGCAAGTCACTTAACCCCATTGCCTTGCAAAAATAACAACAACAAAAAAAGATTTTGCATCTGCAATGAAGAGGTATTATAGATGGCTTGTGATCTGCACCATTCAAAGATATGAGCACAGACCCAATTAAGCAGGTGCATGGGCATTTACTGCAACGAGTAGAAAAGGGTAACATGCTAAGTGGGTATAGAGCTAGCCTTGGAGTTAGGAAGACCTGGATTCAAGAGTTACCTCTGATACATATTAGGAGTGTGACTCTGGGCAAGTAACTTAATGTTTCATTAGATTAGTTCACTCGCTAAATATACCAATTGCAGAGAAAAGGCTGACCTACATTAGAAAAAGAATCCTCACTGTGAATTACCTACAACAATGATGAAACCACAGGCCTGGTTAAAAAAGGAATTACTATATGCATATTTGGCAATGCAGAAACTCCACTCTAAAACAATTGTCAAAAAAAATGGTATATTTGGGTATCTTAGGCACCCAGAGACAGCCAACTATCTCAATTTTTCTTCATAATGAAAATTCTATAATTTGTTTTTCCTCTATCAGATTTGAAAATAGATGACTTGACTAGAATACTTGATGCAGGGAAGATTAATAAACCTTGTATTTTCACCTTTCCTATAGTTTCTCTTTTCCCCAGCTTCTGGTTTCCAGCTACCTGACCTTGCCCATTGAGGCTGACATGACAGGAAATGACTTGCTGAACTAAGAGGTCTTGTACCTTGGGAAAGGAAGGATCCGTATGTAGCTGCCTATTGGAAGAATACCTGGGCTAGGTGCTAGACCACCCCCAAGCAGTAGGCACCCTTTGTTCACCCACTACAGACGTGCATTTAAGAAGTGTCATCTCTCCTTGCCCCCCCCCCCTTTCTTTTGTGATGTTCTTCGGTGTCTGGAGCTTACCAATTACTTTTTTATAAGAAACTGTTTATGATATAAAAACATGACATTTCTATATTATTAATAAGTTTTGGAGCTCTCTTATTCCTTCACCATTTCCCACTATAGTAACTAAAATTATCAAACATTAGACTGAGTGTTGATTAGCTGAGAGGTTTTTAATCAGGTACTTGATTGAATTTCTTTTTTTTATCCTTAGCATCTGATATTGGTACATAAGGTTCAATTATTTTCATGGTGGTCTTTTTTTTGTAAATACTTATCATTAGTAGTATAATATATAAATAGTTCATTCAATTAAGGATTTTATTATCTTTGACTATATGACGAAATTCCCTATGCCAACTCTTATTTTGGAAGTGCTCATAAACTATTCTTTCACTTAGCTGTTTCTTTTCCTTCTGGTTTCATTAAGAGCAAGAATTTAAGAATGATTTTACTGAGCTCTTTTGGCAATATTTCCAATTCAGCCTGGTCTCTGGACAAGGATCTTACATTTATATAGTCAAATCAAAGGTTAAAAGACAACTAAAAACTGTGGGTTACACCTTCTGTTTTCTTCCCTGTCATACCAGAACTATAATTTACAAGCAGAAGGGGCCATACAGGTTTGAATATCATTCTGTATTGTTCTTTGTTTCATGGGTTGTTTGGTCAATGCCATTCATTTTCATGTAGCCAGCTTACTGGTTCTGAGCAACTCTATATTCTTGTAGATCGATTTTCAGAAGAGAGACTCATGGTCTTTTGTTGGGGCCTGACTCAGAGGCTTTCTAGCATGGTACAAATCTACATTCCATATGTTTCATTGGCGCAGTCTTTTAGGACTCAGTTTCAGTTCTACTGAATGATCACGCAACACAGCAGGACTTTGTTAGAGGAAATAACTGAGTAAATATATTTAGAATAAATATCAAATAAAATTTGAAGTCATTTAGGGATGGAAGACTGTAACAGAAAGACAACCCTTCTTGCACAGGTGGTATTTTGAAGTACACATTGAAGGAAATAAGGCATTCTATAAGGCAAAGGCTAATAAGAGAATGGGGGAGGGCAGATATTCAGTACAAGGGCATAGTATCAGGAGATAGAATCCCTTGAAAAATCAAGGAAGCTAAGTTTGCCCAGGCTGTAGAATGAAGGCTGGTAGTAGTAAGAAAAATATGAATCTGTGAGACATTAGGGAGATAGAAATGAGGTGAACCTGGAAGACTGGAGGAATAGTGATAACCCTGACAGAAATGGTTGGGTTCAGAGGAGGGATAAATTTGGAGGTAGGCATAGAATGTTAAAAAACAATGAGTTCTGTTTAATACATGAATAATTTGAGATGCATGTGGGCAATCTGAAATGTTTAACAGGAAGTTGATAATGTTAGAGACAGACTGGGGTTGAATATAAACATGTCTGGGTTATCTTCAGAGAGGGTGTGTGTGTGTGTGTGTGTGTGTGTGTGTGTGTGTGTGTGTGTGTGTGTGTGTGTGTGAGCATGTGTGTGTGTGAGAGAGAGAGAGAGAGAGAGTCAGTCCATGTACCATCAACAGTGAGTCATTGAAGGAAAATGAAAAAGAATGGTGAGGATAGGAAGGGAATCAGGAGAGAGTAGTCAGGAAAACTCAAAGAGACGAGTATCTAGGAGGAGAGGGTAATCAACAATTTTAAATCTTGCAGAGAGATCAAGAAGGATGAAAATTGAGAAAGGATTTTTAGAAATGGTAATTAAGAGATCATTGGTAAATTTGGAGAGAGAAGTTTCAGTCAAGTGATGAGGCTGCAAGCTAAATAGCAAAGAGCTGAAAAGTGAGTGAGAAGAAAGGAAGCAGAGGCAATGAATTTAGATAGCTTTTTCTAGGAATTTGGCAAAGGAATGGATAGTAGCTATTGAAGCTTCAGGAAATGGAGGGGGGTTGTGAGGATTTTTAAGGATGAGGGGAAATTTGGGTGTGTTTGTTGGCATCAAGAAAGAAATCAATGTATGTGGAGAGACAGAAGACTGGAGAGAGTGGAGAGGATAGAAAAGTCAAGAGGGGATAGGATAAAGAATTCATGTAAAAGAATTGGTTTTCAATAAGCTAAAGAGCTTCCTTTTTCCTAAGATTGGAGTAAAGGAAGAGAAAATGGAGCATGAAGTAAAAAGATTGTGAGATAAAGGGGACAAAATAGAACTTATAGTGAATGATCTTTATTTTTAAAGTAGACTTCAGTTGAGAAAGTGTAGGTGTTGTGAGAAGGAAAAGTTTCTCACAGATACTGTGGAAAAAGGGATAGGCAATCAATCAGAGAGAAGTAACAGAATTGCTTTGTTGCAGGCATGGAAACTCAAGTAAAGCTAGATAACATATTTGTAGTGGACCTGGTCAGCTTGGTTGCACGACTTTTATTTTTAGCTACATTCAGTAAGAGAGAGAAACTGGGTGGTGGCAGTAATCCAGGGCTGGAATTTGGCAGGGTATGGACAGCAGTAACACAAAGAAGTAAAAGGACTCAAAATATTGTGAAGTTAAAGTGAATACTGGGACTGGGAAGAGAGAAAAGTGAAATTACAGAAGAGGTAATGCTCCAAGAAATGCCTGAGAGGTAGAAGGATTATAGGTTAAGAGGGGCAAGGCAGGGATGGAATGACAGGAGGGTATGATGAGACAGAAGTACCAGAGTTAATTATCTGGAGTTTAAACACAAAATAAGACCAGGCTGAAAATCACCTAGGTGATCACCAAAAAACCAAACTCCCAAACTAGAGGCCATGCAAAGATATTCATAAAATCTTCCTTGGGAAAAAAATAATGGAATTATAGATCTAGAGGCACTGAATTTAAGTGATATGTTCAGACATAAAGGTAGTAAACAATGGAAGTAGGATTTGAACCCAGGTCATGTGATACCAGTGATAGAACTTCATTCCAATTAATTAACAAACTTTTGTTAAGCACTTACTATACACAGAAAAATCCTTAACAGTCCTTGACCTTGTTACCTACATTTTAATATTAGGTATTTATATTATACTATATGTATAAAAAAGTAACTACAAGACAACAGAGTGAATTTTATAAATTTCATGGAACTTAAGTTCCTAAGAAGTATAGATATTCATAAACAACATAGGATTTAATATTACAAAGCACTTTTAAGACTGTCTAGAACTAAATGCTCTGTGAATCTTAAAAGGACTATGTAAATGTGACTTATACTCAAGTTCAACCTCTTTATTTTATAAGTTGGGATCCAGAGAGGTTAAGTAATTTCCTCTAGGTGACACAACCATTAACAGAGCTGGAATGAAACCCAGGTCTTGTGCCCAAATTCTGAGCTCTTTTCATTATAGTTTCCCATTAAGCTTTTCATCATAAAAATCTTAATATTGAGATATTTGAAAAACAGATGGATTTCAAGTTTTTTTCAAAATATTCCTCTAAACTGAAATATATAGTCAAATCTGAGGAATGGAATATCATTAGTGAAATCTAAGCAAAATTTTAGCATGTTCTGTAATATCCTTTTCAATTTAGTAATTTAAATTTAATATTCTTTAATATTTAATGAATAACTGATCTCTATTTTAATTATTTACAAGTTCCTTTTTTGTTCCTGTTTCATTTTATTTTAATTACTTTTGTTGGTCGGTCATGTGTGACTCTTTATGACCCTATATGGATTTTCGTGGCAAAGATAACTGGAAAGGTTTGTCATTTTCTTCTCCAGCTCATTTTATAGATGAGGAAACTGAGCTAAATAGGATTAAATGATTTTTTTCCAGGGTCATAGAGCTAGTAGGTGTTTGGAACCAGATGTGAACTCATGAAGTTGAGTATTCCTGACCTCTGGAGTGCCACTCACTCCAGTAAATGAGCAGAACATAAGTAAAGGGGTTAAGGAAGTTGGAGAAAGAGTGAAGGATGAAGACTGCAGGGGTATCTATCCAACGAACTATCAACATAATTATTGGATGATTGATCTCAAAATAAGAATGATCCTTAAGAAAGATTAGGATATGAAAACAAATGTCACTCAGGATTAAGAGTTGTTTTTCATACCATGACTCCATAAAGTCCTTTTGTGTATGGGTGTGTGTGTGTGTGTGTGTGTGTGTGTGTGTGTGTGTGTATGTGTTGGTTGATGAGGAGGCTCTAACAAAAGGTGTAGAATATTCTTAAAAGCTGTTTTTGAGGACTGGTCTACTAAATGTGGACAGACTCATCAACAGTAGACAGTTCACTTGTGATGGATGTTTTTAGCCCTTGGAAACCTATGGAGGAGAGAAGACTCAGAATGGGACATGGCAGTTTACTTCAATTATTTGACTAGATATGATGTGGAGGAAGAATGCCTCCCAACTTTCCAATTGTAAATGAAACCAGAAGAAAAAAGATGGACTGATCAAGTGGTGAGAGCAATGGATAACTGCTGGAACCCTATGTGTTCCACTGGTGTCCTTATGATATCAACAAAGAACAGAAATGTTTCCAGGATGCTGGGTGGATCCACTGTGGCAAACTTAAAAAGAGGACATATGTATGAGCTACATAGGAAGAACATGCATGAGAGGTTTGAGATTTACATCAATGGAATAAACAGGTCACATATGCTATTGAGAAACAGATTTAAAAAATGGCTTCTTATAGAAATAGAACTCTTTCAAAGTGCTTAAGATGCCATGTTACAAATATTTTGTATTGTTGGCATGTCTAAAGTAGATTCTTCCAAGTGAAGGAAACTTGTTTTGTGCAAAAAAAAATTTATGAAATGATTATCAACAATTTATTGAAACAAATATACTTTAGTATTATTCATTTTTTTGTGCATAATAAACTTGAAAGGGTTTGGCTAATTTGTTTATTAAGCTATGTGTGGGGTAGCTGTGACTTGAGAGATTACTTTAATTAGATTATTTAAAAGGTTCATCTTCCATCAATGTAATGGCACCCTTTTCTTTATATGTGTCTGTGTACAAAGATGTCTATTATACATCCATCCATCATCCAACCATCTACCTGTTCATCCATCTTCATCCATCCATCCATCTATCCACATGGTAAAGCTACTAACAGGATTGTTGTGACAAAAGTGTTTTCAAATCTTAATGTGTGTTTATCAATTTGAGTTAATATAATTATGATTAGTGGTTGTGTCTTGTTTATCTTTCTATCCATTCAGGGTATTGTTCCAAAAGGCATTTTCCTCATTTTATTCCTTTGTTTATACTATTTCTGGTGACTAGAAAGCCTTCCATCTTGACTCAATCTGAATATTGAATTCCCAAATATTATCTAAAGTCTAACTAAAATGCTGCTTCTTCCATGAAGCCTTTCCTGATTCCCATTATCAGTAATGTCATTTCTAATCTAGTATCTCACACACACACACCCCTTATTAAAATTCAATGGAATTAATTATCGATTTCATATTTTATTTTTATTTTTCAACTTATAGACAATAAATGGATTGTGTGCTCTGAACAAGTGTATGGGTTTCATGGACTGAGAATGTTAGCATATCCATCTATTACATACCCACCAAAGTAGTCTTCCTACATGTTACTCCCTAACTCAATAAACTGCAATGCCTTCCTATTACTCTAGGTGCAATACAGACTTGATTTGGCAATTAAAGTCCTTCACAACTTGGCTACAACATCTCTTTCCAGATATACTAAACATTCCTTCATTTCACAATACTTTAATTGGTTCATTGGCTTTTGTCCTATTCCACATGATATACACTCTATTTCCTATCTCTATATCTTTGTATTAGTTGTGTTCTCTTCCTTAGAACGAGCTCTATCTTCATCCTCACCTCTTAGAATAGCTATTTTCTTTCAAGCCTTGGTTCAAGTTGTCACTTTCTTTATGAAGTTTGCTAGTCTCCTTCCTCAAAAAAACTTAATTTTTTTTGAAACCTCTCCCTTCCCTGGCTACACTTTAAGGTCCATGAAGGCATGACAGTCTCATTTTTGCCTTGGTATCTTCAGCACATAGTATGCTGACACATGTAAGACACTTAAACACTGATTGAGCAATTGACTATGAGAATGGTCTGTATAAATAAATATAAAGTATAGAAAGAAATCCTGAGCAGTTAGGAATTTAGAAGCATCTTATAAAAAAGTAAAATCTAAGTAGGGGGAAAAAGGACAGAAATCAGTTTGCTTAAGTATTAAATATATGCTTCATCCCATTTATCAAAACATCTTTGGATCTATATTAAATTCTAACTGTGTTGTTTTGATTTGGTCAGTTCTGTGGAAGCATAATATGAATTTATGGTAAATCCATGTAAACATATAATCCTTTGTAGGTTTTAAAACAATTAGATACAGAAGCCAATAAAAAAGCATGTTGCTCAAATTATGGTATGTAGTAAAGGAGTAAGTAGACCACTGAATCAGTCCATGGGCATGGATATATTGGACAGTCACTTCAAACTTACCATGTACTGGGCCCAAAATTGAAGAAGAGGAGTGAAAACACTGGATTGCCTTGGAGTATTGTATAGTACTTTCTTTTTTTTTAAATTTTATTTTTTAATTCTCATTCTGTATAAATGGTTTTTTTACATTAATAAAATATTCTTGTTTAAGAGTAAACAAAATACTCCTCCCCCCATGAATATAGACTTGCTTGGGCGATAAAGTAAAGGGGAGAGAAAAATATTAAAATTAAAAAAAGAATAATAGTAATAATTGTAGGTATGACCAGGTGGCGCAATGGACGAAGCACCAGCCCTGGAGCAACGAGCATCCGAGCCCACATCCAGCCCCATAGACCCAACAATCACCCAGCCATGTGACATGCAAGCCACCTGATCCCCACTGCCCTGCAAAAACCTAAAAGAAGAAAAAAAAAAAGATCCAAAATAAAATAAAATAGTAATAATAGTAGGGGTGGCTGGGTGGCAGACAGAGCATTGGCCCTTGAGCCAGGAGCACTTGGGTCCAAATCTGGCCCCAGACACCCAAAGATCACCCTGCTATGTGGCCCCAGGCAGGCCACCCAGCCCCATTTGCCCTGCACCCTCCCCCAAATAATAATAATAAAAAATATGTTTCAGCCTTTGTTCCAACACCAACAACTCTGTCATGGGTGGATTGCATTCTTTATGGTAAGTCCATCGCAAAAGTTACTTCCAATTTTTCCAATGTTGCCATTGCTGATTGCAACTCCCTCCTTTCTTATTTCTCCACTACCATGTACTGTATAGTACTTTCAATGACAACATGAGTTCTCTCTACTACTGAAATTCACCTTTTAACACCAGTATTATATTTTCTTGGTGATGTTATACTATAATATCAGAAAAATGTGTGTGACTAAAAGGATAATGAAAGGATGTAAGGAGACTGGCTTATTATAACAATAATTTGCATGCAATAAATGATTAAGAAATCATTAAAATCATAAAAGAACTGAAAAGGAAGTTGATGGGTCAATTAACAAGAGCAAAGGATAATGGATAGCATAAGTGTTGCACTAATATCCATCAAACATTAAAATGACAGAGAGGAAGGCCTCTAGTATGATATGTAGAACTTCTATGGATTTATGTAAGGAAACAAATAAGAAATATGTAAGATGACAAAGTAAGGATTGTTATGATAGCTAAGGGGAAAAAAGTTGCTCTAGAGCATATGTACAGAAAAGTACTAAGTTAAATAAAGACCTAGTTCTAGGCTCAGAATGTAAAAAAAAATGCATTATTTTAAAACATGTCTTTAGGATACTTAGGGGAGATAAGGTACAAAGAGGTATAGGGTTCTCTATCTTTAGAAACTGACTCGAGATACATCAATAGGAGGATACTAATGCAAAATAGATACAAAAATGGCCATGGGGATGTAGCATCAGCAAAATTCAAGATAAGGTGAAGACATGCTCAAGTGAGGAAGAACTTTTTAATTACCTAAGGCAAACAGAATGAGATTGTTACCAAAGACAATAGAGTTTAGACTCACACGAGGGCAGTACAAGATTATAAGAACCACAGCAAATAACAACTGAGGTAGGATATTAACCAAGGTTTAGCAGGGGAGAAGACCTTTCGAAATTACTGGGACAGAGGAAAGAGTGGAAGGTGACAACATAATAAATGATCTGAATTCAGATACTAAGGGTCAACCTGGAAAATGCTTGCATGGAAGGCCTATTTACTAGGTATGGCAAGAATTTACCTTTTAGATGAAATTATATGAGCTCAATTAAATCCTGGTGGGGACTTAAACACTGGAAAATTCATGAGGAGGTATAGAAAAATGTCATTAACACCTTGGTTCAGCTTGGCAGTATGATTGCTTACCTTTGAGAAACTGATTGTAAGATTAATTTGGTAAGAACCTGTCAGACTTGGTCAATTGCTACTTCACTGTAAAAGTACTTGAAGCAGAATTTAGTTAGGGACAGTAATACTCATAGCCTTTCACCAAAGGTTCAGATAGAGCACAAAGAGGAACATAATCTGCCTTAAAATATTTCAAACAGATATTTGTCCTTAGAAAGAGGAAATTTGAAGGCTTATTTGATGAACATTGCAGATTTTAATATGAGGAATAAGAGGAGTAAAAATCTTTTACTGAATGCTTGGATTTGGGAATGTTTCAAAGTGGATGACCAAGAATAATGGCAGAAAATTTAAAGGGAAGATCAGTTGCAAACTGAAAAGGAGAAATGGGATCAGGGGTTGGATAGATTACAGAAAGAAATAAACTGCCTTCAGCAAGAAAATAAACTTTTAAAGTAAACTGGTGAAAGATACAGGATAACTGAGGCATGACCATAAAGGGAACATTTGTTAAGTTAGGAATAGTAAAAAATATTTTTAAAGGTGTGCACAATAACTAATCAAAAATTCATTTAGTACTCTGTCTACAGGGATAAGAAATTCTAGTAGGCTGGAGGGGGAAAATGGGTGTGTGTCTCCATTCATGGTAACCTTTTAAGTTTTGGAACTGAATTTTTGCAGCATGGAGCATCCTTTTATATTTTACTAACATAAAAGAATGATTTTCTTCCATACTATGTTGTGGTAAAAAGCTAAGTAGGATTTGATTGCATTTTGATTCTATTAAAGGAATTTTAGGGTTAAAGATCAAGCTCTGGCTTGGTGTCTTGTCTCTGACTCATACTTGCAGTGCCTTAGGGGATCCAGTTATGACTCAATATTAAATGAAAGGAAACAGATGTTTTGTGTTAATAGGGGGACTTCTCACACCAGGATTGACTGTTCTTCAAGGAACCTTCCTACATGTGCAGGTTTCATTCTATAAATTCTTTTATAAACATGATTTTATTCAATATGGGTTTGGTGGATTATAAATCAGAATGGGATAAAATTATCTTCTGATATGTTTCTAATTGGGACTGTTTTCATTATAATGGTAATTAAAATCACGGGCAAAAATTGGATGTCCTGTCATTGAAGGGAAATGGGGTTCCATTGATTTAGAGAGCTGTAGATACCTTAATTTGATGTTTTTGATGCTGGGTTTCTATAAATGTCTGAGACAACCAGGATAGGGCAACAGGAGAGACACCCTGATGAAATGGTTAGTGTATGTGAGGCCAACTTAATTACAATTGAGGTGGCAATGGAAGGTTTTAGTGAGAAATGGGCAGAAAATACCAAACTCTGAATTCAGGAAGGCCCTAGTTTAAATACTGTCTTATTTGCTTACCGGGTGATTCTGGTAAAATCTCAACCCATGTCTTTGTTTCCTTATCTGTAATATGAGAGGTCTCTAATGCCTTCTAGACTTAAATCTATGAGCCTATAATCTATGATTTATTTATTTATTTATTTGGCTCTAGATAAGAATCAATATTTTCTTTATGGAGAAGTATCACTGGATATAAGGCAATAGACAAATGGATACTGGACTGCCTGGGTCATTATTTTTGTTATCCAGTTGTGTCTGATTCGTTGTGACTCCAATTTGGGGTTTTCTTGGCAAAGATACTAGACTGATTTGCCATTTCCTTCTTCAGCTAGTTTTATAGATGAGGAAACTGAGGTAAACAGGATTAAGTGACGTACCCAGTAATTCTAGTAATATCTGAAGTCAGATTTGAATTCAGGAAGATATGTTTTCCTGATGCCAGGCCTGGCACCCTACCCACTTCATCCCCCTAGCAAGAAGTTCCCAAATGAGAGAAGGAATTCTTCTTAGATAGAGATCTAAGGTAGGCAACCACTCCTGGGCAAAAGGACTGTTTTTTTCTTGCTTTTGGTGCCCAAAATGAAGAGGGACTATGGAGTCTATTGGGGAATGTTCCACTGATTCTTTTGGGAACAGGGAAGAATTGAGTTTTGGCTCAAAGTGAATTTTGTTAGCTTCCTTTTCTTACACACAAAATGAGAATCAATGGTTCTTGCTGAGGGCACTGACAGGGGAAAATGATGTGTGCCTTAAACACCAGTGAATCTCTTCTGTCTCTTGGACAGTTCCCAATATCATTGGGCTGGAGAAGGGTTAGTTTTCACCATGACAGTGACGGAAATCAATAGCTGTTTCATTCTATTTGACTCATTTTCTCTCAAAGAGAATGAATATATTCTGAATCTGAAACAAACTGGGGAGGACTAGAGCTGGGTGAGGTGGGTGAGCTACATTATATAACAAGGTTGGAATAGACCCAAAGGGACTTCAGAGGTCACCCAGTCCAACCCCTTCATTTATACCTGAGGAAACGAGACCCAGAGAGATTAATGGGATCTAGTTAGGGTCACTAGTTAAGTAGAAGAGATTTAATTTGAACCCAGGTCCTCTGGCTTTCCATGGCTTCATGCTAATTACAATAGCTTCATAATTGGTCTTCCTACTTCTAGTACATTTCTGCTTAATCCATTCTCTACTCAGATGTCATAATACTCTTTCTCAAACTCCAGTGGCTCTCCAATATTTCTAGTATAAAATAAAAATTCACTTATATCCTTCACAATCTGGTTTGGGCTGACCTTTCCAGGTTTACTCACATGACTCCCCTCCAAGTACTTCATGTTTCAAACAAATATGCAATTATAGCATTCTCCAAACTCAATAATCTATTTCCCATCTTTTTGCTTTTAAAAAGGCTGTATGTCTATATACTTGGAATGCAACCCTTCCTCGTCTTCACTTTTTAGTCTCGTTTTGTTCAAGGATAAGCTCAGGTGTCACTTCTGAAAGTCACCCTTATCCTGATCATCTTCCATCTTTTACATATTGTATTCCCAGGATGAAGTAAGTTTGTTGAGGACAGGAATTGTTACTTTATTTTTGTTATGTCATTTCCAGGTTTGGCATAGCACCTTGCACTTATTAGACACAATAAGTATTGGTTTATTGGTTATAAACATTAATGTCTAAACATATAATATAGTTCACAGTGTCCAATACTTTTTGCCACTAACGGTTATCAGTTTTTTTTTTTTTATTAAAATACTTACTAGCATAGCTAATCTAAAATGAGGCAATTGGCTTAAAAAACCCTTTAAAATAGGTTGGAAGAAAGCTGAAAGAATATGGAGTAAGATAGGACTTTATTAGCTGACTCAAGAAAATCTCAAAAATCTCACAAAATGGTTCAGAACTATAAAACCATAAGCACTAAAAAAACTTGACTGCTTCTAATTCAAGCTAATAATATAGTATTAATGATTTAATGACCAAAGAATAAAGCAAGTTCTTTGCTTAGGATATGTACAAGATACAATATAAAGTGAATTGTTTCAATGCCCAATCTATATATTGATCTTTCCAATTCTTTCTTACAGAATTAGGGCAAATAAAAAAAGATACGGAAACTTGCTGAATAGATGGAAGGGAACTTACATCTAGCAGTGTGTGGAGATGCTGATCCTGGAAAACACTGTGTAGAAAATCTAAGTCCTTTTCACTGCAGTCTGTAAGTGCATGAATTTCCTCCAGGCTGTCTAGCACCTGTGAGACTGCTCCTACAGGTAAACAAACAGAAAATAAATGGCTAGAAGAAAAAGTCATTGGTAAACTCATCTTCAGAATAGTATTTTCCACATCAGTACAACGAATTAAGGTTACAATGGCAAAGACTTTCCTTCATTGAAGGCTAAACTTATTGAATTCTAGAGCACTTAGTGATATAGTATATCATGACATAGTCATTCAACAATGGTAGCTGACTTGGTTTTCTACAATAACAACTTTTCTAAAGCATCCAGATTTGTCTTACCTGAATGTTTAAAGTGGCTTCCTTATTTCATCTTATCAACTAAAGGTAATTTATAAAGGATATTTCTATATAAAACTATACTGTAAATTATGTTTAATAACCTCTGAAATGAATGATTGAAAGGTAAAAACAATAGAATAACAAAAAAGACAGGACTGTTTTATTTGATTTCAAATTTCTAATTCTGCTCTCTGGCTTAAATCCTAAATAAAAATTATTACACGTTTCATTACATGTTTTGTAATCCACTTTTGATGTGTCCATAAAGTATCTTATCGCTTGACTGTCTTCATGTATAATGAAGAAGTTTAATCTTTTTCATAAAAATTATCTAAAACACCCAGAATCACCTTTAGATATTCTACAATGTATACAATAAAATTATGAAATATAATGAGGAGTCTTAAAGAAGTCAGTATCAAGTTCAACCATAGGTAATTGTTAACTACTAATTTTTGAGCATTTCTGTTACTGATTCTCAAGAAGTGCCTTTTTGAGCAAAAATAAAGCTGACTATATAGATAACAAACAATACTTTATGACTTTTAGTCAAACTTGAATTTGTACAATCCACAGATGCAGCACCACAAATGTTATTCTTAATCTCTAGATTACAATGTAATATGGGAGATTACAGTTTCATTCTGTTGGTAGTTATATCATCAAATTAAGAATGAATGTGAAAAAACCCAACAAGATCTGTTACACAGTCTGAAAGAGTTGAGTTAAAATAAGGAGTTTAATGAATTCAAGAATTCAAGTCAGTCTTTGACACATATTGGCTCTATGACCCTGGGTAAATAATTAACCACTTTTCATTTCTTTAGGTCCCAAGCAACTGTCAAAGACCATAAATTGCTGAGAAAGTGTTCATTGGTAGAGGAAGTTCCTTACCTCAAAAGAAATTGTGATCTACCAAGGATTACTAAAGGTAGTTTCTTTACTTATGGCCTAAATGGCAAGAATACTTTTATGATCAAAAAAGAAAATATTTTAAAAAATCCAAAAAAGTAATTATTTTTTGATTAGATTAAGGGTCAATATCTAGTATTCCTACCATAAGATGGCTTTTCCTAATGCTAAAATATCTAGATTGCACAAAGCTTTCTAATATCTTAGAATTTTTTTAAAGCTCTTTAATCTAGAAGGTAATATCTTTTCAAGGTACTCTCTTTACACAGATGGAACTGCCTTCTAAAGTAGTAGTGATTGTGAGCAGATTTTACTTGATAAAAGGACATCTTTATGAGTTAATCTCATTAACTAAGTTACCTACATTAATTCACATTTTGATAGCTAATTTTAGTTGTAGATATCTAAAATTTCTTGAGTGTAGGCATTTTTTTAAAGTAGATGATGTTCAGATAGGAGAGACAACGCTGACGCCTTTCATTCTCATGAATGTCAAAATGATCTTCCTAAAGCATAGATCTTTCATGTCACAATGCTACAAAATAAACTCCAGAAGCTTCCTGTCTCTTCCAGGATCAAATATAAAACACTGATATTTAAATTCTCTACAACCTGTCCCTAGGGGCAGCTAGGTGGCACAGTGAATAGAACACCGGCCCTGGAGTCAGGAGGACCTGAGTTCAAATCTTGTCTCAGACACTTAATAATTACCTAGCTGTGTGGCCTTGGGCAAGTCACTTAACCCCATTGCCTTGCAAAAACAAAAAAAAAAAAAGAATAGTATAACCTGAACCTTTCCTTTCTAGGCTTCTTATACCTTACAGTCTTCCCCATCACCTGACTCTGAACCAGTAATACCAGTCTGTGTGATACTTTTTGCACAAGAAGCTCCATCTCCAAAGGGGCATTTTCATTGGCTATTGCTTAAACCTTAAAAATTCCCCTTCCTTATTCTGACTCTTGGCTTCCCTAGCTTCCTTCCAGTTCTCAGTTAAAATCTCACTATCTACAAGAAGTTTTTCCTGACATCTTTTAATTCTACTGCTTTCTTCTGTTGACTGCTTCTTATTTATCTTGCATATATAACTTTTTGAAGTTATGTGCATGTTGTCTCCTTTATCAGACTGTGAGCTCCTTGTGAGTAGGGCTTGTCTATCATTGTTATATACAGCATTTAGCATAGTTTCTGGCACAGTGAAAGCTTAATAAATATTTATTGGAAGTCTGATTAAAAAGAAAAAGTCTCAATAGACAATGATATAATTATTATGTTATAAAATTTCTCAGTGTAATCTTGTATTTTCTAAAACAATAATTCTAAAATCATTAAAATTATTATAAAAATCCAGACTGAGAAATTAAAAAAAGCCATAGAATCAACAGAAAAATCATCAATTAAATTTTAACTTGGCTATCTCAAAGAATTTTAATCAATATAATTGCAAATTATTTGATTATTATCATAACTATGTCTATCAACAATTTTTTTCTGATAGACTACTTATATGGTTTATTAATATTAAAAGAGTAATAATTTTAAAATTAAGTCTATTCATGAGTGAATATGCAAATAAAAGGATAATTACATGAAACAATGTAGGATATCTGATTAAATATCTAATGAATTTTCTCATTTTGAAATTTTTGCCTTGTGATAATTTCAACTTACAAAAGATACAAGAAACAATAAGGGGAAGATCTATTTCAGATCTGATTCTGACCAGTAAAAGAAATGCTGAATAATAAAGCACAAACCTTGGGAATAGGCATCCATGCCCTCAGCTAAAGAGGGGAAGGTCAGATATGATCTGAACTTTAAGAAAGCAGATTTCAAAAAGTTAAACCCTGTCACTCTAAAAGTTAAGTTCAAAATGAATGAGAGATTCTCAATAATAAAACTGTTACAAAAAAAGCCAAATATCAATTCAACAAAGAAGAAAAGGGGAAGAGGCAGCTAAAGATACAGAAATGGCTGTATAGGGAAGTTCATTAATGAGAAGTCTGTAAAAAGATCTATAGGCAAGATGAAAAGAAAAATAAATAATTGAAGACAGGAATAAAAAAGTGGCTCAGTCTTATAGGCAAAGATTCAGAAAATCTAAAGTCTAGAGAGAAGCTAAAGTTTATGAAAGATGCTAAAGAAAAAAAATGGCTTAGAAATACATAATGGGGACAGGAGAAGCAGACTATTGCTTATTTAAGACAAGTCAATAATAGAGGGTGATAGGGCATAACTCTTATTTAGTTTCAGTTTTTTCACCAAGAATCATATCTTTGTTTTGTTTTTAAGTTTTTGCAAGGCAATGGGGTTAAGTGGCTTGTCCAAGGCCACACAGATAAGGTAATTATTAAGTGTCTGAGGTCAGATTTGAATTCAGGTACTCCTGACTCCAGGGCTGGTGTGCTCTATCCATTGCACCACCTAGCCGCCCTGAGTCATGATCTTTAAACTAAGAAGAATAGGGAAAAGTAGTTAACAGGGACTGAAAAGTCAAAGAAGTGAATAAAGAATTCACTTTTGTCCTCAAGTGAGTTTAAGACACTAAATTTGGGTGAACTGTTTCTAGAATACTGTAAGAACATGCAGATGCTTGTTGAATCACTGCTATGAAAAAACTATGAATCACTGCTATGAAATCATCAAAAAAACAAACCAATATAAAAGAAAGGTGGCCCTTCTTTCAAAAAATGGGAAGATAGATTAGTCACATCAAAGAGGCAAATGAGTTTAATGCTGATTTAGAGTAAAATTCCAGAATGCATTTTTAAAAGGAAATTTTGTGAGCAGTTGGAAAATGTAATGATCAGTATAAACTAATTCACTAGAAAGCCATAGCAGACTCAAGTGGTAGTTTTCCTTTCTTCTCTCTCTCTCTCTCTCTCTCTCTCTCTCTCTCTCTCTCTCTCTATATATATATATATATATATATATGTAGGGTTATATATATATATATATTTTAGAGTGACAGGGTTTAACGTTTTGAAATCTGCTTTCTTAAAGTTCAGATCATATCTGACCTTCCCCTCTTTAGCTGAGGGCATGGATGCCTATTCCCAAGGTTTGTGCTTTATTATTCAGCATTTCTTTTACTGGTCAGAATCAGATCTGAAATAGATCTTCCCCTTATTGTTTCTTGTATCTTTTGTAAGTTGAAATTATCACAAGGCAAAAACTTCAAAATGAGAAAATTCATTATATATATATATACATATATATATGTATATGTATATATATATTTATATATATATATATATATATATGGTTAAAGATGATGGTACACTCAAAATTAATGAGAAGGAAGAGGGAAAGGTTTGGGGGAATTCTTGTCTAACTGCTTCAATACTTATAGTGAAATAGACTAAATATAGAGGATTTGGAGGAAAGAAAAAAATTCTGAACATTTATTTATTTTATTTTTTGGTTTTTGCAAGGCAATGGGGTTAGTCACATAGCTAGGTAATTATTAAGTGTCTGAGGCTGGCTTTGAACTCAGGTCCTTGTGACTTCAGGACCAGTGCTCTATTCACTGTGCTACCTAACTGCCCCTGAACATTTATATAGGAAATGATCATAATAGAATTGGACCTGAAAGGAACCTATGACACCATCTAGTCTCCTTTTTATTTTACAAATGAGGAATCTGAGGTTCAGATAGGTAAAGTAATTTGCTCAAGGTTACTCAGGATTTGAGTGTAGGTTCTCTGAGACAGGATTTGAATGCTCTGATCCCGGAGTCAATGATCTTTCCACTGAACCATGCATGATAGGGAATCATTAAGAAACAGGTAAAGGAATATCTAGCATTTATATGAGGCTTTAAACTAATATATTATAAATTTATAGCTCAATTTCACACCTTTTTTCTTAGGGATATTCAACAACATAGTAGTGGAGAAATTGGATGATGGCTAGGGATTATCTAGGGATGAGGATAATAAGTAAGATACTACTGGAGGACTGGGGGGGGGAAGGAATTATAGATTTCTGGGGTCAAATCTGAGTATTGAGGCAAGTGAAGCCTGATGGGGGAAATAGTTTGGAGAAAACAGAAGGATCAAAGTTATCAAGAAGGAGGGGAAAAGCAGGTTTAGTGTTGAGTGTGACAGGTAACAGGAAAAGAGGTGGCAATAAGAGAATAAAATTATGAAATTCGGAGTTAGAAGTTCAGTACAGTTCTTTAAGAAGGATAAGTCTAAGCAGGGATAACATAAGTATACTGAAATCAAGATGGAAGTTGAAGACTATATGGTTAGCACAGCAGAGGTGCCAGTAACATGGATTCCTAAGTATCTGGGAATTTCAGTGTTTGGGGATAGAGAGAAAGATAATGCAATAATATCCATGGGAACTATATGGATGAGAATTTAGTTACTATTAGCAAAACTCCCCAAAGATTATATAAAATCTCCATACAAATTTGTTTATAGGTGGAGATGAGCAAAATAAATAAATGAATCCCAGAAAGTAATCTGAGTCAATAGAAGGAAAAGTTTTTAACTAGATTCAAGTCTCAAATTCTTCATCCCATTTATTCCTTTTAATAAATGTTTAAAAATTTTCACCTCAAATTATGTTTTCTAAAACAATACTTTTATGTAATTAATATTCAATTACATAGTGGCTTCTAAATTTTTTACTTTCTATGTTTATTTACTTTGTAATTATTGCTTATTAATTATTACTTCCTAAATATGTTAATCATATGTGGTTTATTCTAAAGATATAGTCAAATATGCCTTTACTATGTATATAGATAAACTTACTTAGAAACCAATTATGAAATGCTGTTAGTCATTTCCTTTCTCCCCTCCCCCTCCTCAGTTTTTCACAGAATTCATATTTTCATTTTGTATAATTAAATAAATCAGATCTTTGCTTTGATACCTCTAAAAATACTGGTTGGTATAAATGTCTTCCAAAACTTTTCTACTCCCATTATGGAAAATGCTTGAAAGTATAAACTTATTTATTAATTACTTACATCTTTACTATTCCATCCTGTTTGATAAATGTACATATTCTCACTTGTGATTGTCTTTAAGGCCAAAAGAAACTTTTAGTTTAAGAAATAGAATTCTGGTAATTTAAAAAGTTTGATTCAATCATAAGCGACTACTTTCATCTCCCACATTACTTTGCAAATGTGAGCAATACTGCATGAATTATTAAAGAATGTCATCATATTGGTACCTGATCACTATAATTTTCTTTGTTTAAGAATTTCATATGCCATGGTTATAATATTAATATTCAATATCATCACATGGCATCCTGTCAAAATGGCTTATCTTTTTTATTTGGAAGCTTAAAGATTTATCTGTAAGTAAATATTCTGCTAACTCAAAAATATCAAATGATATTAGCCAGTGTTAGTCTAGGGAAAAGTGAGCTCATCTTGGAGTTACAGGACCTGTGCTGAAACTGTGATGCTTCTTTCTCTGTGACATTAGACAAGTCACCTACCCTCCCTCGGTCACAATCTCCTCATTTATAAACTGAGCTGGTTGGACTAGGCAGCTCCTTTTACCTCTAGATTTTATGAAATGAAGAACAATGCCAAATTCCATCTGTCATTTTACAATTCCAAATGATAAGACAGGGTTTACTGATTAAAAATAGAAATAAACCGTGGTTCAAACATAAATTTATATAACTATAGTGAACAACTGAAAAAGTTTTTAATTCAAGTATAATCAAACTATAACTGTAATCAAAACAATAGTATTTGTTTGAAAGATGTTCTGTTCAAGCTTAAACTAATGAAATCAAGTTTTAAAGGAACAAGTTCAATTCTCAGAGTTCAAAGTTCCTAAACCTCCTTTGTGTGTTGTAATTTAATCTTCGATTTCTTGACATAATCAAAGCATATCATCTTGCAATGAAGTCCTGTTTCTCGTGCCACTGTTTACAAAACCAGATGCTTTACAGTCAAATACTTCATGGACATAGTACTACAAATACACTGAATAGATCCATATTAATCATTTTAAAACAATGGCAAAAAGTCAAGCAAGTATAAAGTTATTTTAAAAAGTATCTAAGAACTTGAATAGATCATTTGTATATAAATTCCTCCACTTTGAAAAGTTTTCTTGAAAACAAACTAGGAAAGGCAAGGATGTCTTTTCCCCAACATTTATTATATATTATCTTGAAATTTAGATAAGGAATAGAAAATGAAATTAAAATTTTAATACTGCCTGTATTCATGAAATGTATTGTCAAAGAGCTTATTAACTTTGATTCATACAGCAATGGCTTAAAAATAGCATATTTAATTACACATATAATACTTTTTCTTTGGTTAGAAGGCAGTGTTAAAATTTAAATTAAACATTTAATAGTCAAGGAGAAATCAAGTTGAATATTTTTAAACATGCAAAGCCAAACACTTGCAGACAGGTAAGCCTTAAAGGAAAATGAAGGGATACCTACTTTCTGCTGCTAGAAGTCCTAGTAGGGAGGCAGCATATAGACAAACAACAAAAGTCTGATTTCAGATCAAGCAAGTTATAAAGCCAGAGTTGGGCATACTAGATAAGCCACAAAAAGCTGGATCCAACATCTCCCCAATAAGATGGGACCCCTGTGTTACCTGAAAAAATTTACTGAGATTAAGAGAAAAATCTGTGAATTTTAAATATTAAAAATTAGTAGTGTCTCATTCTTAATGCTTCTGTTTGAATGAGGACAGAGTATTGTTTTGAATTACTGTTAAATAGACTAAGATCAAGTTACATTTTTAATCTCATAAGACAAAGTGATTCTGATGCAGAAAATAAGAGTAAATCTTAAAATTTCAGTGACATAAAGATTAAATGTTTGCAGAAAACAAATTTTTCCACTGCAAAAAATGTTGTTAGACTTCTTTTTTGTTATGAAGTGTGCACTTGACAAATTCTTAAATAATCTAAAAGATTCTAGTTTTTCAAATATTATCTCTAATTATTTCTTACCTTGATAGGTTTATACAAATTTAGCGTAGTTGCATTTAATGACATGCACCACACAACTCAAAAGACGTTGAGGAACTGTTGTAAGAAACTTAATCTCTCTAGCATTAAACTAACTAATGTTGATAATGTTCATACTTGAAACAGTTATAAAAAGATGACAATTTAAAGGAAAATTAAAACTCACATTATTAATTCAAAAATTATAATATATGACCAGAAAAAAATCATTTTGGTTTGCTTTCTGTAAACAACAATAACTGTTATGATTCGTTTCTGGTAAGAAAATTACCACTATATGCAGGAAGACTTTTGATGCACTTGTATTAGTGAGAAAACAAAGTAAAAAGTAAAGAGGTGAAGGATATACATTTGTTAAATAATATTTAAAGGCAAAATTTTAGGTTGTTAAGATCATTAAAACCCAGGAAAGAATACCAAGAAAAAAAGAAACCAAAGGTATTACAAATTTAAAGGATTCTGGAATTACTAACCCATGTAAGAGTTGGCAAGTCATATACAAAAATACTTTTTTCAGTGCAGATAGCAGGGATACTGCTCTAATTTCTTACATTTAAAGATGAAATTTAACCAACTGAATTTAAGAATAATCAAGCTAGGAAACAAAGGTACAATCATGTAGATTGAGTGTATGAATTCATATGGCTTTTAATGACAGAAAATTCCCCTCTCCACAGACCATGTTTCTTTTGTGATTAGTCAAATTACATGTTACCAGTTAACGTTCAAAGCTTTTGGAAGACACCATCAGAGATGAAGTACACTTTTCAAACCCAACCTATATGCTGCAAATGCTTTGTTACAGTTCTAGGGATCAGGAACTATTTGAAACTAACGAGAAATTTCCATGACTTTTTTTTCTATTAAAATGCACTATACTAGTGGAAATAAAGATTTTTTTTATAAAGGAGAAAAGTTTTATGGAAATGAAATAATTAAAAAAAATTATTCAGGTATAGTTCCAAATCACTTTAAATGGTATCCTGGAACAGGAAATATAAGAAAAAAAATTTCCTGTAGTTATAATCTAATTCCCTTACACTAACAACAATGATATATATGTTGCTTTTTAAAAGGTCCCATTTTATTCTATGCCATTTTTTGTAGGTATGTATTCTAGTTATATTAAAACAAAAAATATAGCATCATGGAAATATGTCCTAGATATGGATGTAAGTCAAGGTCTAACTGCTGTTTAGCTATGTGGCTGTGAACATATCATTTAAGCACATTCCCATTTGTAAAACAGGGATAACAACTATTTGCTTGGAAGGACTGTTGTGAGGAATGTGTTTCTTAAGTGGGAAATGTTATAAAAATGTATTATCCTTATTTTGCTGAATATAATTTCCACTAAAGTCCTATTCTGATTGATGTCCCCTTGTAGAATGAAGGTGATTCTGGTCTAGCAGAATTTAAGTTCTGAAAAATCTGAATAAGTTAGAAAGGCTTTAAAATATGAGCCTAGAGAAAGGACTGCATGCTGGCAGAAGGGGAATGTAACATTCAGCCACAACATCTCTTTAAAACTGTCTTCTAACTCAGAGAAGGCTTATGTGCTCTGTTGTAACCAATTCTACCAGAGTAAAGAGGGCAAATTTAATTAACATACCCATGATTTCTATGTGAGTGACTATCCCATAAGAGAGAGTTACACAGGCAGAAGGAAAAAGAGGAGGAAAAAGTCCTGGCAAAAAAAGAGAAGTAAGAAGTAGGATAGAAGGGAATTTGCTAAGAAAAAAAAAAGGGAAAAGGGGAAAGGTTTTGGAACAAAATCCATTAAAGAGAGTTAAATCTTTGACTTCTAAGAGGAGGCAAAGTTTAGTGAAAGGAACATAATAGGAGTTAGAAAAACTAGATTCTAAACCTGGATCTGCCACTAATTAGTTACATGACTGATACCTTTGAGTTCAACATGGAACAGAAATAATTCCAAGTTCTTCTGCAGAGTTTCATAAATATATGAAGTACCAGAGAAGAGAAAGAAATTAAAATACGACTATATATAAGAAATGAAAGCACTGTATACTTTTATTCTACCAATCAATGTCTTGTGCTTTATTGAGTCTATGATCTCAATACTATGTGTAATTTCTCCACTGGTCCTAATTATTTCCATTCAAGCTTTTTCAGCCTACAAAGATCCTACCAATAATCTTTTAAAATTCCTCCAGAGAGCATTCACACAATATACTATAAGTACTCTCTAGTTGTTTTTATATGTCAGGGATTCCTATAGAGTACTTGAATTGTCCATCTGTTTTTTTCCCCCCTTGCTCAATATATATGATATCTAGTTTTCTGATTATACATAAGACTGTTAGAACTGGAAGGTTATCTGTTCCAACTGTCTCATTTTACAGAAACTTAGGTCCAGTTATAGAAAGTAACTTGCCTAACAGGCATATGGCAAGGTAAAATCTGACTGAAGATTCAAGCCTACTCCTACCCCCTCACTTTTATAAATGTAAAGACTGAGGACCACAGAAGCTAAGTGACTTGGTCAAATCACACAGTAGTAACCACAAAGGTTTATTCATTTCTGGGAGAAATTGCAGTGTATATCTCAAACATTCATATTCAATTACTAACTTGATGGACTGGTCATCCAAATTCATAATGTAATATGGACAATAGCATTTTTAATATGTTTAATTTTTCTTATATCTATTGTTATAGTGATCTACTGAATAATAACTCTCATTAAGGCAATGTTATCCAATCTTTCTCCCTGTTTAATTTTGGGTTCAACTTCTTGTCCACTTGAAATATCTAAAATATTTATACTTATAGAGAAGCTTTATAGGTTGTCCATCTAACTTATTATTATTTGAGCAACAGACATTTTTTTTTTTTTTTTTGTAGATACTTAGGTTACATTCTTTTGAGTGGTTATGGACTTCTTCCAGGAAGCTCTGCAGTATCAGGACTTGATATCATCTGCCAATAGGGAACATTTGGAGAACCTCATCATTTACATGTTATTCTTTGACAATTTGGAAATTATTTTGGATGTGTTCTGTAGGAGTGGAAGCTACTGTTGGCATACCAGACATGTCTTCCTGATATTTATGATCAGAGAGAGGGTCATCAAACAAGGTAATCTCTGTTGTTATATTTTTCAAGGAATCCAGAAATTATAAACAAGAAGGTCTTTGCTCTAAAAACAAAAACCAAAGCCTTGTAAGGTGATATTTTGTTCTATCAATTAAGATTATTTTTTTCCTATCATCAACTAACAGTAAATTGGGATCTTGTAATCCTGGTAACATTTTTCTGTATTACAATGTCTAAGATTTTTTCTAGATCTTTCTCATCTCCCTTTACTTCAGATACCTTGTGAATTGATCCCTCAAAGCTCTAACAATTGTGCTGCCCTTAGCACAGATCTCTTTTTTGTCCACCTGGTCTAATTCAGTTGTTCTGAATTTTTCAATCTTTTCACTGATTCTCCCCACGTCTGGATCCTCTCCCTCTTTACCTCTACCCAATAGTTTCCCTGGTTTCCTGCAAGATTCAGTTCAAAATTTCATCATCTGCAAGAGGATGTTTTTGGTCTCCCAAATGTGAATGCCATCCCTTCTCAGATGACCCTTTCTCTATACTTGGGTGTGCCACATATGCTGATCTGTGTTTGCATTTGCAAGTTCATCTATATGCACATGTACACACACACACACACACACACACACACACACACACACCAGCCAGGATTTATGCTCTGCTAGCTCAGCTTTGGAGAACATAGGGGCACTTCCATATTATCATGATGGCATGCTGTATGGATTGGACTGTCCATACCTAGTCCTTTACATGATGTACCCTTCTCTATCCTTCCATGATACTGTTAGTTCGATGAGGTCAGATTATTTTTTACTTTTTCTGCATCCCTAGGGTTTAGGACAAAGTCTGGTACTCTGTAAATGCTGAATAAATATTTTGCTGCCTGAATGACAAACTAATGGTGAATCTGGCTGTTGTATATCTCTTTTTTTATGAAGTTAAGGGTTTGGTTTTTTTTTTAAATGGTTCTTTATGTCCCTTTACAATGGTTAAACTACTAGATGAAATTACATAGTCTGTATCTGTCAAGTCTTCTTTCCATTATCAATGTTTAAAAATTAATAACTATTTGAATACATCAAGATTGAGTTGTTTCAACTGAATAGTGTATCAATTTCTCATTTTTATTCTTTCTTCTAGATTTGTACTCTATATGATTTCTTTTCCAGCAAGTTAGTAGTGAATTGATTTAAGACTGACTCCCACATTAGAAATGATTTGTCACTTGTCAAAATGTAAATGATTTCATTTATTGTGATCTTATGCAATGGTCATGATGTTTAGTTCCTACCAATTCTTTTGTTAAAGAAAGAAATTCATGATAATATGTGTGAGGCTTCTTTCTGTGAAGTCTACAGGTCTTTGTCCTTTCTCACTCCTTTTTCCTGATCTACTTTTCCAAATATATTTTTACTGAAAATTTTAATTTAATATGCTGATTGAATATGAACCCTCTGAGGAAATAATTTATATCTTTGTTTTCTGTAATAGATTTTGATGAATAAACTCAAAAATTTTGCAAATGCTTATTTTGAGTAATGCAGCATAAAATGGGCAGATATCCAATAAAATGATATTTCTTGACAAATCTAGCTCCACTGAATGCTCTATTTCCTTCTTTAAAGATAATCAGCAAGTCATCCTTTCATTTAGCTGTCATTTTCTTCTTATTTCATTTAGAATTAGAATGTATTAATAGATATGATTTAGTTTGTCTAGTATTATGTACATCCATTGGTCATTGGACAAAGCTTAAGTATTTGGAATACCCACCAAGTTAAAGTTCAGGGTTGCTCTAAAAACTCTATGATTCTTAATATCCTCTGACCCCTTTTCTGCAATTCTGTTAGCTATCAATGCAGAAAGAGCACAAAGGGCTGCATAGGGCTCATAGACCCTTGTCTTGTTGTTTCATGAGTTGTCCTGACCAAGAATTCATCTGTGAACTTATCTTGATTTGTCTTCAAAAAGCAGAGGTCTATTGTTCAAACTGTCCTGGAAGCCTTTCCAGCATGGCAGAATCTGCCAGAGTTTATGCTTTGCTAGAACAGTCTTAGAGAACTCAGGGTCCTTTCCACACAGGGATGAGCCATCAGAATAGGCCTCCACAGGGGCCTGGGATATAGTATTTGGCAATAAATACTTGTTAAATGAATATCTTATACAAATACATACACACACATATGTGTGTGTGTGTATATGTGTGTGTGTGTCTGTGTGTATGTATACACAAGCTATCTATTGCCAGAAACACTTACAAAGTCCCTGAAAGTCACACTAATACAAATACACACATATGCAGACATACACAAATCCAGACACCCATAAGCTCTGTGACATATACAAACATGCACACAACACAAATACACACAGAAATGGAGAAACACAAACACAGTACAAAAATGCACACACACATACATGGGACTATATATAAGCAGGGCCACAAATATTCAGATACGTACTACTACACACAAAGAACACTTACAGACATCCACTCTTACATATGTATCAAAGAAATAGAAAACATGTAGACCCTCATACTGCCAGAAATAATTAATAGTCATTTACTTATACCCATATCTCTCTACATACACAGAGATATACATGAACATATCAAAACACAGGCTTATATATATATACAATGTGCAAATATACACATTACACAAAGCATACGTAGACACAAAGGCATATACACGTATATGAATAGCAATGCACATGCATGCACACACATATATACACATTACAATCTGAACAGTTACACACACTGATCCACACACCACAGATATACCATGTTAAATACATGTGTACACACATGTACAAGCACATCCCTGAGCATAGAATGTATACGTGCACACAAACACACATGCACATTCATATACACACATACAAATATTCTCCATTTCTCTACATCCCCAGACACAAAGATCCTTACAGAGACAAACAGTTCAGAGATAGAGCTAGAAATGCTCACAGACATGCATACACATAAGGTATACTTTACAGATCTGTAGTCCATCCACACATACACAAAGTCATACAAATTAATCTAAATGCAGGCACAGGCATACAAACACAGATCTATTCAGACATATCAATTGAGATATCTTTAATATGTACCAATGGAATACCATGCAATATGCTAGGTATTAGTTATACAAGTATAAGAAGTAATTTTATCTCAAAAGGCCTTGCAGAAGGGTATAAACCCTTCCACAGACAATGCAGAGAGAGGTCCATGAGATACAGTAAGATACATAAACCTGTGGGCACAAGCAAGTCTAGAAACCTTTCTTCCTTCCCAACACACTTCCAGATGCACCTGTCCACACAATACAAATATGCCCAGATGTCCATACTGATCTACACATTACACATATGCACTTGTAGCCACACAGACCCAGGTACCATATCATAAACACAGATTCTGAGCCACACACACATGTCTCCACATGACCTAAAGAGACACACATACTTCAAATAGACTGAAGGTGACAAATGCATAATCACAAACATAGTCCTGCACATATATACCCAAGATCCAGAAACACAGACACTGCTCAAGATCCTTCCAACATATAAAACTTATACACTGAAGTAGACCCAGATATTTATACCTTCCTCTTACATACGCCCATCTATAGACACAGAAACTGACATATGTTCACAAACTCATATTCAAGAACAGTATATGTATACACACAAAAACATACAATCACACACCAACATGCACAGATCACACAGGCATACATCTACAAATACATACTCATGCACACAAAATCAACACTCACATGGACACATGGGCAGACATTAACACAGATCCACATATCTATGGAGAAATTCACTAATGTGATCTAATCTTGGTTGAGTTCTTACTTGCTTTAAGGCAACACACTTTTTGTCCCAGTTGATTTGCTGTACTATTCTCTAGTTTACATACACAGACTTAGATATACACCAGGACACTTGCATCTTCATAGACAGATACCTATACTTGTACACAGATGCACACACACACACACACAAATATATACAAAAATACACATACATGGAGGAAACATGTGCATATATATAAATTTATACTCACATTTGTCCATGTATATATGCATCTTTATGCAAAGACATCTACTACAAATAACTATACATATGTATAAATACAGAAATTTATTTATAGAACAACTTTTGTACACACCCACAACTACCCATACATACATTCTTTATACACACCAATCTCTACACTCACATACACCTATACAGATACATGCATATTTATACAAATGCACACACATACACACACGAGTGTGCATTTGTATATATATAAAACATCAATATAAGTACACAAGCACATATATGCAAAAACACAATTTATCATAAATACTAAAACTCAAGTACACAAATACAAAACCACTTGTATATCTGTGTGTATATGTAAAAATACATTTTGCATATATTGCTACATATAGTAATATCATAGACATACTATATACATATGTATAACTTATACACAATACAGTTAATATACACTATAAAAACATACCTATCTGCCCACCTTTCTATATAGATAGACATTCAAGAGTCATACAGACATACAGAAACACATTTGCATATGTCAACATGTCCACAAACATGACATCACACAAAAGCATGTGCCTTAACAGTATCTCATATGGACAGTATATAAATACACACACAATAATACAACAAAATACATAAAGATACAACAAGACAACTATAATCAGGCACAGTTATATAGACACAGACACATGGTGTGTACACATACACACACACACACACACTCAATAGTTAAAAAGCATTCATTAATGCTGAGTACTATGCCAAGCACTGGGGATCTAAAGAAAGGCAAAAAAGACTCCCTGCTCTCAGGGAGCTCACAGTCTAATGTATATTTAAAGACTCAAATACAGACTCACACAAAACACAGAAAGATATCACACACATATTTACATTTAAAAAAGACAAATCTTCCTTGTGTTAAGATGCATACACACATGGCGTGTATCTAACTGTATATGTATGCCTATGAGTTTGTATGTGAAGCTGTGTGTGTGTGTGTGTGTGTGTGTGTGTGTGTACACACCCGATATACTAAAACCAGTGTGCATTCTAGAATCTCATATAACATCAGTAAAGTGGGGAGAAAATGAAGAGTTTTTTCTAAAGTCCTTTAGTAATGAAATATAAGTGATAAGATTGCTTTAGTGAAGTTACCTGAGGAGGTAGGATCTTCAGAAAAATCTGGCAACTCTTCAGGGGGATCCCCATAGAATGAGTTGAATTTGTGGCTTGATACAGCTGCTAGTACTGCACCCTAAAATAAAACATACACGCAAAATTCATTAAGTTTAAAAACAGCAGCAACAACAATAATCTGTTAATAAAACAAACACAACCAAGAAAAAAGATTAGAAAAAAAAGTAGTCTCATGGGCAAAATGAAGGGGTATTTTTGTTTAATTTAGAGTCTCTTTATATCAGTACAGAAATGCTAGAGGTTACTCCATTACTGATAAAACTAACATCATGGACTTATTTTTTTTGAGTCAGTCTGGAAAATGATTATAGTTTGTACATTTTAGCAGTGCCTTCTATAACTTGCAAATGACAATTTTATTTTATTTTATCTTCACAAATAAATTTCAATTTCTTATGAAATAAGGACATGTTTGACCAATATTTTTATTGTGCAGTCATTCAAGACCAACTAATTTGTTTTCTACCTTATTTCTTTCTTTCTCTTACTGAAATAAAGTGAATTAATTCAGCAAAAGGGTAGAATCCAGTTCTAAGAAGAGATTATCATAAAGAATTCTTAAGTACAATAGAAATAATATGTGATTTTATTTAAAGGAACATGTCAATTTTCAAAATGAAAGTCTTCTATCTAGTTGTGTTTGAATTGAATCTGGAAATCAGGAAAGAAACAATTCAGGATCCTATGGAATTAAACCTCTAAGTTCATATAAATATATCAACAAAGTTATTAACGAAGAAGCAGAAAGACTTGAAATCAGAAATTCTGCTGATATTAAGATGATTTGAAGAAATACCTTCTCTTTCCCTTTGCTTACCTTTGGTAAGAAATAAAACATTAAATTCAACAGGATTTAGGATGGAGAAATTTAATTTGGAAAAACAAAGCATACAAGGGCAAAATATATTTATGTGGCTGGCATAATTCACTGGTTACAGCAGATAAAACTCTGTAACTGCTTATTTATATGGCAAAATATATAAAAATAACACTCAGATTGGTGTGTATGTAAACAGGAATATAAAATAGTTAACTGGAAGGTGATCATTCCAATAAGACTTCAAAACTTAGGGAATGTGGGAAATCTGGGGAGGGCTAAGAGAAGCACAAAAACAATTAAAACATTAGAAAAAGGTCCCAATCAAGAAGAAGGAGGGAGGATTATTAGCAAAAGGTACCTAAGGAAATATACATATTCCAAGATGAGAGTCAAATTTTGATTACATGAAGTGACCAGCCAAATCAGATATTTGGTTGGTTAATTCATGTAATTACAAGTAAAAGTTAAAATTCTATCAAGTCATGTATTTCAGCAAAAAAACAAAAACAAAAACAAAAAACCGGCAATTAAAGGCATCAAAATTCAAATCCATGCAATGACAGTTTTGTTTTTAGAGAACTCTCTCATTAGAGAGGTAATGGATCATACTCCTTTTAAAAATGTATTTTTTGGGGGCGGCTAGGTGGTGTAGTGGATAAAAGCACCAGCCCTGGAGTCAGGAGTACCTGGGTTCAAATCTGGTCTCAGACACTTAATAATTACCTAGCTGTGTGGCCTTGGGCAAGCCACTTAACCCCATTTGCCATGCAAAAACCAAAAAAAAAAAATTTTTTTTTTCTGGGTTGGGTAGGGGAAAGAAGGCAAATAGGTTCAAGTGAATGCCCAAGATCACAGTTATTAAGTATTTGAGACTGGATTCTGACTCCATCTATCCATTACACCACAGACCTGGCCCTAAAATTAATTTTTTTACAACATCAACACTTCTGAGCCTATCTTTTTAAAAAAAATTTATTTATTTTGAATTTTACAATTTTCCCCCTAATCTTGCTTCCCTCCTCCCACCCTCCGCAGAAGGCAGTCTCTTAATCTTTACATTATTTCCATGGTATACGCTGATCTAAGTTGAGTGTGGTGAGAGAGAAATCATATCCTTAAGGAAGAAAAATAAGAGTTAGCAAAATTATATAATAAGATAACATGAACCTATCTTTTTAACCCCAATAGTCTTCTTGTGATGCTATATATCTGTGGATCAAAGAATATCACCTATCCCTGAGAAATCCAAACTGAGGTCACCCAAAGAATTTCTGTAGATGTAGACTGAGGCATAAACTGATAGGTAATGACCAAAGTGCTTGTTTGCTTTGTTTATTAAACTTCTTTTTTAACAAGAAAAGGGTCCATTGTGGGTAGGGGTAGTGATGTAGAGAAATCAGTGTTAAGTGTGAGTACAGGTAAAAAAGTATCAAAGACATGGATTCCAGTGCTGTTTTTGAAATACAGTAGTAGAGATAGCAAGAGTAAGGCACTTAGCTTCTCAATGTACTAGGTAAATCTCTAGGACTCTAAATTGCAGACAAGTATTTGATCTGCATTGTAGGAGTTGTCTTCACATCTGGAATCCCTCATACCATTGAAATTATATCAATACCTCCCTTTGCTCCTAAGATGCACTAAGCACTGGGAATACAAAAATTAAGCAAACCTTGCTATCAAGGAAATTAAATCCTACTAGAAGAAAAGAACAAAGATTTCTTGAATTTCCTTACTGTGAGAATACTAGTCTCCTAAATAAAATTCACAAATATTAAAAAGAGAAAAGTAAAGGAAAAAAAATTGATTTAACTATCCATACCAGAAAAATCAAGTGGATAAAGAATATCTATCATCCAGATCATGATATGAACTTGATGAGCATTCCATTGAACTGATCCATCAGCACATACAACTAGGGGAGATAAACAAATGACAATGAACAGGGCCCAGAACTGGGAGACAGGGCTGGACTATATTTGTGAAATTGTGGAGCATTTCCAATTATTCCAAACGTCTCCTTAAACACAACCATATATTTCTGACACCAATAATATTCTGGTGGATAAAATTATATTGCCAATCTCTAAAGAATTCAAATTGCTGAACATGTGGAAATATAGAGTGGGCAAAAAGAGACTACAGTACAACAGTGTTGGAGGACTGTACTCAAGCTTAAAAGAAGGACTAGACATGGAGGTGGCCATGAGTTCAAATCTGACCTGAGAACTTCCCATGCTATCTGCCTTTCTAATTTTAAAGTGGGATCCTAAAAGCACCCCTCCCAGGGAACTTGTGAAGATAAATGAGATATTTGTAAGCACTCAGCACAGCATTGGACATCTAGGAGTGATTGATTAATAAATGTTTGTTTTTGTCTTCCTCAGCAAGTTGCACTCCTTTGAATTTCTTCGTCCTGCGGCCAGGAACCCATTCTGTCAGTCTGTATACTCAAGTCTGAGACCTCTGCCTGGAAGGGAGCATGGAGAACCTTTCCCAAAGCCTCCAGGGAAGGAAGACCCCTCAGACACCACACCCCTGTATAGGATATCTTCCCCCTAAAGACCCAAGTTCTTCACTTTCTTTTTGGTTATTTACTGTCTTTCCCCTTGAGGGCTGTCTTTTTTTCCCTTCTCATATTTGTTTCCTCAGAGTTTAGCACAGTATTTGGTACACTTAATCAATATTTGTTAACTGACTGATAGAGCTTCCTTCCTAGGAGCAGAGAAGTACATTTGGGAGAATCAGGTATAAAAGGCAGAGAGTTCCTGGGCTGCAGTAGGCAACTCCATAATGCTACATACAAGACCTAAAGAAAAGCTCCCAGAACACTGAGTGGAAATGAGTTACACTGGATAAGACAGCAGGGAAGAGGTCCAAGTTATACTCCAGAAGTACCCACATTGAGGAAATCACAAATCTCCTGAGCTACTAAAATATCAGGGTTACTAATGAGGATTATAAAAATAGGAATGCTTTATTGTTTGGGATGAAGAATAGTCTTGTATACTGGCAGTCAAATAATTCCATGACTGTATGAAAATAAACCAGACTGATGACTGACTGGATTGACTTCTTATACAAAAGAGAAAAAAAAAAATCCATTTAATAAAGTTCTCCCCCCCTTAAATTTAGGTTGTGCACTCCAAATGACCTATTATTTCTTAACTAAAAGAACTGAGACTACTAAATATTGACTGACTCACATGACAATTTTCTCATCTCTACAAAAGTTTAAATAGACAAGCTTAAATATTGTCTACCTTACTTTTATTAATGCTTTTCATTTTTGTATTAGTTTCAATTCTGAATATACTCCTCTCCACCCAGATAATTATTACTGCAGATTTATTTATTGCAAAGATTTAAAAAGAATGAGAAAAAAAGCAGTTTAGCAACAAGTCAAGCATATTTAATAGTACATGTAACATTCCATTCAGAATTCCCAACTTCCACATTGAATGGAGGCAGAATATTATCTCAACTCTTTTCTAGAGTCAAGCTCAGTCATTATAATTACAAAGCATTTCAGTGCTTTTACTGTGGCTCTTTCCATTGTTTTTTATTCAGCTTACTTCACTCTGCATCAACATATTTTGATGTTCTCAAGTTCCTCTGAATTAGTCAAATTCATTACTTCTTACCACACAAAGGTACTCTATTCCATTCATATAAAATTTTGTTTAGCTATTGTCCAATCTGATATTTCTAGTTCTTTGCTATCAAAATAAAGGATGTTACTGAAATGACATGTATATAGGACCAATCTTTCTGCCTTTGAACTCTTTGGAGTATATGTTCTAGTAGTGGTAATTCTGGGTCAAAGAATATGGATATCTTTGTTATCTTTTTAGTATAATTCCACATTGCTTCTTAGAATGTTTGGAACGAGTAATGCATTAATGTGCCTGACCTCAAATAATCCCTTCAAAAACTGACATTTTCCTCTTTAGTCATCCTTTCAAATTTCTTTGGTATAAAACATGGGGTAATTATTATGCATTTGTAGTAGAAAAGTCATGAAAATTAAGGCCCTACCCACAATCTTTGTGCTTGCCTAAATTCATCTCCTTTCCCTGGTTACCACTGCCTAACATTTGGTATACTAGAACATAAATATATTAGAACATAAACTTTTGAAGTCAGGGATGATTCCACTTTTCTATTTGCATTTCTGGTGCCTAGTTCTTAAGATATGGCTAATAAATGCATGTTGACAAATCAAATGATTTTTGAATTCTCTTTACTGATTTGGCTTCTTCCCTGGTACCTACAAACGTGCTCAGTTTTACCCATTCTACAAAGACTTTTATTTTATTTTTTAGGTTTTTGCAAGGGAAATGGGGTTAAATGGCTTGCCCAAGGCCACACAGCTAGGTAATTATTAAGTGTCTAAGACCAGATTTGAACCCAGGTACTCCTGACTCCAGGGCTGGTGCTTTATCCACTGAGCCACCTAACCCTGCCATCTCCTCAAGTTTTCAACCCTATCACTCTATTGAAATTACTCTTTCAAAGGTTACCAATCATCTCACATCTGTGAAATTCCAAGGGTATTCTTAGTCCTCATTAGATTTTTAGATAATGTTATCACACTTGACTCTTACATACTTTACCTCTGGTTTCTAGGATGCTGTTTTTCTTGGTTTTCATTCTATATTTTCCAACATGCCTATCTCCTTTATGGAATTTTAAATGCCTAGCAAACATGAAAATACTCTAAAGCTCTTTGTTGGGTATTCTTCTATTTTCTCTTATAATCTTACCCAGTTCTCACTGGTTCAAATATCATCACTATGATATGTAAAATCTATTATATTGAGTCTTAATATCTCTCCTGAACTGCAGTCACAGATCATTCATTAACTACTAGACATCTCCATATGATTGGATATTGAATTCTTTAGGTATCAGAATCAACATGTCCAAACAAGAACTTATTCCCTAAACTCATTCATTCTCTAAGCTTCCTTATTTTGCTCAAGACACTTTCATCTTTACAGTTATACAAGTTTGCAAAGTTAAAAGTTGAACTAATCAAGAAGTTAAATTTTAAAGTTGTGGTTTTTAATTTGAAAACTTGATAAAAGATAACTGTGGGAATTTATTAGAGATCTTCACTCTCTAGAGATACATTCCATTCTGTTTTCCTTCTTTTAATTGAATCATTTAGTTAAAAAAACACAACTATATCACTATTTTCCAAAGCAATTAAAGTAAGTAGAATCACTATATTATCTCTACTGAATTAAGTTGCACATTTCTCAAATAACAACCAGAAGCAGAAGTAATTTGGGAAACAATGCAGTTTCGTTTGAAGATGGAGATTCTCTTCTCATTTCATGTGAAACACTTCCTCTTTACATGAAAATAGTAAACCTTTCAGCCTATTCTCCCCTCCAAGATCTCACAAGGTACCAGAAGACAGAGCTGGTCAAATTCCACCAAATTTGGTGAGAGTTCTCTCTCAATACTCCACCCTATCCCTGCTTGACCAGATCTCACAAGTCATAGGACAAGGTTTCTTCAGGAACCTGGCTACATGCTGGATATATGGCTGCAGAGGACCACTAGGTCTTATGTGCCCTGCCATTATGATCAAAGAACCACTAGGCTTTGCAACTTGTCCTACTACTATACCCCACATACCCTGCTGAACCCAAAGGGTACCCCTCCATCCCCCACTGCCTTACCTTCAACCAAAAAACATTCGTTAAGCATCTATTCTGTGCTACTTACTGTAATAAATCCTGGGGGGGTACAAAGGTCAAATACACTCCTTGCTCTCAAGGTGCTCACAGGGGAGACAGCATGCAAACAACTATGTACAAATAAAATACACAGGCTCAAGTGGAAATAATTAACTAAGGGAAGGCACCAGCATTAAGGGGGATTGAGAAATTTTTCCTGTAAGTGTGATTTTAACTGGAATTTGAAGGATGTCAGGAAAGCTAGGAGGTGAAGATGATGAAGGGTAACATTTTAGGCAAGGTAAGAAGAGTGAGGGGAGGGAATCTTTTGTGTAACAGCAAGGAAGGAAGTAGGGGGTTTGGTGTGGACTAAGCTACAAGAAGAATGGGGTCAGGTTATGAACTTCGAATGCCAAACATTATGGCATTCTATTTGGACTTTCTGTTTGAACCTGGAGGTGACAGGGAGTCATTGAAGTTTATGGGGGGAGGGTGGATCTATGTGTGACATGATCAGATCTGGGCTTAAGGAAGATCACTTTGATAAATGAATTCTGGATTGGAGGAAGGGAAGAGACTTGTGGTAGGAAGACCAACTATAGTAGGAAACTAAATCTCAAGAGCCAGGTTAACTTTCTGTTCTTTTTTTAAAAGTTCGGCTTCTCAGTGGAATGGCAGGAGCTGAATAAGATTGTCAGGATTTCAACTACTCTACTGTTGTGAAGTTATGCTGTTTAGACATGGATTTGGGGAGTAGTCTCAAGTCATTAACACTGCATATATGGAATAAGAAAAACAAAGCACTGATTAGGTGTTCAGCATGTGCTAGGCAATATGACAAGCACTGAGAATGTAAAGTAAAATCAAAACCATTCCAGCTATCCAGGGCTGTATATCTTTCATGGACACACACACACACACACACACACACACACACACAAAGACACGGTCGACGTGGGAGGGGGAGGATCTCTAGAAGCTAGGGAGCCCTCCTGTCTGGGAGCTGGGCTTGGGGGGGGGGGGGGAGCCAGCCACGGGATGAGACAGGGAGGGACATGCTTATGAATGCAGCTAGACAGCATCCTGAAAGGGCAGGAAGGGGTGAATCTGTGACAAGGCTTGAAATGTCAAACTGAAGAGTTGATGTTTAATCTTGGAGACAACAGGAGTCACTGGGAATCCCTGGGCATAAGATCGCAAGGGCAGTCACACAGGCACTTCAGAGGTTGTGGGGAATATAGATTAAAGTAGAGAAACATTTGAGTTAGGAAGACAAAATAAGATATTATTGTAGTCCTAGGGAAGTACTGATAAAGATCTGAACTAGTATGGTGACCCACACTAAGTGGGGTATTTGCAACAGATGCTGCAGATATGAAAACTGATTAGCTATGTAGGGAGATTGACAATGAGGAGATGAACATAATATGAGGATTATAAGCCAAATTACCAGAAGTTTAGTGGTATTCAACAAGAATAAGCAAGTTAGAAGAGGGGTGGATTTTGTGATTAGGATAATGAGTTCTGTTTTGGCCCTGTTAAATTTGAGATGCCTCAATGTAAGCCATCCTAGTTTTTAATAATTATTACAAAGTTTTTGATAAAGAACTGGAGATGAAGAGAGAGTAGAGTTGTCTGTAGAATTCTAGGAAACATCTACTTAGAGATCATCATTTGATATATGGGAATGAATGGAGTCACCAATGGAGGGAGCACAGGAAGAAAGAGGTCCTGGAGAGAGCCTTGGGAATATATAGCTACAATTAGGTGGCTTAACATAGATGACAATTTAACAAAGAAGACTTAGGAAGAGGAGACAGGCAGGGAAGAAGAGAACCAAGTAAGAGCAGTGCACCAAAAAAAAAAATAGAGAGAGAATATCAGAAGACCAGTCAATAGTGATAAATTCTATAGGAAAAGTCAAGAAGGATGAAGGTTAAGGAAAGGCAATTAAGAGAACTTAGGTAAGAGCAGTTTCAATTGAGTATTGAAGGTAGAAGATTGATTATAGAAGAGAGATGTGTCATGAAGGGGAGTAGAGAGAGGGGATGATAGCTAGTGGAGATGGCAGGACCAAGTGAGGGGAGACAAGGACACGTTTGTAGAAAGCAGTGAAGAAAGCAAAGAGAGTTCTTGCTTAACATAAATAGGGTATTCCACAGACTTCCCTTCCCCTAAAGATAGAGGGATGTTAATGAGAAATATGAGGTGGGTTGGAATCAGGCATACATTATAAGGGCTAGACTTGTGAGAAAAATTACCTCATCTGATGTTTAGGGTAAAGGAGGAAGCAGTTGAGGTTTTGAATTGGAGAAAAGGGAAAAAGAGAGTTTGTAGTGAATGGCCTTGAGTCTTTTCATTAAGGTCTGAATGGCCTATAGCACATAGAAAAGAGAATCAATGAAAGAAGAGTAAACAAACTGCATCTTGCTACAGTTGGGGCTCAACTGATCCTGGAAAACACAAATCTGGAGGACCCAGTCTTATTACGTCACTTTACTATAAGAATAGAAGAAGAGATAGATGGTGGGAATATTTCTGGGCTGAGATTTAGCAAGGTATAAGTAGAAATAAGACAAGTATTTGAGAAGAAAGGATAGTTAATAAAGACCTGAACTGATTTACAAAGGGGTCAAATATTTGGGAAAGAGAGTACAGCCAAAGTCTGAGAAAGAATTAAGGTATAGAGGGGATACAGGTCATAGTGAGAACAAAAAAATAGGAATAAAATACAGGTAGAGATTAAATGACAGAAGATTATGATCAAGAAGAAGTTTCAAATCTTTAATTATGGAAATAGAATATCTGTGGGAGATGGCAAGCTCAAAAGTGTGTCTATCCCTATGTGTGGATGAGATGGAATGGAAGAGAGTCATCTGAGTTCTAATCGGGAAGTTACTATTTAAGAACATATAAGTAAAAGGGGCAAGAAGAGTTGGTGTAGAAAGAAAGGCTATGAGTAGGCACTGAACTCACTAAGAAAGAACACAGATTTAGCTTAGAGTTCAGTAGGTAAGGTCACCAGGATCTGAATTAAGTGATAAATTAAGACAGAGTGAACCTCAAAGATGGTCAATTGGAATATAGAATCATGATCTTCAAACTTCCATTTATTCTTTACTAGGTTGCACTACTTTTGGAACTTTTCTGACTTTTCCACTGAGCCCCAGGAAACTAACTCAATTATTGGGATGCCTCATCATCCTGCAAGCCCCCACCAGCCTTGGTACCTTGTGTGTCATCACCCTCGGTTGTTCTGATTGTGGGGTGGAGCCATGAACTCTTAAGACCTTCATTTAAAGCAGAATTTCCAGTGCAAAGCATCTCCTCATTTCTCAACTGGTTGTACTCCCTCCCAGTTGCTTCCCTCAGGGAATAGTGTGAGATCTTCCCTCAATAGACTGTAAACCCCTTGAGGGCAGGGACTACTTTTCTTTTTTATTTTTGTGTAATAATCAATGTCCTTCATTTTCGAAGCAGACAGTATCTGGTATACAGTAGACACTTAATAAATGTTTATTGATTGAATTGAGGAAGTCTGGAAGTGAGAGGGGACAGCAACCATCTGGAAATATTGCCTGCTGAGGCAGCATCCTAGGAATTTTATTTATACCTCCTGGCAGAGTCATGCAATACTAAGTCTCACTTCTAGTACAATACTATTTCTATTGAACTACATTCACATTACCTCTTAAAAATGCTCAGAATTTACCCAGTTTATAACCAAGATTAATTTTTAAATTACTGAATTTTATGACAGTTTATAGCCAAGATTAGTTCTTAAGTTACTGAATTTCATCTTGCATGAAATTAAAGAGGACCAAGTCACATCTTTAATTTGGTATATAATGCATTATTCAGATTCATACCTTGTGACTATCTAGAATCATAAGCAGACAATGATAAATCAAGAGGCTGATGAATGAAATTCATATGGTATGAATTCTAAAAATAATTATAAATACAAATATAAAAGTTGCTTCATATTGCATTTCTCTAACTACAACTGATTCGGAACATTTTTAAAAATATGGTTTACACAAAAAACTAGATAATAATATCAACTGGGTTAATTTGTCTTCACTAATTTTTTGGTTTTTTTGCAAGGCAGTGGGGTTAAGTGACTTGCCCAAGGTCACACAGCTAGGTAATTACTAAGTGTCCGAGGCAGTATTTGAACTCAGGTCCTCCTGACTCCAGGGTCAGTGCTCTATCTACTGCATCACCTAGCTGCCCATCTTCACTAATTTTTACAAATCTTACCTTTAGTTTCCTCCTTGCATTAAATTTCCGCAGTTGCTCTACTGTTTCAGGAAGATGAATCTTGTAGGCATAACGATCTCTCTCCTACAAGAGATAACACATGTGCCAATATTTAATCACAAAGAAAAGTTAAAAATTTTAATCAAAATCAAATGTAAAGTTAATATAATAGTTGATTGAAAATATGGATTTTATCCAAAAGACACAACCTAGTTTATTCTACAGAAAGGAAGAAAGTTCACAAATGAAATTAAACTGATTATTTTTGGAATCATGAATTTTTAGTTTTATAATTATAAGGCTTAAATAACAATAAATTATTTACTCTGGCATTATTATAAGCTGTATTATCAAAAGTCCATTGGCTATAAATTTACATTTATAAAATCCTAAAATTAAGTTGTTTGGGCAGAATTTCCTTCCAAATTTAAGAAGTCCATGGCATAGTAGAGCGGATGTTAGATTTTCTGTGAACTTGAGTAAATCATTTAAGTTTTCTGGGTTGCAGTTTCATCATCTATAAAGTTGTAGAGTGAGTGAGTGAGTGAGTGAGTGAGAGTGTTTGTGTGTGTGTGTGTGTGTGTGTGTGTGTGTGTGTGTGTGTAAAGGGGAGTGGAATGGAATGGAAGAGTCTGGCCTAGATGACCTTCAAAGTCCTTTCCAAATGTAAATCTATGATCCTATAAACATTTATGTTAATGTATCTCCAGTGAAGACTGAATTAGTTTTCTGTTTGTAAAGCTCCAGCTTTGCATTTTTAGTTCACAGAATTATTGATAAAACTCCCAGATCTTTCTAATATTGTTACTTTTTAAAAGTAATACTACATATAGTCAATTTATTTTAATTTAAATTCAGGATTTTATGGTTTTCTATTTCTTTAGACCGTGTTTGTTTCCTGTTGGCAAAAATAATCACAATTTTAAAGTTATATAGTGAGCCTCTGAAATCATCAAATCCAGCCTATAGCAGACCCCCCCCCCCCCCCCCCCCCCGCTTTCTCTGGCTGCCATTTCCATGCTGACTCATACTAAGCTTGAAGATCAATAAAACCAAAACAACTTTTGAGGGCAAACTGCTGTGTAACTATATGCCTCCCCCATTTAAAGCTTCTGAAGTTTGTATTTGAACTCACACACAAGAAACTTCATTTATCCCTATTAAATTCAATCTTGGCAGCTATAAAATTCAATCTTGGCAGCTATAGCCCTATGTTCTGGACAGTGAAGATTTGTTTACATCTTGACTACTATCTAATGTATTACTTATCCCTTGCAGATTTGTACCATCTGCAAATTTAAGAAGTATGTTTATCTGTTCATCCAAATCATCAAAAATAATTTTGAAACAGCAGAATACCAAGCACAGTTTCTTGGCAGCATTCTTCTAGGGACACCTTACAAGCTGACAGAGAACCATCAATGGCTTTGCTTTGACTCTATATTCAACCATAGTACATCAACTTTATTATTGCCTAATCTATCTTTTCACTTTTCTTACAAGAATAGCATTAGCTACTTTATCAAAGTCTTTGCTAAAATCTAGATAAGCTATATCTACAAGAATACAATTGTGTATCAAAACTTCATGTGAAATGTTCTGTTCTAAAGACATGCTTATTCTTTGCAATCACTGCTTCTTTTATAGATAATGGTCAAGATCTGTCATTTTAATAGTCGATTCTAGACTTTTTCTGGGTTTGGAAGAGAAGTTTACTGGCCCATAGTTCTCCTGGGACATTTGACTTCAGTTCTGTAATACCTCTCCTCTCTGTGATCTCTTTCAACTACTGATTATAGTGGTTTGGCAAACAAGCTGTCAATTCTTTAACTGCTAGAGGATATCATTCATCTGGGTCAGGTGGGTGGTGAATTAATAAGGGTGCTGAGGTGCTTAAACTATCTCCTTACTTATTATGTGTTTCACCTCCCTGTTAGTCATTTCTGTTTTATCCATTAACATTAAAGGACATATTCTTTGGCAAAGAAAATAAACAATTTTAGAATTAATGAGTTTTGTTCTCCCTTTTTGTTCACTTGTCCACCTGCATGGTAAACCCCATCCCTTCTTTGATTAATTTATTTCCCAATACCACCCTGTTCCTTCCTCAGCATGATTCTGTACCATGCTTGGGATTTGTTTCCCAAATTCCTTAGGTTTTTCCTCTGTGGTGGTCTTTAGTATATTGTGATAACAAAACTGCTTTTGTTTTGCATCTGCCCTATTCACCCAAATGTTTATACCCTCTTGCTTTACACCCCTCCACTACTTATTCTTCCCCTCAAGGTTTCCTCATATTTTCATTCCAGCTTTGGGCTTCATCCAACAAAATTTCAATGATACTTATGAGATCAAATTTACCTCATTAATTTAGAAAAGAGTTATGATGGCAGAGTAAATATTCTATAATAAAAGTTTTAAGATATAAATCCAATTGATTAAAGTTGAATAATTTTTAGAAGGCAAATATTTTTATTTTAAAACTTTAAAACTTTAGTAGTTCTCTATTGCCCCTAGAATAAAATGCAAAGTCTTACATTTAAATTCCTTCAGCTTTGATTATCTTTCCAGAATGACTTCAAATTACTTCCAAGTCAAACCAGATTATTTGCTACTGCCTACATATAATATTCTATCTACTTTCTCCATTTATTTGCATAATTTGGTCCCTTGTCTAGAATACTCTTCCTTTCTCTGCTTCTGGGAACCCTTAGCTTTAAGGTTCAGAAAGTACCTTTTAATTTTCTAATTCCCCCAGGAGTAAGATTGCCAGCAATGACTTTGTTTTCATGTTACATACATACATACACACAGACACACACACACACACACACACATACATATATTGTACTTATCTGTCCACAGTTTTTCCTCCCCTCCTCATCCCTATGCCCTGCCCCAAACGAATTTACATTCTCCATGATGGAGGGATGACTTCACTTTTTTTTCTCGTGTGTCCCCAACACCTCACTCACAGTCTGTCACATAGTAATTGCTTACTAAGTGCTTGATGAATAGGACTGAATTGATTCTTTCCTCTGTGTAGAAGGGAAAGATTACATGTCCAAATATGACTACTTTTCACCTCGACAGTGTTTATAATGTAAATATTTTATAAATGATTTTTCCTTCTGGCTAGAATAACATGAAGCAATAAACCTCTTTTCTATGAGGCCCAAAGCAAAAAACAAAAACAATATCACTGTGCAGTTACAAGGATATGATTGCATAATGAAAACTTAAGAGTCCAAGATAAAAACAACCACTTCATATAATAGATCGTATGTAATACGATCTCATGATATTTTTCTTTCCTATGAATTATAAGTTTGGTTGAGTGTGTCCTTTGTTCACAAAGAAAAAGCCCATGATATCAGGGGAGGTGGCATATGAATTGAATGAGTAAGGGGGTGCTGTGCTGAGTCACCAGCCTCACTTTCTCCTTCAAAGCCATCTGGGTCCAATGGCCAGATACAAATCAGGACAACTGTAGATGGCCCTGGTCAAGGTCACACAGCTAGTAAGCATCAAGTGTCTGAGGTCACATTTGAACTCAGGTCCTCCTGACTCTATCCACTGCCATCACCTAGCTACCCTATAGTTGAGTAAATAAAAGATTATATACACACATATACATAACATACCATATAAATATAAATATATATATATATACACACATGCACACACATATGTATATATAAACTAGTGATACATTTCATCAACTAATATTTAAAAATAAACATGAAATTAAACTTTGGGTTATATATTAAAATAAAGTCCATTTGTTTCACCTCATAAGTGAAAAAAGGAAAGAACATACTTGCAACTACCTTATGAAAAGAATTAAAAAAAAGACAAAATTTCTTTCTTCTGATTCTTGTATTCATATTAACTAGTAACTAGGACCAATAACTATTCTACTAATTAAAATTGGAGACATACAAAATAATTTTAGGAGTTCAAGTCTAAATAAGTTAAAATAGTTAACTGGAGATACAGTATTTTCCCATAAAATTTATAAATATGATAAATGATATTATTTATAAATATGATAAAGGAATACAGTAAAAAAAATCACCTTTAAGAATAACTCCTAGGTATTTCCACCATTTTCCTTAATAAAATCTCCTTCACAAGAGCATCTTTCTGATTATAGGCATTAAAAGATAAAAATGGAGCAGAATAATGCTATAAAAGTTGATTAAATTCACTCTCAAATACCTTGGAATGCTGATATTACATAGGTAGGCTATAATCACTAATCTACTTGACTCAGTTGAACTAACAGGAGGTGAAAAGAAAAATATCAATGTATAACATCTGCAAGAAAACCTTTAGAAAGGCAGTTTAAAAATTAATATAATATGCCTCCCTCCTCTAACAAGTGAGGTGAAATAATTGATCCTAAGACTATGGATATAAATGATTGGTGCAGCACTTGTCTCTAGCTAAATTCCATTACCCTTCTTAGAGTTTTACTATGATTTTTATGTACATTGAGGATTTAAAAAACAAGTTGCAAAATGACTTTAGTTCCCCTTTCTCCCACTCTTCATGTTCTAGAGATCTAGTCCTGTATTTCTAACCGCTTCTAACTAATTTGCCCTTACCATAATTTTCTTATTTCATCTTTTGTCTTCTTTTCCATTGTTTCCCCTATTCCCTAGCAGTTGTCAAGAACTATTTAGTCTTCTCACTTCATCTCTCACAAAATTTGCCTTCTTTTCCATTCTTATTTCACAAATCTAGTTCAGGCCTTCTACACCTTCTGCCTACATATTGCAACAGCTTTTTAAGGGGGAAAGAACCCACATGTACAAATATATTTGTAGCAGCTCTTTTGTGGTGGCAATGAATTGGAAATTGAGGGGCTACCCATCAATTAGGAATGGCTAAAGAAGTTGTTCTATGTGAATGTAATGGAATACTATTGTTCAAGAAGAAATGATGAGTAGGTGGATTTCAGAAAAACCTGACATGAACTGATGCTAAGTGAAGTAAGCAGAATGAGAAGAACATTGTACATGGTAACAGTAACATTATGTGACGATCAGCTATGATAGACTTTAACTCTTCTCAGCAATACAGTAATCAAAGACAATTTTAAAAGGCTTTTAATGGAAAATATTGCATCCATATCCATAGAAAAAATTATGAACTCTGAAGGTAGATCAAAGCATACTAGTTTCACTTTTAAATTTATTTTAATTTCTTTCTTGTCATTTTCCCCTTCTGTTTGCTACTTCTTTCACAATTTGACTGATATGGAAATAAATATGATAGTACACATGTAACCTGTATCAAATTGCTTGCTGACTTGGGGAGGTGGAAATGAATGGAAGGAGGGAGAAAATTTTACAAAAATGAATGCTGAAAACTATCTCTATATGCAATTGAAAAGATAAACTATTATTAAAAATTTGAAAGATACAAAGAAAATTTTGCTATTGCAATGTTAGAAAAATTATTATGGCAGTTTGGATAACAGTTTTTGTAATGGATAAAATTTAATGGGGGATAATCCTGCTCTTTATTATGCTGTTCTTTTAAAAAGTTATAAAAATGATCTTCTTCAATTTTTTCTGTTGAAGAACAAGTGATCAAAATCATAATTTCCTACTCTTTTGTATTTCCTTTATCTTTAGTCATTGGTGATTGGTCAGCAGAAAAGATGTATAATCAGTATTTGTAGAATTAAGTACAGATACTCAACTACTTTTGAAACCTGACTTTATAATTACTTCAAAAGAAAGAATGAATCACAGTCTTATAATCAAGTGGATTTTTAAGTGGCACTGAGATAAGATACTTACATATGACAACTGTAATACAAGGAGATTTTTCAAAATTAATTGTCAGATGGATGGTATATATAGGAATGCTACAAGAGTCCAAAGGAAGTAGGTTATTGGGGAAGTCAGAAAAAGGTTTCATTGAAAATATGTTCCTTTTAGTAGTGTCTAGAAAGCCAAAGAGGATTTGGATCTGTCAAGAGAAAGATGAGGGGCAATCCAAATGGGATAAATAGGATGACAAAACTAAAGTGGTAATAAAACAAAAATGATCTTCAGGGGCATTAAACAGATCACTTTGACTATAGTAGATATAGCAGAAAGAACATTCACTTTAGAATTAATAATGTGATTTAGTCAAAAGAACTTTTGATATATGTGAGGTATGAATTGGCACTAATATTACTGGGGATAAGGGAAGACCTTAAGGATAAGATTATACTCCAGTCCTGAAGGAAAAAAATTCTGAAATTTAGAGAGGAAGAAGCAGTTTTTTCCAGGAAAGTGAAATGGATTCAGGTAAGAAATCATCCAGTTTGACTGAAATATTCAGTGCAAGGAACAAAGAAATTTGACTAAGTTTAGAGAGGTGGGCTGAAACAAGAAAATGAAATTTTGGGGGCAAATCAGTTCTATCATGATTAATCCTGTGTCTTGGAAATATTTTTATTTAGGGTGAACTGCAGTGTGAAAAGCAAAGAAATAAGAGGACCAATTCATGCCAGTGAAAAGTGCTGAGTGAACATGGTAGGAAATGTGAAAATGGAGAAAGAAATCCAAAAAAAATATTAAAATCAACAGGAATCATGGATCACATTGGTGGAGAGTTAGAAGAAACCTCAGAGAAACCCATAAACATATTCAACAAGCGATCACACAGTCTTTATTTGAAGACTTTATATATATAAGGTACAGGAACCCAAACCTCTCAAAAAGCAGTCTATTCTCTTTCTGGACCAGTTTAATTGTTAGGAACCTTTTCCTGAACACAATCCTTAATTTAACCACCCTCATATCCCTCTGAAGACCAATAAGGCAGAATATAAAGCAGTTGAAGCAAAACTCAAATCCTTCTAAGAATAGTGTCCATCATGTGAAGTTTTGACTCCTTTTTTCTTTACCTTAAGCCAAGGATGGTTAAGTGCCTCATATACTGTTATCCTTTCAGCGGGATCTAGCATCAACATTCGCCGGACCAGGTCTTTGGCACTTTCAGATATATGGCTCCACTGCCTGGGATTCATCTAAAAAATATTAAAGATAAAATGATATAATGAATCATTTAAACTGGGAATCATTCACCTCCAATGAGATATTAACAGTCACTAAAATTCCAGTGTTATAATGTAAATAAAAGTGCTTCAAACCCCAAGAACTCAGAGTCCATTCGAGGGTTCTGTCTTGTAACAAAGCAGAGATAGAATACATTTACTTCATTTTTGTATGCATGAACTGCACATTTAATTAAAAGATCTTTTAAAGTTTGCTGACACTGTTTTATAAACTCACATATATTCAAGGTATATACCAGTTTGTAGTGCTTATAACTCCTTGTTTCCAGTTTTTAGTTCCTATTTAGAAAACTTTTTTAAATGTCTACCAAATGCAAGGTGTTATGCTGGGGGATACAAAGACAAAAAAGGACATCCCTTAAGGCTGCTTATGTTCTATGAGAAAGATTCTTCTCGCTAACTGAAGAGAAGATAAGGAAATGTTTCAAAGGAGTTGGGTCCTAATCTGAGCTTAGAAGAAACACAAGGCAGAGATGGGGGACAGTCTGTGACTACAGAGAAAAGTTGAGGGAGAGAAAATCTGGCTTTAAGAACAGTTCAATTTAATTGGAACAGAATTGGAAAGGGGAATAAATAAATTACGCCTGCATATATCCAGTAGTAAAAGAAATGCCAATGGATTTATTTCATTGATGACTTTGGTCAAATGGGAGAGTTTGAAAATCACTGATATTTTTTTTTTCTATCCTGTATGTTTCTTGTTCAGGTCTTTCTACAAAAACTTCACATCAGTTTGAACACATGGAGGCTATATTCCTTATTTATTAACATTAGATATTGAAAGTATCAGTGTAGAACTTGGGCTATCCATGTAGTTCATCCTTTGCTGTCACTATATATCAATTCACCACTTTTATTGTTTATATATAACTTGGATGATACTTTTATGCTATGACTTCCTTATGAGTTATTGCTGGTAATATACTGTAGCTTCCTTACAACTACCACGTGTCACCCCAGTGCTCTTTGGATCCCTTCTTTGTAGTCTGGGAAGTTACAGAGTGAGCAACTAGGCAGTTATTATCAAGATAAAATAACATCATTTAAGTCAGTGAGGAGTCTATTTAACCATCTCGGATACTACTTCTCAGCACCCCTAAGGTAACAGGGAAACTTTGCTTTTGAGGACTCAAGAGTAGGAGGTGAAGGATCACACCATGTGAATCTCTTGAGATATGCCTCATCCTTTGCTACCTTGGGAAGAGTCTTAAGAAGATGATGGGGGCAGCTTGGTGGCACAGTGGATAGAGCATCAGCCCTGGAGTCAGGAGTACCTGAGTTCAAATACAGCCTCAGACACTTAATAATTGCCTGTGTGACTGCCATAAATAAATAAAAATTTAAAATACCTAAATGAAGAAGGTGATATATATAATACATGAACTCAGTATCACCCCCAGATAGTTGGTCACCATTTTATTTTTTTCAGCTCTAGGAGTATAAGAACTATTAGAGATCCTGGTCTTCTGAGGTCAAAAATGATTAAGGGCCATACTAATTTCATGCTAAGACCTCATCATGCTAATTTCACAGGTCTGTAGGAGTAGATGCCCATTATTAACTCATTGTTCCTCATTTTATAGTAGTAAAGTGCCATGATCACACCTCCTTCCCTTCCTCCCTTTCTCTTATTCTATAGCCAGTGTCAATAAAGTTGAGAATCCTTTCCCTCCTCTTCTTTATCTAGATTCTCATTTTGATTACTCTGGTACACCTTTCTTCCACTATACCTTCTGAAATGCATTCTCTATTGTCAAACTTTCCTTCATTCTACAGCTCTTCACTTCACACTAGGTCTGGAGTAGACATCTTGATCTTGTCTAAAGGCAATGCATCCCCGATTACCCTTTCTAGTATCAATTTCTCTTTTTGTATTTCTAGGGCCAAGAAGAGCAAAGAATAATTTTTTATTCTAATTTCCACCTCTATACTGTTCCTTTGCCACCATGATCCAGCAACTTTTCTTCCTTGAGATTCACTCCATCCATCTCTGCTATCTAATCCAGCTCTTTGTTATAATCATTAGACTTCTAATTCATCTTTCTTCTTTTCCCAAGTACTGTATCCTTGCCTTATACTTGATTTCAATTTACTTTTTAATGTTCTCTTGAAGAGTCTTATCATCTCAGTATAGCAACCTCTTAAATTCCCAGCATCTAGACCTTTATTTCATCTTGGTGGCACACACAAATTATCATATCCTTGATCTGACGATGGTGTCCTTCTGTTGTGTCACCATGATCCAAAGTTTTAAAATTCCTGTCTTGAACATCACTTCAATCTCCTCTTTTGTCCTATTTCTCCTAAATTTAATCTTTCTTCTTACCATGCTCTATATTCCCTCCATTCTATGTTATTCCAATATATCTCACTTTCTCTGGCCTCAATTTCTTCTTCTAGTCTTTACAATAGAATTGATCATAAAATTCATTTAGCTATCCCTGAATCCCTTGCCCCTGCATTCTCTTACCAATCTTTTCCTGCCAAACTCTAACTCTTGGCTACCCCAAGACATGCATTCTGCTTCAACTCATGTGCTTCTGAACTTTCTTAGACATAGTCACACAATCATGTCAACTGAGTTCTTTACAAACATATATTATCTAATCTCCACTAGGACCTCAAAGCTGCATAGTAATATGTTTTTTCCCTCATTGGTATAGTAACTTTTTTTTTTACTTTTTAAAGATTTTATTTATTTTGAGTTTTACAATTTTTCCCCCAATCTTGCTTTCCTTCCTCCACAGGAGGCAATTTGCCAGTCTTTACATTGTTTCCATGGTATACATTGATCCAGATTGAATGTGATGAGAGAGAAAACATATCCCCAAGGAAGAAACAAAGTATAAGAGATAGCAAGATTACATAATAAGACATCAGTTTTTTTTCCCTAGGTCTTTCTTCAAACTCCACAATTCCTTTTTCTGGATACAGACGATAATTCTTCATTGCAGATAGCCCCAAATTGTCCCTGATTGCTGCACTAATGGAATGAACAAGTCCATCAAGGTTGATCATCGCTCCCATGTTGCTGTTAGGGTGTACAATATTTTTCTGGTTCTGTTCATCTTGTTCAGAATCAGTTCACACAAATCCCTCCAGGCTTCCCTGAGTTCCTATCCCTCCTTGTTTCTAATAGAACAATAGTGTTCCATGACATACATATACCACAGTTTGTTAAGCCATTCCTGAACTGAAGGATATTTACTTGATTTCCAATTCTTTGCCACCACAAACAGGGCTATGAATATGTTTGTACAAGTGATGTTTTTACCCTTTTTCATCATCTCTTCAGGGTATAGACCCAGTAGTGGTATTGCTGGATCAAAGGGTATGCACATTTTGTTGCCCTTTGGGCATAATTCCAAATTGTTGTCCAGAAAGTTTAGAAAAATTCACAGCTCCACCAACAATGTATTAAGTGTCCCAGATTTCCCACATCCCTTCCAACACTGATCACTGTCCTTTCTGGTCATATTGGCCAGTCTGAGAGGTGTGAGGTGATATCTCAGAGATGCTTTAATTTGCATTTTTCTAATAAGTAATGATTTAGAGGAATTTTCCATATGACTATGGATCGCTTTGATTTCCTCATCTATAAACTGTCTTTGCATATCTTTGACCATTTGTCAGTTGGGGAATGGCTTTTTTTTTTAAATTTGACTCAGTTCTTTGTATATTTTAGAAATGAGTCCTTTGTCAGAAATACTAGTTGTAAAGATTGTTTCCCAGTTTACTACATTTCTTTTGAAAAAGATTACAGTGATTTTGTCTGTGCAAAAGCTTTTTAATTTAATGTAATCAAAATCATCTAGTTTGTTTTTAGTGATGTTCTCCATCTCTTCATTGGTCACAAACTGCTTCCCTTTCCATAGATCTGACAGATAAACTATTCCTTGATTTATAGTTTTCTTATAATAGTTTTTTATGTCTAAGTCCTGTATTCATTTGGATCTTATCTTGCTATAGGGTTTAAGGTGTTAGTTTCTTCCATACTAACTTCCAATTTTCCCAGCAGTTTTTATCGAGGAGAGAGTTTTTATCCCAAAAGCTGGACTCTTTGGGTTTATTAAACAACAGATTACTATAATAATTTCCTGCTATTGCACCTAATCTATTCCACTGGTCCATCACTCTAATTCTTAGCCAATACCAGACAGTTTTGATAACTGATGCTTTATAGTATAATTTTAGATCTGGTAGGGCTAAGCCACCTCCTTCTGTACTTTTTAAAATTGAATCCCTGGAAAATTTTGACTTTTTATTTCTCCATATGAATTTACTTACAACTTTTTCTAACTCATTAAAGCATTTTTTTTTTTGAATTTTGATTGGTAGGGCACTAAACAGGTAGTTTACTTTTGGTACAATTGTCATTCTTATTATATTAGCACGACCTATCCATGAACAGTGGATACTTGCCCTGTTATGATTTTATTTGTGTGATAAGTGTTTTATAATTGTTTCCAAAAAGTTTCTCAGTCTGCTTTGGCAAATAGACTCCCAGGTATTTTATACTGTCTGTGGTTACTTTGAATGGGATTTCTCTTTCTAGCTCTTCCTGCTGTATCTTCCTAGTCATATATAGAAAAGTTGAGGATTCATGAGGGTTTATTTTATATCCTGTGACTTTGCTAAAGTTGCTAATCGTTTCCAGTAGTTTTTTAGATAATTTTTTTGGATTCTGTAGGTATACCATCATATCATCTGCAAAGAGTGAGAGTTTTGTTTCCTTTCCAATTCTGATTCCTTCAATTTCTTTTTCTTCTCTTATTGCTGAAGTTAAAATTTCTAATACAATATTGAATAGTAGTGGCGATAATGGGCATCCTTGTTTCACCCCTGATCTAACTGGGAATCCCTCTAGCCTATACCCATTGAATATAATGCTTGTTGATGGTTTCAGACAGATTATTCTAAGGAACAGTTCATTTATTTCTAAATTCCATAGTAATACTTTTAATCTTGATTCTATGGGATTTTCCCTAACAGTTATTCCAAATCTTCCCATCTCTTCAGATTTCCTACACCCCTCCCTCCAACCTAATCAGCAGAGGACTTTATCTCTGCTTTACTAAGAAAATATCAGATGCTCTCTGCCAAGTTTATCTCTCCAACTCCTCAGTTTAAATCCCCATTTCATAATCACTCATTTTCTCCTTTGCTCCAGGCTCTTAAGAGATGAGGCTTTTCTTTGCTAAGTTACATGTGTCCTTGATACTATCTCCTTCCATTTTCAACCCTTCTTCATCCATTGATTAATTTCCAACTACCTGAAACATGAATGGGTCTCCCTCTTTCACCTAATTGTCTCTTCCTCAAGCTATAATCTTATATATCTCTATCAAAGCCAAGATCCTAGAAAGGGTCATTAACAATTACTATGCTCAATTTTCTACCTCTATCTGGGTTTTAACTCTGCCACACTAGTGAAACTATTCTCTCCAGAGTTAACAATGATCTCTTATGTCTAATGATCTTTGCTGAAGTCTCATACTTTTTTCTTCATGTATCTTCCTGACCACTCCTTCTCAGTCACTTGCTATTACCCAGTAAGTGTGGGCATTATTCATCACGTCTCTATCTTGTGTCCTCTTTTTTTCCCCAGCTAATCATCGTATCCCTAGATAATCTAATCAATCATAAATTCAATGATCAATTTTATGCACAAAGTAACAAAACCTACAATGTAATCTGAATCCAGCTTCATATTATCAGCTACCTGATGGACATCTCAACCTGTAGGACACCTGTGGAAACTTAAAATCAGTATGTCCAAAACAGCACATTTTATTTATACTTCACCTATTCCCATGTCCATCTGCCCTCAAACTTTCCTTTTCATGGTACCATCATTCTTCCAAGTCATTCAAATTATCAACTTTGAATTTATCTCGTCTTCCTCATGCTCCTTATCCATTCAGCTGTCAAGTTTCTCTGTACTATTTATAGACTTTCTCTCCAATCTGTCCTTTATGTATTCAGTCAACAAATATTTATTACTAAGAATATTTTATGTGTTGAGTGATGAGGGCAAAGGAAAAATCCAGTCAAAGAACACTAAAAAATTTTAAAAGCTGAATGGGGTATAAGATGCCAGCTAGTTCATTCACACCTGTTTAAGAATCTGCCTACAATTTTTTAAAGTTTTTTTGCAAGGCAAACGGGGTTAAGTGCCTTGCCCAAGGCCACACAGCTAGGTAATTATTACGTGTCTGAGACCAGATTTGAACCCAGCTACTCCTGACTCCAGGGCCGGTGCTTTATCCACTACGCCACCTAGCTGTCCCTATCTGCCTACAATTTAAGGAGAGAATTCTCTTAGATGGGGAAGGGTGAAGGCTCAATTATGCCTAAGACAGTTAATGCAGAACAGTGGAAAGAGAATCAAACTTATTGTAGAAGAGGCATGGTTTTAAATCTCATCTCTGTATAACTGTGGCTATGTAATTTAACCTTTCTAAGTTTCCTGTTGCGGATAATACAAGTTGCAAAAACTACTTCACAGAGTCACATGGGAAGAAAAGTGCTTGAAGCAACATATAAATACAAGTTATTGCTTTTATTTATTGCATGTCCTTTGGAAAACAACGTTCTCCATAAATTATAATGTTGCACCATTTTATGCTGAAACTTGAACCAGAAAGATAAAGCAAGTGGCTTATAGTTACTGGGCAAGTCAGTTATAGAATCAGGAAGAGAATATGTATCTTAATCTAGCAACCTGTCTTCCAGAACATAAATGTTTCCCTTTAATGCATGGCAGAGAAATGAATTTAGATGTATATACTTTATGTCTGTATACTGCGGTAAAGAGTATACAGTGTTTAATTCTCTCTCTCTTTCAATTTCTTTTCTAAATATAATATATACATTAAGGGAACTGGAATTACTCTTCTCAAATATATGGCAGTATTTTATTTCTAGAAAATCTTATTTCAAAGATGAGAATTCCCACTGAAGCAATGTGATAAAAAGGAATTTCATACCTTATCAGATAATGCAACTCTAGAGAAGAATGACAACATATTTAATCTGATTTACTTTTTATCTCAATATTTTTAGCAATATACATCATGATCCACCCAAATCTTCTCATCCTGTGTGCCTCTTGTCCATATTTGCTTATAAATTATACAATTAGCACTTTATGCTCCTTGATGATTGGCTGTCCTCCTTTTCAAGTCATATCTACCTGATGATAATCTTTATGCAATTTTTACTGCTGAGTTCATTATTTGTAATGATGCCATCTCCTCACACTCACTCTGAATGTTTCTACTGTCCTTTTGGTGATCCATAACTTTAATTCCTTTGAATCTGTGCTATTTGCTGACACAGAATCAGGCAGTATGCATGAAAGTATACTGATGTTTGCCTTTGCAAGAAACAACTACCATAGACCCTTCATGAGAAGTCTGGGTCATTCAGAATACTCTGTACTCCCTACCTTCTTTGCAGAAGTGGAAGACTTGGTATGAAACACTACATATAATTAGTTGATGCACTGCTTAAATTTTTTGTTTTTTTCGTTCTTTGTAATAAGATAGAACTTTCTAGGAAAGGGTTGTAGAAAAGCACACTGAAGTAGAAAAACAAAAGGTTGTCAATAATTTTACCAAAAAAAAAGTTCTAACCACTGTATACTTTCTAGTCAATTCTCAGTTCAGTTTATTAGTTCATTATATAACCATAGCTTCTGTCCAGGATATACATATTGGTAGACTAAGTTTATGAAATGCCCATCTAACATAACATCATAGCTAAACTTTCTAAAATAAAGGAATGCCTTACCTGCTTGGTTTTTCCTGTGATAGGTCAAAAACTTTAAATGATTAAAGATTTCCAGTTGAAGGTTTGACAGTGTTCTGAGTCTTGATGACTTCAGTACATTATTCACAAAGAGAAGAATACAGAGGAAATATACCATTCACTGGGAATATCTGCTATTACATCTTTCAAGAAATCTTGTGTGATTTTGTCACATTCAAGTAGATTTCTTGCTGGAGGAAAGGTTTTAAGATGAACTTTTGTTCTAAAGAATCAATTTTTAATATAGTTAACCAATTAATAAGCAAAGAAAGACCCTTCTTTTTTATGAATGATTGTAAAAGTGGTTGATTATAGAATTTTGTTTATAACATCTGTCTAGTCTCATATGTTCATCAAGAATATTTTTTTTAAGTGAATTATTTTAGTTTTATTTAAGGCAATAGGGTTAAGTGACTTGCCAAAGGTCATACTGCTAAGGCAATTATTAAGGGTATGAGGTCAGGTTTGAACTCAGGTCCTCCTGATTTCAGGGATGGTGTACTATTCACTGCACCACCTAGCTGCCCCAAGAATATTTTCTTTTAGGTTTTTTGCAAGGCAGTGGGGTTAAGTGGCTTGCCCAAGGCCACACAGCTAGGTAATTATTAAGTGTCTGAGGCCAAATTTGAACTCACGTACTCCTGACTCTAGGGCTGGTGCTCTATCCACTGAGCAACCTAGCCACCCCCCCCTGAATATTTTTAATGAGGGTAAAGATAATGCTCAAAAAATTTTTATACAGGTAGATAAGTAGTTATTCATATTTCTGGTTACTTTTGGGGGGCTAGTAATGTCTGATTTTTTCCCCCAATGATGATTTAGCATCATATATTTTTCCTAAAAAACTAACTATACTTAAAAATTTGAAGACATGAAGTTAATCTGTTATTTAATATAACTAATAATTTCTACTACACTGTCTTAAAACTCTAGATTGTTAAATAGCTAGATTTATAGCAGTTTCAAGTGAATGACTCATTTGATAGCTCTTTAAATAAGTTAATGAGAAAATTCTTAGTCTCTAAGCATACTCTCAACACCATTATGACAGCAAAAGACATCTAAAGCAGAACCAAATGAAAATATCCTTATTTATAAACTATGAAAGATGTTAATGTCCCACATTTTACTAATTGGTAGCTTATTTGACTTTTAAAATGTAAGTCAGAGTAAAATACAGGAGACTAGTCATTTTATTAGTTTAATGGATCTTTTAAATGAAAGACTACCAAAAAAAGTTACTTTCCAAAAATCATAGCAATTTTGATAAATACAACTCTTCCAGAATACTATTTTTCAACTGGCATTGCTGTCTAGACTTTCATGATTTTGCTACTGAAATGGAAGTGAATATAAATTTCAATCCTCTTATATTCAATTATTCTATAGAGTTCAGTTAGTTTTATCATCTGAAGGAAGAAAAAGGATATAATAGATTCCCATAATGAAAAAGGGAACAAACCTCCATTTTAGCTATTAAAATCACTATACAATTTAAACTATCTATAGATATTTTCCATAGAACAAGTTGGATAATTAGGAGAGCCACTTTAACCTGTAGAATAAAGCAATATATACATCAAAGCTTTAATGGATCTTTGATCTCATTGATGTAGGTGGTTCCTTCTATTGAAACAGATCACATAATCCACTTTGTTCATTTCTAGGAAGTCCTTCTGATTCTTTCTCCAACATTAATCATTATTTACTATTTGCAAGTTCATTGCCTTAACCACATGCTCAAATAGATCTGGAAAGGATTTTATCCAACAATTCAAAAACTCTTCCAAGTGGTCAAGGAAGAATATATATATAGGTTACAGATCTTATTGTTAATAGCCAGAATTTTGCTGAATGCTAAACTAAGGCTAAATTCAGAAGAAAACATTTTAAGAGAATTAAACTATAAAATAATGAGCAGCATAAAATAGGGAGAAGTAGTAGAGGGTAACTCAGTTAAATTAGTTTTTTAAAAAGTTTACTGAAACATTCAATAAAACTTATTTTCACATGAGGATGAAAATGGAATAAGGGCACATACATTCAAGCAAGTAGGGACAAAATTATGTTTTGAGGATTGAGACCCAAAGTATTTGAAAAGGAGATATGAAAGGTATGAAATTAGCTTTGAACTTTATTAATTTAACAAAAAAAAAGTGCCTGAGAAAACAACTACTGACTCACACATCATTCCTATCTATATACATTTTTATAAAAGTTATCTATATATAATGGAAAGCAACTTTGATGAGGTTGTTTGTAGCAAATAGGCAGGCTTCTGCAAGTAGTATGTCATAGCAGACCATATGGAATCCATAAATGACTAAAAGAAAAATATTCCACTGTTCTTGCTATTTGTTGATTATTTTAAAAAAAGTATTTTGATTTGGAAAAGAAAAATGACATCTTAAAAATTCTCTTTTTATATGTCTATCATTATAAAAAGTATTCAAGATTGCTTGAAAAAAATAGAAGAACAGATATGACCTTGTTTGATAATCTGTTAATCATAAATATAAGGAGACATTAAACAGAGGGACAAATGCTTGAAAAACATGTTTACCACTTCCATGAAGGAGGATCCAGCAGAGTCCAAGGTGACTTCCACTGCTTGTGGAAGAAACTGTGTTGTTTGCGTAAAGCTCTGAAACAGAATCTCCTTGAAGAGATCTCTGAACACTCCCAACATATATGTTCACAGAAAAATTATGTCCACAGAAAAATCCAGGTGAATTAAAAAAAATTAACTGCCCAGATTACAAAGTATAGTTAGGTGGGCAATCTATAGAATAGGGCATACAACAGGGACAAACAGCTTAAATGGATGACTCTGGTCTATAATCAAACACTTGCCTTGTGGAAATTACAAAGCTCCTTTAATGATCTCAAATGTCTCCCAGAAATCACTACAGAATCAGAGGAATTAAAAATGAACATCACAAATTGAGTAATGAAGAAGTATGTGGTGGATGTGAGCAGGCTGCACATATAACAAATAAGGAAATTTGATGGAGAACTAGATCAAAGTATCATGAGGGAAACAGATAATAGAAAAAGATGATGGGTTGGTTACATGACAAAGCAGAGGAATAACTGGTGGATAGTTGATATATTGATTGTATCTTTGCAATGTCAAGAGAAAGCAGAAAAGTTACCAGCACTGTGGGTGGTTGAAATCTGGAAGACTTATGGGTAGGAATAGGAGAAAATAGTTACAAAAGATGGGAAGGCTTGCAATCTCCATCCTTTATTGAAAGATATAACCAATCAGATCTATTTTAGTATTTGAGTATAGGATAAAATAAATATCAAGAAATGAAACCTGGTATATTGAATTTTCTGAGAATTGCTATAAATAAGAATGTGCAATGTGGTGATTATATTTACAGCATAGTTAATACTAGAATATAAACTACACTTTTGTAAGTAAATAAGAATAAGAAAGCAGGTCTGAAAAGGTATATAAAAGCAAGCATAAGTGATATACGTCATTCAGAACACAAAAAAAGTCTAAAGGTAATTAAGTTTAAAAAGTCTGAGATGAAGAATAAGTACAATTATATGGGATCAAAATTTCCAATGTAGCTTAACTGTAAAAATAGTAATCAATAAAAGTGAATGCTTTGCTTTAAAATGCTAAACCATAACCAGTAATGATTTAATCTTTTTTATGTATATCCTTATTGTTATACAAGTTAACTTTGACATTTAACTGGAGGAGGTAGGTTTTATCTTCAGGTTCCCAATGTTTTAGACTGGGGCGACAGAGATGGAAGTAGTGGGGTGGGGGATGAGATAGACACTTAAAAGATACTTTAATCAGAACAAAACTGGAAACAAAGGAAAAATTCATTTCTAACAAATTCCAAGGTACTGTTAAAAACCCTTTATTCAAGAATTCTGTTTGAATATCTTTATAAGTAGATGGAGTTCAGAAATCCATTGGTTACACAAACAACTTTGGTGTAAAGGCACTGTTTGCAAAAAATCTGATTCCCACTGTAGCTTTGTCTATACCTCTAAACCCAAAGAGTTGAAACCTACTTTGGAGTCTAATGGTTCATACTCTGAAAAAGTCAGGTTTTATGAGCACTTCATATTATGTGAAAGATCCACTTTAATAAGATGTGATTTCAGGAGCATAGATAAATTTTACATGAAAAAATAACCAAGCAAGCAAAAAGTGTGAATTTTTTTTATCTGCAAATTGAAGTCAATAGAATAATACATAATAGAATGGATAGTAAGGAAAGAGACTAGGGAAGTACTATGTAAATCCCATCATAAGACTGTCTTCTTTTCCTATAAACAAGGGTGATACTACTCAGAAAAAAAATAAGATTTTAGTTGGCCAAATGCTTATTTTTAACAAAGATATACATGTATGATACAATTCTGTTGACTTTGCTAAAGAAAATTACTGAGTTTGTGGATTCCTGTGAAATTTGATCAATAAGTAAACTTAAAAAGACAGAGTAATTTAAAAATAATTCAACAGCAAATTTTTAACTTTTGTGGAAAATCAATATTTCATTTACCTTATATTTTCCTTTAATAATGCCTTCAAACAATCTTTCCTTGGTTCCGTAAAAAGGCAAACAACCACTTAGCAGAATAAAAAGGATCACCCCACAACCCCAGACATCTACAGGTTTCCCATAGGGCTCTCTTTTTACCACTTCTGGGGCCATAAAATGAGGTGTTCCTACACGTCCTATGAGGAAAAACAAGCAAAAGGTAAGGTGGTTTTTACCAAACTCAAAATTATCAGAGCAATAAATAATACAACAATCAAACAAGTTTTTATACCATTATTATTTTTCTCCTTTTATAAATATAGTTTATCAAAGTTGAAAATTATTCCTTTTTTATCTTTTGAAAGCAATGTAATCTCTGAAGGCAAAGATCTTATCTTTTCCTCTTCTGGTATCTCCAATATAATCTAAGATAATTCTAATACAAATAGGTATAATTTTCAAAAACCAAGATTTTAAGATATGAAATAAACTGTTAACTATATAGTGTGCATTAGAAAATTATAGATTTATAACTACATAGTGTGCATTAGAAGATTATTGTTCTAGGAAAAATCATGAATTTTGCCAGAATTCTCTTTCAGGATTTTAGACTTTTTAAAAAAAAATCATCATGTAAAGCCTCTTTCTCATCTCACTCCCTCAGGGATCCAGTGTTCTTATGTTCCCCCTTAAAACATTTTTTAAAAAAGAATTCATATTAAGTTCTTCATAACTAGTTGTATTTTTGGGGGGGCATTTTCAATTTAGTAGGGATTCAAGTAATGAATGAAAGAAATGAAATATTAATGGTGAAAATCTCATTCATTGTCATGAGTGTGTACTATTCTGCATAGTGGGGACTTCGCATTCTTTAATCTCTGAAACCATATTGTGAAGGTAATCAGCTGCCTATAAAGGCATAAAAATAATCCTAATACAAACTAGACCTTCAACTATTATTTGAGATGGAAATAGAAAAGTTCAAGGTCAAATGGGATGAAACTATGATATTTAAAGTTTGAAGTCTGGCAATTACATACTAGAAAGGGGTTCAAAATATTGTCTCACTAAAATGGTAGTAATGGAAAGACTATATTATAATAAGGCTCATATGATCACTAATTCAACTGAAACATTTATAAAGTGCCTTTTATGTTTAAATGCATTAGACTAGGTGTCAGAGATACAGACACCATTTATTCCACAACATTTATTGAGCACCTACTTTGTACAAAGCAATACACTGGGAATATAAAGACCTCAAGCTTACATTCTATATTAAGTGTCAACTTAATGGGACCCAGGTAATTCCTGAGAGAGCTGGCACCTGGATGGATCTTTGAAGGAATCTAAAAATATGTAATAGACAGAAATGAGAAGAGCACACATTCTAGGTTAGAAATGGAGGCAGCAGATGGAACTTCTTTAAGAAGATACTGAACTGCAGGAATTTATCATGTACACAAAAAAATATGACAGGCAAAGGGCTACTATTGACAAAACATACTAAAGGAATCTGAGGAGGGAGAAGTCAATAATATTTTGCTGGTGAAGTCTTCATGACTGAAATAGCCATGGATACCTAATGAAGAAGGAAGTGTTTAAAAGAGGTGAAGGGAGTGTACAGGGGGCAGTTGGCATCAAAATTTAGATCTGAGACAGAAAAGAATGAAGGCAGGACTGTGCAAGCAAGTGGGATACGTTGGCTTAAAGATAGCAGTGAAAGGAATGGAATGAGCTGAGAGAGGTTGTTTAAGTATTTAAAATGGTGTGCTGAAGGTTTTGTTTGTTTTTAATTTTAGGAGCAAAATCAAGTCCTTAAATGTTTTTGAACAGAACAGATAATGTATTATGATGATTGCTTTAGCAGTTATGAGAAGGAGGGACTGAAGTGAGGTGTGAATGAAGATAGGGAGAAAGTTTAAACAATTAAATTTAAAAAAAATTGATGTGTTAGACAATGAGAAATGGTAACAGTAATATGAACTGATAAAAGGAAGATGCAAGAAAGTGAAAAGGCATAGAAGGATATAAAGAAACTTTGACAGATGGTGAAAGGTGTTGTACTAAATGAATCTCATTCTAAACTAGATTATAGTGAGGCTCATTATAATCCTGTGTAGAATGTACCAATTTCAATTTCTGCTTTTAAATTAGGATTCTTTTAGATTTGGGGATAGTTAAATTAAATAAATATTTATTAGTTTATGCTAAATCCTAAATTATACAGCATTACTGTACTTGAGTACAGAAATATATATTTTCTTATTTGATGAAAAATCATTGTTTAGATTAAAATCATGAATGATAAAGTAGCTGCTTGGAATGATAATCTTAAAATAAGGACCGTGTACTTGCTCTCAGATTTACAAGGCATTAAACTAATAATATTAGCATTTGTATTTCAAAAGACATATGCAATTAGGGAATTTAAAGTAGAATTAAAACCCAGAACAAGGTTAGAGTGATAGAATTATGAATCTTGTAACACCAATTATAAAAGACAAGATGAAATTATTATTAATAGGTTTAAAATAGAGTCTACAAACCAAAATCTTATAGGTACACTATACTATGGGAAAATATGACCCTCCTATTAGTAGTACCAGGGATCAGCCTTTTAGAGGAATAAGCACCTAATAATGCTTTTATCTGCTCTATTCCTAATCTTGTAACCAAAAAAAGTAAATACTTCAGCACACAGGAGCTAGAGAGTTAAGTCTCCTCCCACTCTAATCACTGTGTATTTATTTTGTATGGCTTCTGCATTTACTTACCTCTAAATATGTATAATAAGTTCCTTGCTGGGAATGGCTGATTTATTTTTTATTTTTATCTTCAGTACTTAACATAGTGGTTGGCATACATTAGGCATCTAAAAAATGTTTGTTGACACATTGCCTGGTACACAGTATGTGATTAATGAATGTCACTTGCCCACCAATACAAATTATGATTGATCTTAAGAAATCAAGCTAATTGCCAGACCAAAAAGTTAATGAAGCAGGTGGCTGAACAGACTTCACAGACTTTCAGAGCTGAGAGAGATTTAAAAATCCAACCAAACAGTTGAAACTAAAATGAGAATCATAAAATAAGACTGTTTTCAGGAAAGAAAATTTCATTTGAAAATAAAATTTAAATTCAACAAAACTTATAAATTCATCAAAAAGTCTTAAAAGTACTCAAAAAATCAGTTTATTCAGCTTGATTATGGTTAGGGATGATCATAACGTATGATCTCTAAGTTCCTTCTTTTAGAACTTAAGATTTTTGATAACTTAGCTTTTTAGTACATTATTTACATAATATTATACGTTGAAGAAATGAAGTAAGACTAAGATATTATATATAAAAAATGGACACAAATTGGATGAAGAAAAGGTACTCTGAACTAGCAAAGTATAATTCCTATGTACATCTCATTTGGAAAGGCATTTCATTCCTCTACATGTTTTACTTTGATGTCAATAATTTAAACAAGTGTTAGTTTAAGGAAAAAAAATGATTTGCCTTTCCCAGAAGAAATTTACATTTAATAATCTCTCATTATTGTCTGTCTGTTCGACTTCGTTCCCTATTGAAATAATTTAATATAAATAAACAATAATTTAATATGAAATATTTTAATAAATTTATATTAAAATATTATATTCTACTTTGTACTAGCAAAAAGTATCAGGAGATTTTTCCTCATATTGAGCAAGAATTTGCCTTCCTTTCTGAAACTTCTATTCATTGCTCCTATTTTTGTCCTCTGGGTCAAAAATAAGAAACACAAAATCTTATTTCCTTTCCACATGACAAATACTCCAAATCTTTGAAGGCAGCTATTACATCACTTCCTCACTCCATTACTTCAGAATAATCTTCACTTCTTTCAATAGAACCTCAAGGCATTTTTAAAATTCTCCCCTTGGACCTTATTTTGGGAACTTTTCTTAGATACACTTAAACTCCATCCTTAAAATGTAGAAATTAAACCAAATAGTGCAGATGTGAGGTCACCACAATATTATCATCTCAGTTGCTCAAAAATATATATTTGTTTCACTGTAGTACAAGATAGAAATTGCTTTTATCTACTGCCATAGGACAAACATGATTCATATTGAGCTCCTACTTTATAAAAATCCTTCCAGTATTCTTCACACTATCTTTTGACTAGTCAAGTCTTCTCCATCTTTGTATAGTATGGCTTGATTATTTATATGTATACAATACTAAATTTCAGGTTTCTAAAGAATACTGTAGGAAGAATAGGAAAAGAGAGGAGAATTTTAAATGGATATGAAGAAAACTGTAGGTGACTTGAAGGTATTTGGACTAGTGAAGCAGGACAAAGTTTGAATCTGGGAAGGAAAATTTGAAAGAAATTGAGGAAATTTAAAGGAAAATAATTTCAAGACTTAAATACTCATCAAACTTTACTTGAAACCAGAAGAGCAATACTGAAATTAAAGGAGACTATAAAAAGAATTAAGAAAGATTAAGGAAAACCTAGGAAGATTAAGAAGTAAAATCCAAAGAAGACTCAAGATAGAAAAGGAGAAAATACTGACCAGAAAAGTCAAGATAAATTTTTTAAAAAAGTAACTGGAAGTAAAGCAAAGAGTGAATTTGTGAATGAACAAACAGGTTACTTTAAAGCTGAAGGGAAGGTGGGTGTAATTGTTTGAAATCAGTGTTTATGCTAAGAAAAGAGAGTAGGGCTGTCAACTTATTAAGAAGTCATAATGGGGTCAGCTAGGTGGTGCAGTGGATAAAGCACTGGCCCTGGAGTCAGGAGGACCTGAGTTCAAATATGGTCTCAGACACTTAATTGCCTAGCTGTGTGATCTTGGGCAAGTCATTTAACCCCATTGCCTTATAAAAAAATAAAAATAAATAAAAATACCTTCAAAAAAAAGGGCATAATTGGCTGTTAAAAGTTTTACTCAAGTGTATAGGTCAGAATGTAAGCTCTCTAAAACAATTAAAAAAAACAAAAACAAAAGTTGAAAAACTTCACTCAGTACAAAGAGAAGGGGAAATTGTTTAGTGACTTGCATGAGCATGTTTGTATTTTATGCCAGAGAGGTAACTGTTACAAGTGAAGACTGATCTTTCTATGGCTGGGAGGAGAAAGTGAAAGAGGGTGGGGGTGAAGGGGGGGAGAGGAGATATGTGGAAGAAGGGAGGTAGATCAAGGAAAGGAAAAGGAGAGATGCATAATTTGAACATAACGCCAGACCTGAGGCTCTTTTTTGAAGATGGGAACTCTCAAGAAGTAATTACTTACCCTTCAAATAATGATGCAGCATAAGAGTATGAGATCATTTAGTCAAAGTATCAAAGGTAAGTAGAAAAAGAATCAAAGAGCAGTAATATAGTTTAGTGAATTCCTGGCTCAGAGATACTCAGGTCAATATTTAACAACAGAGGTCTACAGTCTCCCCAGGGCATGTACATATGACAATGGCAGACAACCTCTTTCAAAAGAGATGACAATTACTCTTTTCTGTTTATCCACACTGACGCAAATACCACTGCAGAAGAAAACTAAAAAAGCATTGCCAATGATTACTGAATCTTGAGAAAGAAAATGAAGGGCACAGGGGCACAGGTTGTATTTTCCTCACTTTTATCTACTGAAGCAAGGGATGATGAAGAGAAATACTAATTTGCAGTCTCCAAACCTGAGTTAAAAGTATAACTAATAAAAGCTGCTAAGAATGCATTTGTCAAATAGTCTTGCAAATCTAAATTTCGTGTTTAAAATTAAAAAAGAGAGTGGGAAAAGATTGCCTTCAAAATTAGATAGAGAAAGTAGCACAACAGGATCAAAGAAATCAACTTTACAAGAACAAGATTGGGGAGGTATAGCTAGGGAGTTATTTTGGAGAAAAAGAAGACTGAAGGGGTAGCAGTATGATATGGTAGCAAAAAAGTTAATATAATCTTGGCCTGCATTTCTAGACAAAAGGAAGTGATAGTTTGCCTGTATTCTGTTCATATAAAATCTTATCTTAAGTACTTTTGTTTGAAGTTCTGGGAACTCTACTTTAAGAAGGATATTGATAAGATGGACAGTATCCAGAAGAGGGCAACCAGATAAGTGAAAGGCCTTAAGAGACTTCCAGTTGAAGTAGTGCCTTGCAGAAAGATTAATCAGAAGGAACAAGAATTTGAAGATCTATCATGTAAAGGAGAGATGAGACTAAATTTTTTGGGCCCCAAGAGCAATGAGTAGAAGGTAAGAAAGCACATTTAGCCCTGATATCAGGAAAATATCCTTAATAATTAAGGCTATCCAGGAGTGTAATGGGTCGTCTGGGGAGATTGGTATGTTCACTCCTTGTTGGTATTCAAGCAAAGGCTAGAATGGTGACTTGTTGGATATGTTATGAGGATTCTTTTCATGGACATGTTGGATTAGATGGCTGCTAAGATCACTTCCAATTCTTGAATTCTGTGGCTCTACGACAATTTATCTTTTTTAGATTTTAGCCCATCATTTCAGGTTGTTAAGATATTTTTGGTTTATAAATCCAACATATTACTCACTCCTTCAACTTTTGTGTTACCTTAAAATTTGAGAATGCCATCTTTTCTTTCATATTAGTCTCTGATAAAAAATGTCAAACAGAACATTGCAGAGGACAGAACTCTGAAGCACTTTAGAGACATCACTCTAGGCTTCCATTAAAGTGAAAAGAACACTATAAACAAAAGTACAGAGTTGAGAAGGAATAGAAGTAACTGCTCAGATCACACTATATAGAGCTGGTTAAGGAGGAGCACAAGCTGTATGAAGTGGAAGAGTATGCTATAAGCTTAGAAAGGTCTTTTGGGGTCAGGTTGTGAGGTCTTTTCAAAGTATGACTAACCATTTTGAGTTTTATTAGGTAAAGGGAGCTAGTAAACATTTTTTCAGCAAGAGAATTAAGTAATCAGAGTTGTGTGTATAGGAAATTAATATGGCAATGCTGTGCAGTTTGTACTGGAAGAGAAAACAGACCAGGGACAAGGACATCAGTTAGCAGATAATTTTAATGAATGGTCAATGAAATTTTTTTGAAAAAAAAAGTAACAAGATAAAAAGAACAGGAATGGCACAATCTAAGTATAATAAAGAGGATTAGTTTGAAATTGATGATAGGGAAGATCAAAGGTAGACCTGGTAATGAAGATTTCTGCTAGGGTGATTGCATTGGGTATAGAGAGAAATGGATAAGTCAGGGCTGGAGGTAGCGCATAAGATAAAGAATTTAGAGACCAAAGAAAAATTATTAGAATATTTAGCATAACTCTTCCGAGAATGCAACTGGGACCCAGAAAAGTTAAGCGATTTTTGGAGTCAGAAGTGGCAGAGCAGGATGTGAATCCAGGTTTTGACTCCAAATCAAATGTTCTTTCCACTGTACTACACAATCCATAATATTTGAGAGTTCTTTGTATAGAGGTGATTGTTGTAGCCCTGTGATAATGAAGGAGCTTCCTGAGGGGAAACCATGTTGTGAAACTACATTGAAATTAAGATTAAATACATTGAAATTAAGGACCCCAGAAATAAGTAAAATGCATGAGATTTATGTTCATTGACTGTGATACTTATTTTAATTGATTAGTTTTACAATTTTAATTGACTGATTTAAGTAATTAGATTTAATTAATTTTCTTGCTTACTTTCAGATTCTTGACACCCTTTTAAGTGTTGGAATTTGCCAGATGGGTGGATCTGAATAGATGAAACATTACTGTGTTAAAACTGCTTATGGATTTCTATACTGAATAACCCTAAGAGACAATTCTTTGTGCCTGAAGATAGCTAGATTTCAAATATTCAAATAAATATGAACTATTTTTTAAAGCAATGAAAAATTATTAATACCAAAGTATACAATTCTCTAATATTTTAGAAGTTCACTATAAAAATTTTTATTTTTATACAATCTCAGATTGTATTTAAAAATTTTTTTTTCATACAAGACATTATAATAATGTATCTTGAAGATGGGTTAACCATCAGGAAGTTCTTCAGGCTTATATGTAAAGAAGTGAATACTGAAAAAAGGTAATTTGGACACATGCAGCACATAGTTATCAAGCAGGATTTCAAGAAATTTAGCAAATAAATGAACACAGAGAAATACACAAATGATTAAGAAAATCAGTTAATTACATGCAATAATTATCACATAAAACAGAATGGGGGGATTTTTTTTTGGTTATTAACTGAAAGTTGACCTACATTGAGAAAAACCAGAAGTCTATCTACAATGTTTTGTTATAATGTGTGAAGACATTTGTGGTTTCTTTCTAATATTCTGGAGGCATCATTAGTAATTAGTATACTGGTATACAAATGAATAATTCTATTCTTAGACCACGGTTTAATACATATTTACTTAACAAAAGTGCTAGAATGAAGGCAAAATAGCAAATGTCATAGTTTTTTGTCAGCTTCCTCTGAAACTAGATTGAACATTTTCTTAGACAGGAATAAAATACTTGTTTACTCCAGGTTTTCATGTAGCTGGCCTAACTGAGGGATAAACACCATTCTGTCTATCTTCTTTATTAGGATGTAATACTCAAGCTTCTGTAAGTGATGTGAGGTCATCATTTGCTCACTAGCTATTGGATCAACTGAATCTGTATTCAGACTTCAGTAATCCACGTTCAGAATACAACCTGAAACACTAAAGGGCTTAAAAGGAATTTACATGATTTGGGAAAACTGAGTTCAGAAAGAATTACTTCTAATTATACATTCTACATCTCAGAAGATGGCGAACACTAACACTGCTTTGCTGATTAAATTACAATGAGTTCTATTAAGTGAAATATGATGCATCAAAAAATCCTTCACCAATTTCTGCCCATGTGAAACTTGTTCTCTAGAATGAAAACTTGCTGTTTTGTTAGAACTATCTGTACTAACTGGGTTTGAATGTAAGAAAATTTTCAAATGTGACATGACAGTATTACAAAGGCTGTTGTGTTGTTTCCTCTTTTCTCTTTTTCAGAGGGGGATTTAAGGAAATTTGGGAGTAGCTACTAAAGACTGCATAAGAATACTGGTTCTTATAATTGGCAATGACCAATTGTGCTAATGATTCATTTTTATAGGTAGATGTCCTTGCTTCCTTCAGTCATTGGAAGACTGACAATTGCAAGAAAAAGGAGTTGAGGAAAAGTGCAGAGTTAAAGGAGGAAAAAATTAAAAAGGGAAATCAGTTGACAAGAATAAATGAAAATTGTAAGCTGTGCAACTACAAAAAAATCTTCTATGTCTTTATTTCAAATGTAACTTCTTTTACAAGCCTTTCTTTCTCTATATGTATGTGTGTATGCATCTTTTCCTTTGAATTTGCATTTCCTGGACATACAGAGATAGATGGTATAGAAAGAAATTAGCTTAAAGAAGAAACTTTAAGTTCAAAAACTGCTACAGAAAATGCCCAATAAATGAATGCTTATTGTGGAATGTGAACTTGCTATTGTTTAATTATATCGGTCCTGTCTGACTCTTCATGACTTTTTTTTGGCAATGTTAACACTTGATATGCCATTGCCATTTCCAGTTCACTTTTAGATGATGAAATTGATTCAGTTAACTAACTTGTCCAGTGTCACACAACTAGTAAGTAAGGTTGAATTTGAACTCAGATCTTCCTGACTCCAGGCCCAATGCTCTCTCCACTGTGCCACCTTGCTGTTCAGTTAAGTTGTAGAATGTTGGAGGACATTCAGCAACCATGTGGTTTATGACTTTTTAAAACTACTTTTTTTTTTTTTTAAAGTTTTTGCTAGGCAATGGGGTTAAGTGGCTTGCCCAAGGCCATACAGCTAGGTAATTATTAAGTGTATGAGAGTGGATTTGAACCCAGGTACTCCTGACTCCAGGGCTGGTGCTTTATCCACTATGCCACCTAGCTGCCCCTAAAACTACTTTCTCAATGAAAATGCCACCAGTAGGAAAATCCTGGTGATCTGATTAAGAAAAGATCTCTGCCCTCAAAGAACTTTCATTTTTATTGGGGGAACCACAATTATCACATTTAGAACTGCAAGTTTATAGGCATTTATTTTATTTAATTATTAGGGAATGAAGTATAGAGAATGGGAGGGAGTCAGAAATCCTGAGGCTGGATCAATATTGGCTTAAGGGATTGATAATTGATAGAAAGTGGCATAATTTTTAAAGTTTTTTTTTTTTTTTAACTTACCTCCGGCAACAAGTCCAGACTCGCCTAACTGAATGGCTACTCCAAAGCCCCCAAGTTTAACAGGTGCAGAGTTTTCTTTTGATGCAAGGAGGACACAATGTGGCTAAAAAGAAAATGATAAAAAAAAAAGGATTATCTTTCAGATTTCAATACATTTTGCTCACAGAATTGAGTGAAATAACGGACTACTAGCAAGTTCAAATTCTCATATAAAGAATTCATCTTTTCCTTTGTAGTGGCCATTGATCTTCCCATACTTAAGATTTTCATTACTTGCTATATTTTCTGAGGACTTGCCTGTCATAGTTCAGATTCTTCAGGATTTCTCTGCTTCCAGTATTAGGATCACTGTGTAACTAATTTGAAATCACAGACATTCATGAAAGGCAGTCAACTTTTCTGCCTTTCCACACAACACCCTTGCCTTTGGGTGATATTTTAGAATCTTAAAATAATAATATACTTCATTTTTCCAGTCAAAATATTTCTTGAAATTCCATCACTTGCTAGAATTTGGTATAAAGTATAATTTTTGGTGGCCCAATTTTATAAAAATATCCCTTCTAAATGGGAAGATAAAAGTGGTAGCTTTTCATTCTTTCCTTTGCTGTAACCCCAAGCATAAAGCATTAAACTTTAGTACAAAGATATGATTACACACATATACATACACATATAAAATATACATAAACAATTAACTAGACTAGTCAATAATTTTAGCTTTGATTGATAATCAATTTTTTATTTTATATGGAATAACTTTTATAGCCACTTAGATTTATAATATTTCTATAAGTAGAAAATGGAAAAAAGGATGTCTTATTGACAAAACAAAGAACCCTACAAGTTATTGAGACAGAAAAAGGAACATTAAAGAAGAAGCTGTAATAACTTTCTAAAAAGAAACCCAAACAAAAGGGAAGGTAGTATGTAGGAAAGAGAAAAATCTGAAAAGCCAAATAAGGGGAAAAAAAAGGTAATATGCAAATGACAAAAGGGAAACATATTCTTTAGACTCAACAGGAAGGAGAGGGTAACAGCCTTTTATTACATAATAAACACAATAATAAAAACAGCCAACATTTATATACCATTCTACAAACATTTCATTTTATCCTCCTAACATCCTAGGGAGGTAGCACTGCTATAATCATTTCAATTTATCATGGTTCATCTTTTTCTTTGTTTATAGGAAAAAAGAAAAAAAAAAGAATTTCTTAGGCATCTATGTTCCAGGCACCATGCTCAGGGCTCACTTATCTCATTTGCTCCTTACCACAATGCTAGGTTGGTATTATTAGCCCCATTTTGTTTTTGAAGAAACTGAGATACACAGAGGTTAAGTGACTCTTCAGGGTCACTCAGCTATCTAAGTAACTAAGGCCAGGTCTGAATTCAGGTCTTGTTGATCCAATGTTCCTTTAACTGCTGCCACTAATCGAAAGATAAATACCAAGAATGCATTAAACCAAATAGGATAATGAGTTCATTTTCTATTTTCTAAGTCTATTTTAATTCTTCCTTTCACTCCTAAAAATTGAGGAAGAGTAGAAGGGAGGAATGAAAAGTAGTACAGCCAAAGTGAAATTTTTCCTTTCTTTCCTGGTAGTGGCATTACCTACTACTTTTATCAGTCTGTCAGCAACATCTATTGCTGGGTTTCTTACCAGCTGGTATTTTAGGGACTGGTTACACTACTACTGGAAGATTCAATGCAAGTGCAGGTAGCATTATGGCAGTTGGGCAGTGTAGTAGGTAAAACAACATACTCTGGATTAGAGAAATGTTGGCACTTAACCCCTCTCTGCCCCAGATTCCTCATCTGTAAAATAATGATAACAGTACCAATTCCTCAGGGTTGTTGTGAAGATCAAATGAGATAATATGTATAAAAAGTTTTGCAAAACTTAAGTCACTATAGAAATAATAGCCATGATTATTACTGTGCCAAGAGTATATGAGAGGTGGGGGGAAGGTCAGGTGGAATCTTTCCCTTCTGGAGTTATTCTCTAGAAAATATGTAATATCTGTAAATTGCTTAGCACAGAACCTGGCCCACTATAGGTATTTAATAAATGCTTGTGCTTCCCCTTGTTTCATGGGATACTAAAGCATATAAATAAATAAATAAAATAAACTAGAGAATCAACTGTCTGTCAGACAAAGGCCAGCAAATGCTTTGTCCATGACAGCACTTTCTGAATGATCAATTCATTTCAGTGGGTGTCACTATCAAAGGTTGGAAGGTTCCTAATGAAGGATGTGAGGGAATAGGAGAAAAAAAGACTGAGGGAAAACAAAAACTAACAAGGGAGGAGAGGAAAACAAAAGATGGGGAGAGGCAACATAGATTTTAGGTAGACTAGAAAAAGAGCTATGCTGGAGGGAAAGGAAAAATAACAAGTGTAAAAAGTGTTTATTCTTACTGGGTCCTGTGTGAAACACTTCATAACAATCAGGAGGTAGGTGCTAGTCACTTTATAGCTGGAGAAATAAAAGCTTAGCACACTACTTGGCATATAGTAGGCACTTATTATGTGAGTAGTTCAGGGTCACATAGCTAGCAAGTGTCCAAGGCCTGAACAAGATTAACACTACTTTTACTCAAAGTCTGATGATTCCAATCTAAAAGCATCACAGAAACTAGCATTCCTACTACAAAGCCACTGTTAAAAACCAAGACCTTGAGAAGATAGAAGTCAAGTGAAGATGAGAAACAGCAATATTATGTTAAAAAGGGGAAGACATAAAAATTTTCAATATGAAATGTAGTTTATCCACTAGGAAAAACTGGTGATAGCTTTTTAAAAATAAAATCTAGTTTCTCCTTTCCATTTTTCAACTTTGCGTAGTTGGGTCTCCTGATAAGCTTTCATGAATACTTGCTAGGATGATTGCTACCTTGGAACTGTGAAGAGATCTCACATGATGGAAAGAGGAAGCTGATATTGTAAGAGCAAGAGCAAGAAATATCTGATGTACAATCCATATTCTCCACTGTTATTTATACAATTAAGAGAGACAGCAAAATTTAGAGCATGTTGGGTACACCTACTACGAAGATATAAGAGAGGGCATGGATAAGTCAGTCAGGAAAAGGAGACATGGGATAGTTTGTGATTTGCATCACTGAAAGAAAAACTCATATTTAAAAGATACAGATATTTCAAAGTAATAATTACAAAAAAGTTATTTATATGCGATTTTGGAAATAGTATACTAATAAGATTAGCATAACTACAAATTTTTATTGGTTAAGTGACTAGGGAAAAGTAAAAGTTATAAATTAACTTAAAAATGATTTTTATTTTTTATGTTTGCATTTATAAATAGGTTAAGAAAATCTGGATAGTGATATATAAAAACCACAGAACTAATTAGAATGAGTTAAAGATTATTTCATCTGAAAAAGACATGACTCCAAGATGAGAACACCCCAATATGAGCAACAATTGCTAGCTATTGTTCATCTGCACTAACAATAGAAAAGAAGAAACAGTTATATTGCAATGAAGGATTCAGAGTATGCATAAAGATAATCATTAAACACTGACATGAAAGACAGAGGGAGACTATGGAAGACTTTCTAATACTAAATTAAGTTAATATTGTTTTAAAAAATAAAGGTCAGGAACACCCACTAAGGTCTCTACCAGCCCAAAGATTCTAAGCTTTTTAATGATTAAGATGACATTTCTACAAAAAGGGCAGTATGACAAAACTGATACGTTTAAGAACCTGACATATAAGTATAGAATTACACAAATTAAGAGTACATTTATAAAACAAAAACATTTTCTTTTTTGGCCTAGCAAAGCAAACTACTGAAGTCCCACATTTGTTCATCATAGAACCCTTAAAAAAAAAAGTATCATCATACATACAACCCTGTCCAAATGCTTCACCAACGGAAGGAGGAACACAAAAAGCTGAGTAGCTGATAAACTAAGTTCAAACCACTTTAGCTAAGGAAGGATTTGGTTGAACTCCTGTTTGTATTGGAGGATTTCTAGAAATGACTAAACTGTAAGTATTTCCTTTGAATTTAGGTAAATGAAAAAGTTTAACTATTTAATGATGAAATACTGCTTTTAATTCATGGTAATATTACTTAAACTATACTAGGAACATTTTGATTTAGATATAAAAGCTAATTTTGTTAAATTTTACTTCTATTTTAAACATAAAAATGTAATTATGCCTATTGTCACTTATAGTTAAGAATGTTAAAAATTCAAGGCATCAAAATTTGATTACTACTGTAAAGATGGTAACATTGTTTACATAGTATAGTTTGGATATACTTGATATATTTTTACTTTGTTCAAATCAATGGATTTTTAATGAAGAGGGTAGTTTCAATGGTCAATCATTATGAAGTTATCTTGGGTGGTATAGTAGAAGTAGGTAAGTATGGATAAGTGTTTAAATCTTCAGTTCTTTAATTTACATGTGAATCTCTGGGCTTCAGTTTTCTCATCAGCAAAATGAAAGCAATGAACTAGATAAGCTCAAAAGTAGCTTTCATTTCTAAAATCATATGGTCAGTAAGTTAAAACTAAAATCTGCTTTGTAAATGTCTTCAGGCATTATCACAAAAGGCACACACACACACACACACACACGTGTGTGTGTTCTTATACACAATATGAATTGTAATCAGGATAAAACTACATTTGGAAAGTATCTCTTGGTCTAAGGCTATATCTGTACTCATACCTACATTGTCCAGATCGCCATTTTTACAATGAAACAGAATTAGCAATATTGTATGATGTTTTCTTTTATTTTTAACCTTTGTGTTCAGGAAAGTTATGTGAATATATAACACTGCAATTTCCTAAGAAAGTATACTATGTAATTTTAGAGATCTACTAATGTAATTGTCACTTCTGGAAGGGTAATAGAATCTCTATAGAAATATGCCAATTTTTCAATAGTACTGTGAAAATGCAGCTTCTCTCTCTCTCTCTCTCTCTCTCTCTCTCTCTCACACACACACACACACACACACACACACACCCCCCACAGAAAAAGCTACAGTTGAATAAACTTACTTTGCCTATCTTTATATAATATAATCTCATTTCTGAATGCCTCTACATAAAATGCATTATAAAAAACAATAGTTAATATATGGTAGCTATACATGTCAGTTAATATACATCAACAATCATAAAATTAGCAAATAGTTTTGATACTTTTGTTTTCAACCAAATTAACTTTTTCAGTTAGAAGCTCAATCTGTCTCCTTCTTGCCACTCCCCTCAAAGCATTCTGAAATTCTCAAGTGTTAACAGTTTAGTTTCTTCCATACCCCACCTCACCCAGTTTATAAAAACACAAGTGTCGATATAGATATAATCTACTAATTTGTTGATTATTAATTAACTTCAGCTATATAACAAATAGATGGTTACCAGTGTAATTCTTTTATGGCATGGCCTATTGCTATGTGATGAATGTGAGTTGAAGTATGTATCAATTTCATTATTTTAAGAATTAAATGTGATAACTTTAAAACTGAGATGAATGATAACAATATTTGCTGTTATGACTTCAAACCAATGCTTCCTTCTTTAGCTCCTGGTTATTAGGCAGGTAAGGAAATATGTTCATGTTAAATAGTTAATGCCAGAGTTTGTTAGTTAACAGCCCCCTAACCTCAAAAATAAGCACAGGAAATGGGTTTTCTTGATGAATGCTTCCTAAATGGTTAATAAGGTCTAAAATATGGAATCTTAGGCACTAGGCTCAGTCTTTATCAATTATGTTGAATATGAATATTTCTTAGATATTCTTATCTCCTTTGTTTTGCTTTGTTTTTAGGAGACTGGAAGAGAATATGCATTTAGACAGTGTTTATGATGTTCTAGACATTGTACAAGTACTTGCTAGGAATACAAAGAAAGAAGGGCAAAAACACAGTTCCTGCTCTGAGGGAGCTTTTATTTTAATGGGTCAGACCCCATGTAAACAATAATGCAGATATGCATTTTTGCCTGCCTGTCTTTCTTTCTCTTCCTGTTTTTTGATTTTTGCAAGGCAATGGGGTTAAGTGACTTCCCCAAGGTCACATAGCTAGGTAATTATTAAAAGTCTAAGACTACATTTGAACTCAGGTCCTCTTGACTCCAAGGCCAATGCTCTATTCATTGTATGACCTACTTGCCCCTGCAGATACACATTTTAGAACGAATAAAGAGAGAGTTGATTTGGTTCAAGTCCTCCCCCAACACATGCTCCCTACTTAGAGTTCTAAGTTGAAGAAAAGATATTAAGCTGTACTGGTTGAATGTGTTTTCTCATCTAAAAGTTCCTTATATCAATGAAGTCACAAATCTAGTAGAGATCACTAGTATTTTCCTATCTGTCTATGTTATTCCCCTTCCTCTTGTACATTCTATAAACTCAAAGAAAAGGACTGTTCTGTCATGTCTTGAGACATTACCAGTGGTAGGTACAGTGTCTGACACTAGTGCAACACTTAATGCTTTTTGAATTGAACTAAAAAGTACAGTGTGTAATCTTGGAGTCATTCTTGATTCCTCCCTCTTCCCACTGCTAAATCTTATTGCTTCTTGCTCAACATTCAGCCTTCCAATGATGTCTAATCTAGACTATTGCAACATCTCCTAAACTGGATTTCTAGCCCTTCCTCTTCAATCCAATTCTCCACAGTTACTAACATTATCTTCCTTCAGTCTTCTTATCACTCCACTGTATTAAGAATCCTCCATGACTTCATAATAGCTCTAGTCTAAAATATAAACCTTTCTCTTTAGAATTTAAACTTTTTCAGTCTGGTTCCAGCTCCCTTTGCAGCCTGTTTATCATTCTCCATTTTTGATTCCTGAAAACAACCTGCTTATTGTTTTCTGAAACCAATAAATCCTCTCCTAAACTTACATCTATACAGGCTATCCTCTTCCTTAAACTTGGAAAACTATCTTACTTGTGGCTTAGAATCTTTTGCTTCCTTGAAGGCTAACACTGTTAAGGTCATAACCATTCTTTTGCTCACTCCAAGTTTGTAATCTAGGTTGTTATCTTCAACTTCACTCACCCCAGATACCCAATTAGTTGCTATCTCTATCTCTACAATGTAACTCATTCCTTTGTGTCCTTGTCTTTCCTCACAACCTCACAAGCCTAGTTCAGGTCTTTATCCTCTCCGCCTGGACTACTGTATTAAATTTCTAAGTCTCCCTGTCTCAGGTCTCTTCTTTCTCTAATTCACCTTCCACTTAGACACCAAATTGATTTTCTTTAAGGGTATAGCTGACTGAGTCACTTCACTTACTCAATAAACTCAAGTGACTTCTTAACACTTCTAAGATGAAATATAAGCTACTCTGTCATTCACAGTAATTTTTTTATTCATTATTCCCCTACAACTATCAGGCATATTGTCCTATTCCCTCATACACAAAACTTTATCTTCCATCTTCTGACTCTTTCCCTTCTCTGCCGCCCCCACTAAGTATACATCTATTTCATTATTTTAAGAATTAAATGTGATAACTAAGTGCTTATAAGGGCTTCCTGAATAATCTAGTAATAAGATTTTGTCTACTAGCCAAGGCTAATTCAGCTGTTGTTGTTTGGTAGTTTTTTAGATGTTTGATTCTTCATGACTCTTTTTGGTTTTCTTGACAAGAAAGATATTAGAGTGGTTTGCCATTTCCTTCTCCGGATCAGTTTACAGAGGAGGAAATTGAGGCAAACAGAAAAGTCACACAAGTGTTTGAGGCCAAATTTGAACATTTGTCAAGAAGACTTGTCTTGACTCTAGGTCCAGCACTCTATATGCATTATGGCACCACCTTGAGGAAATTCTTGAATTACATGCATAGCCTCCCATGATGATGATGATGTTTGTCTTTTTGTATGGTACAAGACTTGGATTATAGGCAATATAATCAGTGATGGTGAGATTTTCATAATTTGTGATGCACACTGCAGGTACTCAAGTATTTCATTCAATTATAAATTAGTTAACACATTACAATATTTTGCTAGTGATGGAAGGAGATACAAACATATAAGACAGTCCTGAAACTCACGGAATTTACCACTAAGCTAAAGCAAAGTAACCATGATGGCTAATAAGAATGGAGAAAGTTTTAAGTCAAGGCAACATATTACAACTTAGGGTAAAGTCAATATTTTGATTACGCTATCTGATTTTTCACTAATGGAATAATTAAAACCTAAATAACTGACACTAGGCAATTCTGTTGCTCTTCTTAACTCCACTTACCATATTTTGCCTTAATTAGGCATTTTAAAGTAACAACTAAGATAAAATGTCATATATACACTACAATCAAAAGATATTATAGTAGGATGTGCTGAATGTAGGTATATGACTGAATTTACTGATGGAACAAATGTTACTTAAAATTTAATTTAGTCTAAAGCAGTTATGCCTTTAAATTACCAAATGATTTTATTGCTTGCATTTTATTGTAGGTGTAATCTGAAAATATGAAAACATCATTCAAGAAAAATACTGGATCACTTTTTCTTTACATATCCACATAGAAGAGAAGAAAAGTCTGTTCAATGACTTCAACTTCCGCTTACTCCCGGACTTGCTCTTCCTATGACATCTTTATGAATAACCAAAGCAGTCAATGCCTAAATAACTCATCAAGGACACTAGACTGCCCTATGAATGAACAATTATTGTCTGTTGTTTTAACAATTTTCTACTCCATTATTTTTATTGTGGGACTTGTTGGAAACATTATAGCCCTTTATGTATTTTTGGGAATCCATCATAAAAGAAATTCTATTCAGATTTACCTGCTTAATGTAGCCATTGCAGATCTCCTACTCATCTTTTGTCTCCCCTTCCGAATATTGTATCATGTTAAAAACAACTGGACATTGGGTGTAATTCTCTGCAAGACAGTGGGAACACTATTCTACATGAATATGTATATAAGCATTATTCTTTTGGGTTTGATCAGTTTGGATCGATATGTAAAAATTAATCGATCTATCCACCAACATAAAGCATTAACAACTAAACAAAGCATTTACATCTGTTGTATAGTATGGGCAATAGCAATAACTGGATTTTTAACTATGATCATTTCGGCACTTAAGAAAGGAGGACATAATTCTACAAAGTGTTTCCATTACAGAGACAAGCATAATGCAAAGGGGGAAGCAATTTTTAATTACATCATTGTGATTGTATTTTGGTTAATTTTTCTTCTACTAATCCTTTCCTATATTAAGATTGCCAGTTTTCTTTTAAGGATTTCCAAAAGGAGAGTCAATTTCCCTAATTCTGGAAAGTATCATACTACAGCACGAAATTCCTTTATTGTGTTGATTATCTTCACTATATGTTTTGTTCCTTATCATGCTTTTAGATTCATATATATTACATCACAGCTAAACACAACAACTTGTTATTGGAAAGAGATTTTCCACAAAATCAATGAGATCATGCTTGTTCTCTCATCTTTTAACAGTTGCTTAGATCCAGTTATGTATTTTCTGATGTCCAGCAACATCCGCAAAATTATATACCAACTTCTTTCAAGAAGATTTCAAGGGGAATCAAGCAGAAGTGAAAGTACTTCAGAATTTAGAGCAGGCCATTCTCCACATGATACTTCTGTCAGTGTTAACTTCAATCTGAGATGAATGTTTACAAAGAATTATGAATCACTGCCTTTTACCAAAACCACTTACTAAGAAATGACAAATCCTAAAAGTATTAGAGAATTACCGAATTCAGTAATAATAATGTTCTTAGCATTAAATTTCCTATTTTTTTTCTTTTTGTAAATATAACATGCTATGTTTCATTTGCTTGATTTATCAAATAATATGCTGAAGAGGAAGAAAAGGTCATAATAATTGCTATATGATTTTAAGTCTGATATCCCAGTCAAAGATGTTTTTAAAAATGTTAATATATATATCGTACTATCATATTTGTCAAAATGCACTGCAAGAGTATTTTTTGGAATTTATGATCCTAAAAGCAAAAGTTCAAAAAAAATCTCATTTTCTCAAACTAGTAAATTATTATTAGTGTATGTTTTAGATTATCTAAATAGGTACAATGAATAGAGGATAAATGTCTTAGACTACTTTAGAATGACAGAAATGTATTCAGTTGTTATTCAAAAATTTGTCATGTATTTGTCAAAACTAGACCTTCATGCCTTCTTAAAAAAAAGTAAAAGATGAGATTTTCCAGTTTTTATAAACAATCTATATAATTGTCATGGATGCTTAGCAAACTAATTATCTTTTTTAAAACACACACATACACAGGTCCCAATTATTCCATTTTCCTTAAGTACATGGTGAAATAAAACTCTGTAAAGAATAAATTCTAAAGCTTTTATTTACTTTGAAAAACACAAAATGTAAAATTTATATAAAGTAATGAAGAATAAATTACACATACATACCTGCTGTGACTAAATAAAATGAATTAAGACAGAATTCAAAAGATATAAAGAAGAAAAGGGATATCAGAAAGGGACATGACAGCAAACAGGATGTTATGATTATTATTTTGTTAAAGTTAACATATACTTAAAAATAAATTGTAAATATTTTGGAACTTACAATTTTAGATGCTTATGTTGTTTATCTGAATGTTTTGCTAATGAAAGCAAAATAATTTTTCAAAAGAAGTTTTAAAAATTAATCAATAATCATAGAATATAAAAGTTGTAAGGGACCTTAGAAGTCAAATGAAAGAAAAAGGAATATTATTAATATTAGCCCCATAATGCTCTTCCTTTGTCCACCCCCCCCACTTCTAGAATGGATGGCTATTTCACACCTTTTTCCAGTAAAGTCTGACAACCATAAAGTCCTGGTGCTAGATTTAATTTATTTTTTTAAAACCTCTTGCTGTTTTCATTGACTTCTATCGAAAATTAAAGAAATGTCTCTCCTTTTCCATCCAGAACTAATGCCAGTGGGCTCCTTGAGAGCAGGAATCATTTATCCACCAGAGTCTAATACAGTAAGTATTTAATAAATATTGAAGATGATCATTTCCCTTCACTAGGTGTTAGACCTACATTTAAAAGTGACAGTCCCTGGAGTTTGAGGGGACTATCTATATACTCTTGAGCTTTTACTAACGAACAATGGGAGAATTAACCATACAGGACTTAGTTTCTTTAAATAATGTAAAATAATATAAATAATGAGACAGAGATGTAAGTTTCTTTTCTTTTTTTTTTTTGCAAGGCAAATGGGGTTATGTGGCTTTCCCAAAGTCACAGAGCTAGGTAATTATTAAGTGTCTGAGACCGGATTTGAACCCAGGTACTCCTGACTCCAGGGCCGGTGCTTTATTCACTGCGCCACCTAGCTGCCCCATGATGTAATATTTCTAAGGACATTTGTAGGTCTGAAATGCCATCATTCTAACAGTTACTTGGATTCTTTTTAGCTAAATACTGATCATGTGATCAAATGGGACAGATCCTAAAAGTAGCTAATTTGTCTAGTTTAGATATGTATCTGTTTCTAATAGACAGAATGCTACTAGCAATAGAAATATAACTTTGTTATAACAAATTCTAAAACTTTGTGTCATGCAAAACTGGCATTCTATCTCATGACTTCAAAGGCACATTAACTAGGACTACAAAAGCTTCTTATTACACAGAATAAATTTTCCCATTAGGAATGTATTCTCTCTCTCTCTCTCTCTCTCTCTCTCTCTCTCTCTCTCTCTCTATATATATATATATATATATATATATGTATATATATATATATTTTACTCACTATCACTAAAATTCATCACATACTATACTCACTAAAGAATAGTACTAAGAAGAATCTCAAAAAATTTAAGTAAATAAAATTCAGAGAACAATTCTAAAATAAATTAGCTGTAAAATCAAAAGACTCAGGGAAGAAAAAGAAATCATTTTTACTGGCTCTCTGGTTTGGCTACTTTACTGAACTGTCATCCAAAAGAAATCAGCTCTTGACACATTTGAATGTATCCTAAGTGCTGGGGGTGGGGGTGGGGAAGGGAAAGGGAGGAGATTAAAATAAAATGAATAGAACATAGCCATTGCCCCAGTGCAGTTCACAATTACAAGAACTAGAAGATGAATACAAATCACTATGATAAAAGATATTACATTGGAGTACAATATGATATAGAAAGTAAAAAGTTAATTCAGAAAAATTAGAGCTGATTTTCCAGTGTAGTTAGATCAAATATCAGGGAATTCTAGATTCAATTATTTGAGTTGAAACAGGAAGGATAAGTGGAAAAAATTGAAAGGTGGACCTAGGGGTTGTAAGAGTGTGAAGAAAAGAAGGAGAGAATTCTGCGGAGAAGAATATGCATAGGAATAGCAAGTAATCCAATTTGGCTGCAACAAAGGGTGTATAAAGGTGAATAAAAAAGACTGTGATCAAATTATGGAGGTTTTTGACCATTTGGTAAAGAACTTTTAAACTTCATTTGGCAGCTAATGGCAGGTGATAGAGAATGTTTAAAAGTGCTTTTAGGAAGTTGTGATGATTCTGTGATTCCATAAAATGATGATTTAATAATTATAAATTACTGATGAAGAATTTATACCTAATTATAAACAATTGTGTTTAAATATGTATAAGCTACAAAGAAGTTCTTTTGCATGAGTCATTTTATGAGCTTAAGGAATTACTCTTTAAATGAAAAAATAAACATAGTTCTGAAAATCACATATTACCTATTTAAAATAATATATTTAAGTTATAAAATAATTATAAAATCCAAACTCCATAAAAAAACCAAACCAACAAGCATTAAGAATGTTTGTTAGAATCCTTATAGAGAGCAGATAAAAGCAAAAGGTAACAAAAGACAAATAAATTTTGCATCTTGTTCAAGGATCTTGATTTTTTTAGTAATTAAAAGTTGTACTATAGGGTAGTTTTTCCTCATAATGAACTCTGATGGTCTAGAAAACATTTTTAAAAGCAATTTTTGGAAAATAATGTCCAGTTTTAAGTATATGAATTTCAGGTACTATTATAGCCATACTAGTTCTTTGTAATGTGGGAATAGGAGACTTAAATTCCATGTAGCCATAGAAAGGAGAAGTTGGTTTGAGGGAATCTGAGTTACAGTTGAAGAAGCAAAGATAGATCTCACTGAGAGAGAGAATATGAGAGAGAGAGAGAGGGAGAGAGGGAGAGAGAGAGAGAGAGAGAGAGAGAGAGAGAGAGAGAGAGAGAGAGAGAGAGAGAGAGAGAGAGAGAGGATGGAGAGAGAGAGACTGAGATTTTGCAAGGCAATGGGGTTAAATGACTTGCTGAAGGTCACACAGGTAACTATTAAGTGTCTGAGGCCAGATTTGACCTCAAGTCCTCCTGACTCCAGGCTCAGTGCTCTATCCACTGCGCCACCTAGCTGCCCCTAAAGATATATACTTTCAATCAGCAATCTATTAAGCATCTGCTAAATTCTAGACATGTGATAAGTCTTCAGGAGATATAAAAAGAAAGAATAAAACAATGGGGAAGACAGCAAGTACACAAGTTTATAGGTAATAAATACAAAGGAGTTAAATGCAATATAGCTTGTAGGAGATCTGGAGGGAATCACAAAAGACGATGGAAAAGATGATGTTTGAGCTGAAAAGAACCTGAGACAGTGGTGAGAGGGAAGTTCATTCCAAGACGAGGAGATGAGACAGGAGATGGAGTAGTGTAGCCAGTTTGCCCTTCCAGATAGATGTAGTCATAGAGAAGCTGTCATTTGACTTGAGAAGCAGCTTTAGGATTGTGTGAGCCCTGGCAAGCAGAGAAGAGAGCTGCAGAAAGGATGTGCTCCAAAAAGCCCAGTTCAATGACCTATCTAGCAGAGATGTGCCCAGAAAGAAGCTGCATGAGGAGAGCCAAGAGAAAATGAAAGAGAGCAAACAGTCCTACAGGGCTGGGGGAATTAGCTGCCTTGGCCATATATATCCTGTATATATGTGTGTGCTTTAATCTAATTGTACCCCAAGTTTATGCTTTTTTCCCCAGAGGAACTGGGTATAGTATGGGGGAAAAGTATGTCTGAATGGAATGTTTTTATAGCTTCTGTTCCACTAGGCCATCTTATTAGGTTTACTGTTCTGTGATCTGAGATGACCAAAAGCTGACTCTAAGGAGGGAGTTCACTGGTAGGGGCTCATGAACGGTAGTCTTAGGAATGCCAACAAAGAGGGAACCTCTCTGAAATTGTATCTGTCAGTAGCAGCTGCCCTCTAGAAACATATCCTAAAGGAAGTACAATATTTCCAACCATCTGGTTTATACTAATAGGAAATATTATTTCCTCTTTTTCTCTCTTCCCCATTCCATCACATAAACATTCAAGATTAGAAATTCAGAAGTATATATGAATAAGTGTATATATGAAGTATATGAATAAGTGAACAAAAAAAGCAGTTTTATAAAAAATGCTTACTGAGTGCCAAGCATGGTACTAAAACACCAGGGACAGAAATACATAAACAGGACTATGCCTGCTCTCAAGGAGCTGATATTGTAATGGGGAAGGCAATGGATATAAAAGAGGGGGTTTGAGATGTCCCTTGAGATGATAAAGATGAAAAAAGATGCCAGTAAACTGAAGTTCCATTTTCTAAAGGAGAAGGAAGGGAAGGCCAGTTGGTTTTTTTAGGTGCTAGGAGGTTCATGTCCCCCACATCCTCTGGACAGGTCTGCAAAGCAGCAGTCCTCCTGCCTGTCTTTGACCCAAATAGCCTTCTTCATCTACTCTACTCTTGCATCCAACATGGATGTTGTGCTTTCCCTACATGTGTAGAAAAGGCACATGAGCATGACTACACACAAAATTAGCATTCTGCTCTTCTCACTTGTCTCAAACTTTGCAGTTTGATGTTTAAGATTTTCTACAGTCTAGTCCTACTTTATAGCTTTAGCCAACCTAGCTTTCCCAGTAATCTTTGTTGAAGCCAAACTGGGCTGTCTCTGATTCCTGAAAGTACTCTGCTTTTTTCTGACTCAATGCCTTTGTTCATATGCCCTTTGCAAGGAATGTCCTTTTATTTTTCTTCACCTCCTTTATGAAGCTCTCCAGGACACCCTTAGTTCATAATGTTTTACTCCTTGATGTTCCATTTCGATCTAGGACTTTCTAATTTTCTCACATATTATTTGGTGCCTCATCATAATGATAAAATAACTAACATTTATATAGTACTCACTTTAGAAGACTAATTTTACCCTCATAAGAACCACGAAAGGTAGGTGCTATTATTATCCTTATTTTATAGATGAAAAAACTGAGTCAGAGGTTAAGAAACCAACCTAGGATCACACAGCTAATAAGTGTGTAAGGCTGGATTTTAATTCAGATCTTCCAGATCCAGTGCTTTATCCAATGGGACCACACAGCTCTGTGTGATACCTAGTTTTTGTATTTTAACCATAACACTACAATTTGTGTACATAATGTTCTTAATATGTATTTATTGAATAGGTTAGTTTTAATTTTATAAAAAACATATTTAGCAGTTGGATGATTTTAAGACCTTCGGCAATAGTTTTTTATTTCCTTTGTATAGGCATTCTCTATCTCCTTTTTTCTTCTCTCTTTCTCTATGTCTCTTTGCTTCTATCTCCTATTCATACACATGTGAGCATGTGTATGCACAAACACTCCTGAGTGTACATACAGTCAGCTACACATATAGTCACCCATACATATACCCCCCCACACACAGAGCTGTTCTTGTGTCTTTTTCTTCTATTTCCAGCATGTCTTTTTTTTTTTTAATCTTTCCCTCCCCTTTCCTTTTTTGGTTAATAACTTGGCTTCCTTTTTTTGATCAACATTAGCTTTGTTTTTCCTCATTTCTATGTTATATTACCTCAAAACTTATTTTTTTCTCTTCCTTCTATGTAAGGAAACACTTTAGAAGCATGTATTTTGTACTCAAGAAGAAAATATTGCTACATAAAAAAAAAAACAACTTTTAGCAGATTGCAAAGGGAAACTGAATGGTTTGCATGCATGCTCATATTCAGTTCCCCTTTGTGGTAAGCTAGCTTGAAAAATACTAGAATATAAGGTCATTTTTGGCTAAGGCAGAATCAGTGAGTTTCAAGTCATATAGTAAGCAATTTTATAGAGTTGCATGGCTTATAGCTGATTTTTGTGATCTTGAAAATAAAGAAAACGAGACAAGAGCAAATTAACTCTACAAACTGTCATAACAAAGACTTTTAAGGTTTTATGCTTCTAAAATTAAAAGAATAAAAACCAGTACTTTTAGAATTCTTTATGTCAATGAATTTGAAAAGTAGCAGAAACTAAAAATTCATGCAGTCATCATGAAAAGGTAGATCAATGTGGCAGAAAGGGACAAAGTTATGTTTTCTTAATAATAAGAAATGATATTTATATGGCTGTTTTAATGTGTGTAAAATACTTTACAATCTCATTTAATCCTCAAAACAACTCTGTAAGGTAAATACTTCAGCTCTTATCTCCATTTTATAATGAACTTATAGAACATAAAGATTAGGTGACTTCTGCAAGTAAATATCAGAGGAGATTTTAATCCAGGTCTTACATAGGAAGTTTAGCACCCCTCTTTTGCTGAATTTTATTACCTCTTTTTTTAGGTTTTTTTGCAAGGCAAATGGGGTTAAGTGACTTGCCCAAGGCCACACAGCTAGGTAAGTATTAAATGTCTGAGGACAGATTTGAACTCAGATACCCCTAACTCTAGGGCTGGTGCTCTATCCTCTGCGCCACCTAGCCGCCCCTTATTGCCACTTTTCTTATAGAAAGTTAAAAAAAATGGATGAATGAAGAAAATATAGAAAGGATTTGAGGATTAAATCAAAGAATTATATGAGAACTGGGACTTATTTCAACTAATAAACCCTTAGAGACACCCTCAGGCTGAGGAGACTCTGATTATCCCTCTTATTTTCTTTTATGAGCCCCAGAAATGGATTAATTTTCTTTTCCAATAGAACGTCTGTCACTTCTGACTAGCCTTTGATTCTTTCTTGGCCAGCTGTAGAACAGAAAACCTCCTATTCTGAGGGTCCACAAGTTTATATGGTCCTTTTGGGGGAAAAATAAGTTCTTATACTACCAATAATAAAAGGGGACAACAAAGGGAGTATGAGAGTCTCTTTCCTATACCTTCTTCTTGTGTAGATAATAGTCTAAGGCAAAGTCACATATATAGAAGGTGTCAATAGCAGTACATATAAAAGTAGGTAAGATTTAGCTATCTCTGAGAAGATTAGGCTCAGGTTATTCTGATATTTCATAGAGATTGTATCAGAGAACCAACAGCAGAGATGATGATAGGGTGTTTGTGGTAAGAGAGCAGTAACCACATGGTTAAGCTTCCTTTCTCTCTTACTGCCTCCAGTATTGCGATTGCAAGTTCTGCTGTAAGGTGAATAATGAAGGAAATGAAGGGTGCATGTAATGTTTGTGGGAGAGGTTGAGGTGGCGGCAGTGCCGGTGGAGCAGATATCAGATAGAATACTTTTACAAAGAATTTGCAGTATAAACTTTTATTACAGTTCAAAAACCCTTTATTAAATATTACTAGACAAAGGCACTTTTTATTACAGAAAGTATATTAAAACAAAAAAATAGGGGAGGCTAGGTGGCACAGTGGATAGAGCACCGGCTCTGGAGTCAGGAGTACCTTAGTTCAAATCCAGTCTCAGACACTTAATAATTACCTAGCTGTGTGGCCTTGGGCAAGCCACTTAAACCTACTGCCTTGCAAAAACCTAAAAACAAAAAAACAAAACAAAACAAGAAATATTGCTATCAATATGATCTTTTCCAACTTGACTACTTTAAATCCCTTTTTAAACTGTAAAATGGAAATAAAAGGCAGTTACGTTTCTTTTCTTTCTTTCTCTTTCTTTCTTTCTTTCCTTCCTTCCTTCCTTCCCTTTTCAAGGCAAATGGGGTTAAGTGGCTTGCCCAAGGCCACACAGCTACGTAATTACTAAGTGTGTGAGGCTGGATTTGAACTCAGGTACTCCTGATTCTAGGGCCGCTGATCCATCTACTGCGCAACTTACCACCCCTCTTTTTTTCTTATAATAGATGTAAGAAGTATGAATTTTATTTTTGTTCTAGATGCAGGTTAAGGCAGCTGGGTAGCACAATGGATAGAGGACTGGTCTTAGAGTCAGGAGGATGGAAGTTCGAATCTGGCCTCAGATACTTAACCCTTACTAGTTGTGTGACATTGGTCAAGTCATTTAAATCTGACTGTCTAGAAACCAGGGCTAACTCCAGTTAGCCTAATTCATATTTGGCCACTGGATCCAGGTGGCTCCATAGAAGAAAGTGAAGTTGACTTAGCACAGCATCTCTTTTCTCAAATTTAATTCAGGTGCTTGTCATGACCTCACTCACCTCCCTGATGTCATGGTCTTCTTCCAGAATGAAAGGCAAATGTCAATCAATCAATCAATCAGAAAGAGGTAAATACAAATCACATTTACAGATCCCAGAAGAGATGTTATGGTTATGAAGAAAATATAGATCAAGAATATCATCATATACTTTTCTGAACTAGTTAGAAGTAAAGATTAAGTAGTAATATTAATAAAGAGAAAAATCACAAATATAATTATATTCACCCTTCTAGGTTCATAGAGGTAAAGTTGTTCTACTAACTAAGAAATCTAACAAATGCTCATGATTCCTTTCTTTCTCCCTTCTCTTTTTCAATAGTTTGGTTCATATAGGATACCTTGGATTACAAGTTTTGTTTAACCCAGATATAAGGTAATAAAGACTAGTGGTGGGAAAGATGAACAATGAGGACCTTCATAGCAAGATTGCCAAGACAAAAGGATCTTGGAATTAACTAAAAAAAAAAAAGATCAGAGAGAACCACTACAGGTCTAGGGAGGAAAATGGAAGCTATTGCTCCTTTGGCCTTTTAATTAGTGGTAGAGAATTATCTAAGGCAGCCAGCTAGCTGGAGCAATGGACAGAGTGCTGGGTCTAACATCAGAAAGAATAATCTTCCTGAGTTAAAATCTGCTTTCAGACACTTAAGTTGTGTGATACTTGGTAAGTCACTTAAACCAGTTTCCTTATCTGTAAATGGAACTGGAAAAGGAAATGGCAAACTAAATCAGTATCTTTGCCAAGAAAATCCCAAAATGGGGTCCTGAAGAGTTGGTTACAACTAAAAGAAAAAGAAATCCAAATAACAAGAGAGTTATCTGCACATGTGTCGCATAATTCATTAACCCCAAACAGTTCTACAGAAAAAAAAAAAATAGAGGGAAACAATTGGAAATCTATATAGCAACTCATGTTTAAAAAAACAATTAAACAATAACACATCTTTTATATAATCTGAATCTAATGATTTCATAGGATCATTTGAACTACATTTATAACTCAAGGGGGGGTTAGTTAAGTCATTTGCCCAGGGTCACAACACTCCTAAGTTTCTGGAGATTTGAAATAAGGTCTTATAATAGGCCCATTCACTTCTTTAAATTAATCTTTCCTTTTCCAAAATGATTCACTGGTTTCTTCTAATATAGGTGATCTAAATAAACAATAATGGATGAATGAGAAAAGAAAATTTTTAAATGACATTAGATAGTGAGGGGTAACAGTTTACATCCAGAGACATGTAAATTCTATATAACATGACCATGATTAATTAAACAACAACAAACTAGAAGTGATCGTAGGAAAAATTCCAAGGGGAAAAAAATTGTCTAATGTAAAACTAAATATTCTTATGTATTCACAGGCAACATCAATTTATTCAAGTTACATGTTAAAAATGAGTGATACGATATTAATTTTATGTAAAAGATCTGGTGTATTTGAATGAAAGCAAATGATAAATTTATTAAGTCAGAAGCAAAAATACAGGAGACAATATTTTTATAAGAATATGGAAGAATCATGATTATTGCTGTCATCTGTCCTTTACAAAGAGAACAGTGACATCAGGGAGGTGATGCCATGACATGCAAGTGAACTGAATATAAGTGAGGGAGGGCTGTACAAAGTCAACTTCACTTTCTCCTTCTGAGTCATCTGCATCTAGTGGCCAGATAGAGATCAGGACAACTGGACATAGTCCTGGATAGCTCAACCACTCCATTATCATTTTGAAACTTTAAGGACTCGAGATATGAATACTGTCGACCAATACTGAACAAAACAACTCAAAAGATTGGATCAATATTAAGATAACACTACATTAATCATATTTACATTACTTAGTTGATTTTTTCCTGTTGTATTTAAAGTAGTTTCTCACAATTATCTACTTCTCAGGCTAGGAAAGACAATCTCTATTTTTCTTTTTAGTCATACTCTAGTGCCTGTTGCAGAAATTTTTACAAGGTTCAGTAATATGCTGCCCTCTGCTGGCCAATGGTATAAAGTGACAACTAAAAAGGTTCTTAACCTTTTTTGTGTGTGTATGGAATGGACCTCTTTGCCACAGTCAGGTGAAGCCTTCATATACGTATAATATTTGAAATTGAGTGAGATGTTAATGGAAATTGAATGTGATTTCTACCCTCTCTCTCCATCATTTAATTCATGAACTACCCCCCCCCACACCCTCCAGGTTAAAAAATCCTGTACAAAAGTATCCTTCAAAATCTGAAGGAATTTTATTGCTTTGCCTTTTCATCTAGTGATTATTTTGGAGGAATAGCAAATAACTTAAGATTACTAGTTATATAATTTCTAATTATATTCTCAAAGGATTAAGTAAACTTTTTGGGATGGTTTTTATTTGATTAGGATAATGGAAAATATTGCCATTAGACTGAAAATTGGTTACATACCCTATCATCTGATTTGTACAAAGCATATTATAATTTGAGGGAACAGCTGAAAACTACATGACTTTGGCAAGATGTTCTTTAAATGACTACTTCTGGGCTGCTTAAATAGATTCAAAGTGAATTAGGGAAAGAAGAATTGGAGTGGAAACGGTATAAAGTAGGCACTTCTTAGGTATTTCTTATATTTTGAAATTATGATTTTAAAAATAATAGCTCAGGGTTGGCTAGGTGGTGCAGTGAATAGAGCACCACCCTGGAGTGAGGAGGAGTTTAATTTTGGCCTCAAACACTTAAAAATTACCTAGCTGTGTGGCCTTGGGCAAGTCATTTAACCCCATTTGCCTTGCAAAAATCTTAAAAAAATAGCTCTTAGACAAACCTAGAGAAATCACATTCTAGAAATAATCATTTTTGTTTCCTTTCAAAAAGCTGATTAAAATATTTGAGAAAAATCTGAAAAAAATGTGATGTTCTCAAGGAAGATTTCAGAGAGAAAAAAAATATACTAAAATGATGTTAGTCTCTACAATGGCCATATGAATGAAATGAATAATTTTAGTTTAGAAGAACTGATTTTAAAATCAGAACTTAGATCCACAAAACCCAGCACACTTAAGTTTCCAAAATGAATTTTTATATCACCTGAAGGCTTGGAATGAGGTGAATAAACTCAGGGGAAGAAATGAATGAAAGGTAACTGTAAATTCTACCTGATCTATCTTACCTTTTACTGAACCTCCATTTCCATAAGTACTAACTCTTCTAATTAAAATGGATATCTTTTCTATCTATATGCTTAGTAAATAGTAAATGTTTTTCTTTTGTATTTTACTTCCCTTGTGACTATCAAGTCCATCAAAAACTGCCTAGTATACCAAGGCCATCTTGTGATGATGATGATGATAATATAAACACTATGATATTTAATATGTATTTTGAATATATTCACACATATTAGTGGAAGCTTTATAGTTAAAGCAAAGCAGGTAATAGATCTGACTAAGATCTATCACATATCAAAAATCTAGTCTTTTGATACTTTCCCATATCACTACGTAACAATTTCTGCAATTAGGGGAGGTTAATACTGGAGGAATCTTACAAGGATACCTTAAGATAACCTCAGTTTATTAAAAACTGATAACACATGCTATTATTATCTTGCTTTCTACCTATTTATTCATGTTTATTATGGTATAAAAAAGCTCAGGTCTTCAAATTGTAGATTCATAAGATTAGGAGCAGGAAGAGTGGTTTATAATCTTATAAGTTCTTGCCCTAGAAAAAATTCAAAAATTGCTATATAGATAAGGGACCATATAACTCTTCCTCATTTGAAACTCTCCATCTCTAAGCTTGTAAACCTGAAATTTCCATTTTTGACTTTAATCTAATTGCCTTCCTAAAACTGCCAATCACATAATTCTCTCAAATCTATTATTTAAGTAATCACATACTTTAACATTCTCTATTTTTCCAGTTTATAAAAACCCTGTAATAGATTTACTACTTGCCCTATTTAGACCTTAACAAGCTATTCCAATGATACTCTTTTCTACTTTTGAATCCAATCATAATTTCAGCCCTATTAATGGAAATTCCTATAATCAATATACTACATTCAATCAATAAGTAATTATTAAATATTTACTTTAAGTCAAAGCTAGACACTGCGGCTATTTCTGTTGAGGATCTTACAATCCAAAAGGGGGAGACAACACGTACAAATATTGTTATTTGCAAAACAGATTTAAAAAGTACTTTGGGGAACAGGGAAGAAGTCATTGTAGATGGGATACCAGAAAAGGCTTCACACTTGACTTCAGTTTTGAAAGAAAGAAACCAAGGATCCCAAGATGAGGAGCTAAGAAGAGTGCATTCCAGGTAATGGAGAGAGCTTGTGCAACAGCTCAGAGAAAGAAACCTAGTAATACATATTGGAACAGGAATTCCAAATTTCCCTTATTACTACCATTCCTCTGCCCCCTCCTCCAGAGTCAAGGTACAGAGTGTTTTAACAACAGCATTTATATGGAGCTCACTATATACTGGTATTATGCCAAGCATCCTACTCTGAGTGGGAAATTTTACAGATGAGGAAACTGAGACAGAGGATAAGAGACTTGTGTGGGTTTATCCAGCTGGGAAGTATCTGAGGCCTTGCACTCTATCTACTGGATACACTTCTGCTCCAAATATTTCCTACTAGATAACAGATGCCCTGGTGTTAAACTGGATACATAACTGATAATTAAACATTTCTATTAGTGGTATCATTTTGGTATCCATCTAAAAGGTGAAGAAGAATAGGAAATGATTTGAGGAAAGGAGACTATTCTAAGACCCCAAACAAGACATGGGAATTTACAGAGTGAAAAATGGTAACTATTGAAGGCTGTGTGATGGGAGACACTGTGGAAGAAAGAATGGTAAGATTGGGCAACTGGTTCTATGTGGTGAATGGAAGGGAGGAGCTGAGGTTAGGGCAGAGTCTGGAACAAAGAAGGCACTGACTCAAATGCATGCTTGTTGACTGACATTGAGGTGGAAAATCTGGGCCAGTCAGTTATGAGCTAGTTACTACATTCTAGGAGCTCTGAGTGGCAGGATGAACAGCGTATAATTGAAATGAGGGGCAACAGGCAAAGAACTATGTAAACACAAGATTCAACAGTGCAAGTGGAAGGAGCTATTATTGCATATTCAGGTAAATGACAAATGCAATGACAAAAACAAATGCTACAAGGTTTTAGAGAAAGAAGAAATACATGTGGACATGTTAGATAATAAATAAATACATGTTAAAACCTTTGTGAGGGAAGTGGGATTTGAACTGAGCTTTGAAGGACTCATAAGCTTAGAGAAAAGTGAGTATATTCTAAGAAAAGTGAATAGCAGAAGAGAGTCTCAGAGAAAGAAAGGAATATGGCACAGAGAAGATCTATCAGACTGTTGTGGCTAAAATGCAGGGCATTAATGGGGAAGAGTAGAAGGAAAGGTAGAGTATATGCAATAGGATCAAAATGATATTTTGTAACTTTATAATGCTTTCTAATACTCTAAATGGTTTATATTTCTTATCACTTTGGAAAACTGATTATTAATGGGGGGATTAAAAATAAAGAAAAAAGTGTTGGAAACAGATAAATTCTTGAACTTGATGAAGAAATAAAGAGAACAAGACTAGAACATTTCAATTATTTTACAAGGACTGATCATATTCCTTCCTCTTTCTCTACTTCCTACTTTGTAAAGAGGAAAGAATACTGGAGGATATGATGAAAGAGAATACACAATTGAAGATCATAACTAAACATAAATGGAATGATACCACCCCCCCAAGAATCACAAAAAGGATCAATGAGTAAAATTTAAAAACAATTTTTTAAAAACAAGAATTTTTTATGAAACATGAATAATTAATTATGTTCAGTTAAATTTTAAAAGTAGGTACAAAAGGTATCATGCAATAGTAAAAATGAATATAGTTAAAAGAGATAAATAGGGAAAATATACTATGTTTGAAGGTACCATAGATCATGAAACAACAAAAGTTAGGAATAGAGATTGGATCTGTGATTTCACTGGTAAAAGAAACTTCAAGAAACTGCCACTTCATCAATGAAAGTTACTATTTTCTCTCTAACTTATAATTTTAGATAGAAGTATTTAGATAAAAGTATTTGACTATGTAATAGTGAAAAAAGTAAAATAAACATAAAAACAAAATATACAAAACTAAAAATATAAAATACAGATTCTCTGAAATAACTAAATAATCAGAATAAGAAATAGGGAATCCAAGCATCCCATTTCAGAAAAAGAAATTGAAAAAACCACAAATGATTTTCCACAGGCAAAAATTCCAGGACCATATGAATTTATAGGTCAATACTATCAAAAACTAAAAAAAAAAGTTATCTTCAATTTCATATTTTTTAAATAGGCAAAAACTTGTACCCTAAAAAACTTTCTATAAGAAAATATAACATTTTGATATTGAAATCAAGAAAAGATAAGTTAGAGCTAGGAAATAATATACATATTTCTGTTTACTAAGATAAAATATAATGAAATGTTAATCAGTCTAAGATTTAAAAAAAAATTATATACTAAAAACAAGTTGGATTTATACCAGGACACTAATATACTACTGACGAACTTAGGAATTGGTCCACCTGTTGGAACTATATCTCCAAAATGTAAACTATGCATATTCTTCGATCCAATAGTACTTCTATTAGGCATATACTCAAAAGATAAGGAGAAGATGCAAATGTACAAAAATAGTCTTAACATTTTTCTCTAAGAAAGAAATGGAAATATAATTAATTGAGGAATGATTGAAGAAATTAGGGTATATGAATGTGTTGGAATAATATTACATTGTAAGAAATGGTGAACAGGATAGATTTATTTGGGAAGACTTATGAACTAAGTGAGCAGAATAAGGAGAACTATTTATACAAAGATCATAACAATGTAAAAGACTTAAGAACTCTGATCAATATAATGGCCTACCACATATCTCTGGATAATGAAGCATGCTCCCATCTCTTAAAAGAAAGGTGAGAGACTAGAAATGCAAATGAGATGCATTTTGAGACATATACAACACAAATTTATTTTGTTTTACTTTTCAGAGACATGATTCTGGCTTGACTTCTAGGGTGGGAAGGTGTGAGAAATCTATTGATAAAAAAAAGTGTAACAGCTAAACATTTAAAAGTACATGGAAAAGAACAAAATGAAGTTCATAAAGGGACTCAGATGAGAGCATGTGTGTATATACATACACAATTCATATGTGCATATTCATATTATGGATACATATGCACATATCTTTAAGTTTGTATTTTATACATATTCCTGTGCAATACACTTTTTTGAATATGGAAATGTTCATGTTTGTTGATTATTTTCTCATGATAAAAACTTAAAGTGAATGTTTTGATTTCCAAATTAACTTTTGGGATCTAACTCTTGTTCTTCCTTTTTTGGTTTGTCTGGACACCTGACTATCAGAGAAATTTGGTACAAATATTTCCCCCCCCTGTTAAATGGTAACCTTTCCTTTCTGATTGCACTGATTTTGTGTACATTTCTTAAAAAAAAATAATCTCTGTACTTTTATTTGGTTAAGGCCTTTTCCCGATCCTTAAATAAAAAAGATATTTGTATTTGTGAACTAATTTTTTTTAAATAACGTGAACCTTTATATCTTTTTAGGCCACAAAATTTGAAACTTATTTTGGCATAAGATGTGAAATACTGTTCTAAACCTATTTTATGACCATCTGCTTTCCAGTTCTCCTAGAATTTTTTGCTGTTATTGTTGAATAGGAAGTCTTTATCTCAACACTTATTACTGTGATGGATTGCTTCTGGGTCTTATTTACCTAATCTTTACCAATGATCAACTTTTCTAATATTTTACCAAATAGTTTCATAGATAATTGCTTTATAGTAGAGTAAAATAGTGTGGTATGGTAGAGTATGATACAGCAGAGTTAAATATAGTGCTAAATATCTTCTTTATTCTGATTTTTTCACTATTTCCCTTAAATTATTGACCTTTTGCTCCACCAGATGAATTTTGTTAATATTTTATCCAGTACTATATAGTTACCCTTTGATGGTTTAATTGGTATAGCACTAAATTTTTTTACTTAATTTAAATAATCAATATAATTTTTAATATATTAGCACCACACAACTGCAAACAAAAATATCTTCAAATCCTTCATTTCTTTAGAGAATATTTTGTAGTTTTATTTATATTACTCCTTTGTGTATGTTGGAATTTGGACTCCCAGATTCTATAGTTATTCTGATTCAAATTTCTTTTGCTATTTCTACCTACTGTATTTTGTTTTCAAAACAAGACACTGATGCTTTTGGTTGATTTATTCCTGATATTTAATGGAAAACATTGTTTCAATGGTTTCTAGCTGAATTTCTTGGATTATATAGGTGAAACACCCAATCATTTGCAAAAAATAATCACTTTGCTAATTCTCCCTCCTTTATTATTTCTCAAATTAATGCAACAGCAATTCTAGGACTTTATACAATATTTCCCTTTATCTTATGAAAACAGCCTCTGACTTTTCTTCATTTAAAGACCATAGGGAAGGCTGATAGAGAAAAGTCTACTTCTACCCTTTTCTTTGTTAATTCTTCATTGGTTATATGTTATTAGCCTGCCCACATCTACTTTTCATCTTTCCACTGCCCTCCTCATAATACTTATGTTTTCACTCTTTCGTGTTTTGTTGCCTTACAATACTAGTACAGTGTCATTAATTTAAGAGATGATTGTTTTTTCTCTAAAGAACACTTTACTTGTATTTTTTATTTTAATGTAATAACATATATAATGATTACATTAAATATCATCATTTGAGATTTATTCTATTTATCTTTATCATCCAATCTATTTGTTGAAGTAATTTACTGAACCCCAGGAGGTCATCCCCATTTCTTTCCCAAAGAGATAACCAATCTCTAATCCATGTTCCTAAATATGATCCTTCAAAGAGCCCGACATTCTATAATTTCTATCTATCTTCATGTTTTAGCCAGAGAAATGCTGTCATTCTTGCCTACTTATGTTGATTTTCATGACGAATAATCTGAAGAATGGGGGATGAGAGACCCTACAGTACAGCCTCCTGCATACCTGTGGTGAGCTCATGAAAGGAATAAACAAGAAGTGCACAGGATGGGAAGGCACGAATGGGTTGCAAGTTACATAGTTAAAGAGAATTTCCAAATTTATGAGTTAAAAGATCCATTTGAGTATGACTATATATTGATTCTTATCAATTCATATTTTCCTACCACATTTGTAACATTATTTCTCAGTCCTCAAGAAAAAAAATTTTTCTCACTACCCTCAACACCTCAATCAAAAAACTTAATGTCACTAAATTTACAAAGCATTTAAGCCAAGATTGTTGAAGTACTATAATTAGCATTATAAAACTTAAAAAACCCTATTTTTGCAAGATGCTTTTGCAAATCATTTGCAGTTAACTATTTGTAAATAAATGCCTGATTTAACTGCAACCAGTATGTGAAGCCTACTGAAATATGATTTAAAAAATAATCTGATCTTGCCTTTCATCATTTCCATTAAAGAACTTTAATTTTATTATATTCTTAGTGCCCACCAATTAAATGTGTATGGTAAATCTAGGAAAAATATTAATTCACCAGAAAGCAATTTAAAAAGTACTTTAATGTTATTTCTCATCATTTAAAATGAGAATTTACTGTAATCATTTATAGATGAAGTAATTTCAGTACAGAGGCATCATGAAATTTTTTGCCAGTATGGAGAACTTTATAATCCTTATTATCATTGATGTGGGCAATTCCTTCTATTGGGTATAGATCACAACTTATCCATGCCTTTCTCAACCTGCAAAAAATTTATCGACATTCTCTTATAAACCTTATCCTACACATAGACTGAATTCTACAGTGAATATAAGAAATGAAGGAATAGTCTTTTAGATTTGGATTAATGTGGTTCTAAGACTGTTATTACTTTTCTCTGATTTATCTCCTCCTCCAACTAGATATTGATTGACTATTTTTAAGCCACTTCAGGGTGTATAAATCAACACTAACAATACACTAGAGTTTACTTATCCTGGCTATGTACTTTTCCATTGCTTTTTGGGTCTTCTTTACAAGTAGATTAATTTAAATTAATCCAATTAACCAACATTTGAAGATATCCAACAACTTGGTATTACCCTCTGTATTTGTTAAAAGTTCATTCTTTTTTTCATTCTTTTATAAATGTCATCATTTTTTAAATTCAGAATATCTCTTAATATTGCTCCAAAATTTTATTTTTAAGTAAATGTCTTCAAAGGTATTCTTTTTTTCAATTTAATAACTTAAATTTCATTTTTCCTTTCTAAAATTCAATGAGAAAAACAGGATAAACAGTAAAATTTTATTTTATATTTGAATAACAGAGAATTAAGTCATTTTTAAGGTCACATTCAATAAAAATAAAGACTAGGATAACTCACAGATCTCTGAATTCTCACTGAAGAAAACAATCAAGATCCCAAACCAAGAACTTTAGTTCAACACGATGGTATTTTTTTTATGTTATCTAAGTTCATAAAAGGAGGGAAAAGATATAGTTTCTGTAACTTAAATGGCCAGGGAATTTATTTTATATGTAAGGCAGGGTCTCTATCACAACTAAGTAGCTTCACTGAATCAATGGAAGTTGAATAGTTATAGTTCTATGTATCAAAAGAACAGAACAAATAAATACTGTTTACCCATCACCCATCTATTGACACAGTTCTACTTACAGTTGCTTTATATTAATCAAAAGACATTTATTAGTTGCCTATTAAATGTCAAACACTGTGCTAAACACTAGGGGCACAAAAAGGGGGGGGGGGAAGAGAAGGGGAAAGAAAATGATTGTGTGGAACTTCTCAGTCAAAATGACTGTAAATGTTACAAGAACCTTGTCACATTTAGGATAAAATACAAACTTCTCAGACTCCTATCCCCTTTATATTCCAGCCAGATTGGTCTATTCACTGTTCCTTGAATTAGGTGCTCAGTCTCATCTCTGAGGCCATACAAAGGCTGCTTCTGATAACCAGAATGTTGTATTCCCTAATTCAACTACATATTTAAAAATGTCTGATTTCCTTTAAGGATCCAATCAGATGCTATTTTCAATGGGAACTGCTTTCTGATTCTCTGAGTTGTTAGTACTTTTGCTTTCCTCAAGGTAGATTTTTCTATACATGCACACACATATATATCTACATAATTTTTTGTGTACATGTTTGTATTCACTAATGTTGTGAATTATTTACTTGGCAAAAATGATGAGATTAAAAATAGCTAATATTTTTACAGATCTTTAAGGATAATGAAAGTGTTTGACAAGTATCAACTTATTTTATTCTCACAATAACCCTTGTATAGTGTGTTAATATCTCACTTTATAGATGACAAAAACAAGACAGAGATAAAATGATTCATCCAGTCACACAGTAACTGTTTGAAGTGGATTTGAACAGAGGCCTCAGAATGTAAGTCACTTGAAGGCAGGGACTATTTTCTGTTTGTTCTTTGTATTCTTGGATCTAGCCCAGTATCTTGTGCACAATAAAACAAGTAATACATGTATGTGGAATTGGATAAGTATTGAATATACTAAGAACTAACCAAAACAGTACTTCACAGAGATTTTCCCCATTAGTGAATCCTATCCCCAGCCTCCACGAAGAAAAATAAAAAAACTGTAGAAAAATCTTACTTTCCTACCCATGTACATATCAGGAAGGGATTAGTGAGCAGAGTACAGGGTTCAGACTGAGAATCTGGTTCTAATTAGTTTTTACTACTGTATGACCTTGGATAAAGGTAACAATCTATAAAATGAAAAAGGGGGGGGGGCGCTAGATAATTTCAATAAGTCCCTGTCACTGTGATCCTATGAAATCAAAAATAAACAAAGATGGAATGTATACTCCTGAATCTGGATTATCTGGGTCACAAAAGACAAGTTTTGGTCTTATCTGTAGTACACAATTATCACATTATATGTTGCTCTTATTTTCATTTTTTTTGTACTGTACAGACAAATTTAAGATTATATAATACTTTAATTTCCTCTATGTCTATCTTGTCTCATAGACTTCTAAGCTTTTTTTTTTATTTTTTTTTTAAGGATAGTGATTCTGTCCAAGGTTTGTCTGGAACTAATATAATTCCTTTTTTCAAAAGATTTATATAGCACAGTCTTGGGGATGAAGTAGAGACTTAGAGCACACTTAAGTGACTGTTATCCTTTACCAACTTCCTCATTGTTTTGCCATTTCATTAGTTCTCAAACCTTTGCAATCTGGCTTTTGATCCCATGACTCTACTGGCTACAGGTCATAAATTACTTTTCAAATTGCTAAATTCCTTCACAGTCCTTAGTCTGTGTGACCTTTCAGTTTATCTAGTAAATGTTAATAATACTCCTACCTGTTTGGTCATTTCTTGGTCTCTGCCAATTCAATCTCCTCTTCCTTCTGTTCCCTAAAGAAATGTGACAAATCACCTTCCTCCCACCCCTAACCTCACTTGTTCTCTGAGTGATCCCATTTATTCTCATGTCTTTATTGCTTCTACAGACCCCAAATCTATATATTGATTCTTAAACTCTCTCAGGACTGATTATCTTAAATTCAACAAGTTCAAAATTAAACTCATCATACTTTCCTCTCACCTATCTTCTTCTAACTTCCTCATTTATGCTTCTAGCATCACTATTTCCCCAGCCTTGTAACCTTGGAGTCATCTTTGACTCTCATATAATCCTGAGTCTACAATCTCACTTGCATCTGTCCCCTCCTCTCAACCTACACTGCTAACTCTTTTTACACTTTCATTATCTTTTCTATGGACCTTTTAAAATGTTCTCACACCCTCTCTGATTCCTCCTCCCCTTAGTTCAAAAAATCTTCAATGGCTTTCTTTTAGAGCTGTACTGGGAATGTACTTTTCCCTTGAATCCATATGATGAAATATTTCCTCCACATCTATATGCATGGAACATTTCCTTTTCTCCTATATTACCTTTTTCTGGCCTCAAGTTAAAATAATGCACCTCTAAACTAGTGTGGAAATATGCAAAGGGGCATACAAAAGTGAACTCCCATCCCCCCCAACATGAAATTTGAAAATAAAGAAAGCTTTAGAATAAATACTATCTTTCAAATATCAACTCATGATCTTCTTAACTGCACTCAACTCTTGGGAATGATCTTTTTATTTAAGCAATCCTTTTAGGAAAGTGACAGCTACTAACTGTAATCAATGAGACTGAATAACGCACTTATCAGGGCTTAGGTTCTGGTGAAGAATACTGCCCTTTCTGTCGAAGAAAAATATTAGGGGAAAAGAAAATTATAAAAACGGCATGCAAAAGTTATTGGAATTATGGAGAATAAAAGAATTTTTAAAATTTCAAATGGCAAATTATTACCTTAATTTAAATGTATAATTCAGCAAACAAGTAAATGCAATTTAAATTAATAAAATGTGGAACCCTATGAAGCAAAAAAGACTTAGGACACAAGATCTCTGAGAAAAGTATTTATTGGCAAATTATAAAGGTTTAAGTTCCCTCATTTGTAAATTCTCTCAGGGCAGTGCTTGTTACTAGACAGAGCTTTCCTGTTGTATTTATTTACATATTTGGTGGCCTTCATTTGGGAAACTGGATGGAGGCTTTATTAATTCACTATTAGATTACTAATACTCCTGCCTCTAACTTTTTATAACCACAGTCTAACCTAGGCAACTTTTTCTTTAATGAAGATTAATATATATATATATATATATATATATATATATATATATATATATATGTGTGTGTGTGTGTGTGTGTGTGCGCATACACACACACACACACACACACACACACACACACACACACACACATAAATTGACACAGCTAGAGACTCCTAAGATTCATTTGAGAAATGTTGAATTCAAATCAGGTTTCTCACATGTACTAGCTGTGTGAGCCTGAAGAAGTTCTCTGGTTGCCTTCATTCCCTATGGAAGAAAATGGCAAAGCTCTTTTGGTATGTTTGGTCATGGGGGGGGGGGGGAGGAAAGTGTCCTGCAAGTACAAGAATAATGCTAATGAGCAGTTATCAATTGGACATCTGCTTCAAATTAACTTACTTTTGTGGGGATGGATTACAACTTAAATCCCCTTCACATTTGTGACTAGTTCCCTCTATAACTAGTCACAACAAGACCATCCAAAGTACAGAATTTTTTTTCTCTGTATAAAACTATCTGGTTCCACTATTAAACAGCTATTAACTGGCTTTTTTTTTAATTGCAGATAACCAGAACTTAAGATAACCAACAAGGAACTACAGTCTATTAACTTCCTCAGACTTAAAAGGAACTAAAATAGATTTGCTTTCAATCATTACAACAATTCCTATAAATATTGGACTTGTATACTGCAATTTAGGTTCTGGGCTTGTTTGTTTTTTTATAAACAATCTGATTTAGAATACCTCAATCTTCTGAGAAACTAAATATAATGGAATTATGAAAGAATTTGCCTGCACTTTTTTGAAATACAAGAATTTTCTAACAGTGCCTGGAGAAATTGAAGTTTGAAATTCATCATTATTGAATCTAAATAACAGCATCTCCTACAGGTAAGGTAAATTTTCTAATTTATCTATTAGAAAATAAAAATACTGAAAATACTGAAAAGTAAAATTTTTTAGATCTCTTAAGGACTGTCATTAAAGATACCAATTATGTTATAAAATTAAAATGTCATCAAAATTAAAAGAGTTCAATTTGAAACTAATAATTCAAAAAAGTATTGGAACTCTTATGGTTTTTATATCACATGATTCAATTCAATTAAAAAGAACTTTTTAAGTACTATGAGTCAAACAATGTGATGACATGTTACTATTTTCTTACAGTAGAAACATGAACAAAAAAACCTCTTATTAGAAATAATTTGTACAACTTGCTCTTATACTTTATATAAGATGATAAAAATGTATATATTTTTATATAAGATGATAAAAATTTTTCTCCCTTTGTATTAGAATTTTCATTTGACATTTTTTAAATGAAAAAGAATAGGATGAAGCTTAAAACATTAGTCTGATGTTCAATTCATGTTGAAAAATTATACAAACTTTCTTCTTCTCTTTACAATCTTCAAAAAGCTTTAAAAGGTATTAATTCAGATGCTCCTTTAAAAAAAATGTAATTAATTTATTTTTTAATTTTACAATTTTCCCCCAATTTTTCCTCTATTCCCTCCCCTCATCCCCAAAGATGGCAGTCTATTAGTCTTTACATTGTTTCCATGCTATACATTGCAGATGCTCTTTTTTATAAGTAAAAGTACACCAAACCGAACTTCGTTCGACAGAACTTACCAATACCATTTCCCTCTCTTTCTTACAATACTTTTTAGAGTACTTTTAAGGTTTGCAAAAACACTTTAATCACCTACTAGGGTAGATTCTACATTAGTACACCCATTATACAGACAAAGACCCTTAACCATAGAGAGGGATTCAGTATTTTGCCCCTGGTCTCATGGTTAGTAGGGGTTAGAGGGAAGTTTAAAGCCAGGTATCTCCTGCCTTTAAGTCTAGCACTCTTCCTACTATATACCAATGTCTCCTTCATTTCCTGATATTTCTTGTTTTAAAAGGGAAGTAAAGTCACAAAGTTAGTGAGTAGTCCCACATATGATTTCACTTATAAGATTCTCTTTAATGAATGAAGCAGCAATATCTCCAGACAATCAGATCAGTAAACATTTATTAAGTATTATGTTCAAAGACGAGTATTGTGTTAGTCACTAAGGAGATAAAGAAAAATTTGTCTGTCTCTGAGAAGCTTATTTTCTACTGGAAAAACAGAACAGTTTCACAGAAAAATAAAAATAAGGTAATTTCAGAAGGAAGAGAGTAGTTACAAGTCAGAGTACCATAAAAGTCTTTTCAGAAGAGGTGGCTTTTGAGCTACATCTTGAAGAAAATCAGGAATTCTAAAATGCTAAGTGAGAATGGTGTGCAACACAGGCATAGGGACACAGAGGCATGGAGGGGGAGAGATGGAAAACTGAGTTTAGAAAACAAGGTCACTGTTTAGCTGGAAAGGTATGGGTGATAGTAAATGAAATGGAGGGTCTAAAAAAGTAGGTGGGTCCAACACTACAGCCCCTTTAATAAATACAAGACTAATTAGGTAATAGAGTATCCTGGAGGCAATAAGGAAATGAGATTTGTGTCCAGGGTGTGATAGGGTTAGATCTATGTTTTAGCTAACAGTAATCTACTAATTGTACAGCTGTCTAAAAAATGGCTAGGAGAAGAGAGGAGATGAGTTGGAACATTACTGTGTTAGATCAGGTGAGAGGTGATTGATGGGCCAAGGCCTTATAAACTGAAAGAAGAGGCAGATGTAAGAGATCCTGGGAAGGTAGAATTAACCAGAATTGCCAAGTGACTAGATACATAGAACTGGGATTGAGAAAAGAACTTGGTAGGATATATAGATCTAGGAGTCTTCTGAGTGGATGTGATCAGTGAAATTTATAGAAGCTGATGACAATATTAGGAAAGAGTAGAGAAAAAGATTAGGATAGTCCTAATGGGGAACTAGGTTTGCTAGTGGATGGTGTTCTATTAGAGACTAATATAAGAAGGAAATAGGCAAAAGAACTAAGAAATCAGTATTATGGAATCTGTTCTAATGTCTAAAACTTCAGAGCAAGCAAGTAAACTGAGGAATGAGAAAAAATAAGTCAATGGATTTAAAACTTATGAGACGCAGTAACTAGAGAAAGCAACCCCAGAAGCCTGGCAAAGCTAGAAGGTATACTCAATTGGTAAGTGAATACAAATGGGTGATGGTTTCTAGACTAGTCTTTCTGGCAGTCTGGCTGTGATGGCACTGCAGAATGAAGAGGTATTCTAAAAAGTTGGGGGACGTAGGAATATTTGTAGGCAGAAGCAATCTTAGCTAATGTGTTCAAGATGCCTACTATCTGTGTGACAGTTTTGTCTGCCTCAATTTCAATATTACAAAATGGGGACATTAGGATTAAATGAGGCACTACATGTAAAGCACTTTTAAAAATCTCAAATTACTATCCATGCAAACTATTATTATAAAAGCATGATTTAACACAATTTGATGTAGATATTCCCAACATCAAATTAAAAAAAAAGACTGAACCATACAAGTAAAATCAAAGTCAATTTATAATAGAGATTTAGATTTTAAGTTAAGAATATGTTCATTTCAAATTTTTGTGATTTCTAAACCAATCAAATTAAAGATTGAGAGGTGGCATAATACGGTAGGAAGAAAGCTGAATATATAAACCTCAAACACTTACTATATAAAAGACTATGTGGTCCCTTAGGCTCAATGAGATTCAATTTCTCAATTTGTAAAATGGGAAAAACACTTATAATAATATTTATCTTATATTATGAGGAATAAACACAAATGATAATGTGTATAAAATGATCTGAAAATTATACAATGCTTTTTATCAACTATTATTATTATTATAGATTAGATTTAATATAACCATAATTTTATTTAATTGTCTGACAATAGAATTCAGGTTCAAAATCTCAAAGGCTATGATAGATTTATATAACCTCAGTTGAGGTTCCTCAATAATTTTCCAGATATAAATTCCAAAGTTAATATTCTGATCTAGAACATATATGGATGTATTGGTAGAGTAGTTATCTAATTCTTGGTTAGAATAAATAAAAGAAGCTGAAAACAGGGGTTAGCAAACTATGGCTTGAGGGCCAAATTAGGATTTCCAAATTTTTTTAATATGTCCAAAAAGCTAAAAATAAGAACATTTTCAAGACTGCTGTACAAAAATAGGCAACAGGTCAAATTCGGCAAATTTGATTCTTGTTCTAAGTACATAAGTAGAAATGAATATATTTTAAACTTGAATCTGTTAGCAGAACAGTATTTTGAACTTTAATCAGTTAATTTCCTGTTTTCTGAAAAGAGCATTATACATCTACTATTTAGATCAAATTATTTTCTTCCAATGAAGTTTTACTCTGACCAATCCCAAGTTCCCCCCAAAATTATGCTGGTGGGGTACCAGTTCTGTTCCACTCCAAATTTACAAGGTTTGGAATAAAACAAACAGTGGTAGATAACATATGTCTTTTGAAGATTAGACTCAGTCTGAAGACATAACATCACCTAAGGTTGAATATAAGATGATGAATCCTTTGATTAAAACAAGATATGAAGATAGTAATATTATTTGAATCAATGTCAATGGAAAAAGTGCATAAACTAAAGTTTGCTTAGCAGTTTCTGGAGACAGTAGACACTGAAAAAGATATTTGCTGAACTGAATTAGCCTTTAAGCTCTTTGATGTTTTGACAGTTCCCTCAAAAATGCCCTCTGAATTTTGCCACCTTCTTTCCTCTTCTTATCATTTTCTTTTTGAGTGCTGTTTTTTTTTCTCCATTAGAATATAAATGCCTTGAAGGGAGGGACTGTGTTTCTTTTTTTGCTTGGCCCTCAGTCAAATGCAAGCCCATAATAAGTGCTTGGTAAATGTTTCCTGCCTACCTGCTTTAACAAGAGTATAATTTTAGAAACTAGAATATTTTTAATGTAAGACATGGAAGCATTACTATTTTCTCAAATACTAAATAATCAAAAAATAGATAATATAGGGGCGGTTAGGTGGCGCAGTGGATAGAGCACTGGCCTTGGAGTCAGGAGTACCTGAGTTCAAATCCGGCCTCAGTCGCTTAATAATTACCTAGTCGTGTGGCCTTGGGCAAGCCACTTAACCCCACTGCCTTGCAAAAAACTATATATATATATATATATGAATATGATTATAGTGTCATCTTTTTTTTATTTGAGAATAAAATTTTAGAAGTGAATTCTTTAACAAACTAAAGGAGCTAAAGTATTTTATAATGATCAAATTTCAGATAGTACTTTGAGATTTGCAAAGTATTTCACATGTTATTTAAAAAAGATATACTGTTATAATTAATAAATAGGGATATTGACTGTAGGTCAAATTTTTATTCTCCCTGCTCCTTTTAAAAGGCCTCAGTTCAAATTTTCTATTCCTACTGGTTGTATCCTCTGTCTTTTCTAATCAACTATTTTTTAGTATTCTATAACAAGAGTAGAGGAGCCAGGATCTAAGACATACAGTTCAATGCTCCAGGGATTCTTGTATGGTCTTTGAAGCAAATGAGAAGAAAAAAAAATGTACATATCCACTGTTATGATTAAAACTATTCTTTGAAAAACCTCAAATTGGGGGTGGCTAGGTGGTGCAGTGGCTAAAGCTCCGGCCCTGGAGTCAGGAGTACCTGGGTTCAAATCTGGTCTCAGACACTTAATAATTACCTAGCTGTGTGGCCTTGGGCAAGCCACTTAACCCCATTTGCCTTGTAAAAACCTAAAAAAGAAAAACCTAAAATATTTCAATAGACATACTAACCATTAGAAGAGTAGGAGTAATTTTAGATTTTAAAATTAGATTTTTAGGAAAAGTATTAAGAATATTTGTGGGCAATATATGTACTGTAACTGAGTAGGCCTCTTCATTATCTTTGTGGATTTATATATTGCCCCTGTTTCAGATTAGAACTCAATTTAGGAACTACACCATTTTCTGCTCTTCAGGACTGAAGTATATACTCAAACTATAAAAAGGGATGTTATAAGGAAAAAAAATAGCTTAATATTTGTCTTAACTAATATATCCTTGCTTATTCTGTGAAATAAAATACTCTGTTAAGCCCTGGGGATATAAATACAATAGGGAATCCAGACCCTGGTTTTCATGGAGCATCTATTCTAATAATGGAAACTATATAAATATGGGAGTGGTATACTCAGAGGAGTATTTTGTTTAGGAAAGTCACATATATGGTGAGTGGAATCATAAGGGAGTTGGGAGGTCCTTTCCAGTAGCCATGAACATAGTGATTTAATTATAGTTGTATAGCTGGGATGGGGCAGAGGACAGGTGTATTAGATAATGTGGGGATTGGTGAAAGGCTTCATTTAATGTCAGTCATCCTGAAGCACCTTCTTATGGCATCACTTTTTGTAAACTTTCTATTATTAACAACTTACATTTTGAAAGTAACAGAATTGCATTACATTTGTTCAACAAATGTTTGCTGTTTTGAGTTGTATTTCTTTTAATTTTTAATTATTTAAATATATTTTTAAAAATTTATTTTCTATTTTCTTCATATATAATATTTATACTACATTATATATTATACAATAACATTTATGAATTTTATTTATAAAATTTTTTGTAATATTTTTTAAAATAAAATTTTATTTAATTATTTTAAAAGTTTAAATTATAAGTACTTCTTAAACTGAATCAGATGTGGCCTCTGATTATTGAAAATCTACCATAATATGTACCTTTAAACAGTTACTATTGTTCAAGAAAAAAGAAATTTTTACTACCATTAATTATTATAAAATTTATTTCCTACAAAATAACAAATACTGCATTTAAAATTTTGTTTTACATATGGGCAATTTCCATTACAATAAGAGCTTGGTTAGTTGTTTTTCATTCGGTTCAACAACTTGGTATAAAGAAAACACTGATGCTTTTCATCTATTTTATTAGTAGCATAATTGATATACTATTTTCTCAAAATATATATTTCAAAACTATAATACAAACTCAACTCTAACAATTCTTTTCCAGATGCTGTACCACGTTCAAGAAAATTTGGTACAAATGGATTCCAATTCAACATATCAATTCATCCATCAAAATCCAATTAAACCATCAGTGGCCTCTTTAATTGTATTACCTATCATTTATACCTTTTTATGCATTCTAGGACTTTTGGGAAACATACTTTCACAATGGGTGTTTTTAAGAAAAATTGCAAGAAAAACATCAACACACATATACTTAATGAATCTTGTGACTGCAAATTTGCTTGTATGCAGTGCTATGCCTTTCATGAGTGCCTACTTCGTGGAAGGAGACCAGTGGGGATATGATTCCGCAGAATGTAAGGTAGTCAATTTTTTGGGCACTTTGTTCCTGCATGTCAGTATGTTTGTTAGTCTTACCACCTTAAGTTGGATCGCCATAAGCCGTTATGCTACCCTCATGAAAAAGGACAGTCCTCAAGAAGAAAATGCCTCATTCTATGAAAAAATATTTTATGGACACATACTAAAAAAATTCTGTCAGCCCAACTTTGCCAAAAAGTTGTGTTGCTTTATATGGGGTGCTGTGGTGGTCACAATAATTCCAATTACTATTTATAACTCTGTTTATTCAAAAAATGGGACCATGTGCTATAGTCAAGAGACAGAATATGGTCGTGACATTCCTCAGATTGCAAGACTTGTTGGAACTGCATTTGTTGGTTTTTGTTTCTTAGTGGTAGTGTTGTCATATTATTCTTTTGTCAAGTATCTGGGAAAAATAAGGAAAAGCACATCTATTACAAAGAAATATTCAATTTATTGTTCAGTAAAAAGACATCTTTTAGTCATTCAATTTCTCCTGATAGTTTGCTTTCTTCCATATACTATCTTTGTACCCATTTTTTATGCTCTAAACAAAATACATGAAAGCCAAACAATGGACTATTTAGTGGAAATAAAAAATTTCCTCATCTGTCTTGCTGCTGCTAGGAGTAGCACAGATCCTATTTTATTCCTTTTAATAGATAAAACATTTAAAAAGACACTGTATGATCTCTTTAGAAAGGGCAATTCACCACATTAAAGCAATTGATCTTTGCATCAAATCTACCATGGAAATGAGAAAAATACACATGTAAACCTCAAAGATAAATTGAATGATTAGTAACTTATAGCTCTGCTGATACAATGAGGTGCAAAAAGTAATTTAACAACATTATACAACAAAATTTAATATGTAGTTGTGGTTTCTACTATAAAGAGCAGAGCCTGTGGTTATTTTTAGACTCAAAGTTTCCACACAAAAATGAAACAAAGATAATTTAATACTTCTACTTACAAAGTGTTTAACTAAATAGAACCCAATCCCCTATGCCTGCCAACAAAAAGGTTCACAAAAACAAGTCTGTCTGTAACTCTTGGGAGTTTGGAATAGAGATTCTCATAAGAATAGTTTGGTTTTTAACATCTCACACCATTTACCAAGATATAGTTAAAATGTGAACATGATTAACATAAAGAATGTTATAAGGAAATTAGAGGAGCACAGGAAACTTAACTTGTATTACATCTATGAATAAGAGAAGCTTTTATGACAAAATGAAATGGAGAGGACCATGGTAAATAATTCTGATTTCATTAAATTAAACCAATGCAACCAAGATTAAAAGTAAAGGAGTAAACCAGGAAAAAAAATAAAGCAAGTTTCTCTGATAAACGTCTAATTTCTCAAATATATATATATATATATATATATATATATATATATATATATATATATACACATATATATGTATATATATACACACACACATATATATCTAAATATATATATATGAGTCATGATCTAACTGATAGTTAAAAGATTTGAACAGCTTTTAGAAGAAATCAAAGCTATCTTAGAGCCATGAAAAAATGCTCTGAAGCAATACTGATTAGAGAAATAAAAATTAAGACAAATGTGAGGCACTACCTCCCACTTATCAGATCGGCTAACATTATAGAAAAAGGAAACGACAAACACTGAAGGGGATATGAAAAAAACTGAACACTAATTTACTATAGGGAGTTGGGAATAGGTACAACCATTCTGGAGAACAATTTGGAACTATGCCCTTAGGGCTATAAAACTGCATACTCTGACCCAGCAATTGCACTGGTCCGGATCCAAATGAAATTTTTTAAAAAAAGGACAAAGACAAGAATCTATATGTACAAAAATATTCATAGCAGCTCTTTTTGTGGTAGTAAAGGTTTGGAAATGGGATGCCTAACAACTGGGGTATCACTGAACAAGCATTTTATGATTATAACACAATACTATTTTTACTTTAAGAAATGACAAGCAGTATGGTTATGGAAAAGCCTGAAAGCTTTATATGAACTGATGTTACGTGAAGTGACCAGAAACAAAAACACATTGCAAACAACAGCAATATAATAGAGATGATCAAATATGACAGGCTCAGCTATTCTGATCAATTCAAAGATCTAAGACAATTCAGAAGAACTTGTGATAAAAAAAATGGTATCCATCTCCAGATAGAGAAATAATTATTCTGAATACAAATAGCAACAACTGTTACTACTAGTCTTTTGGTATTATAGAGAACCAAACCAATAAATCAAATTATTGGGGTGTGAATTGCACATTTATAGTAAGGGGTATGATGTGCAAGAAGAAACCCTAAACTGTTGGGATTTCAAATTAACCATCATTAAATTTCTAAAGGATCTCCCAAGGTTTGCTATTATTTATTTAAAAAAAAAACATTCCTCAGGCTGATATTTAAGGTCCTCCAAAATTTCATTCTCACTTAACTTTTCGGTATTACTTCATACTATTTCCTTTCACAAACTTATGTTCCTCCTCTAAATTTGATGCACCTATCTCACAAAGTGCAAACTACTCTATATACCTAGAATACTTTCCTACCTCTTCTATGCTTTTCAGAGCCTACCTCTGAAACTGATCTATTTGTTTCTGGGTTTTGAATAATTATGCATTGTATGTAAATTTATTTTTAGTCAGAAAAAGCTACTGGAGTAATTTACTAAAAGATAATCTTCAATGGTTGAAAACTATTTTACAAATTTGTGAAATAATTCTTGACATTTAATCAAACTGCTTTTCAAATCTACAAATGTAATTATGAAATTTTATTGTACAAATTTCCTACCGTTATTTGTTAAAAGTAATTGTTACTTTTTTGCATGTATTTATGTGTATATACATAAAAATATAATTATAAACTTCAATTCTTTTTTAAAAAGTAAATTCTTTTTACACATTTATTGAACTAAAATTTTTCTAAATAGCTAATGATATCTATAAGTATTATATAACTTTGGCAACTATTCAATTTAACAAATTCAACAGAACACTGCTAGCTGCAAGAAAAAAGTTTGAATGGTAATTCTTCTGTAATTGTTTAAAAAAATCAAAACTAAAAAAATTTAAAGAACAAAACAACAAGCCTTATAACTGCAAACTCTCACCCTATCCATTTATCCTTCCAAGTCTTTATAAAATCTGGTTTAGAATCCTTTTCATTCCAATTCCTGCACTTATACATGGGACCTTTCTAGCCTTCTATGTAACTCTAAGGCCCAAACAAAATTGCCTTCCTTCCTGTAGTTCTTCACATTTGAGATGTCCTTTTCCATGTCATTTCCAGGCATCTCCTGAAATGAAATTGGTTCAACTTTTGCTTCTTGGAATTACTTGTTTCTTTTCATACTTAGCCCACCTTCTAAGTTTTACACAAGACACTTCCTGTTCTCCCAGGCATTCATGTTTCCCCCCTCTTCTCATCGCAAGTTACCTTGAATTTGTTGTGTATATGCTTTCCATGTGAATTAAACTCAAGAACTTTATAAATGCAACAGAGACAATTAATGAGCTCTGTGAAGAATAGTACATGGCCAAAAAAAAAAATTATGGTATATATATGTATCAGAAACTTCTGTTAAGCATTAAGGAGTAACATAAAAAACTAAAGGTAATAGAAGAAGAAAAACTAATACAACTGAAGAGGATATCAGTATTATGTACTGTAAATACATAAGAAAGTACTAAACTGGAAGAATGAAGTGGGAAACAGATTGAAGGGGAGAGAGGAGAGAGCTAGCCATCAGTCAAGTCTGTGCATCAAGATTAGTGAAGAAATCTATTAAAGGAAGCATACCCACAAATACTTTCAAATGGGAGGTTTCTGAGAAAAACTAAAACCAAAACTGCAGAAAATTAAAAGCACCAAAGCATCCCACAAACAGACGTGACTCAAACAGAAAATCATCATATGAACTATCCTTTGCATCGAGCTATTACTGCTAACTTGAACTATTCCAAGGCTTCAAGTTTTTCACTGAAATAAACCAAGATGGAAAGGTTTAAAAAATGGTTTGATTTATTCCCACATGATTCAAAGGCAGAAAATTGGCAGAAGTTCAGGTGGCAAGTCTATGCCTTATAAATTGCACAATGCTCAGCACAGGTAAAGGAAATTCCAGCTAAGGAGGAAAAGAGGATAACTGAAAATTGTCCTTCATTTACATTCCCATCTCTCCAAAAGTAGTTTTATCTTGAAAGAAAAAACAATAAACCACTGAGATGGAATACATACATATTTATGTACATACTTTTTAGGAAAACAGACAACTTAAAGGGGGGGAAAAAGTCATAGCATGGCTACTTGAAAATCAAAAATTTTCTTCAAAGATAACTTCTTCTTGGGGGGTGGAGCCAAGATGGTGACAAGAGAGGATCATCTCTTAGGTACTCTCTCTTAAAACTTATAAACTAAGGATTCTAACTAAATTTTCGAGAGACAGAACCCACAGAGGGATCCAGTGAGGCAGTTCTCCAACCCAAGGTTAACCTGGAAAAGAGGGGAAAGGCTCTGCTCCCAGGGGGTGGAGGGGTGGCCGCCAGAGCAAAGGAGCCTCAGCCTCCCGGAGGCAGCCCCAGGGAGCTGGAAGCCATGGCTCACAGCAGCAAGGGCAATTTCCTGACCTACACCCTGGGGAGCACCAGGTACAACTTGGGGGATCAGCTGGGGTACCTCTGCCAGAGCGAGCACATAAAGTACAGCCCTCAGGGCACACAGCAAGCAGCATGGCTGCAGCAGCTCAGATCCTGGAACCTGAAGCAGGTAGAGCCTGTAAACAGGAGCCCCTAGGGTATGAGTGCTGAGCCTAGGGAGGGGAGTGAAGAGAGACTGCCCAGTTCTGTCCTCTATCCCTGGAAGAGAACTCTGGGGTTCTGACCACATTCAGATGCTGATCACAGTCTAGGCCCCCCCATAGAACAGCAGGGCTCCCCTCCACCTCAGCCCCGTGACAGAGTGGGGCACATATGGTCATTCACAGACCAGGAGGGAAGACAGAGCCTCATACGGAGATCCTTGTCGGGATTTCTGTCCCAATAATATTCAAAAGCTCAGAAAGTGCCCCAAAACCAGGCTCAGGCTGGGGAAATGAGTAAGCAGAGAAAAAATTGGAACACCGTTGAGAAATACTTTGCTTGTGATCGCAAGAAGGATTAAAACATCTAATCTGAAGATGAGGAAGCATAAGCTCCTTCCTCTAAAGACTCCAAGAAGAAACAGAAATTGGGCTCAGGCTATGACAGAGCTCAAAAAAAGACTTTGAAAATCAAGTAAGGGAGATAGAAGAAAAATTGGGAAAAGAAATGAGAGAGATGCAGGAAAAACATGGAAAAGAAGTCAGCAGCTTAGTCAAGGAGATCCAGAAAAATGCTTAAGAAAATAACATGTTAAAAACTAGCTTAGCAGCAGCTAGGTGGAGCAGGGATAAAGGACTGGCCCTCCAGTCAAGAGTACCTGGGTTCAAATCTGGTCTCAGACACTTAGTAATTATCTAGCTGTGTGGCCTTGGGCAAACCACTTAACCCCATTTGCCTTGCAAAAACCTAAAAAAACAAAAACAAAAAAACTAGCTTAGGTCAAATGGATAAAACAGTTCAAAAAGTTATTGAGAAGAATGCTTTAAAAAGCAGAACTGGCCAGATGGAAAAGGAGATAAGAAAGCTCTCTGAGGAAAACAAATCCTTCACACAAAGAATGGAACTGAAGGAGGCTGCTGATTTTACAAGAAATCAGGACACAATACTTCAAAACCAAAAGAATGAAAAATTAGAAGAAAATGTGAAACATCTCACTGAAAAAAACAATTGATATAGAAAACAGATTTAGGAAAGATAATCTGAAAACTATTGGAATACCTGAAATTCATGATCAGGAAAAGAGCCTTGACATCATTTTCAAAGAATTATTACAGGAAAATTGCCCAGATATCCTAGAAGCAGAGGGCAAAATAGAAATTGAGAGAATCCACCTATCTCCCCAAGAAAGAGATCCAAAAAAAAAAAAAAAAACAACCCCCCAGGAATATTATAGCCAAGATCCAGAATTCCCAAGTAAAAGAGAAAATATTACAAGCAGCCAGGACACAATTCAAGTATCATGAAGCTGCAGTCAGGATCACATGGGACTTAGCAGCAACTACATTAAAAGCTCATAGGGTTTGGAATATAATATTCTAGAAGGCAAAAGAACTTGGAATGCAACTGAGAATCAACTACCCAGCAAAACTAAATGTCCTCTTCTAGGGAAGAAGATGGACTTTCAATGAACCAGGAGAATTTCAAATGTTCCTACTGGAATGGCCAGAGATGAACAGAAGGTTTGATCTTCAAATACAGGACTCAGGTGAAGCATAGAGAGTGGAGAAGGGGAAAATATAAGGGACTTAATGATGATAAACTACATGTATTCCTGTATAGAAAAATGATTCTGATAATACTCATGTGAACTTTCTCATTTAATAGAGCAAGTAGAAGGAGCTTTTATAAATGAAGCACAGGATAAAGTTGAATTTGAAAATATAATGTGGTATAACAATGGAGTCAATAGATAAAAGGGAAATGTAATGGGAGAAAGAAAAAGAAGAGGAGGAATAGGCTAAGATATTTCATATAATAAGATTTTTCTTTATTACAATGAGCTATTGCAATGATGTGGAAGGGGGGGAAGGCGAGGGGGAATGAGGGAATCTTCGCTCTCATCAGAGGTGGCTAGGAGAGGAAACAGCATATATACTCAGTGGGGTATAAACATCTGGAGTAAGAAGGAGAGAAGGGGGATGGGGGAGGGGGGATGTGAGTGATGGAGGAGAGGATGGACCATGGCGGGACAGTGGTCAGATATAACACATTTTCTTTTTTACTTCTTGCAAGGGGCTGGGATTGGATGGTCTGTCCAGAACCATAGGGCTGGGTGGATGCTGGGCCTAACGGGTGGTTATGTGGGACCAGGGCCCGGGATCTGTCTGCTGTGCAACTCAGCCACCCTATAGCAGAGACACATTGAAAGGAGAGAGAAAATATAATTCATGGTAGTGGAGAAGTATGAATGGAGGGAGTTGTGATCAGCAATGGCAAAGGTGGAAAAATATTAAAATAACTTTTGTGATGGACTTATCCTAAAGAATGTGATCCACCCATGACAAAGCTGGTGGTGTTGGAACACAGACTGAAGCACATTTATTATTAATTGCTTTTTTTTGGGGGGGGGGTTGCAGGGTAAATGAGGCTGGGTGACCTGCCTGGGGCTGTACAGCTGGGTGATTCTTGGGTGTCTGAGGCCGGATTTGGACCTGGGTGCTCCTGGCTCAAGGGCCAGTGCTCTGTCTGCCACCCAACTGCCCCTACTATTATTATTATTATTTTATTTTATTTTGGGTCTTTTTTTTTTTGCAGGGCAATGTGGTTGGGGTGGCTTGCATGGGGTCACACAGCTGGGTGACTGTTGGGTGTATGGGGCTGGATTTGGGCTTGCGTGCTCCTGGTTCCAGGGCCGGTGCTCTGTCCACTGCACCACCTGGCCATACCTATAATTATTATTATTGTTTTTTAATTTTAATTCTTTTCTCTCCCATTTACTTTATTGCTCATGCGGGTCTATATTTTTTGGGGGAGAGGGGGGTATTATGTTTACTCTTAAACAAAAATATTTTGGTAATGTATAAAAAAACAACATTTGTACAAAATAAGTATAAATAAATAAATGAATGAATGAATGAATGAATAAATAAATAAATGAAAGCATCAGATTGCAAGAGGAAAAAAAAGATATATCTTCTTGCAGATGTGATGCTGCTGCTGCTGATTATGTTTGTCCTTCATTCTCATAGAAGACCATAACATCAGGGAGGTGATGCCATGACAAGCAAGTGAATTGGATTTGAGTGAGGGGGAGCTGTGCTATGTCACCAGCCTCACTTTATTCTCCAGAGCCATATGAGTCCACTGCCCAGATGTGAATCAGGATTGGAGATGACCCTGGATGTGATGTCAGTAGGATTAAGTGACTTGCCCAAGGTCACACTGCTTATAAATGTCAAGTGACTGAGCCCAGATTTGAATTCAGGTCCTCCTGACTCTAGGGCTGCTGCTCTATCCACATAGATGACACTCATAATTAATTTCATATTACACTGATTTTACAAAAGTTTACATACCAACAATCATAAATTTTCCTACTTACTAAAATTTAATTTAGAATAACTGAGTTATTTATGATCTTAAACATGTTTTCTAAGGGAAATGCATACTAAATATATATATATATGTATGTATATAATTATCATAAGTCAACCTAGATAGCAACATAATCCCAATACTACTGGGAAGTTATTTAATAATATTAGATAATATGAGAATGTTACACTTAATGAACCTAAAAATTTAAATGTTTTTAAGAGGAATAATGTGCTCAAATGTTAATTTCCTCTAGCAAAAAACTAATACTCAGAAACTCACATGCACAATATACTGAAATGGACAATAAGTATAGTCAGTGTGTAGACAGGCAGTCTATTAAAGAGTTATAACTGTAGTTTAATCAAAATGACAAAACCCCCTTTGAAACTTATATAATAGGAGTGCTCACTACATTATTAGTGCCTTTTAAAATACTTGAGGAGTTGTACTGAAGAGGTGGAAATGAAGACCTAATGAATTCCTAACAGTATGGGTCCCCTATGTATGAAAGCAAAGGAATTGGGAAATAACATCCTGAGGTAAGGAAATAACCAGTAGTCCAGTTTGTCTAAAAAGTCAAAAATTTTTGTAGAGATGCCATCCAAAGCTGACCAATAGGCATAAGACTTTTGATTTCCAATCAGTAATGGGCAGATTAATCATATCTAACCTTTAACATTCTATTGAGGTTCTTAACTTCTTTATTTTTTGTCAAGATTTCTCTAGGTCTAAAAAGGATAGATTAAAGACCCCAAAGTTTTGTTATCTGTAGCTCTCTGTAATTCAACTAGATTTTCCTTCAAGTTTTTAGTTGTTATCCAATGCATGAACATTATTTCATTACTTATGGTGTCTGTAAACACAATCTAATTTTCCTGCTTCTCTTAAACCATGTGTTTTTTTTTTTTTTGGTTGCTCATTTGAGATCATGACTGTTTTCCCTGGTTTTTATTTCATTTGTTGTATAATCAGTTCTTTCCCAATCTCTCATAACTTCCTTAAATTTTTAACTGGATGTCTCAAGTTGATTCTTGTAAATAACATATTGTTAGATTCTACTTTCTAATCCATTATATGCTGTTCTCTTCTATTTTATAGATGTTTACACAAATCACATTCAGAGCTGATTGTTAATTTACAGTTTCCTTTCATCATATCCATTGAGATTTAACCTAATGATTTATTACTGAAATGGTTGGTTCTCCCACCTCTGTCCCTGTTTTCCTAAGTCACTCCAAAATTCAATCAATGACAATGATTTTTATACTTTCCATTCTCCATAGCTGGCTTTTTGTGCTTGTGACTGTTCTCTCTTGATTCCATATTCCTTACCAAACTTGTTCCTCTTGCCTCTCTCTATTTTTATGATGAATTTAATGTTTTTTAATTATTATATTAATGTATATGCCAAATTCTGCATGTAAGAATGAGTTTCATGAAATGCCTACCCCTCCCCTATTAAATGTTTTTATGCACTTCTTCTGGAAAACCTTAATTAAGAGAAATGATAAATATATACGATCACAGATTTAACACTGAAAGGAACCTCAGAGGTTAAATTGTACACATGATAAAATTGAGACCTAAAGAGTTTTGATAACTTGAAATGTCACACAAGTACTGAGTGTCTGCAGTAGGATTCAAACCAAAGTCATCCTGACTTTAAGTTCAGAACTCTACTCGATATACAAGGTTACTGGATAATTCTTATTTTTTCCCCTTGGTCTATTTTTTCTTCTTTTTCTTTCATCTCTCAGTCTCCCCTCCCCCTTCAGAAAAGGGAACAAAATCACCCTAAAATCCTGTGTTTTTTTCTTAATTCCCTCTGTGATTCTTGAAGACAAAAGGACTCTGAAGAGAACATTTTCACTTCTCTCCTCATAAAAACATAAGCATTTCTTTATTATCTATCAGGAGAGCCTAAAAGTTCATTAAAGTCTATTAAAAATTCATTTTTCACCTGTAGAACTATGTTCAGTTTTGTAGGAAATGTGATCCTTAGTTTTAACTTTTTTCCCTTTTAGAATATGGCACTGCATTCCAATATTTCTTTCCCTATAGAGTGAGTAGAATATAGTCTTATATTATTCTGTGTGGTTCATAAGAACGCAAACTCTTTCTGGCAGCTTGAATGGTTTTCTCTCCACATCCTTTGACCTGAAGGTTACAGCTATTGGGTGTGATACTCCTGCGTGCTTTCTACAGTTATTCTAGTTTCTACAGTTGTTCACCTCTATGCTGAAGGAAATGATTGATAGATTTTATTTTCACTGTCTTACAGTTGTAAGAAATATGAAATTTTTTTACATGTGATTTACCTGAAATAATGATATACAGATTCTTTCTGTAGTTTTCAGGGAGGTTTATGATTCTTCAATTACTTTTCTTTGATCCATTTTTCAGGTCAGTTATATCTGGAAGATACTTCCTCTGTTCTTCTCAATTTTACATCATTTGACCTTAATATTTCTTATCTCATGGAATCACTGAGTTTCATTTTCTCCATTCTATTTTTTTTTCAGGGAATGCTCATATTTTCAAGTGGGATACATGTTCAACATCATTACAAAGTTAATTATCCTTTTTCTACTTTTTAAAAAACAATCTTAGCTCCAACTTTATTTCTTCCAGTTAATAATGTTGTTGTGGTGAAAATAATAATCTTTCCTGTGGAGCCCTATTTATATTTATTTTAAAGATACTCTCTTCTGAGTTTATCACTTGGCCTTCTCATTAAACTCATATGTTGTCCTGGAGTTCTTAAGTATGGCAGACTAAGCAAAGATTTTTAGTCTGGCTTGACTCCTAGTTCATTAACAAGGCACACAATTTTTGCAGCCTAAAACTCAGATCTTCTTTGGGCCTCTTGTCTCAGTCCCTAATTCTAAGCCCAGCACGTTTTTCATTTTACCATGCTGCCTCTCTGCCTAACAAGTAAAGAAACATTGTGGATAATTTGAATTACAATTTTAAGCTTCAAATTGATTTTCTCTTTATCTTTATAGGCCACCTCTCCCAAATTAGTTGTACTGTGGCATATTGTCTTAAGTAAAAATAAAATCAATAATTAAAAAATATTCATTAAATATTTTGTGCCAGGCATCATTCTAAGTACTTGAAATTTTAAATATAAATAATAAAATAATCTCTACTTTTAAGGGCTTATTACAGTTTAATGAGGTAAACAAAAAAATCATGTCATATACATTCAGATAAAATTTTAAATATTTTGGTTCATCCATCCAAGTTTTCTTTCATTGGAATAAATAATTAAATATTTATGAGTAACAAGTACTCAGGCAAACCATGTAGTCAGCTATTATTTATAGCATATATCAATTATTAATTATACCAATTACAAATACTAATTAGTAACTGTTAAGTTTTAAAAGTGATATAATTTATCTTTCCAAATAACTTTTCAAGTAACTGAAAAATAATAATTGAGGTATAAGGAAAAGAGGAAAAATTATTTTCCCCCCTCTGTAGGTATACTTTTTCTTATATTAATATAATTAGGCAATATTAGATATGCTGAAATTGTTTACTATTTTTCTACTTCCACCATATATTTTATTCTTCTTTTAGATAACTATTCTACTAACAGTGTCACACACTCATTACATTTTCAATGATGATATCTAATAAGATGTGCCGTTTTTCTTGCAAATTTAATTCTAAAGTGAATGTTTTAAATTTACAGTAATGCAATGTGACATTTTATGCATTATTTCATTGGCCAGTATAATTTTATTCTTGTAGATCATTCCTATAATTCCTTTCAAGTGTCTTTAAAAGAAGTAACACCATAAAGAAAACCCAACTTATAATGATTAGCATTATATTTAATTGAAGAGTCTTGAATAGCATAAACACTGTGAGCAATGACAGCTTTTTTTACGAGGAATACTACACCTATGAGAGATTAAGAGAAAATAAGGTCAAAATTGTACTCTACAAATAATGCAGGGAGATGAGCAGAACCATGGAAAGGAGTGAGTTAATTTCTCCCCTTCTTCTCATGGTTCTACTGCTCTTCTCAACACTTTAAACCCTAGAAAGGAATTGAGGCCAAAGTTCCAATTAAGTGGATCATTTAGGGAATTCCCATAGTGCATACAAAATGAATGTTGGCACGAAGTCAAATTCTTATTTATAGTGAATGTATAATAATTGTATTTGTGTTTGTGAATGGTTTTAAATGCAATCAGTAAATATAATTTAAATAAACCTAATATTATGGTGAATATTTCAAATAATGACTAAATTAATATTTCAAAAAATGGATAACTTTAACAGAAATTAACTACCTAAAATTAATTTTTCCAATCATTTAAACACATTGCTCTTGATATCTGATGGAATCATTCTCATTTTTTAAAGTAATAATAGATTTATCAAAAAATGTATTGTACTAAGAAACAGAATGGCCTTCCAAATAATGTGTAGTCATACATTTTCATTTTTAAGTAAGAATGTTTAAATGTTTGTTACATGTTACAAAATTTTCCATGTTGGGAGAACTATAGTTATTTTTTCTTTACCAAATCTGAAAAGAAGTCTATGTCTAAGTTTTACAGTGATAGAGATAAATGACTTACCTTCACATCCCTGTGAATTATGTTATTATCATGACAGTAGCGTAGTGCTTCCAGTATCTGTCTCATGTAATGACTGTAAAAACAAAATAAATCTAAGACTGTATGAAGAACACAAAAAAAAACTTATAATAAACACAATGTCTACAATTAATAACTTATACCTTATGTTACTTTTCTACAGATACATTTCACTGGACTAAAAAAAAAGATTGGTGGATATCTCATTTTAATAATAAAAATTTTTAAAAATTTAGAATGCTATTTTGCAATGTTAATACATATAAAGAATTTAATAAGCTTTTCAATCTTCAATTAACTTTGATTACATTAAAGAGAAGACTATCAAAAAGACATGCTCATTGCCATTGCACAAAATTTCAACATAAAAAAACTTCTTTACTGCTCTCTGAATGATTTGAAATCAGCCTAAAAGACAAATTTTAAGTTGTCCAAGTCCCAATATTGTCTACAGCTACAAAAAGCAAAATAGTTATACATCTTTTAGTTCTAACATCCCAAAGTCCAGGTGATAAATGACAAACTGGAGTCTTCTTGGATCATCCCTTTCATACAGCCCTCAAATACCACCCTGCTTTGCAATTCTCTAACCAATGTCAATAAAATATACAATAATATTATCTGAGCTTGTATTTTATTGTCTTAATAAACCATAAAACGTTCAAAGGTACTATATAAAAAACCATATATGTGTGTGTGTATGTCTTAATTGTCCAGTACAATGCTCAGAACCCAGTAGATACTTAATAATTGCTTAAGAAAACTTATTTAACAAAATTCACAAAAAGATAATTATTAGACATGCTTATTTTTTGTTCAGAAAATATGGTCTCTAACTCGTGGTCTAATTTAATATAGTAAGATGTGACAAGAGAAATTTATTAGAGCTTTAGTCTGTAAAAACCCTACTCCTCTTTTCTCTATTACTTTTGTATATTTTTTTCTATCTCTCTACTCATGCCTCCTTGCTATTTCTTTGTTTGTCCTTTTAGCTGAAAGAGAGAAGACTGCCCTTTCTTCTTTTACTGTTCTGTAAATTCTCCCCAATTAGTAATGGAATATAAATTTTAAAATATATATATAAAATTAAATTTCCTTCAATTTGCCTTTAAATGATTTATTTCTGTGGGAGAGAAATACATAGGAAAAAGATTTCCCAACATGTGCATAATTTCAATTCATCTTTAGGGTTTTCTCTCCCAATCCCCAAGCTCTAAGAAAGTTCAAGTAATCTAATAATGTCTATCATGCATAGAAGTAGTTAAAAAAAAAGAATAGAGAATAATGTCATGCAGTGAAAAGAATAATGCATTTGACATCAGAAGATGAGGGTTCAAGTCTTTCCTCTGCATCTTAGTAGTTGAGTGCACATATCCAAAACAAAACAAAACAACTTATTATAAGCATAAACAGGGATCAAAGAACCATTTACAAATTTTACAAATGGATACTGCAATATAACCTACATCACACTATAGGTTATTTATATTCACTACAATTAAAGAAATCATGACTATTTGAGGTACCACATCTATATGAAAAGCTTTATGAATATCTGTTCTCAAGTGGCATATTGTTCACAGTGGGAGTTAAGATAAAGTCAAGCTTTCATGAAGTATTATTATTTTCCAAACCACAGATCTGGATCAATCACAGCATTCATGTTTCTACTCCTATCCATCTATTGTTAAATAGAACTGTAGGAACCTAAGCAAATAAGCTGACTTGGTCAAGTCAATAATCATTCAGTAAGTGCTTACTAGGTACCAGGAACTATTAATAGGAGTGGATGTACAAAGAAAGGTAAAAAATAATCCCTGCTCTTAAGGAGCTCACAGTCTGAGGAGAGAATATATAAAAAACAATGGATGAACAAGTTATATAAAGGAAAAATTTCACAGAAAAGGCACTAATACTGAAAGGGACCTAGAAAGATTTCTTATAATTCAAGGAAGAGGTAGTATTTAATGCAGGAATGCCCTGGAAACAGAGGAGAAGACGCAGGGGCAGACAGAGGTCAGAGGTCTAAAGATGGGTAGCCTGAGAAGACTCAGAAGGGAGTAATCAATTGGCAGACTAAATGAACTGCACTCTCCAAATACACGGGTATCTGCCAAATCTTTTGGTCTTTTATTCATTTCCAATCCATCTTGTTCTCAGTGATGCATTTGATACTGATGGATCTCTTCCTAGACAAGCACTCTCTCCTTTCTGGATTTTTGTGACATTACTTTCTCTTGGTTATTGTTCTATAGTATCTGTAGAAATATTCTTTCTGAGAATACTTTACTGCATCATGAACAATATTATATCACCTGTGACATTACTTAAGGCTGTGTTAGGATCTGTTTCTGTTCATACTAGTTCCCAATGAGCTATGCAGATAAGTCAATAAAGATAAATATACAGCCCTAGTCTCCTCCTTGATGTCTAATATCACATCACCAACTTCTTATTAAATATTCCATATTAACTGTCCCATAGACAGAGACTTTGAGATAACAACATATATACTAATATGCTCTGTTAGCAGATTCTATGAACAGCACTTAAGGGGAGTTATCTGGAAATGTTTGCATTTTTTCTTCCCTGTCCCCAAAGGATCTGCTAGTGTCTCCCATTAAAAGGAAAGTCAACACTTTGGCAGCACTAGGCTAAAGAGAATTCAGGATGCTTAATTTCAGCTATGTTCACAGGCTTACTAGTTAATATTTAACAAATTTCCAAAAGTTCAATTTCTCCCTTTATTTCTGATCATCCTAAGTTTTTTCAAAAGCAGATCTCTGTCAATTTGCATTTGATTGCATTATATAATAACATTCAGGCTTCACTGGAAAAGGTTGACAATACATTTTCTTTATAAAACCAAGAGTTTAGAATTCTAATGATACATAGTACTCCTTTTAGATACTTCTAAATACTAAAAGAAATTCTAAACATTATATTTTGACAAAGAATGAAGCACTGAATTTCAGTTAAAAAACAAGTGAAAACATAGTTGACCTAAAAATGTTTAAAATGAGAAGTGCTTATATGAATCCACAATCCAATTAGCAGGTTCCTTCTCTTTCATTTTAACAACTACCCATATTTATAGTTCAGTTTGTAGTTCTAAATTCAAAACATTTTCCCTATAACAATCCTGCAAAGCAGATATTGAAAATATTAATCACACTTTAGAGATAATGAAATTAGATTCAGAAACTTTATACAGTTTGAAGGTGTCAGATCTGGTTTTGAAACCATTCTTTCTGAACAGGTATAGATTTGTTTTCATTGTACCATTAGGAATCTCAACTAATTTTCAATTACTATTTAAGACATTATATATGAAAATGAATTCACTATTACTACATTTAAGATGATGCCTTTGAAGCCTAGAAATCGAGATAATTTCTAGGAAGTTGGTTTCAGTTATTTGGTAAGAAAAAAAATTTCAATGTAATACTTGGAATGGATTGCTATGCACTGATTTAAAGTTAACAGTCTAAAAACTAGGAATCTGTCAATCAAATAGTTCAAACATCTTACATTATAACATGATGGATTTCAATTATCTTTTGGGTATCATATGGTACATATATAGGATTTCTGAAAGGAGACTTGGTAGAAATAATAGAAATAAATATATTCAAGTATTCAGGAAATAGGTAATAAAAATGAATTAAACTTTGCTCTTAAGAAATAGTATAGCCTACACAACTATGTTTTAATCATTAGAGCCTATCTCTACACTTATGTGATTTAATAGATTATTAAGTTTAGGTTGTGATCTATCTGATGGATCACAGGCAATAAGAGTTAAAATGTCTCTCTAAGAAAAAGGTACATCAAGATATTTTATAAACTCCATTCAAAATCATTAAATTATCTTTAGTATGAAGAAGCCAAAACACAGACACAGAGTATTAAAGAAAATGCTTCCCAATGCTGACAAACAACATGCCAACCTATGTTTGACTTTATTTCAGGGAAATAACATGACCCTTTTTCAGGTTTACAAAGATAACTTTTCAAGTCACCTTCAGCAGTATTATAGTAAAAGACTGTCAAACACTCTAGATCAAGCTAGTGAAAAAAATAAGGATTCTTTTTAGATCATTTTCTTTTGGCACCCTAAGGAATAAAATAAACTTTTCCCTAGATGGCTCTCCTAACCAAATTGCTTAATTGAAGTGGAGATCTCCACAGACAGCTCACTTCTTCCATGGCAAAGTTCCTATTGTTTCACAAACTCACTGACACATTATGGTTGTCATTATATACCCTGTGGACTAAATTACCATGATTCACTAGTGAAATGCAGTTATATTTTATGCATTTGCTTTATTGCTTTTCCAGATGGTCATAAAATAGTGAGTCAGAAAGAAAAAGAAAACATCAAAATACTTTTGTTTTAATGCGAGTCTTATGTCTTATTAGCATGCTAGTGTGAGATTAATTGAACAGTGTTTTCATAAAAGCAAATGGCCCTTCAGGAGTCACCTAGTCTAATTTTCTACCTATACAGGACTCCCTTCTATACTGCCTGGCAGATATGTGTAAACACAAGGGGGTCAATACTTTATATTGATCTAATGTTTCAAAGTTCTCAGGAGCTACATTTTTACCTTTGAAAATTCCAAAAATTAGTCATAATGCTTCTTATTCCTCAAAATTCTGTTCCCCAAGTCACTATAATCTATTTTCAGTAATCATGCTCTTCCTAAAATAAAAGCTAAATACAATGAATAGCTAAATAGAATTTAATTTTTCAAATCATTTTATTTTATAAAGAAAAGTATACTAGTAGCCATCCATTTCCTAAAACTCAGATATATAAAAGAAATCAGCATTCTAACAGCATGCCATTATGTAAGTTTTTAATTTTATACTCCTTGTAAAAGATACACAGATTTTGGTATCTAAGATAAGGAAAATCAAAGGATGCTGGGTAGTACATAGCAGGAGTGGCAATATTATGATTACAGTGTAATTTAAACTCTGACACTAAATATTTGTATCTTCAAAGTTGTATATTGTAAGGACTCTAAGAAACTAAAACTAAAAGTTAAAGAACACTAGATATGAAGTAAGAATTTGTGTTGATCTATGACTTACTAGCTATTAAAAAACCATTTAATCTCTCTTAGTCTCAAATTTCTCATGGGAGAGTTGTTCTATGGAAAATACTTTATAAATTTCAGGTAACATAAATATCTTTTACAAAGTAAGTATCAAGAGTTTTTTGAATTTAAATGTAAACAAATACTGTGCTTCTATTAAAATACAAACAATCATTTCCTTTTTACCTAGAAATTTTTTATAGCAACATTTTAAAGGTTGCTTCCATTTAGAAAGTAACGAGGTTACTGATCTTTTTATTTATAAAAGAAGTATTGAGCTTTTCCTTCAAGGTATACATATTTATTTTAATGTATTAACTGCTAAACTTTTTTGGAATCATGCCAAAGCTACAAAGTTTCCTTTGACCCAGTGACATCACTATTAAGGTTATACCTGCAAAGAAAAAAGAAGAAAAATTTCACTGGACAAAAATTTTACAACAGTTCTTTTTGAGAAGACAAAAAATTATAAACTGGGAGGAGTAGAGAGAGCAGTATTGGGGAATGGCTAAACAAAGTATGGAAAGCAAAATATAATAAAATACTATTAAACTGTAAAAAGTAATGAAATGGAAAGTTTTGGAGAAACCTAGAAAGAGTTCTATGAACTTACAGAAGGTAAAGTGAACCAGTTGAACAATTTATTAAAAAAAAACCACTGTAAAAGTGAAGAACTTTAAAAACCTTAAGAACTCTTAATAAATTCAATAATCAAATAAGATTCCAAGAGACTGATAGAGTTAGAACACTAATTATGTGGAATGAAGCACATAGTTTTGGCCTTGGTTAATTAAGAGTGTTATTTGTTTAACTATGCTGATTTGTTAAAAGAATTGTGCAGCTCTTTTTAGCAGGGATGGGGCAAGGTGGTAGAAGGGAAGTGGAAGCTAAAAAATGAAAATAAATGTCTAATAAAAAATAAAATTCAAGATAAAAAATTTGAGAAAAAGAAAATTTAAGTGATAAAAGTAATTAAACAGGTAGACAAATGTGACAGAGATATCTACTAAAGTTCTAAGTTAATTATGATAATTATTATCTTTTTAAAGTAATTTTTAAAGGATAAAATTTTAAAGAATAGAGCACTCCACTCATATAGAAACAAAGATCTTCAGTTGGTGCCATAGGATATTGAGAAAACTAATGGCACATAATAGCTAAGATGATTCTACTATGTTTTTTAGTTCAACAAACATTAAGTGCATACCTTATTATTACATTAAAGAGCCTGTCAAAGAAATAAGCACATATTTTCTTGTGTTATGTTATATAGCTAGCTAGTATAACAACTATTAGCCCTTGTAGTCTTGTTTATCTTCTATCAGTAGACAGCTGACTCAGAAGGAACTAAAACTAATAAGAAATTAGGTAGAAAATTTAAATTAAGTCATTTAATCCCTATAAATTTAAGTTGCCTCATGTTAAATGAAGGAGTAGCACCTAATGATCTTCTAAAAACTCTTTCAGATTTATATCGTATAACCTTATGATTCCATGAACTGAGGAAACTAGTATTAAAGAGAGGAGAAAATATGAAGTGTTAGAAAGGGGAATGAGTTATAGATTAATTTTTTTTGAGTGGTTTCTGATAGTGATAGAATACTGAAATTTTCTAACAGATAAGTGGGGACAACCCTATACAATAATGTAAGTATTACTTTGTAAACTGTTAGCAATCTGGGTGAGTTAAACTACTCTGTAAATAATTGTGTTGTAAGCAAAGAGTGGCCATAGGACAATTAAGGAGGGAAGACAGTTAACAGAGGACAGCTGGGAGAAATAGAAAATAAAAGAACAATCTGCTCTTCTTCCACATTATTTTCCTGTACAGTAAATATCTTAAGTTTTTGAGTTTTTAAATGAGACCCATAAAGTACTTAATGAAAATGTTAGCTACTGTTGTTATTAAAAACTTTTAATTTCCTAGAACTGTTTTACTAGTTGCAAGACTATATATGTACAAATAAATTCAGCATTTCCTATAAATATGAATCGATTCTGTTTTTTCTATTCCCTCTTATTTTTTTGTTTTGTTTATTTTTGTTTTTTTCAAGGCAATGGGATTAAGTGACTTGACTCCCATTCCCTATTATCTTTGGTTTTCTTTGGATTAACTGGGCAAAATTTCAAATTTCAATTAGACAACACTGAAATACAAAGTGAAGACATAGTGTCCTTCAGTTAAATAAAGGCTAATCCCATAAGGTCCATCCAAGGTATTAATATCCTTTTGTTTGAAAGGTATGAATAAAAGGAAAATCCTAAATCCTGATGTGAAAACATTTTACTTTATTTCAAAAAACAAACTATATATTCCCATAGAGTTAAATTTCAGTAGTATTGATATGTTGAACAAAAGTAGTAACTATGTAAAATCTAAGGCTCTTTAAAATCATTTCTACACCATTTTCTTCTCTATTTACTTTCCCCCACCCAGCCCCTCAGCACTAGTTTAAATTACGTACCTGGCTACAGCTTCACTGTATACAAAACCAGCATCTGCACGTTTGACAATTTCAAAACACAGATCAGCTCCATCCATACTATGAAAGAGAAATATGAAAAATGAGTTAAGAAACAGTAAATATATCTTCAAATTCAAGTAAACACTGAAAATTAACCTAGATGTTTATTAGGTATATACAATTAGATATTTATTATTTCTTTCACCTAAATAAATGCATCAATTAAAAATTATGAATAACTTTAGAAATAATACTTATATTGCTATTGTTATTGAAAATTTGCAGGGAAGAGAAGATGAGAACTAATGAATATGGAGAGAATAGAGATAGAATGAATCACATATTTTATTGGTAATTTAGTTGTAGTTTTAGATTGTGGTACAATGAGCAGAGAAAGACAGCAGGAATTGTTATAAAATTTAATTTCTACTTTTTCTCATCTTAAGCATAAAATGATACTGTTTTATACAACTAAAGATTTAAAACCATTATATGTGTCACAACTAAAGGCAGAAAATTCAATTATAAATTGTAGCTAGGAAGAATGATTAGAAAATTAATGATTTATTTAAAAATTTCTATTTTGAGGAATATTATTTTGTAGAAACTAGAATTAGAGGAAAGGAGTATTTTTCAGTTTGTTGTGCAGTATGCACACATCTATTCCAACAATCAACTGAATAACTGTTAAGAACTATATATATACTGGGTACTAAGAGTGTAAGGTGCAAAATAACTGGAAAAAGTAAAATACATTTATTATAATTTTATTTATCTTTTAAACATTTTTCATAATGGGCAGCTAGGTGGTTCAGTAGAAAAAGGACTGGGCCTGAAGTCAGGAAGAACCTAGCTCAGACTGTGACACTGGGCAAGTCACTTAAGCTCTCTTTGCTCAATCTCCTCACCTGTAAATTGGGCATAGAAATGGCACCTACCTCCTCCCAGGGTTGTTGTGAGGATCCAAGGAGATAATTGTATAACACATAATAGGCACTAATTAAATATTAGCAGCCTTCTGGTAACAACAATAATATTGAATGTTTTTAGCACTTTAACTATCTTTACATAGTTTGATATTGAATTTAGATTTTCATGTCAAGAAACCACAGACTTTTGTCAAGTTGGATATCAGGCATAGCTTTGACAAAGTCCAGTTGTGAGGAATGATCTTGTATTTATCCTGTGTGGATGTATTCATATGTCTATACATGTGTGCATAAACACTTATGTATATATGCATATTTTATATTTATATATCAAGACTCTGAATGGAATGTTTCTTTTTTAATCCTAATTTTAATTTTTTCCAAGTACATTCAAAGAAAACTTTCAACATCTATGTCTTTTGTAAGAGTTTTCTAACTCCCTTCCTTCTTTCCCCCCTCTCCATGACAGCAAGTAATCTGATAGAAATTATATATATAGATATATAAATATATAGATGTAGTCATATTTACATGTTTCCATATAATTATCCTGTAAAAGAAAAATTAGAACTAGGATAAAATAACCATGAGAAAAGAAAAACATAAAACAAGTTTTAAAAAGTGAGCATAATATATGCTTTTCTCTGTGTTCAGGCTCCACAGTTTTTTCTCAGAAATGTAGATGGCATTTTCCATAACAAGTCTTTCAGAACTGGCCGGGATCACTTTACAGCTGAGGAGTTGCATCCATCATAACTGATCATCTCACAATGCTGCTGTTATGATATGTAATTTTTTAAAACAGTAATAGTAGTTGTTTGTTTACTGGTCATTCCCAAGATGAGTATTTTGTTTTGCTTCATAGCAATCACTAGCAAGTTTTAACAAAAACCAAAAACACCTTGGAGTTTTAACTATTTTTTTAGCTTTAAGAAGTTTATGTCACATTTTAGAGGAAACAATTCAGTTACCAGCTAAGTTCCCTTAAAAGTCTTTGCTAATTTACTAAGGATTAGATTGCTTTGCAACAACAGTCAGTCAAGTTCTTCATATTTCTTCGTTTTGACAACACTAATATTGGTGTTGATTGTGTTTTACTGTGGGCTTGAATTATCCTTAAAACGTTTGACTATCCTAGAGCAATAATTCCAGTGATATCTCTAACAGTCACTGAAATGCACTCTTTAAGATCTATGATTGTTGCAAGTTTCTTTAAAATAATGACCATTCTTAAAAACACAATCAAAAGAAGCAATAATTCAAATCCAGCTTTAGACACTTAATAATTACCTAGCTGTGTGACCTTGGGCAAGCCACTTAACCCCATTGCCTTGCAAAAACTAAAAAACAAAACAAAATAAAACAAAGCAAAAAAGAAACAATAAAACTTTTGTTTGTCACAAAACATGTTATTCAATGAAGAAACCGATTCAATATGATATCATTTTGCAAGGTCAGATGTTATGGATCTTTTTCACATTAATAGAAACAAATAAATGTGATCATTGCAGTCATAAAATGAAAATACATAGAAAATATTGCTTATCACAAGTAATTTGTACACCACTGTAAATTCTAGGCATTACAAATAAAAAGCAAAAAGCATTCCAACCCTCATTGAGTTTACACTTTTCTGCTGTTGTTTCCCTTGCTTTCTGATCATTTCCTTTGACCATTTAGCAAACTGGGAATAGTTTTTGGTTTTGTGTGTTTGTGTGTGTGTGTGCGTATGCATATATGTCTTTGAACTTTCTATATAGCTTAGACAATAAGAATCTCTTTAAAAAATCTATTTTATTATTTTATTTTTGTAATTCTATGTTATGAAAGTTTTTCAGTATTCATCCACACTTATTTTTATAAGTTACACAATTTTCTTCCACCTTCCCTTCCCACCCTCTTATCCCCCCCTCAGTGGCAAACAGTCTAGTGAACATTTAATAATAATATTAATCATTATCTGTATAAGTAATTAGGACTCAGAGAAAAAAAAACATGGATAGGAAGAAAAACATGAGAGAAATTTTTAAAAAGTGAACAAGGTTTTTATTCAGATTCTGAATAGCTTCATCTGGATGTTGGAGGCACTGTCCATAACAAGTCTCCCAGAGTTGTCCTGATCCTTTAAACTGCTGAGAGGAGCTGCATTCATTGAAGTTGAGCAACTCACCACAATATTAATGTGTACAATGTTCTCTAGTTCTGTTTCTTTTACTCAGCATCAGTTCTTGTAATTCTTTCCATGCTTCCCATTTATGGTTTCTCTAATATTTATATACCATAACGTTATCAGTCATTCCTCAATTGATTTGCATCCCCTCAATTTCCAATTCTTTTCTACTATAAAAAGTGCTACTATGAATATTTTGGAACTTATGGGACTTATCTCATTTTTTACCCTCAAAGGGTATGATCAATTTCATTGTGCTTTGGGCATAGTTCCATATTGCTTTCCAAAATGGTTGGATTAGTTCATAACTCAACCAGTAGTACCTTAATGTTCCAATCCTCCTACAATCTCTTCAACATTGATTAAGATAACAAAAAAAAAGGGAAAACAATCAAATAGGTGTGAGATGTGATTGCAGCATTTTTTTATATGTGTATATATGCACACACAGACACACATAGATAGATAGATAGATAGATAGATCACACTTTAATTTCATTTGAAACTAGCCTGTTCACATACTTTGACAATTTATCAATTGAGGAAGAACTTGTAACTTATAAATTTGATTCAATTTTCTATACATTTTAGAAATGAACTTTTACCAGAACCTCAACTGAAAATTGTTTCCCAGTTTTCTGTTTTCTTTCTAATTTTGGCAGCATTGGTTTTATTAATACAAAACCTTTTTAATTTAATATGGTCAAAAACATCCATTTTGCAATTTAATAATGTTTTCCATTTTTTATTTGATCATAATTTTCTCCCCTTTCTATAGATCTGACAAATACTGTTTCTTGATCTATTAATTGTTCTATGGTATCATCCTTTATGTCTAAATCCCATTTCCATTTTTGACCTTATTTTGCTAAGGGATGTGAGATGTGGGTCTATGCCTAGTTTCTGCCATATTACCTTCCAGTTTTCCTAATCCTTTTTTGTCAAATATTGAGTTCTTAACACAGAAACTAATGTCTTCGAGTTTGTCAAACAATAGTTATTTACTACTGTTTCTTTTGATCCTGTCCTATTCCACTGGTCCATTACTCTATTTCTTAACCAGTACTAGGCAGTTTTAATGACTGCCTTTTAATAGTATAGTTTTAGAACTGGTGCAGCTAGGTTACCTTCCTTTACAATTTTTTTTATCAGTTTCCCCGATATTCATGACTTTTTGTTGCTTCAGATGAATTTTGTTACAGTTTTTTCTAGTTCAATAAAATAACTATTTGGTAGTTTGATTGTTATGGCATTAGATAAGTAATTTAATTTCAGTAGAATTGCCATATTTATAATATTAACTTGACCCAACTATGAGCAACTGACATTTTTTCAATTGTTTAGATGTGCTTTATTTGTGTGAAATATGTTTTATAATTGTGTTCATACAGTTTCTGGGTTTATCTTGGGTGGTGGATTTGGAAGATCTTTATGTGATCTGCAGTTACTTTAAATGGAATTTCTCTTTCTATCTCTTGTTCTTGGGTTTTATTGCTCACATGTAGAAATCCTGATGACTTACAGGAGTTTATTTTATATCTTGCTCCTTTGCTGAAGTTGTTAACTGCTTCAAGGAGTTGGTTTTTTTTAGATGATTTTCTATACCATCATATCATCTGCAAAGAGTGAAAATTTTGCTTCCTCAATGTGAACTCTAATTCCTTCTATTTCTTTTTGTTCTTTTAAGACTAAAGCTAAGATTTTAAATACAATTTTGAATAGTAATGGTGATAATAGGCATACTTGTTTCACTCCTGATCTTACTGGAAATGTTCCTGGTTTATCCCCATTATATATAATATTTGTTCATGCTTTAGAAAGATATTATTTGTATTATTTTAAGGAAAATTCCATTTATTCCTGTACTCTCTCAGATTTTTAACAGGAATGGGTGGCTATATTTTTTCAAAGGCTTTTTCAGCATCTATTGAGATAACCATAGATTATCTGTTGGTTCTGGTTAATGAAATGTTTAATTATGATGAGTTTTCCAAATACTGAACCATCCTTGCTGATCTGATATATTATTTTTTTTTGAGATTTACAATTTCATTTACTTAAGGCAATGGGTTAAGTGACTTCCCCAAGGTCACACAGCTAGGCAATTATTAAGTGCCTGAGGTTACATTTGAACTGAGGTCCTCCTGAATCCAGAGCCACCTAAGTGCACCAGGAATCAGTTTTTTCTTTTGTTTTTAACATACTTATTTATGTTCACCTTTCTTATTTATTCTTATTTTTGATGTTTTTTTTATACATTACTAAAATCTTCTTGTTTAAGAGTAAACAAAATACTCCCTCTCCCCCAAAGAATATAGAATTGCATGGGTGATAAAGAGAAAATAATTAAAATTTTAAAAGTAATAATAATAATAATAATAATAATAATAATGATGATGATGATGATGATGATGATGATGATGATGATGATGACAACGACCATGGGCAAGCCACCCCAACCCTATTGCCCTGCAAAAACCAAAAAAAGACACAAAATAAAATAATAATAATAACAATAATAACAATAATAATAATAATAATAATAATAATAACAATAATATTAGTAGGGGCAGCCAGGTGGCACAGTGGACAGAGCACTGGCCCTTGAGCCAGGAGCACCTGGGTCCAAATCTGGCTTCAGACACCCAACAATCACCCAGTGGTGAGGACCTAGGCAAGCCACCCAGCCCCATTTGTCCTGTAATGCCCCCTCCAAAAAAAATAGTAATAATAATAATTAAAAATGTGCTTCAGTGTGTGTTCCAACACCTCCAGCTCTGTCACAGGTGGATCACATTCTTTATAAGACCACCACAAAAGCTACGTCCATATTTTTCTACCCTTGCCATTGCTGATCGTAACTCCCTCCATTCTTACTGCCCCACTACCATATACTATATTTCCTCTTTCCTTTCACTCTGTCCCTCTTCCTAAATGTGCTGTAGGGTAGCTGAGTGGTGCAGCAGACAAGGGCCCCGAGCCCACATACCACCCCTTAGGCCCAGCATCTACCCAGCCCTATGGTCCTGGACAGGCCACCCAATCCTAGCCCATTGCAAGGAAGTTAAAAAGAAAATGTGTTTTATCTGACCACTCTCCGGCCATGGTCAATCCTCTCCTCTCTCATCACATCCCCACCCCCCTTCCCCCTTCTCTCTTACTCTAGATGTCAATACCCCATTGAGTATATATGCTGTTTCCTCTCCTAGCCACCTCTGATGAGAGTAAAGGTTCCCTCTTTCCCCCTTGCCTTCCCCCCCCTTCCATATCATTGCAATAGCTCATTGTAATAAAAAAACTTATTATATGAAATATCTAAGCCTATTCTACCTCTCCTTTTGCTTTCTCCCATTATATTTCCCTTTTAGGCATTGACTCCATTTTTACAATACATTATATTTCAAATTACACTCTCTCCTGTGTTTCATCTATAAAAGCTCCTTCTACCTGCTCTATTAAATGAGAAGGCTCATGAGTATTACCAGTATCCTTTTTCTATACAGGAATACATGTAGATCATCATCATCATTAAGTCCTTTATATTTTCCCCTTCTCTTCCACTCTCTATGCTTCACCTGAGTCGTGTATTTGAAGATAAAACCTTCTGTTCACCTCTGGGAATTCCAACAGGAAAATTTGAAATACCCCTGGTTCATTGAAAGTCCATCTTTTTCCCTAGAAGAGGACATTTAGTTTTGCTGGGTAGTTGATTCTTGGTTGCATTCCAAGTTCTTTTGCCTTCTGGAATATTATATTCCAAACCCTATGAGCTTTTAATGTAGTTGCTGCTAAGTCCCATGTGATCCTGACTGCAGCTTCATGATATTTGAATTGTGTCCTTCAGGCTGCTTGTAATATTTTCTCTTTGACTTGGGAGTTCTGGAACTTGGCTATAATATTCCTGGGGGTTGTTTTTTTTTTTTTTTTTTGATCTCTTTCTTGGGGAGATAGGTGGATTCTCTCAATTTCTATTTTTCTCTCTGCTTCTAGGATATCAGGGCAGTTTTCCTGTAGTTAATTCTTTGAAAATGATGCCAATGATCATGATTTTCAGGTATCCCAATAATTTTTAAATTATCTTTCCTGAATCTGTTTTCCAGATCAGCTGTTTTTTCAATGAGATGTTTCACATTTTCTTCTAATTTTTCATTCTTTTGGTTTTGAAGTATTATGTCTTGATTTCTCATAAATTCAGCAGCTTCCTTTAGTTCTATTCTACATCTGAAGGATTTGTTTTCCTCAGAGTGCTTTCTTATTTCTTTTTCTATTTGGCCAATTCTGCTTTTTAAAGCATTCTTCTCCTCAATAACTTTTTGGACTGGATAAACCATTTGACCTATGCTAGTTTTTAACATGTTATTTTCTTCAGCATTTTTCTGGATCTCCTTGACTAAGCTGCTAACTTCTTTCTCATCATGTTTTTCTGCATCTCTCTCATTTCTTTCCCCAATATTTCTTCTATCTCCCTCACTTGATTTTCATTCTTTTCTGAGCTCTGTCATAGCCTGAGCCCAATTTCTGTTTTTCTTTAAGTCTTGAGATGCAGGAGCTTGTATTTATTCATAAAATATTCAAAGTATTTCTCAATGGTGTTCCTCTTTTTTTTATCTGGATACTCATTTCTCCAGCCTGTACCTGGTTTTAGGGTGGTTCCTGAGCTTTTGAGTATTATTGGGAAACCCCCCACAAGGATCTGTGTGTGAAGCTCCCTCCTCCCTCCTAGTCTGTGAACCACAAGCGCACCCCTCTACCACAAGGCTGAGGGGGCCCTGCTGTTCTATGGGGGGCCTAGACTGTTATCAGAATCTGAATATAGTCAGAGCCCCAGAATCCTGTTCCAGGGACAGAGGACAGACCTTGGCAGTCTCTCTCCACTCCCCTACCTAGGCTCAGCCTGGGGTCTCCGGCTTACTGACTTACCGGCTCTGCCTGCTGCCAGCTCCTGGATCTGGGCTGCCCCGGCCACGCTGCTTGCTGAGTGCCCTGAGGGCTGGGCTTAGCATGCTCGCTCTCAGAGGTACCCCAGCTGATCCCCCATGTTGTGCCCAGTGATCCCCATGTGTAGGTCAGGAAATTGCCCCCGCCGCCATGAGCTGTGGCTCCCAGCACCCTGGGGCTGCCTCCGGGAGGCTGAAGTTCATGAACTCTGGTAGGCTGCCCCTCTAACCCCTCTAACCCCATGGAGTGGAGCCTTTTCACTCTTTTCCAGATTACCTTGGGCTGGAGAACTGCCTCACTGGATTCCTCTGTGGGTTCTGTCTCTCAAAAATTCAGTTAGAGTCCTTATTTTATAAGTTTGGAAATATCAGAGGGAGCACCTAAGAGAGGGTCCCCTCTTGTTGCCATCTTGGCTCTACCCTCCCAATTTGATATACTATTGATCAAGATATATTATCCTAGCAACAACTTGCTGTAGTAATTCTGCTGAAACTTTTGAGATTTTTGCATCAATGTTTATTAGGGAGATTGGTCTATAACTTTCTTTGTCTGTTTTGAATCTTTCTGATTTAGATATCAGCATGAAAGTAATTTGGCATAAGTCTCTCCTATTTTTAAAAATAGTTTATGAAGAATTGTAATTAATTGTTCCTTAAATGTTTGGTACAATTTACTTGTAAATCTATCTGCAAAAAAATAATCTATCTGTACCTGATGACTGTTCTTAAGAAGTTTATTGATGATTTCTTCAATTTCTTTTGCTGGAATGAGGTTAAGTATTTCATTTCAACATCTTAGTTGGGTTAGTTTATATTTTTTATAAATATTCGTCCATTTCACTCATATTTTCAAATTTATTGGCATACAGTTGGGCAAAATAGCTCTGAATTTTCTCTTTAATTTCCTCCTTATTGGTGCTGACTTCACCCTTTCAATTTTTGACACTGGTGATTTGGTACTCTTCTTTCCTTATTTTAATCAGATTAACCAAAGATTTATCTACTTTATTCATTTTTTTATAAAAACAAATTTTAGATTTTTTAATTTTAAAAAATTAATTAATTTATTTTGAATTCCACAACCTTTCCCCCCATATCTTGCTTCCCCCCCACCCCACCACAGAAGGAAGTCCTAGTATTTACATTGTTTCCATGGTATACATTGATCCAAGTTGAATGCGATAAAAGAGAAATTATATCCTGAAGGAATAGTCAAACTCCACAATTCTTTACACATTGCTAAAATATTCTTGCTTAAGTGCAGACATAATAGCTCTCCCCCCACAAAAATATAGAACCTCATGAGAAATAAAGTAAAAGGAAGAGAACAAAATTGTGTTTCACTCTGTGTTCTGATACAATCACCTCTGTCTTGGGTAGACTGCACTCTACATCATAAGTCCATCATAAAAGCTACCTCCATACGTTTCCAATGTTGTGCTGCTAACTGTAACTCCCACCATCCATTATTGCCCACTATATTCTCTCCCTCCCTTCACCCTATCCTTCTAAAATGTGCTCTAGGGAAGCCAAGTGGTGCAGCAGAGAAAGCACCAGTCCTGGGGCCAAGAGGCCCCCAAGCCCACATATCACCCCAGAGACCTAGCAAGCACCTAGCTCAATGGTCCCAGACAGGCCACCCAATTCCAGCATCTTGCAAAAAAAGTAAAAAAAGATAAGGGGTTATATCTGACTATTCTCTCCCATGATCTACCCTCTCCTCCCTCACCCACATCCCCCCTCTTCCCCCATCCCTTTTCTCTTCCTTATTTCAGATTTCTATACCCTATTGAGTGTGTGTGTGCTGTTTCCTCTCTGAGCCATTTCTGCTAAGAGTGAAGGTTCCTTCATTCCCCCTTGCCCCCCACCATTCCATATCTTTGCAAAAACTCATTGTAAAAAAAAATCTTTTATATGAAGTATCTTAGCCTATTCCGCTTCTCCTTTCTCTTACTCCCAGTAAGGCACTGACTCCATTTTTATATTATATTATATATTCAAATTCAGCTCTCTCCTGTGCTTTATCTATAAAAGTTCCTTCTACCTGCTCTACCAAATGAGGAAGCTCATATGAACGTTATCAGCATCATTTTTTTCTATGCAGAAATACATGTAGTTCACCATCATTAAATCCCTCATAATTTACCCTTCTCCTCCATTCTCTATGCTCCACCTGAGTCCTGTATTTGAAGGTCACACTTTCTGTTCAGCTCTGGTTATTTCAACAGGAACATTAGAAATTTCCATTTCATTGAAAATCCATCTTTTCCCCTGGACAAGGATGTTCAGTTTTGCTGGGTAGTTGATTCTCAGTTGCATTCCAAGCTATTTTGCCTTCTGGAATATTATATTCCAAGTCCTCTGAGCCCTTAATGTAGTTGCTGCTAAATCCTGTGTGATCCTGACCGCAGCTACACAATATTTGAATTGTGTCCTTCTGGCTGCTTGTGTAATATTTTCCTCTTTGAATTGGGAGTTCTGGAACTTGGCTATAACATTCCTGGGGGTTGGTTTTTTAGGGGGGGGGCGATCTCGTTCTAGGGGAGATCGTTGAATTCTCTCAATTTCTATTTTGCCCTCAGCTTCTAGTATATCAGGCAATTTTCCTATAGAAATTCTTTAAAAATGAGGTCAAGGCTCTTTTCCTGATCATGACTTTCAGGTATCTCAATAATTTTTAAATTATCTTTCCTGAATCTGTTTTCCAGATCAGCTGTTTTTTCAATGCGATGCTTTACATTTTCTTCTAATTTTTCATTCTTTTGATGTTGAAATATTGTGTCTTGATTTCTCATAAAGTCATCAGCTTCCTTTAGCTCCATTCTACATCTGAAGGATTTGTTTTCCTCAGAGAGCTTTCTTATTTCCTTTTCCATCTGGTCAATTCTGTTTTTTTAAAGCATTCTTCTCCTCAATAACTTTTTGAACTGTTTTATCCATTTGACCTAAGCTAGATTTTAACATGTTATTTTCTTCAGCAATTTTTTGGATCTCCTTGACTAAGCTGCTAACTTCATTTCATGTTTTTTCTTCATCTCTTTCAGTTCTTTTCCGAATTTTACTTCTATCTTCCTTACTTGATTTTCAAAATCTTTTTTGAGCTGTCATAGCCTGAGCCCAACTTCTATATTTCTTGGAGTATTTAGAAGCAGAAGCTTTTATTTCCTCATCTTCATATTGAGTATTTTGATCCTCCTTGGGATCATAGACAAAGCATTTGTCAATGGTCCGGTTCATCTTTTTCCTCTGATTACTCATTTCCAAGCCTGTGTCTGGCTTTGGGGTATTTCCTGAGCTTTTGAGTATTATTGGGACATCCAACACCCCTCTACAAGGACCTCAGTGTGTGAGGTTCTGACTGTTCTCTTGGACTGTGAATGACTACAAGTGCAACCCTTTGTCATGGGGCTGAGTGGGGGGGGGGTCCCCTATTCCATGGGGGGGGGGGCCTAGACAGTGGCCAGGATCTGAATGTGTTCAGAGCCCCAGAGTCCTATTCCAGGGACAGAGGATAAACCTCAGAAGTCTCTCCCCCCTACCTTGGATGGGCTGAGCACTCAGGGTGTACTGCCTGGAAACACCTGCTTGCTGCCTCCTGCTTATATTTCCTGGATCTGGGCGTGCTGACTGCTGCAACTGCTCTGACCATGCTGATTGCAGCAACCACCCTGAGGACCTGCGCTTCAGGCTTGCTCTAGCAGAGGTCTCCCTGCTGATCCTCCAAGTTGTGCCTGGTGCTCCTGAGGGTGCAGGTCAGGAAACTGCTTCTGATGCCAAGAACCAGGGCTCCCAGGCACTCAGGCTGTACCTGGAAGGCTAAAGTTTCTTCACTCTGGCGGGCCAGCCCTCTAACCCCATGGAATGGAGTTTTCCTACTATTTTCCAGGTTACCTTGGGCTGGAGAATTGCCTCACTGGATCTTTCTATGGGTTCTGTCTCTCAAAAATTTAGTTAAGAGTCATGTTTTTAAGATTTTTTGAAATATTTTAGAGGAAGCATCTAGGGGAGGCTCTACTACTGCCGCCATCTTGGCTTCACCCATCCCAACTTTTACTTTTGTTACAATGGTTTTCTTTCTTTCAATTTTATTAATCTATTTTATTTTCAGAATTTCTAATTTTATATTTAATTGAGGATCTTTAATTTGTTCATTTTCTAGCTTTTTTAGTTGCATACTGAATCCAATGATTTCCTTTCTGTATTTTACTTGTATAAGCACTGTCATAAAATTTCCCCTAAAAACTGCTTTGAGTGCATCCAATCAGTTTTGATATGATGTCTCATTGTTGTTATTTTCTTTGTTAAAATTGTTGAATATTTCTATGATTTCCTGTTTGATTCATTCATTCTTTAAAATTTGGTTATTTAGTTTCCAATTAATTTTTGATTTATCTTTCCATGGCCCTTTATTACATGTATTTTTTTAATTGCATCATGATCTTATTTCTGCATTTCTGCATTTGACTGTAAGATATTTATGTTCTAGTATATTTTGTTATAGGTACCATATACTGCAGAGAAAAATGTATAGTCCGACCTTTATTTCTATTTAGTTTCCTTCAGAAGTTTTCAAAGATTTTATTCATGTTCTTAACTTTTTTAAAAAAAATTATTTATATTTAAGGAATGGGGTTAAGTGACTTTCCCAAAGTCACACAGGTAGGCAATTATTAAGTACCTGAGACTGAATTTGAATTTAGGCCCTCCTACCTCCAGGACTGGTACTCTATCCATTGTGCCACCTAGCTGCCCCTCTTAATTTCTTTCTTGTTTACTTTGTTGTTAGATTTATGTAGTTCTGAGAGAGGGAGATTAGGTCTGCCACTATTACAGTTCTGCTGGCTATAGCCTGTTGTAATTCACTTTGCATGCTATACTACTAGGGGCGTATATATATATATATATATATATATATATATATGTATATATATATATGCATATATATATTTAATAATGATATAACTTCATTACCTATGGTACCTTTTAAGAAAATGAAGTTTCCTTCCTTATCCCTTTTAATGAGATTTAGTTTCTCTATTCTGTTATCTGAGATCAGGATTGCTAGCCCTAATTTTTTTACTTTGGCTGAAGCAAAATGTATTTTACTCCTACATATCCCTTTATTCTATGTAAATATCTCTGCTGTTTCTTGTAAACAACATATTGTAGGATTCTGGTTTTTAATTTATTCTGCTATCTGCTTCTGTTTTATGGGAGAGTTCAACTTATTCACATTTACAGTTAAGAGTATTAATTCTTTATTTCCCTCCATGCTAACTTTTCCTATTTATACTTTTCTTTCCTCCCCACCAGTGTTTTGCTACTTTATACTAACTGTTCTTTTAAATTTTAACTTTAAGCTTACTTTCACTTATACCTCGGCCTTCCTTTTTATCAGTCCCTTATACCCTTTTCTTTCCCTTATCCCCGCCTACTTCCACATAGGGTAAGAAAGATTTTTAAACCCAATTGGGAATGTGTATCATTCCCTCTCTATTGAGGGAAACTATTACATAGGATTTACTCAGTGTTCATATCCTCCCCACCCCACTTATAATAGGTCTTTGTGCCTCTTCACCTGGTATAATTTGTCCACTAAAGCCTACCCTTCTCCTGGTATAGTCTTTCTTTTTATGCTTTTATTGTTTTAACCTTGTCTTGTACTTCCGTGTCAAATATTCCTTTTAACTGACCTGATAGAAGTTATATTCTTAAAGGCTGATTGATTGATAAGCAGCATTGTCTCATATTTACTAAGTACCCCCCCCTTCTATCTCATTAGAAATACAGTTCTTAAGAGTCAAAATCACAAATTACAATTACTTTATACCTTACCTCATATAATATAATCCAAAGCATCATGCAATGCCTAATTTAATGAACCATTTATACTCTCCCACTCCCAAGCAGATTCCGTCCAACTGTAGCCAAAGTGTCAAACAAAGCTAAACTCTTCATGATGTTTTTATATCCAGTCCTTCTAAGTATATTCTCCCCGTTTCTCTTCAGTACTCCAACCATAGTCCCACAGCTCTCCCCAGCCAAAGTAATGGGTACACTCTCTCCCATTTTCCCTTTAGCATTCCAACCATGGTACTAAAATCCTCATTAACTAAAGTATGGATTAATACAAGCTCATTTCCTAATTTCTTTATATCTAACCTTTCTAAGTAGGCTCTCACCCTCTGCCCCTATTGTACTGCCAACCTTTAAGTATCTAGTAAAATCACTTCTGATTTAATTATGTAGAGCCTTTAAGTGCTGAGACACCCTGAAGGTCTCAAGAGTTTTAGAATTTTTTGAGTCTTTTGATTTTGTTTGATAGAATCTTGATGTCTCATAGATTAATTAATTTCTATTTATCCAATTCTAATTTTTCGAGTTTTGTTTCTCCAGTTAGCTTTTTTGTTTCTTTTTACAGTCGGTTTTTTTTTATTTTTACTTTTAAAGGATTGGCTTCTTTGGTTAATTCTTCATATTTATCTTACATAGCTGTCATTTTAATTTTTTTTTCTTTTTCCTCTCTTCTTTGGTTTTTAAAATCTTTTTTTAAGCTTGTCGATGAAATTTGGATGAGTCCCATTCATAGACTCTTTAAAGACTTCCCACTGCTTTCTTTCCTGCAATGACATTTTTATCATCTCTATCTGCATGTGGTTTTCAATGGTTAGTGCTCTTTTAGCTTATTTTTTTTTGTTCATTTTGATTGTTGAACTCTGCTCCTGGGATATAGGGAGCATAGTCCTGAGCTTTCTGTTCAGGGGCTGGAGTCAGTTCCTGGTTTATTGCTGGCCAAGACATTGCTTATGCAGAGGTTTGTTTCCTCCTTTATGTCTAGGCTATGCCTATGCAATGGTTTGTTCCCTCCCAAGTCCTGTCTTTTATCCCATGTTCCAAGTGATGTGACTTGTCAGGGGATCTGAATCTCCAGCTGGCTTGCTATCTAGCTGCCAAGACCTGAGCTATACTGTGGCTAAAAATCTCCTGCTGGCTTTCCTGCTCTCCCACCCAGCTGGCCATTACTTCTGCATTTCCCCGAAAGAGACAGACCTTCACTGAAGATCCTTCATGAAGTCTTTGGTGGAAAACTGTTTTGGATATTTTTTTTAGTGTGATTTCTAGTTTTAATGTCTATATAGGTTTCATTTAATGTTGTACAGGAAAAAGCTCCAGGCTCTCTCTTGGTTCTACCCCAGAATTCAAAAGACAATAAAAATCTTAACAGGGGTGGCTAGGTGGCACAGGAGATAAAGCACTGGCCCTGGAGTTCAGGAGTTCCTGAGTTCAAAACCGGCCTCAGACACTTAATAATTACCTAGCTGTGTGGCCATGGGCAAGTCACTTAACCCCGTTTTCCTTGTAAAAAACCTAAAAAATAAAATATAAAAGAAAAGTCTTAACAGATATATCAGAAACAGAGACTTTCCTCAGTTGAATACTTTTCTTCTCATCCTATACACATCATTTTTGTTTCTACAAAAATCTTTCACTATAATATAAAAGAAGTTATCTACTTTATATTTTATAAATATACCTCTCATCTTTTTAAGAATCTTCTCCCTACCCAAAGTTGACAAAGGGAAATGAACTTTTTCTTTTACAATTTTTTCAAATTGTATAATCTTTAAGATTCAGGTCACTTAACTATATTTAATTTAATACAGAACATGTTATAAGATATTGGTCTAGTTTTCCTAACAGTTGTTTATCAACTAGGGAGTTCTTGGGTCACTCAATAAGCAAGTATTAACATTTATGACAAGTACTGTACTAAGCAGTAGGAATGTAAATAAAGACCAGAACAGTTTCTGCCCCCAAAAAGTTCATTTTAATATGAGAGATATGAGAAGGAATGAACTGTTGCCTCCAGTGATTCCAAATCTAATGTATCTTCCATATATACTATGTTTAATAAATCCAAGATGCTATGAACATCATCAATCAGATGTTAAAATAGATTAGGATAGCAAACAATAGGATGGAAAGGACAATTATAATAACGCAAGGCAATGAAAAAAATGGCAGTACTTCTGTTAGACTGGTCAAAGATGGAGAAAAGAATAAAGAAAAATTGTGGTTAAAAAAAGAGGAGACATTTTAATAGCGAAGACCACATATAAATAAATATGTACATAAAGAACATACTAAGTATATGGAAAATAATCTTTAGAGTAGAAGGCATTTCCAACCAGCGCTTAAGTGCTGGAAATGGGATTTAAACATGGGCTTGATTTGAGCTTTCATCTATAATCATGTTTTCTAAATCTAAAATATCAAATTCATTGAAGATGATGACAGGCAAGGGGATGAGAAGGACAACTATCTTTCAGTAGCTGAAGTCACTGACAAAGGTGTCTAATCCTCTGGAAGACTAATATTTGATGGAGATCAGAATGAAGAAAATGATGGTATAAATGTAGAGCTTTGGCTTTAAAAGAGGAAAATGTATTGAGCGAGGTTGGTAGAAAAGTGGTCTAGAAGCTAGCAGTAAGGAACAAAACGTATGCAAACTTCTTTGCCTTGAATTGGGGGAAGTTGGGAATCTCTCCAGGGAACTACTTCACAGGAAATAGTATATTCTAAATCAATACAAAAGGCATAATAAAAATAGAAACTGGAAGCAAGTAAAGGAGATTGGATTCTAGTCTTAGGCTGGCAATAACTTGCTACTGGTGTGCATTATACAATCTATTTTTTTTTCTTATACTACATGTCTACTGATAGTTTTATAGAGTTTTCAAAGTTTTCATTTCACATAAGGATACAAGTTTTATGTCATTTGCAAATTAATCTTGAGGGGAGAAAATGAAATTCATTTTATAGGAATGAAATAACACAGGAAAGTTGGTAATAAAGTAAATTATCAATGTTCATTCCCATTGATTCTATTTAAAAATAAAAAAAAATATTCTCACAAGGAAATCGATAGACTGAGCTGAAACTTTTTGAGAAGTGAGCTTAGAATGAGGAAAATACTAGTACTGAAATAAAGCAAAAATGGCTTCTAAAAGGAAGTGTGCAAAGGCCACCAAACCACTCAACCCTAATTCCTTTTGGCCTTCTCTGAGAGGTTTACAAAGACCCAGAACATGAAGGAAAAAGGAATGAGGAAAGTAATTCCACCACAATTCTGCCTAGTTCTCTGTTCTGTTAAGTGAATTTCCTGGGTTGATTTTTAGGGTATTCTAGATAGTCAAAATTCAAGTTTTGATTTACAATTAATGAGACACTTGGGAACCAGAAACAAATGAAGAACTAAAGAATAAATACTATGTGTAAAGCACACAGAAAAATAAGTGTCTCCTTACAAAGAGCTCACATTCATTTGGGCAAAATAACACACACAGAAGGAAAATTCCCATGGTATTTGGGGCCCAGAAGCAAAGCAAATGGCAATTTTCTTTCCTCATTATCATTTCCACAGATAAAACCATAGCAACTTTTAATGCTGAACCATTTAACAGTGCCCCAGACTTGGATGGCAAGAACTTTCTTTCTGGGTCTTAAGATATTGTGGCTGTAGCACCTGCAGGAGCAGTTGCCAGCCTATATCTACACCAGGATTATTTCTCAGGATAAAGGCTGCTTAGGAGGAAAGCAGGATTGGTGGTTTGGGGGATGTTGTCATTCCTAGGGTCTCTGACTATTGGTAGCAGGTGGTCAGCAGTTATTCCTGATGGTGATGAAGGAGGTGTGTTTCCTCTCTACAATGATTTTGCTCCTCAATAATTGTGGGGGCTACAAAGAAATCAGCTAAGCAGAGAAACTAGCTGCATAAGAACTAGAAGTCATGACATAGAGATGATAATTAAACCCAATAGGAACTGAGATGAAGAAAAGAAAAAAAGAAGAGAAAAAAAGAAGAGAAAAGCTTTTTTTGTTGTTGGGGGGTACTCTGTAAATGAGCTTCCTTTGTATTTTGGGTGTACATAAAGGGAAGCCCATGTACTTAGAATTACTATAGAATTAGATAAAGTGCCGCAGGTTAAATATCTTTAATAAAAAGAATTCTTTCTATTACTAATCAGACCCCCAGGAAGAAGTTATTTGGTTCTCCCAGATCTCAGAAGTTCTTCCCCTTCCTCAAACTGATGAGACTCTGCGTATGACTTGTTCAAAGTTCACAGTTCAGCAGGAACAGGGAACTGTGCCTTCTGACAGTACAATACTCACTACAGCTGACTTTAGGTTGTATTCTAGGATTGCTTTTTTTAAAAATAGATTGTATATTTGTATTTATATTGTATTAACATTGTATTTATAGATATATCCACGCATTCCTCTTTAAAAGGAATTGTTCTCCTGTGTAAACTTTTTTCTTTTTCATTTTTCCAAATGCAGTTTTCATATATAGATCTGTGATAGGAAAGGGACTATTCAAAGGGGACAAATCTGAAGTCAGTACAAATGTTTAGTCTATGTCTAACAACGTGCTGAGTACATCATCCAAATTTTACTTGGTCCTAACTGTTGTAAGACAGCCAGATTGGCCTGGAGTTAGGAAGACCTAACTTCAAATCTAGCCTCAGATACATATTCATGCTGCTGTGTGATCCTGGATAGGATTGCTTGCCTTCATGTACTGGAGAAGAAATGGCAAAGCTTCCAGTATCTTTACCCAGTAAACTCCACAGTGTTGATGTGCTGCATGAAGGACCAGATATGATTCAATTACTTACTTTGTAAAGTAGGTGTAATTATTGCAAGGTTATACTGAGTAAACTGAAGTAGATTGAGACTACACCCAGGATTACACAGTCAGGATATGTCTGAGGTTGGATTTGAACTCAGGTTCACCTGGATCCAGACCCAGCACTCTTATCTACTGCAAAACCAGTTGCCTCTAGTGAGGCAAGAAGAATCATGAAATCAGAACTTATAGCCTACACACATGGCAGAAATTACTGATAGCATAGAAAAACTTGAATCCATTATGGCAATCTTTCAAAAAAGTGAAATAGAGAGTAACTGATGGAGAATATGCAGAAACAAAAGACAATCTGGAAAAAGTAGAAAAATATAGTCGTATTAAAAGTTCATGCAATCTTCAAATCAGCAAAATCACATTAATCTCAAGGCAGAACATAAAGAGAATTTAAAAGATTGTGTATCATCCTAAATAACATAACTTAACAAAATCTCAATATCATAAAATAATAAATACAAGAAAAATGCCAAAAATTTCTCAATATAGCAAAGTATCAAATAAAATAAACATAACATTGCATTGTGTGTGATAAACATCACACCACAAAAAAAAATATTTATATGCCATAAATTTTAGTATGCATTAATTCAATTTTACATATGTTGGTTAAGTTGTACAATAACAAACAAATTCTACACAGGCCGAAAGAAAGATCTCCAAAAGATCCCCTATAGGAAATTAAAACAACAAAAATTATTCTAAACCCACTAGAAACTAGAGAAGGAAATGGAATGATATAGTTCATAAAACAAAGAACCTCAAGATGAAATTCAGGGTGAAATACCTAATAACTTCTCAATTCAAATTTCATATTGACCCATTTCTTCAAGCCTAAAATAATTTAGGAGATTGATAGGCTGGAGGCAGCCAGTACCCCTTTCAGGAGTTCTCAGACCAGAGAGAATAAGACAACAGATCAGAAAAAGATTACAGGGGACCCTTTCCTGGAAGTGAGGTATAGTTTATGGTGACTGGCAATTCTATTGCCCATAAGCAATGGGATAGAAAGGAGTGCTAACACTAGAGGCTGCAAGGTAACAGGGACAGACTTCCTGGGTAAAGACCAGAGCAAAAATCAGGAGAGCAGTGGCTACATCTCTCCCTAAATCACACCAACTTGGAAGAAGCAAAACCTTGCAAACTCCCAGAACAAGCTCTGAAAACAGGAGTACAAAAAAGCATAAGTTTGGGGCAGTACCTCCTCAACCCTGGGTGAACAGAACCAAACTTTAACATAAGGTTCTAAGTTCAAAAATAGGTTGGAAAATGAGCAAGTAACAACAATGGCAGGAAGAAGACAACAAGGCAATAACTGCAAAAGACTAAAGCCTCAAAGTAAAAATGTTAATTGGATTTCAAGTTATAAAAGAAAAATTGGGAAAAGAAATGAAAATGATGCAAGAAAATTATGAAAATAAAACATACAGTTTGGTAAGAGACAGAATGGCAGATGTAGGAGAGGATGAGAGAAAAATAGATACATTAATAAACTGGTCACAACTGTTCTAGAAAATAATTTGGAACTATGGCCCAAAGGGTTCTTTTTGTGGTGGCAAAAAAAAAGTGGGAAATGAGAACCAAGTAACTGGGAAATGGTTGAATAAGTTGTGTCATATGATTGTGACTGTGTACTACTGTGCTTTAAGAAATGATGAAATTGATTTCAGAAAAAAAAACATGGCAAGACTAATATGAATGAATGCAAAGTGATGTGAAAAAGAACCACTGTGCACAATAACAGCAAAGTTGTAATGATGATCAGCTGTGAAAGACTTAGCTACCTTGATAAATACAATGATCCAAGACAATGCCAATACACACATGATTAAAAAAAAAGGTTATCTACCTTCTTGAGAGAGAGAAGAAACGAATTCTGAGTAAAAAGTGAAGTGTAATTTTCTCATTTTATTTTGCTTGTTTTTGTAAAGTGGAAATAGGGAAATATGATTTTGTCTAATTTGACAAGAATAATTTATATCATCTTGCTTGTCTTCTCATGGGGTAGGAAGAGGCTGGAAGGGAGGAAGAGCATTTAGAACTCAAAATTTTAAAAAATATCAGAATAAAGAAATTTTAAAGATATAAAAGAAAGCCCATTAGATTTACTGACAAAGGCTGAGTTCTAATCCTTATTGTACTCCTTTATGAGCTTGGCATAATCATTTAACCTCTTAATCACTTTTCTTGAAGAGGCTATTTTCTCATCCTTAAATTAGAGAGTTGGATTAGAAGCCCTCAGAGGTCTATTTTACTTATCAATCAAAAAAATAAATGTTTTATTATTCAACTGCCTTACAAGATTATGAAAAACAACAAGATCAATTTTTGATACTCTGTGCTCAAGAGATATGGACAATATGTAAATATATAAAAACCCAAATTTCACACCTTTTCCCACTTTTTTTCAGAACTTCAATCACAGAGTAAAATTGATCATTTTTAATTTCAATTATTTTTCGATTCTATATTTCTTCTTTCAAAATAATCCTGAATAATAAGGAAGGGATTCTAATGATATACAAATGATTAATTTGCTGCTGGTCCCTGAATAAAGAATGTGTGTGTATGTGTATGTATGTATGTATGAAAAGCATTCTCTTGCAGCAGGACATCTATTTCAAACATTTTCTCATCTAACCCAGCAGGTGGAAGTACATCCTAAAACATGAAAACTAGGATGTTACTTTCCATTATATTTGGGAAATTGTACTGTTTAGATTTTTTCTAGAATTTCATAGCTATTTATGGAATAAAGTCAACTATGAAATAAAGTCCAAATGGCATAACAATGGCAAAACAAAACATTTACGACAACATTTAATTTCTTTTTTTAAAAAAATAATTTTCTCTAATTACATGTGAAAACAATTTCTAATATTTAAAAATACTGTGAATTCCAAATTTCCTCCCTTTCCCCCTCCCCATTAATTGAGGAGTGAAAACTGATATAGGTTATATATGTGCATTCTCAAAAAACATTTTCATATTAGTTACTTTGTAAAAGAAAATATAGACCAAAAATGAAAGGAGAAAAAGAAAAAGAAAGCAAAATTAATAATTTCTTCTCTGAACAGCATTTTTCATCATAAGTCTTTCAGAACTGTCTTAGATAGTTTTATTACTGTTAGTAACTAAGTCATTCATAGTTGATCACAATGCCTTTTGGTTTCAATCATTTTACTTTGCATCATGTAAGGCTTTCCAGGTTTTCAAAGAACATCTTATTCATATTTCTTATAGCACAGCAAGTATTCTATCACAATCATATGCCAGAACTTGTTCAGCTATTCCCCAGTTGATGGACATCCTTTCAATGTTCAATTCTTTGCCACCACCAAAAGTTATTATTAACATTTGTGTACATATAGATCCTTTTCCTTTTTGTTTTTTTTAACTCTTTGGGATACAGACCTAGATGTGGTACTGGTGCATACTCTTTGAGTATGCAGTTTTATAGCGCTTTGGATATAGTTGCAAATTACCCCCAAAATGGTTCAATTTGTTCACAATTCCACTAATACTGTTATGTCTCAATTTTCCCATATCCAGTCCAAAATTGGTAATTTTCTTTTTCTGTCCTATTAGCCAATCTGATTGATGTGGGAGTAGCATCTCAGAGTTGTTTCAATTTACATTTCTCTAATAATAGTGATTTAAAGCCATTTTCCCCATAAGCTAATAGAAAGCTTTGATTACTTTGTCTGAAAACAGCCTATTCATATACTTTGACCATTTACTGACTGGGGAATGACCTGCATTCTTACTTTATTTTAAGTAAAGAAACTTACTATAACAAATTTTTGAGTGATGATTACCAGCTATACTTCACCCCCATTCTACTCTCCTATTTATCCTCTACTCTCTTTCTCCTTTTCACCCTGTCCAACCTCAAAAGTATTTTGCTTCTAATTTCTCCCTCCCCTTCTACCAGTCTGTCTTATATTATCCTCTTCCTTTCTTTTATTCCTATAAGGCAAGATAGATTTCTATACCCAAGTGAGTATTTATGTTACTCCATCTTTAAGTAAATTCCAATAAGATTATGCTTCAAGTGCTCCTGTCTACCTTCCCATCACTGTAAAAAGCTCTTATGTTCCTCTTTTACATGAGAATCTACTCTGTCCTACTTCTTAATTTCTTCTCATAGTGCATTTCTTTTTTCTTATCCTTTCATTTAAAAAAAAAAAAAGACAATTGGGGGCAGAGCCAATATGGTGGTGTGAAGGAAGGAATTCCCAGAAGTTCTAATTCCAAATACTCCAAAAACCTTAAAAAACTATGACTCTAACCAAATTCAAGAGAATTCAAGACACAAAGAAACAATTTTCTAGCCCAAGGTACTTGGAAGATCAGTGGGAAGGCTCAGTTCTACTGGGATTGGAAGGGGCACTGGTGTACAGGAACAGCTCTTGGGGTGCCTGGGCTCCTGGCAGTGGAAGGGGTTTCCAGACCTCCCAATCCAGGGATCACCAAGAACAACTTGGAAGATCAATGGGAAAACTCTGCCAGAGTAAGTATGGAGTCCAGGCCAGGGCAGCCCCAGCCCCAAGCCCAGGAAAAGGAAGCAGATCTGGATTATCACAGCTGAACAGCAGCTGCTTCCAGAGTGCACAGTCCACAATGTCAAGGTCTCTCCCCTATCCCTGGGACAGGACTGTCAGATCCTGGTCACAGTCTGGGGCCCCCCCTACTGCCATAGTAGAGCAGAGACCATCCTCTCACAGCTCCAGGTGAGAAGGTAATGTTTGTGGTCATCCAAAGATCAGAGCACAGGCAGGAGAGCAGTCAGACCCTCTCAAAGTCCTTGTAGGGGTGTCCCAATAACACTCAACTTGGGAAGCACCTCAAAACCAGGGCATAGGTTGGGGAAATGGGTAAACAGGAAAAAAGGAACCTGACTATGGACAAATACTTTGGTCCAAATGAGGATCAAAACACAAGCTTCCAAGAAAATAGGTCTCAGGTTATGACAGAGCTCAAAAAAAGACTTTGAAAATCAAGTAAGGGAGGTAGAGGGAAAAATGGAGAAGAGAAATAAGAGAGATGCAGGAAAAACATAAAACCAAGTCAGCAGCTTGGTCAAGGAGATACCAAAAATTACCAAAGAAAATAACATGTTAAAAACCAGTTTAAGTCATTAATGGGAAAAGCAGTTCAAAAAGTTAATGGGGAGAACAATGCCTAAAAAAGCAGAATTAGCCAGAGGAAAAAGAGATAAGAAAGTTCTCTTAAGAAAGCAACTCCTTCACATGTAGAATGGAGATAAGGCAAGCTGATGACTTTGTGAGGAATCAAGAAACAATAAAACAAAATCAAAATAATGAAAAACTAGAAGAAAACATAAAATATGCCACTAGAAAAAACAACAGACCTGGAAAACAGATCCAGGAAAGATAAGGCTATCTGATTTTTAGAGAATTTCTACAGCAAAATTGCCCTGATATCCTAGAGTCAGAGGGTAAAATAAAAATTGAGAGAATCCATTGATGATCTCCTGAAAGAGATTTAAAAAAATAACTCCCAGGAATATTGCAGTCAAATTCCAGAACTCCCAAAGGAAAATATTATAAGCCAGAGAAAGAACCAATTCAAGTACATGTCAAGTACAATACAGTCATGATTACACAGAACTCAGCAGCATGCATATTAAGGGCTCGGGAGGCTTGGAATACGATATTCTGGAAAGCAAAAGAGCTTAGTTTACAACCAAGGATCAACTACCCAACAAAACTGAATATACTCTTCCAGGAGAAAAAATGGATATTCAATGAAATAGGGTAATTTCAAACTTTCCTGCTGAAATGACCAGAATTGAACAGAAAGTTTGGTCTTCAAGTACAGGACTCAGGTGAAGCATAGAGATTGGAGAAGGGTAAAATATGAGGGGCTTAATGATGATGAACTGCATGTATTCCTGTATAGAAAAATGACACTGATAATACCCATATGAATGGCAAGGGCAAATTATGAGGGATTTAATGACGTTGAACTGCCTGTATTCCTGTATGGGGAGATGATACTGATAAACTCACAGGAACCATCTCAATTAAAAGAGCAGTTAGAAGGAGTATTTATAGACAAGGCACAGGAGACAGCTGAATATGAAGGTATAATATAGTTTAAAAATGGAGGTCAAAGGGTGAAAAAGGAATGTACTGGGAGAAAGGGAAAGGAAAGGCAGAATAGGTTAAGATATTTCACATAGAAGAGTCAAGAAAAAGCTTTTGCAATAGAGTGGAAGGGGGAAGGTGAGGGGGAATGAAGGAGCCTTCAGTCTCATCAGAAATGGCTCATGGAGGAAGCAACATACACACTTAATAGGATAGAGAAATCTATCTTACTGTAGAGGAAAAAGGAGAGGAAGGGCATGAGAGAAAGGGGACAGAGGAGAAGGAAGATCATGGGAGAGGGTAGTCAGATACAACATACTTTTTTCCATGGTGGTGGGGTTGGGTGGCCTGCCCAGGACCACATGGCTAGGTGGTTGCTGGGTCTCTGGGACAGGATTTGAGTTTGGGTCCTCCTGGCTGCAGGGCTGGTACACCTGTCTGTTGCACCACTTGATTGCCCCACAGCCTACTTTTAAGGAGGGACAAAGTGAAGAGAGAGAGAGAGAGAGAGAGAGAGAGAGAGAGAGAGAGAGAGAGAATGAGAATGAGAATGAACGAGAACAGAATAAATGGGAGTGGGGAGGGAAATACATGGATGTAGGGAAATACAATTAGTAATGGCAACTGTGGGGGGAAAAATACTGAAGCAACTTCTTGGATGGACATGATAAAAGAATGCAATCCATCCTAGAAACAGAGCTGATGGTATCTGAACACAGACTGAAATACAATTTTTTTTCTTTTCCTCTGACTTTGTTTTTTTGTGAGGTTTTTCTATTTTTGTGGGGTGAGGGGGGGATTATGTTTACGCTTACAAGAGTAATGCTTAAATAAATAAAATTTTAAAATAAAAAATACCATCAATTGAGGAATGGTTGAACAAATTGTGGTATATGTATGTTATGGAACACTATTGTTCTATTAGAAACCAGGAGGGATAGAATTCAGAGAAGCCTGAAAGATTTGCATGAACTGATGCTGTGCAAGATGAGCAGAATCCATTATCTGGCAAAAGTGAGGCAGGCTTCTCTTCCAGGGGAAAAGATGGACATTTAACGAAGTGGGAGACTTCCAACATTTCCTGATGAAAAGACCAGAGCTAAATAGAAAATTTGGACATCAAACAGGAGACTCAAGAGACACACAAAAAGTTTAAAAAAAACAACTGCTATCCAGTAAGATGAAACTGGCTATATTCCTATCTGGGAGAAAGACTCTAATAAGTCTTGAAAATTGTAACACTATTAGAGAGAATATACTTAGCCAGAAGTGATGGACACTCATGACTTTTCTCTGACTCAGAATGATTTAAAAACAATACCTCCTTTAAAAAAGGTGGACAGTAAGGAGGAGACAGGAGGATGGAGGGGACTGAATGGGGTAAATCACATTACATTAAGAGGTACAAAAGACCTATTGCAATAGAGGGGAAGAAAGGAGGAGGTTAGAATCACCTGAATCATCTTCTCATCAGATTTGGCTTAAAGTTAACTCACACACACTCAGTTAAGAAACTTATCTTACCTTTCAAGTATTAAAAGGGGAAAGGGGGGGACAGGAAGGGGGAGAAAAAAGGGGAACTAACAGAAGGAAGGGGAAAAAGGGAAAGAAAGGGGAGGGGGGGTTGAATATAGGAGGGCAAACACACTGAAGGTGATAGTTTTCAGAAACAAAATACTGGGGAATAATTAACCATTTCAGACATCTTTTTAAAAATGTAATTACATGTGATTTGAGTTGACATATAAAATATTTTCCTGGTTAAAAAAATGAACTTTAATGAATTCTCAGAGTACCAAAATCCAGCAATTTAATTACTGTAAACAAAACATTTAAAAAATTAAGTTACATGAAATCCTAAATATGCCACCTGCTCCCAAAATTAAAGCTAAAATTAACCAGCTATATAAACAGCAAACACAATGAAATTTTAACATTAAGTATAAAATTTCCTTAATTTGTCCTCCCAAAAACTGTGACTCATAAGACTTATTTGCAAATATATTAAACTGTAATACTATTTCAAACAATGATTCAGTTTGTTTCTGTTTATTTTTATAGATTTTTCAAGGCAGTGGGGTTAAGCGGTTTGCCCAAGGCCAGACAGCTAGGTAATTATTAAGTGTCTGAGGCCAGATTTGAACTCAGGTACTCCTGACTCCAAGGCCAGTGCTCTATCCACTGCGCCACCTAGCCACCCCTTGAAACAATGATTCTAATAAGTTTTCTCTGAGAATAAAAATATGGAACAACACAAAACTAAAACCACATCAACAATGAAAGGGGTGTTTTAATTATTATCTAGTCCAATTCCTTCATTTTAAAATTGAGTAAATTGAGATCTAAATTGATAATCAAAAACGCAATCAATTCCTTCTTTCTTATAAGCCTCCGACAGACTACAGGGACTTAATGGTGGTAAGCCCTGCTAAGCAAAGTTTCCCTCTGGATGAAGCACATTCTCCTGTCTCCTTGTTAGGCTCCTGGAGGCCATGGTAAACTACACTCCAGAATTGGTTCCCCATTCTATGCTTGGCTACTGGGCTTCCTGATGCTCTCAGACATAACACTTCCTGATCATTCTACTGCTTGGAGAGAGTCCAGGGTTCGAGACCCAAGTATATCCCCACTTCTTACCACATAGCTGAACCTCCAGAAGCACAGAACCACAAGCAACAAGCATTCTATGAAGCATTTCATATATGCCTGCAGTGAACTAAGCATTGAGGATACAAAGAAAGGAAAACCACTGGGCCCTATTCATATCTGCCATCAAGTGCTCAAAGGAATTCCCCTCTATACTAGAACCTTTGAATCAACTGAATTCCTCATAGACCTACTCCAATTCATTGACACTTTATCTGGAATCATTCCCTAATGTTTAATATATTCTCACCTTTCCCTCTCTCTCCCCAAATTCAGTTGTCTGTTTTCTCATTCGTATACTCTCAACTCTTACCAGACCAAGGTCCAACCACAGTGCCCACTCCATTCTTGATCTATGTATGTAATTATCAACTAGGTTCCTTTCTAAAATTTTAGACTTCTTCCTTTCTAGATCTTTCCAACTTCTTGCACTTCCTAGCACTTTTTGATGACAATACAACTCTGGACATCCTTTCCCTTCTATCATACTACTCAACTTATTAGTCTCACTATGGAAGTGGAAATATTCCTTGCACACTTTTCTTTCTTGCTCTTCCTTTTCTTTTGCCCTCTCTGACTTTGTAGATTATCTAATCAAATCACACCTACTACTTTGGAGAGTTTATCAAAGCTAAGCTCAAGGCCCTTTTATGTTTTTCCATACTCTTTCAGTGAATTTATCAGCTTCCAAATATTCAGTTATTACCTCTATGTAGATGACTTCATGATCTTCAGAGTCAGACCTAGTCTTTTTTTCCTGAGTTCTACTTTTCAATCATCAATAAGCAGTTGCTTTTTTGGACATTTAAAACTAAATGTTCCCTATTTATCTAAAATCCAAGATGTCCAAAACAAAACACCTTATATTTGCTTACCCAAACTACCCTCCTTTTGAATTTTCGTATTATTGTTCAGGGTACGATCATGCTTCCAATTATTCAAGTTCTCACCTATGATAGAATCTTCTATTTCTCTCTTGCAATTCACCCTACATAATCAGTTGCCAAATCTTGTTTTTTCTATATCCATGACATCTTTTAAATTTGCTCTCTTCTCTTGACTTACACAATGAGACTAATTAAAGACCCCAATTTAGGTCCTTATCATTTTCTTCTAACAGTACTGATAACTATTTGGTTCCCTGGCTTAAAATATAACTACTCCAATCGATTCTCCACATTTTCCAAAGGCAGGCTTTTTATTTTAAACAATATTACTCCCTTACTCAATAAACTCAAATGTTTCCTGTTACTTCCATGACTTTGGAGCATTAATGATGAAACATATTATCTATCTCTTTGTAAAAGGTACAGAATAAAACATACATTTGCTGGATAGGGAATTTGTTTTGTTTCACTATGCATATATTTTTTTTAATTTAAGGTAATGGCGTTAAGTGAGCTGAACAAGGTCACACAGCTAGGCAATTATTAAGTATTTGAGGCCGTATTTGAATTCAGGTCCTCCTGCCTCTAGGGTAGGTAGCACCAACTAGCTGCCCTTTCTCTATGCATAATTCTTAACCATGGCTTCATTCCCTTTTTCTCTTTGCTCCAACAGGAGGATACAGTGAAGGGAAAAGATAAAGGGCTTGGTTACCACATCCCCCACACCCCCACCTCCGCCAAGAAATGTTAAGGAAAAAGACAAGGGAATCTTTGAAGAATCTTTTTTTAAAAATCAGCTAACAATCACAAACAAATAGGGCAGCTTTGAAATTTATAACCTATTATTTATTTTGCAATTACATAACTAAAAAAACCAAGTTGAACATTAACAGAGCCATCTTTTTTTGTTTTATGCATAAAAACACCCATTTTATTTAGTAAGTTCATAATAAAAATAAATAATTTAAAAATCAAATACTACTTTCAGTAGTACGCCTTTCCCTACCTGGGAACCAGGGAGCAGCTAGTACCTTCCCTTCTAAAGTTTCATAAGTTCACCATGATCAACAACAATTGATGCCTGATAATAATATGGGGAGGATAATGGTTCTATGGGAAATACTATGATAACCTATTAAGGAGAGCTGAGAAGGCCAGGTATTTGGAAGACAACTCAATCCTTCCAATGCACAAGTGAAGAAGGCAAACTGATTTTCTTAACTCCTGTATTTTACTTTGAGAAAAAAGTCATAAAACTCTTTGAAAAGTGTTATACTTATCCAGCACAGTTATGAATGAGGTAAAGCCAGATTATGAAGAACCAATCAAGAAGTTGCTAGAATTAAAATACAATCATTATGGATTGCATTGTACTTATTTATTGTTAATTCCCCTTCCCACCTCTGCCCCAGTTTCAGTCTTTTGCCTTGGGCTTGTACTACCATAGTTCTAATTCACAATGATCCACACAATTGCCAAATAATCTTTTTAAAGTCACAAATGTGACCAGATTATTTCTCATCTCAACATGCTTCAAACTCTCTAACTTCTAGGTAAACTGGATCACCAGCAAAGCCCCAAATTTAGAAGGGTTTTTCTCCCATCTATGGCTTTTTCAAAATTCCTGGGCCTGGAATATTCTTTCTTCACTTCTTCTTCTGTGAAGTCACTAGGGCTCTGTTCTCCTGCCATCTCCCTCATAAATCCTTACCTGCTCCCCTTTTAGCTGTTAGTATTCTTTTCCTCTTTAAAATTTTCAAAGACAAGGAAACATATATTTTTTTCTATCATCATACATATCTTATACATCTCTATACATATATTTAATTCTTCTAGTAGTACATATGCTCATCCTTAAAGTCAGGGTACCTCTTTTTTTCCCACTCCCCAGTAGAGCTCAATTTCATGTTCCTGCCCAGTATTATTCAGTGATTCCATGTTGTATCTGAGATAAATATACAAACTCTTTAGACTGGCATTTAAAGTTCTATTCCATTTGATTCCAAACTATCCTCCTAGTCATGGAAGTGAGGGCAGGGAAGGGAGAACAATAATAGTGGGGAGACTAAGAATAGCATCACAAAGTAATATGCAATAGAGGTCAGTCAAAAAGGAAACTAAACATCCTGAGAGGTAAGATAAAGACAAAGAACATTCCAAGCACTAGGGAAAAGTTCATACAAAGTGAGAGATGGAGTACAATGTATGAGAACAAGTAGACTAGTTTGGTTGAAAGCACAGGAGAAGAATAGGAAATAAATCTGGAGAGAAAGACAGTAGTCAACTTAGGAAGGACTAAATGTCAAATAGAAAATTTGTACTTCGTCCTAGATGAAATGATGAGTCAATGAAGTTTCTTGAAGAGGAAAGTGGCAATGTCAGGCTTTCAGGAATATAAAATGTACAACTAAATGAAAGACGGACTGAGAAGTGGAGAGGCTAAAGAAAGGGAGACCAATAAGGAATATGAGGTAAAGTGGTTAAAAAAGAGGTAAAAATATATATCTAATTACACATCTAATTATGTACATATTGTATCCAATAATAGAATATAATATAGATATAGAATATACAATAGAATATAGAATATAATTTCTTTGACAGCAGCAACTGTTAATGTTTTTTGCCATTATATTTTCCACTTACCACTTAGAAGAAACTTTAAAATGTCTATTGAAAGGTTGATATAGCAACTCTTTATATAGTGATAAAAGTAAAACTCAAGGGAGCTGACAAGGTTACTGGGATTATGTCAAGGAAAGAACAAAGGTCTCAGTTTAAAGTCCAGAACGTATGTTAGAATATGGAAGCAAAAATAAGACGGAAGAGGAATGGAGGTGGACCAAGACAGAAGAGGATCACAAAAACAGGATTCTTAGCAGTGACAAAACTGCAGAGAGGTCAAGAAGAACAAGTATCAAGAAAAGGGCAGTGAATTAGGAAATTAAGAGATGATTCAGTTTTGATTAATTTTAATTAAAGGCTTAGCCTTTTATTAGGTATAACAAATGTAAACTTTTAATGATAAATGATCAATATTTTGTTTTTCTAGTCTTATCTTTTCAATCAGTCCAATTTCACATTGTTAGAGAAGCTCTCTCAAATCTTCTAATATATTTAAAGAGGAAAGTTCTTTGTTTTATCCCCAAAGTCATTCAAAATCTTAAAAAATTAATAAAGTTAAAACTTATATTCACTTACAATTCAAAAACCATATAAAGCATTCCATCTGAACTATATGTCTCCAACAGTTCCACAATATGTGGATGCTTCAGCATATGACAGATACTGGCTTCCCGTTTCAGATCTATAAGACAAATACACAAAAAATTTCATTAGTTTTAAATGAACTACTGCCCAAAGTGACTCATGAATAAATGGATGTGTTCTATGGTTTCATGAAGATTTTGCTAACTAAATAACTCCCCTAAAAAACTTGCAACTTATCCCAATCTGAAATGCTCCCCCAACTCTGAAATGTTTAGAACTATATTTTTCATACCTTCTACTACCTTGAATTTACAATCTTTACAGTTAGCATATACTTAACTCTGGAATATTCACAGCTTATAAAGGGGAATTATGGATTGAATATGTAAACAAAATCTATAGTTTAGTTTTGAAAAACCCATAGTCTCTTAGTTAAATGTCAATCCTAGAATTCATACATCTTACCCAAATTACTTGCTTTTCTTAATCTTTCTGTCATAATGCTAAGATTGACAAAATAATCAAAACTGTCATAATAGAAAGGAAAATAAGCAAAGCATTTAATCAGAAGTGGCAGAACTATCATTTTAAAAGATTTTTCAAAGCACTTCCCTTAAATAGTACTGATATTTTTTCTCATGTTACTGATGCTTAGTGACAACTGATTTAGTATAATTAAAGCTTTAGTAATATTAAAGTCTTCTAGGTTAAACAAAATGACCTTAAAAATTTCATTGATCATAAGAGGGTTGTCAGTGTAATGGTATAAATGCATTCTCTTTTCTAGAAAAATTCCCTTGGTATGGATGGCATAGATAGTGAAACAAGCTGAATGATGGAATTAAGTTTATTGATCTGAAGTTGAATGCATGCTTAAACATATATGTGTGTGTGTGTGTGTAAATATGTGTATGATATACTTATATGAATATATATATACACAGTCTTATCTTTAAACTTAAAAAGTGAGACTCAAAGAAAGTTATCCTCAACTGCTAGAAACTATAATCAGTTTATTGCAGCTAATAATTTTTTCCTAGTGCTTGATGGATACTTAAAAAATACCTACTGGTTAATTAAGAATCAGTTGAGACTTAAGTACTCGAGCCACAGATAATGTCCTTGAGTAACCTATAATTTGAGTGGGAAGACAAATTTTAAATATAAAATACTAGAAAATAATGCATTACAAAACCAAATATCAATTTTGTATTTCAGATTATTATTGCGATAGTAAACCAAATACTTATTCCTGTAATTGATCTTTTGCTTTTGTATTGCATTTGTTAAAAAACCCTTTTAAGGTTTAGGCTGACTAAAAGAAATGATTTCCAATTCTCAGTTTGTAATAGATGAAAATATATCTGGATAATTAAAGGATATCTAGACAAAGATTCTTAAAATATTTTCAAAAGAAAATGAGATTTAATTCATTATATTTTTAAAAATGATATACATTTTATTGTTGGTCATCACATACAATCTTACAACCAACAAGTGTATTTTCTACATTTTTTGCACTGTGAGAATATGATGAAAACAGTCCTATGCTTTGCTTGGTGGAACACATAATTTACTTCTCTTCTCCTCTGATCTATTCTTTTTCCTTTATTGTCTAATTTAAAAAATCACAATTCTAGTCATATTGTGATGTTAGAAGGAAGGGTAACATTGACAAAGCAAAATCAACAATGAAAATGCCAAATCAATCTTGTATTTCACATTCTGAAACAAAAGGTTTGAAAATAATTATAGTCTAAGCATTGGCAAGACAAAATCCTACAACAGGAAAAAGTACAATGTGGGTTCTCATTATTTGTTAATAGAGAGCTTGGAAATAGGAAAAATGATGTTCTAGAGTGGCTAGCAGAACGTTTCAGGTTTGACACTAAAGACATACTGTTGAAAAATTAAAGCTACATTTCTTCTGAGTTTATATCCTAAGCTGTTAGTTAATAAAGATTTTTCTTATTTATTCTATGGATTTCTACAATCTTTAGAACTAAGAGAGAAGTTTTAAGAAAAAAATGATACTATTAAAAATAGATTCAAAGGGGTGGAGCCAAGATGGTGGCGTGAAGGCAGCATTTCACAGGAAGTCCTTCCCCCCAAAACTCCAAAAGTCAACAAATTATGACTCTAGTCAAAATTTAGAGGGGCAGAACCCATAGAAAGACTGAGTGATACATTTTCCCAGTCCAAGATAACTTAGAAGTTCCATGGGAAAGGTGTGTTTCACCAGGACCAGGAGTTGGAAAAAGCCTCTGAACAGCCTGAAGGGGCAAGGAGAGAATTCTGCTACACCAGAATGAATGTGGAGTGATGGAGCACCAACCACAGAACCTGCAGTGAGAATCTGGAGAAAGCAGCCTGTACCTCCAGAGCACAGCCCACAGATGGTAAGGGAGTCAGGGAAGACTGCAGAAATATCTCTGCTCTCCCTTGAGGAAAGAATCTGCTGTTTGCCCACATTCAGATCCAGGTTGCAGTTTAGGCTTCCAAACTAAGATAGCCAAGCAGGACCCCTCCTTACAGATCAAGGGCAGAGGGAAGTGCAGTGGTCATCTACATATGAAAGCACAAGCAAGAGAGCATAAGAACTTGGAGGAATAAAGGTCCCAGTGGGGTGTCCCCCCACTCCCCAAAAAAACCCCAAAGCCTTAGAAGTGCTATCTTGGGCTGAGGAAATGAGGAAAAAACAGAAAAAGAAGAATCTGACCATAGAGAATTACTTTAGTCCCATGGAAGATCAAAACATACTCAGATGATGACAAAATCAAAGCTTCTATATCCAAAACCTCCAAGAAATAGAAAATGGGCTCAAATGAGGCCAAAAGAGGTCAAAAAAGACTTCAAAACGAAATTAAGGGAGGTGGAGGAAAAATTGAGAGGAGAAATGAGAGCACTGCAGAACAAAACATGAAAACCAAATCAATAGCATGGTGAAAGAAATACAAAAAAATACTGGAGAAAATAATATGTTAAAAATCAGTTTAGGCCTAATGGAAAAAGCAAAACAAAAGGCAAATGAGGAGAAGAATGCCTTAAAAAACAGAAATAGCCAGCTGGAAAAAGAGATTAAAAAAGCTCTCTGAAGAATATAACTCCTTCAAATGCAGAATGGAACTAAAGGAAGCTGATGACTTTACAAGAAATAAGGAAGAAATAAAACTGCCAAAAAAAAGTAAAAAAAAAAAATAGAAGAAAATGTGAAATATCTCGCTGGAAAAACAACCAACCTCAAAAAGAGATCCAGAAGAAATAATTTACCAATTATTGGGTTAACTGAAAGCCATGATCAGGAAAAAAAGCCTAGACTTCATTTTTCTAGAAATCATACAGCAAAATTGCCCTGAGATCCTAGAAGCAGAAGGTAAAATAGAAATTGAGGGAATTCACCAGTCACCTCCTGAAAGAGATCCCAAAAGAAAAACTTCCAAGAATATTATAGCCAAATTCCAAAACTCCCAAATCAAAGAGAAAATTCTAAAAGCTGCCAGAAACCAACAATTCAAGAATCAAGAATACCGAGAATCAACTACTCAGCAAAACTGAATATCCTCTTTCGGGGAAAAGATGAACTTTCAATGAAACACGGGACTTTCAAACTTTCCTATTGAAACAACCAGAGTTGAACAGAAAGTTTGATCTCCAAGTATAGGACGCTGGTGAACCATAGTGCGGGTGGAAGAGAAGGACTAACTATGAGGAACTTAATGATATTTAAACTGTTTGTATTCCTGCATGGGAAGAAGATACTCATAACTCATATGAACTTTCTCATTTAAAAGAGCAGTTAGAGGGAGCATATATAGACAGGACATAGGAAGGAGCTGAATATAATGGTATAATGTAGTAAAAAGATGTAGTCAATGGATGATAAAGGGAAGTACTGGGAGGAAGGGAAAGGAGATGAAGAAGAAGCTAAGGAATTTCATATAAGGGTCAAGAAAAAGTTTTTTCAATGGAGTGAAAAGGGGGAAGGCAAGGAGGGATGAGTGAGCCTTTATTCTCATCAGAAATGGCTCAGAGAGGAAATAACATACACACTTAATAGGGTGAGGAAATCTATCTTACCCTAGAGGAAAAATGAGAAGAAAGGGATGGGATGAAGGGGAATGGAGGGAGGGAAGGTGGGGAACAGGTGATAGAATAGAGTTGGAGGTACAGCTAATAATAGCAACTGTAGGAAAAATATTGAAGCAACTTCTCTGGTGGACTTATGATAAAGAAAGCAACTCACCCGAGAGATAGAGCCATTGGAAACTGAACACAGACTGAAATACATTTCTCTCTCTCTCTCTCTCTCTCTCTCTCTCTCTCTCTCTCTCTCTCTCTCTTCTTGAGGTTTCACATCTTGGGGGGGGCAGTTTATGTTTACTTTTTATAACAAAATTATTGTAATAATGGTAATAATAAATTGAAATTCACTTGCAAAAAAAAAAGAAAGAAAGAAAGAAAGAAAGAAACCAGGAGGGATGCTGAGTGGGATGAGCAGAACCAGAACATTTGTATACTGTTAACAGCAATATAGGGTTGATAATCAACCTTAATGGACTTGCTCATTTCATCAGTGCAATTATTAGGGACAATTTTAGGGTTTCTGTGATGGAGAATACCATCTATATCCAAAGAAATAACTGTGGAGTTTAAACAAAGACCAAGACTATTAGCTTCAATTAAAAAAAATAAAAAGTATCACATATTATGTAATTTTGCTATCTCTTATATTTTATTTTTTTTTCCTTAAGGATATGATTTCTCTCTCAACACATTCAATTTTGATAAATGTATAGCATGGAAACAATGTAGACTATCAGACTGCCTTCTGTGGGGGGTGGGGGAGGAAATTGTAAAATTTAATCAATCAATCAATCAATCAATCAATCAATAGATTTAAGCAGTCAAACAACTGTAAGGGACCTTTGGAGGTTACATGTTCTACCACTCCACCTAATACAGGAATTACCTCTAATCCCCATTAGATGATCTGAAACTGTTCAAAGGCATCTATCATATTAAATATTAATATTACCATATTAAAATGTAACTGGGAAATCTAACAAAATTTTAAAAACATACAATGTATACAATAAATAATATTTCAAAACTATAGTTTGTCCTTTTTCTCAAAGTGTACCATGATATCAAGGGTGTTATATGCCATGACAAGTGAGTGAACTGAATTTGAGGGAAGGCTGTTCAAATTCACCAGCCTCACTTTCTCCTCTGGAGTGATCTGATCAAGTGGTCAGATATCGATCAGGATGCCTGAAGATGGTTCTGGATAGTTCAGTCACTCCATTATCATTTTGAAACTTTGAGGACTTGAGATATGAATATTTTCAGAAGAAAGGTGAATGCCAAATACAAACCACGACCACTACTGAACAAAACAACTCAAAAGACTGGATCAATATTATGATAGCACTATATTAATGAAATTATCTTCACTTAGATGATTTATTTCCTATTATGTTTAAAATAGTTTCTCACAATTTTCTCTTTCTCTTGAGCTGGGAAATACAATATCTATTTTTCTTTTCAGTCATTTGTCAATATTTGATTCCATGAAAATGAAATAAATTCCTACAGAACTTTTCATTGTTATAAGACTCAGACTTAACTCTAGTCTATCCACAGAGATACATACATATGAATTAGTGGTCCCAGTTTCTATTTAAGTTTCACATGGTTGGTGTGATAACCATGGTGCAAAGAATCTGGAGTGAAAGGATGCAGAATGGAAGAGAGAAAGGAATAATAGCTTTAAAGCAGAACCTCAGTGCAAATCCCTGAACTTTGCCTATGTGATATTGGGCAAGTCCCATAGCTTCTCTTTCTTCTCCCATCCTCCTCACTCACAGCAATCAGTTATCTTTCACCACTTTTTCCTCCTTTACCCCTGGTCTCACATAAAGAAATGGTCCTTCTCTCCCAAGAAAATTTTCCCCAGAATATTGCCCCTTTTATTATCCCAACTAAGTTACTAATTTTCAAGTAGCTAGTTGTCTTGAAATATGTCCATATTTCTCTCATCTCAAAAAATACTTTTTTGGTTCATCCATCCATATCTCTCTGTCTTTTTAGCTAGAGTCTGAAAAAGCCATGTACAATCAATTATTCTACTTCTTTTTTGTTCAGTCTTTTAATTTGCTGCAGTATGACTTCCAACTTCATTATTCAAATGAAGTTATTTGCTCCAAAGTTACTAGAGGAAGTGGATAGACTGATGAATCAAAAGACAGGAAGAACTAGCCTCAGACCCTAAGTAAGTTACTTAAATTTTTACCTCAGTTTCCTCTTTTGTAAAACAAAGATAAATAGCATCTATTATTATAATAGATTATTACACTATAATTATTTTATTACAATTATTAAAATAATTGTCTTATAATTATATTGTGATGTGTTATATACTAATATCTATTGCAACTACAATAATCGATATATCAACACCCCCACCCTAGGGTTACTATGAGGAAAAAAATGAAATAACATTTAAAACAAATCTTTATAAAAATCAAAGTACAGCTGTGATGATGATAATGATTACAATGATCTTTCTAGATTTTCATGATACTGTACTCTTTGGATTTCCTCCCTGCCTATAAGAATAGCTTTTTCTCAGTCTCTTTTGCTGGATCTTCATCTAGGTTATATCACAAGAGAACCCTCCATGGCTCTTTCCTGGGTCTACTTGTCTTTTTCTACTTAATATTTTATCAGCTCCCATGGGTTCAAATTATCTTATTTGCACAGATAATTCTCATATTTGCTTATCTAGCCCTAATCACCTTCCTGACTTCCAATTTCTCATCTTCAACTGCCCCCAGGGCATCTTTATTGTTCCTAAGACATCTTAAACCCAATGTGTCCAAAATTGAACTAATTATTCCCCACCCACTCAAAAAAAGTAGGTTACCTTTGCTCTCCCAGTTATTCTGGTTCATATCTAGGAATCAGACTTGAACTCCACTCTCTCACCTTTCATATTCAATCTTATTGTCAAATCTAACCTACTTTCCTAAATCTCTCATATATTTTCCCTTCTCTCCTGACAGGCCTCCACCTTGTTCTCATCACCTCAAGTCCTGATCTATTGCAATAGTCTACTGGTTGGTCACTCCCTACTCCAGTCTATCCTCTAGTCAGTTCTCAAACTGATCCTCCTAAAACACAACTCTGACCCTATCAGTCACTCCACTATTCAATAAACTTCAGTGACTCCCTATTAATCTCTAGAATCAAAAATGCAATAATCTGCTTGATTTTTAAAATCTGAAAGGGAGGGAACTTGGATATGGAGTTTTGTGACAGAGGACTGTTAAATCCTTGGTCTCTAGGTTACAGAGTACATGGAAGTGAGTAAAGTGTAAGAAGAACTCTCTCCATTTCTGAAATGCTCCCCACTTGTCCCTGCCTTCTGGCTTCTCTTGGTCTCCTTCAAGTCTTCACTAAAATCTCACCTGTGAAATTTCAATCTTTGAAAATATAGAGGATTTCTGGGGTGGAGCCAAGATGGTGACATGAAGCTAGCATGCTCCCAGAGCTGTTCCCTACACAACTTTAAATGAAGCATCTACATTGATATTAGAGCTAAAGATCACACCAAAAAAAAAAAAATCAAAACAAGTTTTCCATTGCAGACATTGTGAAGGATCTTTAATGAAGGTCTGTCTATTGGGGGAAGAGGGAAAGGGGAAGTGAAGTCCAACTAGGTGGGAGAGTGGGAAAGCCAGCTAGAGGCTCTTAACCATAGTGTAGTCCAGGTCCTGGCAGCTAGATAACACCACAGGTCCCAGCAACTAGACAGCAAACCAGCAGGGAGAATCTTAACCCTAAACAAAGTCTCAATGCTGTGGATACTCGGGCCAAAGACAGGACTGAATTGGTTGCAAAGGCAACATCTTGGTCAGTGATTAACCAGGGATCACAACCCATCCCCAGCACAAAAAAACTCAGGTTTATATTCCCTATACCATAGGAGCAGATTTCAATAAGCAAAATGAGCAAAAAAATTAACCATAGAAAGCTACTTTGCAAATAGAGATGATAAAAATGCCACCTCAGAAGAAGAAAGTAGTGAAAAATTTCCTACAAGTAAGGTCTCAAAGGAGACTATGAATTAGACTCAAATCCAAAACCTCATAGAACAACTCAAAAAAAGAATTTAAAAACCCAAGAAGAGAGGAAGAGGAAAAATGGGGAAAAATGAGAGTCATGCAGGATAATTCTGAAAAATTGACTAAAGAAATCAATTCTTTTAAAAGTAAAAATAACCAACTAGAAAAAGAATGGAACTTCAAAAAATAAAACTGACCAACAGGAAAAGGAATGCAACTCATATAAAACTCAAATTGACCATGTGGGAAAGAAACAAACTCAAATCAACCAATTGGAAAGGAATGCATCTCAACAAAAAGTAAAATTAATCAATTGATAAAGAAAACAAAAACTAACTGAAGAAAATAAAAACCCTAAAAATTAGAAAAGAACAAATAGAAACCAATAAATCTATGAGGTACCATCAAACAAAGTAAAAAGGCTGAAAAAATTGAAGAAAAAGTAAAGTACCTAAAAGAAAAAAAAATGACCTGGAAAATAGATCCAGGAGAAATAATTTACAAATCGTTTCTACCAGAAAGGATATATCAAAAAAAAAAAAAAAAAAAAAGAGCCTGGAAAATATATTTCTGGAAATTATCAGGAAAAAATAGTCCAAATCTGCTAAATCAAGAAGACAAAAATAGTTTTTGAAAGAATACACAGAACTCTCTGGCCAAGATGGCAGAGAGACGACAGGCACAGTTCCAAAGTCTCCTGATCTCTCCCCCATCTATTAGGTGAAACAAACCTCTTAAAAGAAATCCAACCCACAAAACGCAGAAAGAAAAGCCAGGAGAAAGAACATGTACCTCAGGATTTGTCTCTGGCACCAGCTTTGGCCGAATTCATGCGGGTGAGTCTGGGCTCAGGGGGAGGATCAGCCCCAGATCAGCCAGATTAACAGCTGAATTGGAACCTGGAGTCTCAGGGCCGGACCTGCTGGATCAGTGGTGGGGCTGGATGACAAGGGCTTGGGTCTACGGGGGAGCAGAGGCGCTGGTATTGGTGCTGTCCCCCTGGAGCTTGGGCACCGGGTTGGGGGGAGAGTTCTGGTGCAGAAGAGCTTCGGACACCATCCTGGGCTCCTCAGGTCCCATTACAACTCAGACCTCCTCCCAAACAAACAAATGCAAACTACTTCTGCCTCAGCCCAGCTGAGGAATGACCTCAGGCTAGGGTAAAGCCCACCACTGATTGCAGGCAAAAGGATACAATAGCTCCAATCCCTCCCTTCAAGCAAAGAGAGAAGGCCTCAGCCAAGGTCACAGACACTACAGAGAAAGCAACCAACACCTCCTACTGGCCAGCCAGAGAAACTGCACTCAGGGAGTAAAGCCTTTAGAGATCCCAAGCCGGGTGAACCAGCCCCACCACAACTCAAGATCTTAGCAAAATGAAGAGGGGTCAGCAAAAAGGTGGATTCATAGAAAAATTCCTGGAAGGGAAAGACCTGGAACCTATGAGGAGAATACAATCTGGTCTCCAGCACAGAAAGACTTCCTTGAAGAAATAAGGAAGGAGCTTAAAAATTTGGGAGAGACAATACCTTGCAACAAGAAAACAAAACTTTAGAAAGTACAATTGGACAAATACAAAGGGAGAATAAATCTCTCAGATCATCAACTGGACAATTACAAAATGACAATAAATCTCTCAGATCATCAACTGGACCAATACAAAATGAGAATAAATCTCTCAGATCATCAATTGGACAATTACAAAATGAGGACAAATCTCTCACAACATCAATTGTACGAATACAAAATGAGAATAATTCTCTCAGATCCTCAAATGGGCAAATGCAAGAAGAAATTAATTCTCTCAAAACCTCAATTGGTCAAATGGAAAGCTCTTTCAAAAGTAGAATTGACCAATTGGAAAAGGAGTTGCAAAAGGTTAATGAAGAAAACTCCTCCCGAAAAACAAGAATGGAGTCTACAGAAACTAAGGACTCCACAAGACAGCAAGAGTCAGTTAAACAAAATCAAAAGGTAGAAAAAATAGAAGCAAATGTAAAATACCTCATCAACAAAACCACTGACCTCAAGAATAGATTGAGGAGGGGCAACCTGAAAACTATAGAACTTCCTGAAAACATTGAAGAGAAAAAAAGCCTGGACTTAATATTACAGGATCTAGTGTTAGAAAACTGCCCTGATATCATGGAACCAGAGGGCAAAGTAGTTATTGAAAGAGTACATCGATCCCCACCAGAAAAAGATCCTAAAATGAAAACACCAAGGAATGTTGGGGCCAAACTCCAGAACTATTAGATAAAAGAGAAAATCCTGCAAGCAGCCAGAAAGAAACAATTTAAATACCAAGGAGCCACAGTAAGGATCACTCAGGATCTGGCTGCATTAAAATTAAGGGATCAAAGGGCCTGGAACAAAATATTTCGAACAGCAAGGGAGCTTGGAATGCAGCCAAGAATCTACTTTCCTACAAAGGTGAGCCTTCTCTTCCAGGGAAAAAGATGGGCATTTAACAAATTGGAAGAATTCCAAAAATTTCTGATGAAAAGACCAGAACTAAACAGAAAATCTGGACATCAAACAGGAGGTTCAAGAAACACATGAAAATGTAATAAAAGGGGGATGGGGATGGGGGTGGTAAAGGGAAAAAAAATGCAATCCAGTAAGTTGAAACTGGCTATATCCCAGCATGGGGGGGGGGGGGGGGGAGATTCTCATAAATCTTGAAAATTGTAACTCTAAAAGAGAGAATACACCTAGCCAGAAATTATGGACATTCATGACCTATCCATGACACTGCTATCTAATGGGATGTAACTGGCTTTAACCCCACTTGGGAGAAAGACTCTAATAACTCTCAGGAATTTTGACTCTATTCGATAGAATATACTGAACTAGAAGGGACAGACACTCAGAATTTTCTATCACTTAGAATGATCTAAAAAAACACTACTTGAGTGTTCTGATGCATTTTTAAAATTTTTCTGACCTGTAAGTTTTCTTCATCTTTGCAAATATAATGTGGAGAACATACTCTTGATGTTACAGGAAAACAGGGAAAGAGGGAGTAGATATTAAAATTGGGTGGCAGAACATATGCCCCCAAAGTCTTGGTGCTATTTTAAGCTACTAAGCTTAATTATTTTTTAAAAGGCTCAAATTAAAACAAAGGTTAATTAAACTTCAATAGCTTAATTAATAAATATGTAAAATCTTGATATAGAATTAGCAAGAAGAAACAACTCAGGTAACTTGGGTTCTGGTAGAGCAAATTTATTATGAAAAGAATCAGACAAGTTAAGACTTAGATGTTCAAAAGTTTACTAGTCATCAACAATAAGAGATCACTGAACTTTAGGAATGAAGTAAAGTCATTTTCTCTAGGCTTCTCCATCTACATTCAGTCATTTTTTGTATTGTCAACTCTACCTCTTTCTGAATGTCTTACCAAGTATATATCTTCAGTCACACAACCACTACATGAAATCAGGTCCTCATCATCTCTCCTCCTAGCTATTATAATAGCCTCTTCAATTTTACCTCAACATTGCCCAATTGCTAGTCCTAAAGCAAAGAAGATTACATTCCTTCTATACAACCAACAGCTAGACAAATTAAAAACTCCTAGATTTAACATTCAAATTCCATTTGATTCCAGTTGATTTCATATTATTCCCTATCACACTCTATAATCCAGCAAATTGGTCCATTCTCAACTTCCTGTATATAACATTCCATCTCATCTCCTTGCTCAGGCTGCCTCCTCATACCCAGAATGTTCTTGTTCCTCTGTTGTGCCTCTTGGAATTCAAGGCTCAACTCAAGTGCCTTTCCCAATGTCACCAAATATTAGTTCTTCCTGCCCCCTCCAATAGTTTGTGTATATTTCATAGTATTTGGAAATATATTTCTCCCTAAGAGAATAGTTGGCAAGTAAGAGAGAACTTTCTTTTAATATCTGGCACAAAGTAGGTATTTAAAAAACAGGGCCTTAATTCAGGACTTCCTGGGCCAGACAACTATTAGCTATGTGACTCTGGGCAACTCACTTAAATATGTTTGACTCAGTTTCTTCATCTGTAAATCAAATAGAGGAGGAAATGGCAAACCACTTCATTATCGTTACCAAGATAATCCCAAGTAACATTACAAAGAATCAGATAAGTTTCATGTTTGTTGAACTGAGAAAGTGCTGAGCTCAAAGGCAAGACAAAGAGTGCCTTGAAGCAGTTATGAAAAAAAGTTACTAACATAACCAAAATTGAATTCTTTGCATATTATTAAGATTATACATTAAGAAAAATCTTTCAGCAAGCATGGAAAAGAGTGACAAAGATAGAGATCTGAGGCAAGGAAAGCTGTTAGGGTGCTAAGCATCTTGGTATATCACAGATTCCAGTATGCCAAATTTGCAAAGTAAATTGCTAAAATTGCTCCTCAGAATTAATGGAGCATCCTTGAATAGTTAGATCAGAACAAATAGGGGTTTCTAATGCCAGAATTTCTTCCAGGTTCCACTGGGGTCCTTCCCTCATCATCAATTGATATGAATAAGTAGGCCATAGTTAATGAGCTGCTAAAAAAATGGTTATTTTTCTATGTCAGTAAAATCAGATTAGTCACTGCAAAGCACTGCTCCACCAGTCTGACGTACTCACCCCCCTTACAAAGAAAAAGAGGGTTCAAAATTACACAACACGTGTAGCACAGTGGTAACTAAACTTCCAGCTATGATTTTTTTTAAGGTTTTTGCAAGGCAATGGGGTTAAGTGGCTTGCCCAAGGCCACACAGCTAGGTCTGAGTGTCTAAGACCAGATTTGAACCCAGGTACTCCTGACTCCAGGGCTGGTGTTTATCCACTGTGCCACCTAGCTGCCCCTCCAGCTACTTTTAAGTCCTTTTCTCCCCTTGATGCAATTTTCATGAAGTTCTCCATAGGCAAGGTGTAGTTTTTCCTGTTGAGATCCTTAAGAGTCATGTTTTTCCTTACAGAAATTTTATTCCTCAGTGTGCCTATTGCTGTTTTTACACATGGCTGAAAAGGTACAACAAAACCTCAACTAATTCAAAGGTATTTCCCAAGCAAATTCACTCCATTTTATTTAATGGCTTAGAAAGAATGAGAAATTCGTAACATTTGAACAGTTTTATGCTTTTGATTCAAGTGAGGTATTGTAGTGTATTATAAGCTAATTTAATTGGGTGATTGACTCAATCCTCATCTTTATAATGGGAATATAAATCTTTTCTTTGTTATCATCTAGCAAAATCCATCTTTTTATGAATGAGGACACCAAAGCCACAGAAAAGGTTTCTACTGTCTCTTAGCAAAAAAAGGGAGAAATGGAAGAAGAGGAAAAAGATACATGGAAGTTTAACCTGGGGAGGTGGGAGAGAGGAGAGAGAGGACCCCACAGAAAAATATTCTTTGAAGAGGGGGTATGTGCCTAGTCTGGGAGATAACACAATTTCTTTAGTCGAGGAGGTGATTTTATGAGAGTATTATGTCTCCAAGGGCATCATTCCACCCAAAGAAAAGGGATGAGTTGTTGGGGACAGCTGGTATGTTTATTAGTAGGCAAAAATGAGATTACAAAGTCTTTGGGGAAGACACAGATTATTAAAAAAGCATAAGGTAGGACTGGATCAAGTTAGGGAAATAAGGTAATTTCTACTATTCAGACCTTTTTCTATGAAGCACTTCTTTCCTCACAAATTAATATTTCTAAGGCTGAAACAGGAGAAAAAGGGATGAAGAATTTTTTTTTTTCAAAATAACATGAAGTAGAGTTGGAGCCAAGACGGTGGAATAAAGGCAGGAACTAGCTTGAGTTCTTCCCAAACCCCTCCAAATACCCTCAAAATACTCTAAACAAATTCTAGAGTGGCAGAATGCCCCCCCCAAGATGGAGAAACGATTTTCCAGTCCAATACAATTTAAAAGATTGATAGGAAGGGTCTGTTTTACCAGATTGGGGGAGGAGCACAAAGTAGTTCCGGCCATACTAGAGCAAACCTAACCCAGGAATTCAGGACCAGTAAGTCAATTAACTGGATCCATGGCAGCAGAGGCATTTTCCAGAACTCTCAGCCCAGAAATTGCCATGGACAACTTAGAAAGTCAACAGGAAGACTGCTACATCAGGGTGAGAGCAGAGCAAAGTCCAGCACAGGACTTAGCAGTGCAGACCTGGCCTCAGTGGACCAGGTGGAATCCTCAGGAGTAGCAGAATCAGCAGAGGCAGCTACTTTCAGAACCTCAGGCCATAGATGGTAAAGGGGTCTAAAGGAGGTAACGGGGGTCTCTATGCTATCACTGAGTTTGGACTGTATTGCTTTGCCCATATTCTGATCCAGGTCAAGTTCTGGGTCTCAGTCTCAAGGAAGAAGAGAAGTAGTAGCATAACAGAGCTTGCTGCCCCAGGGGGACTCTTCACTGTTCCAAGGAAAAAGAAATGCTTGTGGTTACCCAGAGACCAGAGCACAGCCAGGAGAATGGTACAAACCTCTCCTTAGAATATACTACCTTGGAAGAATTGAAAACTTTCCCTAAAAGCATCTCTGAAAAATAGATGCAAAACCCCACAAACGCTTGGGACAGTGTGCCTTCTATCCTTGAAGTAAGAGTCTTAATTAACTAGAGTTACAATCAAGGCATAGTCTAGGGAAATGAGTAAACAACAGAAAGGGGAAAAAAAATCTGACCACAGACCTTTGATGATGTTTGTCTTTCATTCTTGAAGACCATGACATCAGGGAGGTGATGCCATAATAAACATGTCAACTGGATCTGAATGAGGGAGTACTGTGCTAAGTAACCAGCCTCACTTTCTCCTCCAGAATCATCTGGGTCCAGTGGCCAGATATGAATCAAGATGACTGGAGATGGCCCTGGATGTGAGCCAATCACTCGTCAAGTGATTGTCTCACCTTTCACCTCCACCCTTCTTTCTCTCCTTTCACCTTGTCCCTCCTCAAACATGACCATCTCCCTCCCAAAATCTTCCCTTTCTTCTATCACCTCCCCTCCCCTCCCCCTTTTTTCTCCCATTCCCCTCCTACATTCCTCCAGAGTAAGACAGATTTCTATTTCCAGCTGAGTCTACATGTTATTCCCTTTCTGAACCAATTGTTCAAGGTCACACAGCTATTAAGTCAAGGTCACAAAGCTAGGAAGTACTTATATCAAGTGTCTGAGACTAGATTGGAACTCCTCTCCTCATGGCTCCAAGGCCAATCCACTATTCACTGTGCCACATAGCTGCCCTGTTACTATGGTGATAAGAAAGATCAAAATATTTATCCAGAAGGAAAAAAAATCAAACTTCTACATCCAAAGTCTGCAAGAAAAATATTACTTGGTCTCAGGCCATGGAAGAGCTCAAAAAGGATTTTAAAAATCAATTAAGTGAGATAGAAGTAAAATATCAAAGAAAAATGATATGTGGGAAAATCATGAAAACAAAGTCAGCTTAATGAAGGAAACAAAAAATACTGAAAAAATTAATTTAAAAAAAAAGTAGACTGGGCCAAATAGAAAAAGAGATTTAAAAACCAATAAGGAGAAGAATGGTTTAAAAGCAGAATTGGCTGAATGGAAAAGGAGAAAATGTCACTGAAGAAAATAATTCCTTGAAATACAGACTTGAGCAAAGGGGAAGCTGATGACTTTGCAAGAAATCAAGAAAAAATAAAAGAAAACCAAAAGAATGAAAAACTAGAAGAAAATGTGAAATACCTCATAGGAAAAATAATTCATCTGGAAAATAAATCCAGTAGAGTTAATTTAAAAAGTATTGGACTGCCTGAAAGACATGATCAAAAAAGAGAACCTAGATATCATATTTCAAAAAACTATCAAGGAATACTACCAGACATATATATAGAAGAAGAGGGTAAAATAGAAATTGAAAGAAGCTACTGATCATCTCTGGAAAGTGATCTGAAAAATGAAAACTGCCAGGAATATTATGGAAAAAAATTCAGAGCTTCCAGGTCAAGGAGAAAATATAAGTAACCATAAAGAAACAATTCAGTTATCATGAGTGGAACCATAGTCAGGATAACACAAGATTTAGCAGCTTCTACATGCTGAAAGGCAAAAGACTTTGGCTTACTACTAAGAATCAACTATCCAGCAAAATTGAACATACTTTTTCAGGGGAAAAGATGGACATTAAGTGAAATAGAGAACTTTCAAATTTTCTGATGAAAAGATCATAGTTAAATAGAAATTTGATCTTCAAATACCAAAGTAAGTGAAACATAAAATGGTAAATAGGAAAGGCAAAATCTAAGAGACTTTATGATGTTGAACTGCTTATATTTCTGCATGGGAAGATGATACTGATAACTCATGAACTTTCTCATTTATTTGGGCAGTTAGAAGGAGCATATATAGACAAGGCCCAGGAGGGAGTTGAATATGAATACTAAAAATATGGAGTTAAGGGATGAGAGATGAATGTACTGGGAGAAAAGGAAAGGGGGAGGCAGAATAGGTTAAATTATTTCACATAAAAGAAGGAAAAGTTTTTGCAGTGAAGTGGGAGAGGGAGGAAAAGAGGGGGAGTAAGTGAGCTTTACTCTCAATGAAACTGGTTCAGAAGAGGAATAACATACAGACTCAACTGGAAACAGAAACCTACCTTACCCTGGAGGAAAGTAGGAGGGGAATGGCATAGGAAAAGGGGGGAGAAGGGGTGATAGAAGGGAAGATTGTGGGAGGAGATTGTCATGTTTGAGGAGGGACAGGGTGGAAGGAGAGAGAGAGAGAGACAATATAATAAAATAGGGGTGGGATGGAGGAATATACATTTAGCAATAGTAACTGTGGGGAAAAATATTGAAACAAGTTTCTCTAACATACAGAACTGAGTCAACTTTATAAAAAGTAAGTCATTTTGATTTAAAAAAAATCAAAAGATATGAGCAATTTTGAGTTGAAGTTATTAATGCTATCTATGATCATATTAAAAAAAGTTTCAACCCACTACTGATTGGAGAAATGGAATTAAGAACAATTATAACTACTGGATTGGCTAAAAAGATAGAAGGAGAAAATGACAAATGTTAGAAGGGATGTGGGGAAAATAAGACATTAATGCACTGTGGAAGATTTAATTCTATAGAGTAATTTGGAACTATGCTCATTATAAAACTATACCTCCCTCCCTTTGAGCCATTACCAGGTCTATATTTCAGAAGAAATGAAAAAGAGGAAGGAAGATGATCTATATGTATAAGGATATTTATAGTAGCTGTAAATGGAAATTGAAGGGATGCCCATCACTTGGGAAATGGCTGAACAAATTGTGGCATGTGATTATGACGGAATGCTATTCTTCTATAAGAAATGATGAGCAAGATGATCTGTAAAATCTGGAAAGACTTAGATGAGCAGAGCAGATGCAGTGGGAAATGTACTATATACAAAGTAATAACAATATTTAGGATGATCAGTTGTGAATAACTTACCTTTTCTGTGACTCAAGATAACTTTGCAGGACTTATGATAAAGAATACTATTCATCCCCAAAGATAGAGCTAATGAAATATACTTATTTTTAAACTTTATTTTTGTGAGATTTTGGGGGTGCGGTAAGGGCAGTCTATGCTTACTTTTACAACATGACTGTTATGGAAATGTTTTGCATGACTACATATTTTTTAATGTTTATCAAATAATATGCTTTCTCAATAAGGGTGAATGGGGGTGGGAGAAGGGAGAAAATTCAGAATTCAAAGTTTTAAAAATTAATGTAGAACTCATTTTTTTATAAAGTAAAATTTAAAAGAAAAGTTAAAGGGGAAGGGGAGCAAAACACTGGTGAGAAGGAATAAGAGAAAAGGAGAAAAATGTAAAAGGGGAAAGACAGCATAGAGGGAAATACAGAATTTGAAATCTTTATTGTAAATATGAATGGGATGACCTCTCCCATAAAATGGAAGTAGGATAGCAGAATGTATTAAAAACCAGAATCCCACAATATGTTGTTTACAAGAAACACATAAGGAGGCGGCTAGGTGGAGCAGTGGATAGAGCACCGACCCTGGAGTCAGGAGTACCTGAGTTCAAATCCCGTCTCAGGTGCTTAATAATTGCCTAGTTCTGTGGCCTTGGGCAAGCCACTTAACCCCATTTGCCTTGGAAAAACCTAAAAAAAACCCAACAAAAACAACACCACATATAAAGGAGAAAGACACACTCAGAGTAAAGGTAAAAGGAGGGATCAAATTATATTTTGCCTCAGTTGAAATAAAAAAAATCAGGGGTAGAGAACCTGATCTTAGACACAGCAAAAGCAAAAATCAATTTCATTAAAAGGGAGAAGGAAGGAAACTACATCTTCTTAAAAGGCACCATAGGTAATGAATCTATATCATTATTAAACATGTATTTACCTAATGGTTACAGCATCCAAATTCCTGGAGGAAAAGCTGAATGAATTACAAGGAGACATAGATAGCAAAATAATAATAACAGGGGACACTACAACCTCCCTCTCTCAGAACTAGATAAATATAATGACAAAATAAATAAGAGGGAACTTAAAGTGAATAAAATCTTAGAAAACATAAATATGATAGACCTCTGGAGAAAACTTAAGGGGATAGAAAAAGAATATAACTTTTTCTCCACAGTACATGGCACCTATACCAAAACTGACCATGTACTAGGGCATAAAAAACTTATAATCAAATGCAGAAAGGCAGAAATAATACATACTTTTTCAATCATGATGCAATAAAAATTACATGTATTAAAGGATCATGGAAAGATGAACCAAAATTAATTGAAAACCACAAAACTTAATTTTAAATGAGTGGATTAAACAGTAAATCATAGAAATAGTGATTATAACTTAGAGAATGATAACAATAAGGTATCATACCAGTCAAGGCAGTTAGTTATTAGGGGAAATTTTATATTCTAAATGCTTATATGAAGAAAATATAGAAAGAGAAGATCGATGAATTGGATATGCAACTAAAAAAGCTAGAAAAAAAGAACAAATTAAAGATCTCCAATTAAATACCAGATTAGACATTCTGAAAATCAAGGGATAGAATAATAAAGTTGAAAACAAGAAAATCAATGATTTAATAAATAAAACTAAGGCTTGGTTTTATAAAAAAAATTAATCTTGCTTAAAAAAAACCCAAAATACCAATATCAAAAATGAAAAGGGGGAACTAACAACCAATGAGGAAATTAAAGAGACAATTCAGAGCTATGTTGCCAAACTGTATAACCTGAGTGAAATAGATGAATTATTTATAAAAATACAAACTGCGCAGATTAACAAAAGAGGAAATAAAATACTTAAATAATTCCATTTCAGAAAAAGTAATTGAAGAAACTATCAATAAACTTCCTAACAAAATGTCTCCAGCTCCAGATGGACTTACAAGTGAATTCTAACATTCAACATAAACTATTTAAAAAATAGGAGTAGTTCTGCCAAATGACACCCAAACCAGAAAGAACCAAAACAGATAAAGAAAATTACAGACCAAACTCCCTAATGAATATTGAAGCAAAAATCTTAAATAAAATTTCAGCAAAAAGATTACAGTTACTTACTATAGGATAATACACCATAATCAGGTAGGATTTATACCAGGTAGACAGGGATGGTTCAATATTAGGGTAGCACTGAACATAATTGAACATATCAATAGCAAAACCAACAGAAATCATATGATTATCTCTATAGATGCAGAAATGCTTGATAAAATAAAATATCCATTCCTATTAAAATCCTAGAAAGCTAGGAATAAATGGAGTTTTCCTTAAAATAACATATGTTATATGCAATAAGGATATACTAGGAACATTTCCAATAAGATCAGGAGTGAAACAAGGATATCCCTTATCACCATTATTATGCAATATGGTATTAGAAATGTTAGCTTATCAGTAAGAGAAGAAAAAGACAAAGGAGGAATAAAATTGGCAATGAAGAAAGCAAAGTTTTCACTCTCCACAGATAATATGATGGTATACTTAGAGAACCCGACAAAATCATATGAAAAAATCTCCTTGAAACAATTAATAAATATGACCAACTAGCAGGATACAAAATAAACCTACTTAAATCGTCAGCATTATTATATATGAACAACAAAGTCCAATAGGAAGAGATAGAAAAATAAATTCCATTTAAAGTAACTGCAGACAACATTAAATTCTTGGGAATCTAACTCCCAAGGCAATCCCAGAAACTGTATGGACACAATTACAAAGCACTTCTCACACAATGTCAGATCTAAACAAATGGAATAATATCAATTGCTCATGATTAGGTTCAATTAATATAATAAAAATGACAATTCTACCTAAATTAAATTACTTATTCAGTACCATATCAATCAAATGATTATTTTACCGAGCTAGAAAAAATAGTAACAAAATTCATCTGTAACAACAAAAGTATATTAACAATATCAAGGGAACTGATGGGGAAAAACATGCAAAGGAAAGTGGTCTAACCCTATCAGATCTAAAACTATAATCTAAAGCAGCAGCCATAAAAACTGCTTGGTACTGGTTAAGAATTAAGAGTTCAGATTTGCTGATATACCAATCAAGTTATAAAATTTCTATGGATTTGGACAACAATAACAAAATTCATTGAGTGAATAAAAATTCTAGAATCTCAAAGAAAATAAAAAAAAAGGGAAAAATGAAGGAATAGCTTCACTAGACCTTACTATAAAGCAGTAACCATTTGGTTAAAAAATGGAAAGGTGAACACAGCCCACTATTTAATAAACCCAGTATCACAGAGATTTCTTTGGGAAAGCTAAAAGTCATTTCCTAATATATAAATGATCAAAGGAAATTAACAGTTTCAGAAGAATGACAAACTATTAATAATTATTAAAAGAATGCCACATCACTAATAATAACAGAAAAACAAAGTACAGTAACTGCCTATTTTTATTTCAGATCCAGAAAATTAGGCAAAGTTGACAAAAGATGAGAATAGTGAATGTTAAAGGAATTGTAGAAAGCTAGGGACATAATGCACTCTTTGTGGAACTAGGTCCTTAAAGGCTCTGCTAGCACAGAATAATCTGCTGACTCATCTCACACCAGGCAAAATAGACTTGGCATAGGGAACCAGTGGTCTAAGGACCAGTTGAAGTTTAGAGAGGCTCATTATCAGGCAATTGTGCACCAACTGATAAATTATAGAAACTACAAAAATTCATAATCCTTTATGAAACCATAGAGGGAGAAGAGACATGCAAATTTTAGAAATATGTTGTACAAATAAAATGGAAAGACTGTTCTTTCTACTGGGAAGGGGATTTCCAGCAGACCATCTGTAAGAACCACAAGTCAGGACAAAAGCACTGAACACCTCTACCTGAGTAGGCAAGTTTACTAAAACACTAAAACCTGTAAATAGTTTTCCTTAAATGCTGCAGAATGCCGCTTATTGCCTGTGTAACCTAAGTGCGACCTACTCCCTCCAGTAGCATAAGAACCTATTGGTGAATGAAATTCTTCCTGAGTTCTCTAGAAAGTCAAACTGATAAATCCCTTAATAAAAGTATGAAATGAATGTGATCTGAGTATTAATGAAATTATTAATTCTTTAAAGTATTAATTTTATGTAAGTCATTTAAACAATGCAATTGAAAGGGGGGGAATGGGGAGGGAGAGTAAGTAACCTTTACTCTCATTAGAAGTGGCTCTGAGAGGAAATAACATATATACTCAATTGGGTATAGAAATCTATATTATCCTAGAGGAAAATAGTAGAGGAAAGGAATGGGAGAAAGGTGATGGGGGATGGGGGATGAGGTAGGTGATAGAAGAGAGGGGAGATCATGGGTATGGGTAGTCAGATGCAATACATATTTTTAAAAAATTTTATTTATTTAATGCCATGGTTAAATGACTTGCCCAAGGTCACACAGCTAGGCAATTATTAAGTGTCTGAATTCAGATTTGTGTGCCACCTAGAAGCCCTGTACAATACATTTTTGAGGAGGGACAGGGTAAAAGGGGATAGAGTACAGAATAAATGGTAGTGGGGAAAAATAGGTTGGAGGGAAATAAATATAGCTAACAACAGCAACTATGGGAAAAATATGAAGCAATTTCTCTGATGGACCAATAATGATCCATTTGTAATTAGTCTTATATAAATGTATACATACCTATAGTAAATGTTCTAAAAGCATTTTGATCATTTAATTAGGTAAAATTCTGCAATTATAATTTTAGTATATATTTTTAACTAATCTTTTATTCTTTTTTTTTTTTAGGAGTTTTGCAAGGCAAATAGGGTTAAGTGGCTTGCCCAAGGCCACACAGCTAGGTAATTATTAAGTGTCTGAGACTGGATTTGAACTCAGGTACTCCTGACTCCAGGGCCAGTGCTCTATCCACTGCACCACCTAGCCACCCCTTAATCTTTTATTCTTTTGATAATTCATAGTTACAAATTCAATCCAATCTAAATACAAATTTTAGGTTACTAGAGTCCAAATGTATTGAGAAATAGGCAAGAGATCATTGTAATAGGAATATTCTGCCCTGAATACTGGCTAGAGCAGTATTTTTCTTTACTAATTGTCCATAAGACACTTTGGAACTTGAAATAGATCGATGGAACCCATAAATCTTTGTCCAAGGGCCTACTATATACACACACACACACACACACACACACACACATTATATGTATATATATATATATGTATGTATGTATATACACACATATATGTATATGTATATATACATATATATGCATGTATATATGTATGTATGTATGTATGTATGTATGTATGTATGTATGTATATGTATATGACAGCAGGATATGAAAACGATTGCCGAACAAGAACTGAGATGAGTTATCACACTGAGGTCAATCAAAAGATGCAAAGAAGATGCCGTAAAACATAACCAAACTCTAAGGAATTACAAAGAGAAGCTAGAATAAAAGATACCATTCAATAACTGCATTAAAGAAAGAAAAGATGGATCAGTCATGTGACAATTGTAATGAATGATAACCAGAATACCCTTAAAATGTTGGGAGACACTGTGTAAGGCCTCTTTGTCTTGAGTGGATTCTCTATTGGTAAACTTTTGGAAAAACATGGTTAAGAGTAACACAAGATAAGCAAGTATGGAAAAATTGTGATCTCTATTGCTAGAGGAAAATTTCCAAAGTGATGAGATACCATAGGTGCTTTAGTGTATGTTGTATCTAAGAGTAAATGCTTTATCACTGCAGTAGAATATAAATTCCCAGTTCCTTATTTCATAGATCATCAAAAGCCAGAAGGGACCTCAGGGATTCCTATTTCAACCCCCTCATTTTATAGCTGAGGAATCAAAGCGAGACAGATTTGGTAACTTGACCAAAGTCAAACAGGTATATTTCAGAAAAATAAAATAAAGCCAAGTTCTCAGACTCTACAAAGACAGTAATCTTTCCAATCTACTGGGCCACCTCCTTAGGTATTTGATAATTGCTTCACTAACTTTTCTAGTTTTTCAGTTTACAAATATATTCTTTTTCACTACCTAAGTGAAGGGTAGTGAGCTGTTAAGTTCACTTAACAGTTAAAGTAACTGTTAAGGTAAGGGAAAAACTGAAGTTCTGTAAAGCAAAATAAGTTGTACCAAATTCACTTTAATAACATAGTAAGGATTTTTTTTTAAGTTTTGTTGATGCCTTTTGTTTTATACAATGATTCCTCATTCTAATTTCCTGCCCCAACCTGACCCCAGGAAACATTCTCAGGTGAGAAAGAGACATTCTAGGAGTAGCGGCTAGAGCACCAACCATGGAGTCAGGAGGCCTGAGTTCAAATCGAGTTCAGACCCTTACTAATTACCTAGCTGTGTGACCTTGGGCAAGTCACTTAATCCCATTGCCTTACAAAAAGAAAAAACAACAACAAAAAAAAAAGAGATATTCTACATTCATTGTTTCAGTCAAATCTATCAGATACATTTTATTAATATACAACCTGCTCAGAGAAACATTTTTTAACCAATTGTTCCACAATCTATTCAGAAATGCCACTGATTAAGAGGTTTGAGCCTTCACTCACGCAATTTTCACTTAATATTTATGGTAATAATAAAAAATCAGATCCTGCAGCAATCAACAAATAAAAGTACAAAGATTTCAATTAACTTTAAATTATTATTAACCAGATATTTATTAATGTCCCTATATACCTCTGGAGAAGAACTTTCTAGAAAACAGTAAAATGAATGGATTAATAATCCTAAAAATAAAAACAATATTGATAAAGCTCTAACAACTGTGGGTCAGGTACTGTGCATAAGCACTTTGTCATTATTATCTCATTTGATCCTTAAAATAACTTGGGGAGGTAATTGTTACATTCCTACTGTAGAGCCAGCTCATTAGTTCAAACTTTTCAATATATTCCCTAGTCTAATTAGGTTTCTCAATTCCAAGAAGAAGGAGATTAAGAATGACTGACCAAGGACACATATGAATTCTTAATTTTTATGACGCAACTGTTGTTGCATGTCATATGACATGCTGTTTGCACATATGAAACAAAGAGAAACATTTAAGCAAAAGCGTTGGACACAAGGACAATCTCCATTTCTTTAATAAGAAATTTCACAGGTTTCTAACTTTATATTCATATATAAATATATACATACGTACATATATACATAAACACACTCTTCTAGTTCTGCTTATTTGATGCTACATCAATTTCTATAAATCACCTCCTATTTCACCTATTTCTTTTATTTCTTTTTAGTCATCATTTTTTATAGTATACCAAAAGAATCATAAAACAGAATTTGTTCAGCTGCTCACCAAGTGATGGGATGTACTGCTTTGAATATTTTGGGATATATATATATATATATATATATATATGTATATGTATATGTATATGTATATCTATATCTATATGTAGTACCTTTCCTTTATCAAGGAAATTTTGTTAATGGATTAGTGACTTTTCTCACATCAAAGAACTGGACCAATTCAAAACTTCAAGTTTTTTGCATTCTCAGAGTAGCCTATCCAATAATATTTCCACTTGTGTTCCATCAGATACATATGCCACAATTTGTTCAGCATTCCTCAATTGATGGAAATCCCCTTAGTTTCTAATTCTTTGCCACTACAAAAAGAGCTTCCCTGAATATATTTGTCAGATTTTTACCCTTTTCCATGATCGCTTCAGGATATAGACCCAGTAGCAGTATTGCTAGATCAGAGCATGCACATTTTTGCTACCCTTTGAACATAATTCTTTCCACTGTGAAGCATGGAAGGCAGAAATTATTAATATCACTAAAAATTTATCAATTATAAATTTACATGGTATTTTGACTAAAAGTTTTAATTTTATAGTTAAAATGAACTATTTTGTCTTTTTTTTGATTTCCTATTACTTTGTTTAGTTATGGATTTCTGCCTCCTAGTACTTCCCCTAGTTTCTTTTCTTTTCTTTCTTTTTTTTAATGATGTGGCCTTTTCCTCTTATATCCATTTGAAGCTTAGGTCATATATGATCTAAGATGCTGACCTAACTTGATTCTGTAAAACTTCCTTTCAATTTTTATAACTAAAATATGAACCAACTTCTGCTGATTTTACAAACAGTGTCTACTCCTACTATACTAAGCAAGCTTTTGGTAGGATTAGTTTGTCTCAAAATAATAGTAAAATTTTACCAGCTGAAAGAGTATAGTAGTAAATGAAGATGAGGAATTTAAGTTTTAATCATACTAGGCGGGAGAGGCATATGACCAGATTACAGGGAAATCTCAGAGAGAAAAAAGTAAGATGAATTCTATAAGTACTTATTAAATAGGACAGCAAGGAGGCACAGTGGATAGAGTGCTGGGCTGGAGTTAGGAAGACTCATCTTCCCAAGTTTATATTTGGCCTCAGACACTTAGACCATATGTAAATCATCTAAACCAGTTTGCCTCAGTTCCTCCAGTATCTTTGCCAAGACACTGATCACAAGAATCAGATAAAACTAAAAAAATGACTCAACAACAACAATTATCGATAATTCAAATGTAATGTGCTAGACCATGAAGAAGTTTAAACCCAATGGGATTTTGCATTCAGGGACCTTACATTTTACTGGAGGGAAAACCACAGATACAGATACAGATAAATAAATATAAAGTATGAACTAAGAAGGGGTAATTGATCCTTCCTACCTGAATTCCCAGATCTAAAACTAATTTATAAAGCAGTAGTCATTAAAACTGCCTGGTACTGGTTAAGAAATAAAGTAACGGATCAGTGGTACAGAAGATAGGTACAAAAGATACAGCAGATAATGACTATAGTAATCTATTGTTTGACAAACTCAAAGACATTAGCTTCTGGGATAGGAATTCAGTATTTGAAAAAAACTGCTGGGAAAACAAGAAAATAATATGGCAAAAGCTAGGCATTGACCCATATCTTATACCCTATACCAAATAAGGTCAAAAATGAGTATAGGATTTAGGCATACAGGGAGATATCATAGACCAATTAATAGACCAAGAAATATTCTTGTCAGATCAATGGAAAGGGGAGAAATTTATGATCAAACAAGAAATAGAATATGTTATAAACTGCAAAATGAATTGTTTTGATTACATTAAAGTAATTTTTTATACTAATAAAATCAATGCTTCCAAGATTAGAAGGAAAACAGACTGTGAAACAATTTTCACAGCTGAGGGTTCTGATAAAGGTCTCATTTCTAAACTATACAGAGAACTGAATCAAATTCTTAAGGTAACCAGTCATTCCCAAATTGAAAAACGGTTAAAGGATATGAACAGGCAGTTTTGAAATCAAGAAATTAGAGCTAAATAAGTCATTTGAAAAATGTTCCAAATCATTACTGATTAGAAAAATGCATATTAAAACAACTATGAGATACCACCTCACACCTTTCAGATTGGCCAATATTACTAGAAAGGAAAATGATCAATGTTGGAGAGGATGTGGGAAAACTGGAACACTAATGCATTGCTGGTAGAGTTATGAACTGATCCAACCTTTCTGGAAATCCATGTAGAATTATGCCCGAAGGGTAACAAAAATGTGCATGCTCTGATCTAGCAATACTGCTACTGGGTCTATATCCTGAAGAGACCATGGAAAAGGATAAAAATCTGACAAATATATTCATGGCAGCTCTTTTTTGTAATGGCAAAGAATTAGAAACTAAGGGGATTTCCATCAATTGAGGAATGCTGAACAAATTGTGGCATATGTATGTGATGGAACATTATTATGCTATAAGAAATTATGAGGAATGGGATTTCAAAAAAGCCTGGAAAAACTTGCATTAACTGATAATGAGTCAGATAAGCAGAGCTAGAAGAACATTATAAACTCTACCACTACATGGAGGTGATGATCAACCATGATGGAGACCTGATCTTTTCAACAGTAAAATCAAAGACTCTTATTATTTATTAGAGGTTTTTTTTTTTTTTGCAAGGCAAATGGGATTTAGTGGCTTGCCCAAGGCCACACAGCTAGGTAATTATTAAGTGTCTGAGGCCAGATTTGAATTCAGGTACTTCTGACTCCAGAGCAGCCCTAATCAAAGACAATTTTAAAAAGACTTGTGAGGGAAAATACCATCCATATTGAGAAAAGGAACTGTGGAGTCTATGTAGACCAAAGTATATCTTCTTTAATTTTTAAAAGTTGTCTTATATATTGACATTTTTTTCAAATGTTTTCTTTCATCCATTTCTCACAGCATGTTCAATATCAATTTATGTTTAGCATGATAATAAATACAGCTTATATCAGATTGCTTTCTGTGATGGGGAGAGAGGGGGAAGGAAGAGAAGGAGGGAGAAAAATTGTTAAACTCAAAATCTTGCAAAAAAACTGGTAAAAACTACTATTTGCATGTAGTTGGAAAAACAAAATATTTTTTAAATTGAATAAAATAAATGGAAATCAGTTGGTGGTAGGATTAAAGAAAGTTGTTGGACCATTTCAGATGTGACCCCATTTTGGAGTTTTCTTGGCAAAAACACTAGAGTGATTTGCTATTTTCTTATCCAGCCTGTAGTTCTGTCACCAAAACTTAAAGCTGGTGCCTACTCAGAGCAGGAGAGCAGCAGTCAGACTTCATGCCAGATCAGACAGCTCTGAAGATTTGCAGCCTCCTGGTCTTAACATCTAAGATTTCTAAAGAACACAGTACTTGATTGTGGGAAAAAGCAGATGTAGAATCACAGACAAATGAAAACAATAAAGACACCAACATTACCTTGAACAGTGCACAGAACCTAGTTATAACAGAAAGTCAAAAGTAGAAAGAGTAGATAAACAAAAATATCCACAATTTAAAAACAACACCTGTTATGAATCTATGGAAACCAAAGGCATGAATGAAGAAAACAAGAACTCCAAACATCCATAAGCAAAGTCTCAAAAAAAAAGTTTTTTTCAAAATGTCAACAAGAATTCTTAGAAGGACACAAGGGTTAAAAATCTTAATAAATATTAGATGAAATCTTTCAGGTGAAAAGAAATTGGAAATTAAATGAGAATTTTAGAGGAAAGACTTGGAAAAGGAAATAGTGATAAAAAGATACAAAACAACCATATATTAATAGACTCCCTGAAAATTAGAATGGAGCAAATTCTCTAAGACAACACGAATATAAAGTTAAGACTGAAGGAGGGGGTAAGAAAATATCAGGTACCTCATAATAGAAAGAAACAATCTGAAAACAGATTAAGAGGGAAAAGATAAGAATTATAGGACTACATGAAAGCCAGAATAAAATTGACTTTGGATGTTTTAAAAAATGATGAAAGAAAGCTACTCAGATCTATTAGAAGATGATCAGAGAAAGAAATGTTATCTCCAGAAAGAAGTGTTAAAACAAAAACCCTAAGGAATCAAACTGAAAGAAAAGTTATTTCAAACACTGAGACAGAAAGTGTTGAAGTACTAAGGAATTCCCAAACTCAGCTAAGACAGCAAATAACCTAGCATTTTATTAAATGCTTGCTAATTGCCAGGCACTGTGAAAAGTATGAGGTCACAAAGAAAGGCAAAAAACCCCAACAAATCAGCCCCTGATCTAAAGGCACTCACAGTCTAATGGAAATGACAACAAAAATAATATGTATGTATAATATATATCTATCTATATCTATATCTATCTATCTATATCTATCTATCTATATCTATATCTATCTATATCTATCTATCTATCTATCTATCTATCTATATATATATATATATCTGTAAAATGAACTGAAAAAGGAAATATCAAACTACTCCAGTACCTTTGCCAAGAAAACCCAAAACAGGGTCCCAAACACAACTGAAAAATGACCAAACAATAATATCTATTACCTACATATTTAACTAAACAAAATAAATTTGAAGGTAATTGCAGCAGGAAAGCACAAGTTAATTAAGGAGGACTGTAAAAGGCTTCTTGTTCAGTCATGAGATGGAATGTCTCATGTGAGGAACATGAAGAAGGCCAAAATTACTGGATCACAGAATTCATAGAGAATAAGATTTAAAAGTTCAGAAAAAATAAGAAAAAGCCAGGATATAAAGTACTTTGAAAGTCAAAAAAAGAGGATTTTATAATTGATTCAGGAGATAACAAGAAGTCTGTATTTTACTGAATGGGACAGGGACATGATTTGGTCAGATCTGCATTTCAGGAAGATCAGTAAGAGTGAAAAATGGATTAGAATAGAGAGAATGTTGAAGCAAGGGAACTACAATATTTGGCTAGCATCAGAAAGAATGTAACCTAAAATTTAATATTTCAAAAAGCTAAATAATGGTCTTAAAATCAAGAATAACTTGACCAGTTAAATATATTCTATGGGGTGAGGAGGAGATGAAATAAAAGATTTTTAAGCAATTCTGGTAAGAATGGTGGAGTTGAGGGGCAGCTAGGTGGCGCAGTGGTTAGAGCACTGGCCCTGTAGTCAGGAGGACCTGAGTTCAAATCCAGCCTCAGACACTTAATAATTACCTAGCTGTGTGACCTTGGACAAGCCACTTAACCCCAATTGCCTTGCAAAAACCTAATTAAAAAAAAAAGAATGGTGGAGTTGGAGCTCTAAAATGCAAATAGAGAATTCATGAGAAACAAAGAAACAAACAAAAAGATAAAATGATTGTTGTTCAATAGCTCATTCATGTGTGACTCTGTGATCTCATGGACCACAGAATGCTAGGCCCTTCTATTTGTCTCTCAAAGTCTAATCCAGGTCTTGTTTGTTGTTGAACAAACCCTATCAACTCATCTCATCTTCTGCCAACCCTTTTTTGCCTTCAATCTACAATATCTTCTTGAAATAATATCAAAAAAAGTCACATTCATCAAAGAAGTTGTTTTGTTGATGTTAAAAGAAACAAGAAAATAAATTAAAGACAGGAAAGAGGTGCAGAATTCAGTCTTAAATAATATGGATTCACAATAAAACTATTGAAAAATTAAAGTGCTGGGGAAAATGAGACCAGTAGAACCTTCCTTGCTTCTTCCTCTGTACTATTTTTTTTGCTTGTGATCTCATCAAATTCCAAGATATTTTAAACTATCATCTCTAATGCAGATGAATCGAGGATCTACTATTTCAAATGTCTTTTAGAAATCTTGAAGAACTGAATGTATTCTCAATATCTTAAATTCAATATGTCCAAAACCAAACTCATTATCCTTGCCCCAAAACCTTCAACACTTTCTAATTTCCCTATTTCTTTTGAGGGTTCCGCCATCCTTTCAGTTTATCAGTCTTAGAACCAGCTATCATATCTCAATTCCTTTCTCTCACTGCTCATATATATCCAATTAGCAGTCATCTTATCCTTCTTATAAGCCAAATCATCAGCCTGGATGACTGCAGGAACCAGCTGGTTGATCTCCCTGTTTCCAGGTCTCACTCCACTCAGTTGACAAAGTGCTCTTCCTAAAGAGAGGTCTTGATCACATTGGCTTCTTCCTAACTTTTCTTTCCCTACTGAAAAAATTCAAATGTTTCATTATTACCACCAAGATCAAATATAAAAAGCCCCTTGTTACCTGGTCAGTTGCAAACTTTCTGGTCTTTTCATATCTTACTCCATATTGAGAACCTGTGACAATGGCATATTTTCTTTTCTTTTCTTTTCTTTTTTTTGGTTTTTGCAAGGCACTAGGTCATGCAGCTAGGTAATTAAGTGTCTGAGGCTGAATCTGAACTCAGGTCCTCCTGGTGTTCTCTCCACTAAGACACCTAGCTGCCCCAGAGAGTCTTTTCATTGACTATCTTCATGTCAGGAATATTTTCCCTTCTTATTTCTACGTCCTGGTTTCCTTTAAATCTCAGCTGAAATTCCACATCTTTTTTTGTCTTTTGGTTTGTTTTTTTTCAAGGCAGTGGGCTTAACTGACTTGTCCAAAGTCACATAGCTAGACAATTATTAAGTGTCTGAGGCTGTATTTGAACTCAGGTACTCTGGACTCCAGGGCCAGTGCTCTATCTACTGCTCCATCTAGCTGCCCTATGAAGTCCCACATCTTACAGGAATCCTTTGTCTACAAGAAGCCTTCCCACTAAGGTCACTCCCAAATATACTGTATATACCTCATTTGCAGATGTTGCTTGCACATTGTCTCTACAATAAACTGTGAAACTCCGTGAGAGAAGGGATTGCTTTTAATTTTTTTGCATTTGTTTTCCTTTTTTTATTATCCCTATCACTTCGCACAATGCTTGACACATGGTGAGTCATTCATTTTTGTTATTTGTTCTCCCTTTTCAAAGAAGACCATGACAAGTACATGAATTGGATTTGAGTGAAAGGATGTGCAACAACACCAGCTTCACTTTCTCCTCCAGTCATGTGTCCAGTGGTCAGATATAAATCAGGATGACTGGAAATGGCCCTGGATGAGAGGCAATAAGGGTTACGTGACTTGAATGTCTGAGGCAGGATTTGAACTCCTGATTCCAGGGCCAGTGCTCTATCCACTGCATCACCTAGCTACTAGATGACTGACTGATTATGCACATGTGTTGATAAGGGTTTAGTTTTCTTTGTTCCTTTTATATTTGGGGTGAGAAGTACAGAAGGGAAAGAAAAATAATTTTAAATGAAAAATAGAATTGTAAAATTTAAGAATTATGAAATATATGATTCAAAATATTCATAGCAGCTTTTTTGTTGTAGTGGCAAAGAATTGGAAATTGAAGGAATGTCCATCAATTGGGTAATGGCTGAATAAGAAATGGTATATGAATGCTATGGAGTACTACTGCTCCATAAGAAACCATGAATGTTTGGACTCTAGAGAAGCATGGAAAGAATTACAGGAATTGATGCTGAGCAAAGGAAGCAGAAGCAAGAGATGTTGTACACATTAGCAACAACATTGTGAGTTGATCAACTTTGATGGATACAGCTCCTCTCACAGTTCAGAGAGTCAGGACAACCCTAGGTGACTGTTTATGGACAATGCTATCCCCTAGTCAGAGAAAGAAAAACAAAACAAAACAAAAAAATTACAAAATCTGAATGAACCTTTATGTTCACTTCTAAAATTTTCTCTTATGTTTTTCCTTCCTATCTCCTGGTTTTCTTTCTTTTCCCTTAGTTCTAATTCCTCATGCAGAAAACATCTAATTTGTAAATATATTAAACACAAATATTAGGTACAATGTTCACCAGACTGTTCACCACTGAGGAAGGGAGGTAGAAAGGGAGGGTGGAAGAAAATTATGGATATAATAAATGTGCATATGGATGAATGTTGAAAAACTTTCTTAACATGTAATTTGGAAAAAATATAAATATGAACATAAGTGGAATGAAATAGCCCATAAAACTTAAGAAAGTAGTAGAATGGATCAGAAAACAATATTCAACAATAAACCATTTACAACCACTCTTTTTTTTTTGCAAGGCAATGGGGTTAAGTGTCTTGCCCAGGGCCACACAGCTAGGTAATTATTAAGTGTCTGAGGCCAGATTTGAACTCAGGTACTCCTGACTCCAGGGCTGGTGCTCTATCCACTGCGCCACCCAGCCACCCCTATAACCACTCTTTTACTAGGTTTTCTTAATCTTGTAAATCAGTTACCAATTAACCATTTTCTTTTGTTGTTTCCTGTGAAAAGGAAACAGAAAAATTAAGAATTCATTAACTTTCTGCCTTCTTCACATATCCTAAGCTCATCCATAGTAAGTAAAGATTAATTTCTTCTTTCCTTGGTTCATTTTCTTTCTCTTCTAAATATAGCCTTTTAAAAAATACTTTTTATTTTCTTGAGTTTTTCTTTCCAGTCTCAACTCATTCTGAGCTTGAAAATTCCTGATACTACTGTGTCAGCCTGGAAGATTGTGCCACATTCATATATTCAAAAACTTGTTGACAACATTCTATCTTTCTGTTGTTATGTCAATAAAACTCAACCACAGAATAAGATCTCATGTTAAAAAATACAGAATATACTAGGTACCTTGATGTCTACTTCCCAAGACACTACTGACATGACTCATGACAACTACAAAGCATACTTTATGGAAATAAAGGAAGACTTAAAATAATTAGAAATGTATTATCATGATTGAGTCATGCCAATAAAACAAAAAATTTAAATTAATCTATAGATTGGTGAAATATCAAACTGTTGAAGGATTATTTTATAAATCTAGGCAAAATAATCTGGAGGATCAGAAGTCAAGAATCTGAAAGAAAATAATTTTTTTAAACTCTAACTCACTAAGTCCAAGAGGAGGGAACATATCTCAAATCCTAACAAAAAGTAGTTATTAGATAATTTGAGGGAGGATAATCACATTAATTGACTAGTGATTGAGTTTTGAATTGGTTTAATCATTCAAGAAATTAATTGGGAACTCTACCCAAAGCATCATTCAATTAAACATTCCTTTTGAGCCAGGGATTCTATCATTAGTCATGTATATCAAGGAAGTCAGTGACAGAAAGGACCGATATGTATAAATATATTTATATTTTTGTTATGACAAATTGGAAAAATAGAAATACATCAATTGGGGATAATTCATTTCCTATTTTTTAAAATAATACAGAGTTGGAATTAATTGTCCCATATATATCCATCTGGACCTGGAGATTTTCCTAAGGGAGTTTATTGATGACCTCTTCTATTTCTTTTTTCTGAAATGGGGTTCTTTAAGGATTTTATTCTTTCACTGTTAATGTGGGTAATTTATATTTTTGTACTCATTTTTCATTTAGATTTGTTGGCATAGAGTTGGGCAAAACAGCTCCAAACTAATTTCTTCCTCATTGAAGGTGACTTCACCCTTTTCATTTTTGATACTAGTTAATCTGGTCTTCTTTCCTTTTTAAATAAGATTCAAGGTTTATTATAAACTAAGGACTCCAACTAAATTTTCGAGAGTCAGAATCCACAGAGGGATCCAGTGAAGCAGTTCTCCAACCCAAGGTAACCTGGAAAAGAGGGGACATGCTCGGCTGCATGAGGTGGGAGGGGGAGACCCACCAGAGCAAAGAAACTTCAGCCTCCTGGACTCAGCGGCTCACAGCAGTGGGGGGAGTTTGCTGACCTACACCCCAGGTAGCAGCGGGCACAACTTGGGGAATCAGCTGGGGTACCTCTGCCAGAGCGATCACATATAGTCCAGCCCTCAGGGCACACAGCAAGCAGCATGGCTGCAGCAGCCCAGATCCAGGAACCTGAAGCAGAAGCCAGTAAGCAGGAGCCCCCAGGGCATGAACCCGCTGAACCTAGGGAGGGGAGAGAGACTGCCCAGCTCTGTCCTCTGTCCCTGGAACAGGACTCTGGAGTTCTGACCACATTCAGATCCTGATGGCAGTCTAGCCCCCCCACCACCAACCTCAGCCCTGTGGCAGAGGAGTGCGCTTGTAGTCATTCACAGACCAGGAGGGAAGACAGAGTCTCACACACTCAAAAGCTCAGTAAGCACCCCAAACCAGGCACAGGCTAGAGAAATGACTAAGCAGAGAAAAAAAGAGGAACACCACTGAGAAGTACTTTGCCTATGATCCCAAGAAGGATCAAAACACTCAATCTGAAGATAAGAAAGTCCAAGCTCCTGCATCTAAAGACTACAAGAAAAACAGAAATTGGGCTCAGGCTATAATAGAGCTCAAAAAAGACTGAAAAATCAAGTGAGGGAGATAGAAGAAAAATTTGGGAAAGAAAATGATACAGGAAAAACATGAAAAAGAAGTCAGAATCTTAGTCAAGGAGGCCCCAAAAAATGCTGAAGAAAATAAGATGTTAAAAATCAGCTTAGGCCAATGGATAAAACAGTTCAAAAAGTTATTGAGAAGAATGCTTTAAAAAGAATTGGCCAGATGGAAAGAGATAAGAAAGCTCTCTGAGGAAAATAAATCCTTCAGACAAAGAATGGAACTGAGGGAGGTTGCTAATTTTATAAGAAATCAGGACACAATACTTCAAAACCAAAAGAATGAAAAATGAGAAGAAAATGTGAAACATCTCATTGAAAATATAACTGATAAAAAAACAGATTTAGGAAAGATAATTTAAAAATTATTGGAATACCTGAAAGTCATGATCAGGAAAAGAAGCTTGACATCATTTTCAAAGAATTACTACAGGAAAATTGCCCTGATAACCTAGAAGCAGAGGGCAAAACAGAAATTGAGAGAATCCACTGATCTCCCCAAGAAAGAGATAAAAAAAAAACAACCCCCCAGGAATATTATAGCCAAGTTCAAGAACTCCGAAGTCAAAGAGAATATTACAAACAGGGGCGGCTAGGTGGCACAGTGGATAAAGCACCGGCCGTGGAGTCAGGGGTACCTGGGTTCAAATCTGGTCTCAGACACTTAATAATTACCTAGCTGTGTGGCCTTGGGCAAGCCACTTAACTCCATTTGGCTTGGGGGAAAAAAAACCTAAAAAAAAAGAAAGAAAAAAAGAAAATATTACGAACAGCCAGAAGGACACAATTCAAATATCATGGAGCTGCAGTCAGGATCACACAGGACTTCGAAGCAACTACATTAAAAGCTCATAGGGCTTGGAATATAATATTTCAGAAGGCAAAAGAGCTTAGAATGAAACCGAGAATCAACTACCCAGCAAAACTAAACGTCCTCTTCCAGGGGAAAAAGATGGACTTTCAATGAACCAGGGGAATTTCCAATGTTCCTGTTGGAATGGCCAGAGCTGAACAGAAGGTTTGATCTTCAAATACAGAACTCAGGTGAAGCATAGAGAGTGGAGGAGAAGGGGAAAATATGAGGGACTCAATGATGACGAACTACATGTGTTCCTGTATAGAAAAATGATACTGATAACACTCATATGAACCTTCTCATTTAATAGAGTAGGTAGATGGAGCTTTTACAGATGAAGTACAGGAGAAAGTTGAATTTGAAGATATATTGTGGTATAAAAATGGAGTCAATAGATAAAAGGGAAATGTAATGCGAGAAAGAAAAAGAAGAGGAGGAATAGGATATTTCATACAATAAAATTTTTCTTTATTACAATGAGCTATTGCAATGATATGGAAGGGGGAAAGACACGGGGGAATGAGGGAACCTTCAATCTCATCAGAGGTGGCTAGGAGAGAAAACATATATATATATATATACACACACACACACACACACACACACACACACACACACACACACTCAATGGGGTATAGACATGTAGAGTAAGAAGGAGGGTGGGGACAGGGGAAGGGGGGGATGTGAGTGATGGAGGAGAGGATGGACCATGGGGGGAGAGTGGTCAGATATAACACATTTTCTTTCTTACTTCTTACAAGGGGCTGGGATTGGATGGCCTGTCTGGAACCATTGGGCCGGGTGGATGCTGGGCCTAAGGGGTCGTATGTGGGCTCAGAGCCTCTTGCCCCCAGGGCAGAGGATCTGTCTGCTGCGCCACTCAGCTACCCTACAGCAAAGTCAGCAGTGGCAACAGTGGAAAAATATGGAAGTAAGTTTTATGATGGACTTATCATAAAGAATGTGATCCACCTGTGACAGAGCTGGTAGTGTTGGAACACAGACTGAAGCACAATTTTATTATTATTATTTTGGTGGGGGGCAGGTTGCAGGGCAAATGGGGCTGGGTGGCCTGCCTGGGGCTGCACAGCTAGGTGACTCTTGGGTGTCCGAGGCTGGATTTGGAGCCGGGTGCTCCTGGCCCAAGGGCCAGTGCTCTGTCCACTGTGCCACCTGGCTGCTCTATATTATTACTATTATTATTGTTATTATTATTATTATTATTATTATTATATGTCTTTTGTTTTGTTTTTGCAGGGCAAAGGGGTTGGGGTGGCTTGCCCGGGGTCACACAGCTGGGTGATTGTTGGGTGTCTGGGGCTGGATTTGGGCTCAGGTGCTCCTGGCTCCAGGGCTAGTGCTCTGTCCACTGCACCACCTGGCCATACCTATTATTATTATTATTATTATTATTGTTGTTGTTGTTGTTGTTATTATTTTAATTTTAATTTTTTCTCTCCCCTTTACTTTATTGCTCATGTGGGTCTATATTTTTTGGGGGGGAGGGGGTTTTATGTTTACTCTTAAACAAGAATATTTTAGTAATGTATAAAAAACATTATTTGTACAATAAGAATAAACAAACATAAATGAAAAAGATTCAAGGTTTATCTATTTTATTCATTTTTCCCATAAACCAACAGTTTTATTTATAATTCAATATTTTTCTTACTTTCAATTTTATTAATCTCTCCTTTGATTTCCAGAATTTCTATTTAGTTTTTAATTGGCTATTTTTATGTTGTTCTTTGTTCTACCTTTTTAGTTGCATGTCCAATTAATTGATGTCTTCTTCTTCGTTTTATTCATTTAAGCATTTAGAGAAAAAATTTCCCCTAAAAACTGCTTTGACTGCACCCCACAAGTTCTGGTATGATTTCTCATCATTGTCATTGTTTTAGGAAAATTGTTGGTTATTTCTATGAATTGTTCTATTCCCTTACTCTTTAAAATTAGGCTATTTAGTTTCCAATTAAATTTTAGTTCATCTTTCCATGACCCTTTATTACGTTTGATTTTTATTGCATCATGATCTGAAAAAGGATGCACTTAATATTTCTACTTTTTTTGCATTTGATTATAAAGGGGTTTTTTAAAGAGATTTTGGGGGGGTTTTTTTGGCTAGGCAATGGAGTTAAATGGCTTGCCTAAGGCCACACAGCTAGGTTATTATTAAAAGTCTGAGGCCGGATTTGAACTCAGGTACTCCTGATTCCAGAGCCGGTGTTCTATCTACTGCGCCACCTAGCCGCCCTTATTATGAGGTTTTGATGACCTAAGTATATGGTCAATTTTTGTATAGGTACCATGTATTGTAGAGAAGAAGGTATATTCCTTTCTGCTTCATTCAATTTTCTCTAGAGGTCGATCATATCAAAATCTTCTAAAATTCTATTCACCTTCTTAACTTCTGTCTTGCTTATTTTGTGGTTAGATTTATCTAATTCTGGGAGGTTGAGGTCACCCACTAGTACAGTTTTGCTATCTATGTCTTCCTGGAATTCATTTAGCTACTACTCTAAAAATGTGAATGCTATAGCACTTGGTGGATACATCTTTAATAATATTACTTCATTACATATGGCACTTTTTAAGATGTAGTTTCCTTCCTTATCTCTTTTAATGAGATCTCTTTTTACTTTTGTTCTGTCTGAGATCAGTATTGTTACCCCTGACTTTTGTTTTTTACTTTTGCTTCTGTTGGAGCCTTTAACTTCAGCTCTGTTGCAAATGTGGTTCTTGTAAACAATGGAAGGATTCTAGTTTTTAATCCATTCTGCTATGTTTTTGATTTATAGAAGAGTTCATCTCATTCACATTTATAGTTATGATTACTCATTTTTCCTTCCATGCTCTTTCCCTTAATCCCTCCTCATCAATGTTTTACTTCTGGTAGCTGCCTCACATTCAGTCCTTTCCCATTCCTCTTAATCTTTTCTTTTTAACTTTAACTTTACTTTCACTCTCCCTTTTGTCAATCCCTACTTCCTCCTCCCCCCTCCCCCATCTCCCTGTAGGGTAGAATATATTTTTAAATCCAAATGGGAATGTATGTTATTTCCTCTTTGGGCCAAGACTGTTCACAATAAGATTTACTCAGTTCTTACATGCTCCTTCTTTTCCTCTACTATAATATATATTAGGTTGTTCTGCCTCTTCATGTGATATTATTTATCCTTTAACATCTAGCTTTCTTATATATGATTCATTTTTTATGTCTTGATTTTTTAACCCTATATGGTAATCACATCCCTTTGTTGAAATAGATTATTTTTATCTGTCCTGATAGAAGTACAATTCTCAAGGGTTGATTTATAAGCAACACTACCTCAGTTACTTTAAACACACAGCCTCTTTCCAAATACACTCTCTCCTCATGTCACAACAGAAATATACTTCGCAAGAGTCATAAAAACATCAAATTACAATCAATTTATACCAAAGCCTCTTTCAAAGTACCTTCTGTAGAAATACAATCCTCATGAGCTAAAGTATCATGCAAATCAAAATAACTTCAAAATCTATTTATAACCTCACTAAGTACAATCCTTCCAACTATATTTAACTCTCATTAGCTAAAGAATTGGCTAAAAGCATCATCACTTTCATAGTCAACCTATAGACATACTCTCTATGTATGTTTCTTTTAAACATCCTAAGAGAAATACAATTCTCAGGAGTTACAGGTATTGTTTTCTGTTGTAGGGATATATCCTGTTGAAGGTTTTTGACTAGTGGTTTATCCCCTTTCTGTTTTTTTTGTATCTCTTCAGTCTTGTTATTTGAAAATCAAATTTTCTTTTCAACTTCTAAACTTTTTATCAGAAAATTTTGAAATCCCTCTATTTCATTTGAATTCCATTTTTATCTCCTTAAAGACATGCTGAATTTTGCAGGACAGTTGATTCTTGGTCCTTTGCCTTGATTGTGCTTACTTTGTATTTAAATTGTTTCTTTTTGGCTGCTTGTAGTATTTTTTCCTTTAGCTCAGAATTCTGAAATTTGATTACAATATTCCTTGGACTTTTTTATTCTGGGATCTTTTTCAGGAGGTGATCAATGGATTCTTTTTTTAATTTTTTATTTATTTAAGGCAATAAGGTTAAGTGACTTGCCCAAGGTCATACAGCTAGGCAATTATTATCTGTCTGAGGTTGGATTTGAACTCAGGTCCTCCTGACTCCAGGGTCTGCGCTCTATCCACTGTGCCACCTAGTTGCCCAATCAATGGATTCTTTCAAGGACTATTATGTCTTCTTGTCCGAGATATTAGAGCAATTTTTCATGATAATTTTTACTAAAGATATTTTGCAGGCCTTTTTTTTGTTCAAGGCTTTTGGATACACCAATAATTTGAAAATTATGCATCCTGGATCTATTTTACAAGTCAGGGATTTTTTTTTAAGAGCTAACTTTAAATTTTATTTTTTTTCTGCCTTTTAGCTTTGATAGAATCATGGTGACTCATAGAGTCATTAGTTTCCATTTGTCCAATTCTATGTTATTTTCTTCAGTTAGCTTTCGTGATTCCTTTTCAATAGGCTAATTTTACATTTAAATGAGTTGTTTTCCTTTTCCAATTGGTCAGTTTTACTTTTTGATGAGTTACATTATTTTTCCAGTTACCATTTTTACTTTCAAAGAACTTATTTCTTCAGTCAGTTTTCCATAATTCTCCTGTATGGCTCTCAATTCTTTTCTTCATTTTTCTTCTTTCTTTCTTTGGTTTTTAAAATTCTTTTTGAATTTGAAGTCAATTCATAAAATCTTTTGAAGTTTCACATGTATGCGTGTAATTTATCAGTTTTTTTCTGAGTTGGCATTTTTATCATCTCTATCAGAATAGTAGCTTTCTGTAGTTTGCACTTTTTGTTCTTTTGTTCCTTTTGATAATTAAGTTTTTTTTGTGCTGGGGCTAGGATCTAGTCCCAGGCTTGTCTCTTGCCAAGGTATTACCTATGCAGTGGATTCTTCTCAATCCTGTCTGTTGTACCAGTGTTTCCAGGGCTTGGACTTTGTCTTCCAAGTTGGGGTTGGGACTTCACTAATGGCCTGCTGCCAGGCTGACTTGCTGAGCTTTGAGCCGAGATGCACTGTAACTAGGCATTTCCCACTGGAAATAAGAAAACCACCCACTCTGAGCTATACTTCCAAATTATCAAAAAAAGACATGCCTTTACTAAAGTTCCTCCAGGATATCTTGAGTTAAAAACTAGTCTCACTTTATTTTTTAGTAGAATCTGCAGCTTTAAGGATTGTGTAGAGGCTTTATTTAAAGTTATTTTGGGAAAAGCTCTTAGCTTCATGCAATCATCTTGGCTAGCCTCAGAAGTTTCCAAACCAGTTTAAATGGACAAATGTCCTTCCAAATTGTTTTCTAGTCATAAACCTCTAACTTTCTATTTCATTTTAGAAAATAGTTAAGTTGGGGGGCGGCTAGGTGGCATAGTGGATAAAGCACCGGCCCTGGAGTCAGGAGTACCTGGGTTCAAATCCGGTCTCAGACACTTAATAATTACCTAGCTGTGTGGCCTTGGGCAAGCCACTTAACCCCACTTGCCTTGCAAAAACCTAAAAAAAAAATAGTTAAGTTGGGAAGGCTAGGGAGTACCTGGGTTCAAATCCAGTCTCAGATACTTAATAATTACCTAGCCGTGTGGCCTTGGGCAAGCCACTTGACCCCATTTGCCTTGCAAAAACCTTAAAAAAAAAAGAAGAAAAAGTTAAGTAAATGTTTTACAATCATCTTGATAGAATCTTTCAAATCTCTAATGGCATAAAACAGACAGCCTCAAAACAGAGTCTAAATCTTTTAACAACACAAATGATTGTCTTAACAAGTACTGCCAGATTGGGTTTAAAGGGGTCTCTAATTACAGAGACCAATTACACAATATCCTTATGCATACTAAGGAGTTTGCATCCTTAATAGAGTATTCTTCTGTTTACAATGACAAATTTCATAGTTTGTCATACAGACCCTGAATTTGTGTTTAATGAGGGTAGTTGACAGTCTGTTGGAATTTTATTAATTCTTTGGACAAGAAGACACTACAATGTTATTCAAAACATTAGAAAACTTTATAGTCTTAAAAGTATATATACAAACATTATATAATGGCCTCCATTTCCTCAAATGTAAAATGAGTATTGTTGCACAAGATGATCAAATTCCTTTTTAGCTACAAATCCTTGGGAAAGCTTCTGTTTGGTTATGCATGATTTCGTGGAGAAAAATTAAGAAAGAAGAAATCTTAATACTTCACAAACTGCAACCCTTCTAGAAACAAACTTTAGAATTTATTTCAAAGTAAAGTACCATATTTATAGTAAATCTTTTGGTATAATAGGAGATCTGGTCATAGGCAGGATACTCTTGAGTCTTTATGAAACTACACTTTCACATGGCTGATAACAAGTTACAGTTGCCTACCTGGGAAAGAAATTGTCAGTATTTACCATTGTATTTCTCTCCTCATTATGAGCTCAGTTATTTTACTGAATGATTTTGCACAGCACAGGACTGTTCAGGAATACATATGGCACATTATAGCAGAACTACGGTCTTATTTTTTTCAAGTTTCCTTTCTTTTATGTAAAAAAGTCTCTCCAGTAGAATGAAGAATTGTTATATATTATTTGAATTGTTAAGTTTAACCTCCATGAACCAAGGTACTTAAGACTGTCCTTCCCTTACCTCCTAGGCAACCTGGGAATTCTTTTGATTATTGTTTTCTTTTCTACATTCAAAAATTCTGAAAGGTTTTCTTATTTCCAAAATTCTAACTGGTTTTTCTATCTGTCATGTTTTTATTAGTATAACAAGAGCAGTTAAGTTGCCTTTGCATCTTATCTTCATGATCAATGACTTTTCCTTGTTTAGAAATCATATGTTCCATTAACTTTATTGCTTTTTCTTCTTTTCTTCCTTATGCCCTTTATTTTATATATTAGTATTCTCAAATAACTGCCTATCTTTTTATAGAACACTATGGATTCAAATTTCTGCAGTGCAATTCATAAATTCTACCATTCATTCTCTTCTGATTTTTCTCAAGGCTCTGACTTCTCTCTTTGAAACATCTGGAACCATATTGCTATAGTTCTATTATGTCTTGGGAATCTATGTTTCCCTTTCATTAGGTGTTGGTTCAAGTTTCTTTGTTTTAAAATATCTGAGGCAGGTTTGCAACAATCTCTTTTATGCTTTGCTATGCATACACTTCTTTTTTTTTAGGTTTTTGCAAGGCAAATGGGGTCAAGTGGCTTACCCAAGGCCACATGGCTAGGTAATTGTTAAGTGTCTGAGACCGGATTTGAACCCAGGTACTCCTGACTCCAGGGCCCGTGCTTTATCCACTGCATCACCTAGCTGCCTCCTACACCTTTCTAATTTTAATAGTTTCTCTTTTGATTTAACTGATTGTGCTAAGAGGTTTTCTAGTATTCATTTTTTTTCTCCTTTCCAAATTATCCTCCAAAAAGTTGGCAAATTGAAATTTCTTAAACCCTGGTCCACTCATCCCATTACTCTCCTCAAGAATATTCAACAACTCTAGAACAGAATTGCCTCAAGAATTTTGGGATATAAACTTTTTTTTTTAGGTTTTTGCAAGGCAAATGAGGTTAAGTGGCTTGCCCAAGGCCAGACAGCTAGGTAATTATTAACTGTCTGAGGTCGGATTTGAACTCAGGTACTCCTGACTCCAGGGCCCCAGATATATATATATATATATATATATATATATATATATATATATATATATATATATATAGTCTTAAAAACTATTCAAATTTGGGAATTGTATAAATAACAGAATCACAAAGTTGGTCTCTTATAGATGGATAGAATTTAGCATAACAAAATCAATGGTAGAACTGAATAAGATGAATGCAAGACTCTATATATTTGGGTAAATAAGATAAAATCTGAAAGTGATTGTGGGCATCACAAGCATAGTTATCCTGCAAAAAGAGACTTCTGAAAGTCTTGGATGAAGGAAAAGGGAAAAAAGACAAGCAAAAGTTGTCTGGTATCCATATGGCAATGAACTGCCAGAGCAATTGAGAACTGCCATTTTTTTTAGACTTATTTGTAGATTTTATTAATTTTAAATAGAAAATTTTCCTTGTTCTCAAAGAAAAATTCTAGATTAATTTCACAGTATTCCCTCTTACCCACTATATGATGATGTTTGTCCTTTGATCTTGAAGAAAGACCATGACATCAGGGAGGTGATGCCATGGCAAGCAAGTGAATTGGATTTGAGTGAGGGGATGCTATGCTAAGTCACCAGTCTTCACTTTCTCTTAGAGACACCTGGGTCAGATATGAATCAGGATGCAAGGCAATCAGGGTTAAGTAATTTGCCCCAAATCGCTAAATGTCTGAATCCAGATTTGAAATCAAATCCTACTAACTTCAGGGCTAGCACTTTACCAACTACACTATCTACTTCACTGACTGCAAGTAAAGTGGTCTACTCAAAACAATAAATCATTCATTTTGTACTAACTAAAACTAATGCATGGAATGTTTTCTCCTTCCCTCATCTGAACCTCTTGAAATTCCTAGCACAATACATAACCAAAATTAATATGTATATGCTTTGATATATGTAAGTACTTCGATAACAGATACTGTTTTGTTTTTGTCTTTGTATCCCCAGTACTTGGCATTATTTCTCAAATTTTAAGAGATAACAAAATAGTAGGTATCCTGAGTAGCTTTTCTTTTCATGAAGATATCTTATTGTAACTTATAGTCCTCTACTTCATTGCTTGCAGTGCTACTAATGTTTGAATTTCGACCTATAGAAATAAAACCTGTATTATTATTGTTGCATTATTACTGCTTACTGTACACAGGCGCTTAAAGTGCATACTCTGTTCTCCCTCATTCCCCACCCCTCCCTCCACATTTCAGAAGATTTTTTTCCTTAAGAGAATTTCTTTTTACTTGTAAGTTTACGTGTACGTTTCTTTGCAGAACTGCCACTTCTGGCCTTGACAAACACTGGAACAGGTGTCTGTTCCCTGCCCCCCCCATGCTCCTTCATTTTGCATCTGCAAAAGATTTCATAACAACTCTCCCTATCTTGAGATAACTGTAGCTTAGATCAAAGACTTTCTCAGGATATATATTTTAATCTAGTCACTCAAAAGCATTTAAGTGTTTTCTATAAGCCAGACCCTGACTGTACTAAACTAAGGAGGAGTCTGCTCATCTTGAGATAACTGCACCTTCCAGGGTGCTTACAATATAGTATCCTGAGGTTAATTATGGTAATGGCTTTATCATACATTTCTACTGGACAAAGGATTCCTACATGTGAAGTCACTGAAGTTGTTAACTAGTGCAGCATTCATTCAGAAGGGCAGTGGGTAAGTTTGGTTCATGCTCTGACCAATAAGTATTCTAACAAGACTTTTCACAAGTCCAAGAATTTGCTACCAAACCAACCTGTACCTAATTAATTCTTTAACACCTGAAAAGTGATAATTGTTGTGAAAGACATCTGGCTATTCTTCTATGTTAACAAAATTTTTAAGTTCCTAAGCAGGGTGGCCTCTACCTTAAAGTATCCAAGGAACCAAAAGCAAGTCAAATTTTAAGCAATGCTGTTTGATTAAGACCATCAGGGTCTTTGAAATTCATTTCCAAATAACTCATATCCTTTCATAAAACTGATAAATATATACAAACACACACATACATATATGCTCCGAATTTTACTTTCATTTTTAATGGCTAACATCTAGAATTTGCTTCATAATTCATAAATGTATCACTTGCTTCTAAATGTTAAGGAAAGGGCAGGAAAGCCTGGATCACTTCTCTGAACATTGGAGTCAGTGTAATATAAACCTAGATTAAACACACTAAGTAAACATGGTTGAATAGATTTGTATGTTGAATTCATATTTCCTGATTTAAAGAAAAGAAATGTATAATATACAATTCATGGTCTTGAATTTAAAAATCTAGTTTGAAATATATCATATGTTATACCTACTGCTAAAACATGATCCATTGCAAAGCACAGTGCTAGCACATCATAGGCATTTAATAAATGCCTGCTGATGGCTGCATTGATACAATCCTGTGTATTAGCTATATTCTAAGAAAAATAAAAGAGTAATTAAATTATGAATATCAAAGATGTGAAAAGGTATAAAAAAATTTTAAATAAATAAATGAAATGCATTTTTATCAAGATATCTAGAAAACATTACTCAAAAGTGAAAATGCACAACCCTTTGCAAAGCTTAAAGCTTTATTGTATAGATGCTGACCACTTATTATTGTTATTGATGCTTTTGCCAAAAGATCTAGAAAAATTCCCCAAGCAGATCAATTGAAGTACATTCCCATAATGAAGCTCCACCTTGTTTAGTGACCTTCATTCTTAAATGGAATTGTGATAGCCTAGATTCTAATGGTAAATTATAAGTTATTCATGATTTCCCATCCTGTGCAACTCTTGTTTATGATTTCCCAACATTCTGGAAACCTGAACTTCTTTCTGACATTGCAAGGATACTGGGGAGTAAGTCAGGCTGTGAAGAGGACTGAATGTTAAGCAAAAGATTTTATATTTGATCCTGGAGATGATAGGCTACCACCAGTTTATTGAATGGGGCATGGAGTTAACATGACTTATGCTTTAAAAAGACCAATCTGACAGCTAAGTGGAGTATAGATTGGAGGCAAGGATACTGACCACCAAATTGCTGCAATAGTACAGGTATAAGGTGATAAGGATCTCTACCAATGTGGTGGCAGTGTCCAAGGAGAAGGGGGGGGGGGGGATGGGGCTATATTTTAGAAATGTTATGAAGGCAAAATCAAATGGACTTAGCATTAGATTGGAGGTAGGGATGAAAGAAAGAGGATTTGAGAATGACAGGTTGCATGTTTAGGTGACTGGGAAGATAGTCTAACCTCAAAGGGAATAGCAAAGGAAGTTCAGGAGGAGAAAGGGTTTGGAGCTTCCATTTTAATGGGGGCTAAAACATACTGCGAAGGTTTCAACTATTAGTCCAAAGTAACCCCATGGTTCTGGGGGTGCAGCAGCAGAAAATGCATTTCTTTATTATCAACTCCACTGAAAAAAAAATCATATTAGTCTCTGTTGTGAACCATTTGACAGTGCCAAGGATTCTGGTGACAAGAATTCTTCCAAGGTCTTCAGGATCTAAGGCTTTAGCACTTGCAACAGTAGTTGCTAGGTTGCATAGTCACAGGGGATGTTTTCTCAGTTGGTGCTGTGGGCACTGGAGATACAGCATGGTTATTCCCATGAATCTAGGGTTCAGGGTCTAAGAGGAAATAGTGGTCAAGGTGGTAGTTGTTGTTCTTGCTGGGCGCCTGCTGTGTGCCTTCTTCCCCTCAGAGGGTCTTGGTGTAACTACTGAAGTGTCATGAAATATAAAATATAAGAGCCCCATGTTATATTTCTTTTTTTTCCTTTTTGAAGCTTATTCTGTGCTAGGCATTGCACTTAACTCTGGGGATTACATTTAGATAATATTTAGTTACAACAATGACTATTGGGAAATTCTAAGGATTTAAAGTTAAAATTATTCCAGAGAATGTTTTGAAGTCTATCCTTTATGTGATCCTTCCAGTTTTAATTTCTCTCCATGAACATTTATTTTATAATTATAGTAAAGAAAGTCATGAAATAGCAGTGAGTCCTTTGTTAGAAAATAGCCAGAAGTAGAGTGTTAACATACAGCAGTGAGTATGGAGATAATTCACAGAACAAATTGTTATGTGATCTCTTTTGTACCCATGAATAGCCAAGCTCTCTCCTTTGTGCTATTTTCCTCAAATTATAGTATTGACTCCATGAGAACAGGTCCCACCTAGCAGATTTTTCTTTCTTTCTTTCTTTCTTTCTTTCTTTCTTTCTTTCTTTCTTTCTTTCTTTCTTTCTTTCTTTCTTGTAACCTCAGTGCTTGGAAGGCAGTTCTTAATCAAAGTTTCTTTTATTCATTTCAACTAGTCTCTGACCAAAAACATAAAAGGAATAAAGAACAAACCCTCTACAGCACCAGACAAGAAGCCACCCTCCTTTTGTTTAAAAACTTCCAATAGGAAGAAATCACAACCTAATGAGGAAATCCAATCACTTCTGAACAGATCTCACTGTTAGGAAATTTTTCTTTATATCAAGGTTTAAATCTTATTATTTATACCTTCAAACCATTTCTTCTAATCCTACTTACAGAGTCTAACATAACTTGAAGACAGGTAAATATCTTCTTTCCTTCAAATAAAATAATCATGAGACTTCCAACCAAGATGGCGGAGAGAAGACAGGCACAGTTCTAAAGTCTCCTGATCTCTTCCCAATCTATCACATGAAACAAACCTCTTAAAAGAAATCTGAACCAGGAAACCCAGAAAGAAAAGCCAGGAGAGGAAAATCTACCTCAGGATTTGTCTCCCACAGCAGCCTTGGCTGAGTACCAGCAGGTGAGTCTGAGCTCCCAAAGAAGATCAGCCAGACCAACAGCTGAATCGGAAACGTGAGTCTGAGGGCCCGAGAGCCGGACCTGCTGGATCAGTGGTGGGGCTGGACGAAGGGGGCTTGGGTCTGCGGGGAAGCGGAGGCGCTGGTGTTGGTGCTGTCCCCCTGGAGCTTGGGGAAGGGGATGCAGGGAGAGGTCTGGTGCAGGAGAGCTGCAGAAACCATCCCTGGGCTCCTCAGGTCTGAGAAACTCTGAGCCAGCACCTCCATTGCACTGAGGCCTCCTCCCAAACAAATGCAAATTATTTATGCCTCAAGCCCAGGTGTGTGAGCAAAAGTACCAGCACAGCTGAGGAATCACCTCAGGCCAGGGTAAGGTCACCTTTGATTGAAGGCAAAAGAATTCCAATAGCTCCAATTCCCTCCCTCAAGCAAAGGGAGAAGGCCTCCAACCAAGGTCACAGACACCCCAGAGAGGGCAAGCAGCTTCTCCTACTGGACAGCCAGAGAAACTGCACTCAGTAAAGCCTTTAGAGACCCCAAGCCCAGGTGAACCAGCCCCACCCAACTCAAGGTCTTAGCATAATGAAGAAGGGTCAGCAGAAAAGTGGATCCATAGAAAAATTCCTGGAAGGGAAAGACGCCAACCCAGAGAGACCTGAAACATCTAAGGAGAATACAATCTGGTCTCCAGCACTTAAAGACTTCCTTGAAGAAATAAGGAAGGAGTTTAAAAATCAACTGGAAAATTTGGGGGAGACAAGTAATACCTTGCAACAAGAAAACAAAACCTTAGAAAGTAGAATTGGACAATTACAAAATGAGAACAATTCTCTCAGATCCTCAAATAAGCAAATGCAAAAAGAAATTAATTCTCTCAAAACCTCAATTGGTCAAATGGAAAGCTCTTTCAAAAGTAGAATTGACCAATTGGAAAAGGTTAATGAAGAAAACTCCTCCCCCCAAAAAATAATGGAGTCTACAGAAACTAATGACTCCACAAGACAGCAAGAGTCAGTTAAACAAAATCAAAAAATGGAAAAAATAGAAGCAAATGTGAAATACCGCATCAACAAAACCACTGACCTCGAGAATAGACCCAGGAGGGGCAACCTGAAAATTATAGAACTCCCTGAAAACAATGAAGAGAAAAAAAGCCTGGACTTAATATTACAGGATCTAGTGATGGAAAACTGCCCTGACATCATGGAATCGGAGGGCAAAGTAGTTATTGAAAGAGTACATCGATCCCCACCAGAAAAAGATCCTAAAAGGAAAACACCAAGGAATGTTGTGGCCAAACTCCAGAACTATCAGATAAAAGAGGAAATCCTGCAAGCAGCCAGAAAGAAACAATTTAAATATCAAGGAACCACAGTAAGGATTATGCAGGACCTGGCTGCATCAACTTTAAGGGATCGAAGGGCCTGGAACAAGATATTTCGAAGAATATGGGAGCTTGGAATGCAGCCAAGAATCTACTTTCCTGCAAAGCTGAGCCTTCTCTTCCAGGGGAAAAAGATGGACACTTAATGAAATGGAAGAAGTCCAAAAATTTCTGATGAAAAGACCAGAGCTAAACAGAAAATTTGGATAACAAACAGGAGGTTCAAGAGACACATGAAAAGGTAAAAAAAAAAGGGGGGGTGCAGTAAAAGGAAAAAAATGCAATCCAGCAAGTTGAAACTGGCTATATCCCAGCATGGGGGGGTCGAGACTCTCATAAATCCTGAGAAATGTAACTCTAACAGAGAGAATATACCTAGCCAGAAATGATGGACATCCATGACCTATCCATGAGACTGATATCTAATGGGATGTAACTGGCTTTAACTCCACTGGGGAGAAAGACTCTAATAACTCTCAGGAATTTGGACTCTATTCAACAGAATATACTGAGCTAGAAGGGTCAGACACTCAGAATTTTCTATGACTTAGATAGAATGATCTAAAAAAAATACACTACCTCCCTAAAAAGGGGGACAGGAAAGAGACGGGAGGAGGGAGGGGATTGAATGGGACAAATCTCATTACACTAAGAGGTACAAAAAACCTATGGTAATAGAGGGGAAGAAGGGAGTAGAGGAGAAACACCTGAATCTTCTTCTCATCAGACTTGGCTTAAAGTCAACCTACACATACTCAGTTATGAAACATCTAACCTTTCAAGAAGTAAAAGGGGAAAAGGGGAGGGGGGACAGAGAAAGGGAAGGAGAGTGGAGGAAATAAGGAGAAATAACAAAAGGAAGGGAAGGGAAAAGGGAAAGGGGAAAGAAAGGGGAGGGTGTGATATAGGAGGGCAAACACACTGAAGGGGGAGGTATTCAAAAACAAAAGACTGGGGAATATGGATAAAAGGGGGGGAAAGGGGGGAAAAATACAAACAGAGAGAAGATAGCACAGAGGGCAATAAAGAATTAGTAATCATAACTTTGAATGTGAATGGAATGAACTTTCCCTTAAAAAATAAGCAAATAGCAGAGTGGATTAAAAACCAGAATCCTACAATATGCTGCTTACAAGAAACTCATTTGAAGCAGAGAGATACATATAGATAGAGTAAAGGTAAAAGGTTGGAGCAAAATATATTTTGCTTCAGCTGAAGTAAAAAAAGCAGGGATAGCAATCCTTATCTCAGACAAAGCAGCAGCAAAAATAGATAGCATTAAAAGAGATAAGGAAGGAAACTTTATCCTCCTAAAAGGTACCATAGACAATAAAGTAATTTCAATATTGAATATATATGCATCCAGTGGGACAGCACCCAAATTCTTAGAGGAGAAGCTAAAAGAATTACAGGAAGACATACACAGCAAAACGCTACTAGTAGGAGACCTCAACCTCCCGCTATCAGATCTAGATAAATCAAATCGTAAAACAAACAACAAAGAAATTAGGGAGGTAAATAGATTGTTAGAAAAAATAGATATGGTAGACTTATGGAGGAAATTGAATGTGGATAGAAAGGAACATAGCTTTTTCTCAGCAGTACATGGAACTTATACAAAAATTGACCATGTACTAGGACATAAAAACCTAATGATCACCTGCAGAAAGTCAGAAATAGTGAATACATCTTTCCCAGATCACAATGCAATAAAAGTCATATGCAATACTGGGCCAAGGAGATATAGACCCAGAGCAAATTGGAAACTAAATAACCTCATCTTAAAAAATGAGTGGACCAAAAAACAAATTATAGAAAGAATTAACCATTTTATCCTAGATAAGGATAATAATGAAACAACATACCAAAACCTATGGGATTCATTCAAAGCAACTCTCAGGGGATATATTATAGCTCTAAATGCTTATATGAATAAATTGGAGAAAGAGGAAACCAATGAACTAAACATGCAACTAAAAAAATTAGAGAAAGAACAAATCAAAAATCCCCAATGAAATACCAAATTAGAAATTTTAAAAATCAAAGGAGAAATTAATAAAACTGAAAGCAAAAAAACTATTGAATTAATAAATAAAACCAAAAGTTGGTATTATGAAAAAAACCAATAAAATTGATAAACCTCTGGTCAATTTGATTAAAAAAAAGAAAGAAAAAACCAAATCTAGTATTATAAATGAAAAAGGTGAACTCACCACCAATGAGGAGGAAATTATTTTGCCCAACTTTATGCCAATAAATTTGATAAGATAAGTGAAATGGATGAATATTTACAAAAATATAAGTTGCCCAGGTTAAATGAAGAAAAGATTGAATGCCTGAACAACCCTATCTCAGAAAAAGAAATTCAACAAGGCATTAGTGAACTCCCTAAAAAAAATCTCCAGGGCCTGATGGATTCACAAGTGAATTCTACCAAACATTTAAGGAACAATTGGTTCCAATCCTATATAAATTCTTTGGAAAAATAGGGAAAGATGGAACTCTGCCTAACTCTTTCTATGAAACCAATATGGTACTGCTACCTAAACCAGGAAGAGTTAAAACAGAGAAAGAAAATTATAGACCTATTTCCCTGATGAATATAGATGCAAAAATCCTAAATAAAATCTTAGCAAAACGACTACAACAAGTCATCACTAGGATAATCCATTTTGATCAAGTAGGATTTATTCCAGGAATGCAGGGTTGGTTCAATATTAGGAAAACTGTTAGTATACTCAATTATATCAATAACAAACCTATCAGAAACCATATGATCATATCAATAGATGCTGAAAAAGCTTTTGACAAAATACAGCATCCATTCCTATTAAAAACACTAGAGAGTGTAGGAATAAATGGACTGTTCCTTAAAATAATTAGCAGTATCTATCTGAAACCATCAACAAGCATTATACTCAATGGGGAGAGGCTAGAGGCATTCCCAATAAGATCAGGGGTGAAAAAAGGGTGCCCATTATCACCACTACTATTCAATATTGTATTAGAAATGTTAGCATCAGCAATTAGAGAAGAAAAAGAAATTAAAGGAATTAGAATTGGGAAGGAAGAGACAAAACTCTCACTATTCGCAGATGACATGATGGTCTACCTAGAGAATCCCAAAAAATCATCTAAAAAACTACTGGAAACAATTAGTAATTTTAGCAAAGTTGCAGGTTATAAAATAAACCCCCATAAATCCTCAACTTTCCTATATATGACTAGCAAGAAACAGCAGGAAGAGCTAGAAAGAGAAATTCCATTCAAAGTAACTTCAGACAGTGTAAAATACTTGGGAGTCTATTTGCCAAGACAGACTCAGAATCTTTTTGAAAACAATTATAAAACACTTCTCACACAAATTAAATCAGATTTAAAAAACCGAGCAACTATCAACTGCTCATGGATAGGTAGAGCTAATATAATAAAAATGACAATTCTACCAAAACTAAACTATCTGTTTAGTGCCCTAACAATCAAAATTCCAAAAAATTACTTTAATGAGCTAGAAAAAATTGTAAGTAAATTCATATGGAGAAATAAAAAGTCAAGAATTACCAGGAGCTTAATGAAAAAAAAAATGCCAACGAAGGTGGCTTAGTACTACCCGATCTAAAATTATATTATAAAGCATCAGTCATCAAAACTGTTTGGGATTGGCTAAGAAATAGAGTGGTGGACTGGTGGAATAGACTAGGTGTAAAAGCAGGAGAGGATTATAGTAATCTGCTGTTTGATAAACCCAAAGAGTCAGGCCACTGGTATAAAAACTCCCTTTTTGATAAAAACTGCTGGGATAATTGGAAGTTAGTATGGAAGAAACTTAGATTAGACCAACACCTCACACCCTTTACCAAGATAAGATCCAAATGGTTACAGGACTTAGACATAAAAAACAATACTATAAGCAAATTAGAAGATCAAGGACTAGTCTACCTGTCAGATCTATGGAAAGGGGAACAGTTTATGACTAAGGAAGAGTTGGAGAACATCACTAAAAACCAATTAGATTATTTCGATTACATTAAATTAAAAAGTTTTTGCACAGATAAAACCAATGTAAGCAAGATCAAAATAAATGTAGTAAATTGGTAAACAATCTTTACAACTAATGATTCTGACAAAGGACTCATTTCTAAAATATGCAGAGAACTGAGTCATATTTTTAAAACAAAAAGCCATTCCCCAATTGACAAATGGTCAAAGGATATGCAAAGGCAATTTACAGATGAGGAGATCAAAGCAATCCATAGCCATATGAAAAAATGCTCTAAATCATTAATTATTAGAGAAATGCAAATTAAAACTTCACTGAGGTACCACCTCACACCTCTCAGATTGGCTAGTATGACCAGGAAGGATAATGATCATTGTTGGAAGGGATGTGGGAAATCTGGGACACTATTATACTGTTGGTGGAGCTGTGAACTCATCCAACCCTTCTGGAGAGCTATTTAGAACTATGCCCAAAGGGCAACAAAAATGTGCATACCCTTTGACCCAGCAATACCACTACTGGGTCTATACCCTGAAGTGATGAGGAAAAAGGGTAAAAACATTACTTGTACAAAAATATTTATAGCAGCCCTGTTTGTGGTGGCAAAGAATTGGAAATCCAGTAAATGTCTTTCAATTGGGGAATGGTTTAGCAAACTGTGGTATATGTATGTCATGGAACACTTGCTCTATTAGAAACCAGGAGGGACGGGATTTCAGGGAAACCTGGAGTGATTTGCATGAACTGATGCTGAGTGAGATGAGCAGAACCAGAAAAACACCGTACACCCTAACAGCAACATGGGAGTGATGTTCAACCTTGAAGGACTTGCTCATTCCATCAGCGCAACAATTGGGAACAATTTTTGGTTGTCTGCAAAAGATAGTACCATCTTTATCCAGATAAGGAGCTGTGGAGTATGAACAAAGTACAAGGACTATTCCCTTTAATTTGGAAAAAAAAACCCAGATGTCTTATGGTTTGATCTGGTTACCTCCGAGAATTCTGTTCTCTTTAAGGATATGATTTCTCTCTCATCACACCCAATTTGGATTGAGGTACAACATGGAAACAAAGTAAAGACTGAAGGAGTGCTATCTGTGGGGTGGGGCTGGGGGGAGGGAAGCAAGATTGGGGGAAAACTGTAAAACTCAAATAATATCTTTAATAAAAATTTAAAAAAAATTAAAAAAATAAAATAAAATAATCACAAATTATCATATGGTCTGATCTGAAGGCCATTTGCAAAGTGCTGATTTCTCTCTAGTTAGAAATGTCCTTCCTAATGGACTCAGGATGTTAATGAATGAAAAAAGTATTTATGAAGTACTTACTATGTGCAACGCACTGCACTAAGAATCCTAGGGATACAAATAGAAAAGTGGAGCAAACTCCTGCTCTCCAGGTGTTCATATGCTGTATGCAGAACAAGAGAGGAATTAAAAGTCATGTGGAAAAGACCCAAAGACTTTAGGGTGTAGCAATAAAGCAGTGATAGAATCACATTATTTATGGATACTGACAGTGCCAAGAACTTCAATGATGAGAACTTTTCCCAGTCTCCAGTGTCTATGACAGCCACAGGTTGTATCTCAGCAAGCTCTGCTTCACTGTGACTAGTATAGAAAGAGCATTGCTCATTTCAGGGTGCTGCTATTCCTAGGCTATCTCCATCAGGGTTCTCAGAGATATCCTTAGACAGTGGTTGAGGTGGTGTGGCAATGACCTAACTCTCCTGGTGTGCAGCTTCCTTTCTCTCCTTGTTCCTATGTTCCAGGCATTACATTCAATTCTGGGGATTACATTTAGATAATATTTAGTTACAGCAATGACTGTTGAAGTCAAACCTTTATGTGATCCTTCCAGTTTTAAGTTCTCTTCATAAACATTTATTTTATAATTATAGTAAAGAAGGTCTGTTGCTTCAGCTAGGCTGATGTTCTAATTGGGCCTGACTCTGGATAGGGATGATACTGGAATAAAATGAGGCAATTTTATGTCATTCAACAGTTAACAAAAGGAAGATTTACTAGTTCTGCTGCAGGAGGATATTTAACAAGTATAAACAAAGAGAACATTCCAAGCAGATTAAGCTGAACAAAGTTCCCTCGCATCATATTCAACCAGTCAAGCATCATGGAGCTCCTAGCTTTGTATTCAAACAAAAAAAGTGATGTCAATAACCTATTTTAAGTCCCCTGATCCAGCCAAGTCTGGAGGAATCCCTCAATACATTTTATAGAAAATCTAGCCTAACTTGTATAGAGGAATAGGTTATAGTTCCTACCACAACTTGTTTATGTGCTCCTGTTAGTTAGGGGGCAGTTGGTAAAAATGACCAGCTCCTTTCCCACAAAAATTGCTCCTCTTAATAACAGCTGTGATGATTGAGACCAGTGGTTTGGAAGGAGGAAAAAAAAAAAAAAAAGAGAGAGAGATTCTGCTGTTTCCAAGGTATGAATTTACTAGTGAGTGGTTAAGACTAGCAGGTATATTCTCCATAGGAACTGCTTCTCTCAATGATGGCTAGCAGGAACACTGGTCTGAGGGATTTTTTTCCCCTAAAGATTTTGGAGTGTAGTCATTGACCAGTGTTGGTCAACATACCCTAAAACATATAAGATCTTTTGTTGGCATTTCAATATTCATTCAATATTGAGCATGCTGCTAATTAAAGCCCGCTGCTAATTAAAGCCCTCAGAACTTTTTAAGAAAAGTTGTCTAGGAGCAGCTAGGTGGTGCAGTGGATAGGGCACTGGCCCTAGAGTCAGGAGAACCCAAGTTCAAATCTAGCCTAAGACATTTAATAATTACCAAGCTGTGTGGCCTTGGGCAAGTCATTTAACCCCATCTTCCTTGCAAAAACCTAAAAAAAAAAGTTGTTGTCTAGCCATGGCCCCAATAGTGTACTTTAGAGTTGATTTTTGAATCCCAATTATAAAACTTTAATTTAAATTGTTACTCAGATGGATCTAATGATATTGATATGATTACACTTTCTAATGATGAAAATCAACACATTCATCCATACCATCTCACCCTGTGAAATTTTTTTGCACATTCTCCAATAAATTTGTCTACCCAAAATATTGAAGAAGTTCCCCTAGATCCCTTAGGACATTGTGAATACCAGTGAAGCACACAGTTTACCCAAAGGTTATTTCTTGCTTTTATTGTAATAACCCACCTTTTATTCTAGTCATACATTTCTCCATTGATGTCCATTGCATCAATTCTGCATAATTCCTCATTTGTAATGTATTATAGCCTATGCCAACAGAAGCATTTATAGTAGATCTCTCTTCCAAATGGTTTCTAAATTTTACATCTGTTTTATTCCTTGTCTGATATTAGCAAGAGGACTAATCAATAATGTCCTTGTTATTTTTAAGGAATGTTATATGTATATGTTTATCAAATATGGCTTTCATATTCTAACCAATGAGATCTTTGCTTTTCTCACCTAACTGTTTAGTTAAAAGAATTTAACAATTTTTCATTATCTTTCTTCTTAACAGATTGGGTTCCAGGATAAATTGAGGTGGTTAAAAAAAAGTAATAAAAATATATTTAAAAGAAAAATCAAAATAGTCATTATTGGAAGGGCTGCAAAAATATGCATTAATATACTACTGGTGCATCTTGGAAGTGATCTAACCATTCTGAAAATGAATTTGAAAGTATGCTAAAAACAAAAATTTAACTAATCCCATAACTCAAAGATACTGTTGCTAGGAATATATTTCAATCAAGGAACTAAAAGAAAGTAAAAAAAGAAGGAACTATGAGAAAATATTCATGGTGACACATCTTGCGATAGCAAAGAAGTGAAAACAAATAGTTACCCATTGACTGGGAAATACCCAATAAAGTGCCATACATGAATGAAATAAATTATGGTGAATGTTAAGAATGCAAAAAAGCATGGTGATACTTTATGAACAGATGAAGAATACAGAAAACAAGAACCAGGAAAAAAGACAACAAGAATAGAAATAACAATGATAAGAGTAGCAGCAGTAAAAACAATCACATACCTGAATGTTAAAATGGCTAAACAATTAAAATAATGCTGGGGGGAAAAGGTGGAAGTAGGATTACATATACAGAATAATACATATACTATTAGATGCAGCATTTTGCCCAAGAGGTTCTTGTCCCCACTTCTACCTCTTTTTTAAAATTTTTGCTACAAGGAATGGTTCCTGTCATATGGGAGAAGGATATCTGGAGAAATGAATGTAATGTAAAACAAAAGATATCAAAATACGAGTTAAAAAAATATTTGGTACCCAAAACTGCAAGAGTGAATCAGTATAAAAGAACAAGTAGAATAAATAGATGAACTTAGTAGACCAGAGTTTAATAAATTTAGGAACAAAAACTACTGAAAGAAGGAAAGGATAAGAACTGCTAAGAGAAATAGAATTTGGCAGAAAATATTTATAAGATATATAGCCTAAACATAAAAGATTATTAAAGAAGACAATGAAAACAGGGTGATGCCATGACATGCAAGTAAGTTTAATTAAAATGAGGGGAGAGTGTACAAAGTCATCAGACTCACTTTTTCCTCTGAAGCCATTTGGGTCCAGTAGTCAGATATGGATCAGGACAGATGAAGATGGCCCTGGATGCTGTGGGAGACCTTGGCTTTCTAAAGCTGGGTCTTACACAAGTCACAGTTCGACTGAAGTGACTCAATCATTAAGGTTAAGAAAGATAGAGATAAGGCAAGGAGATTATGGCTTAAACAACTGATATAAGGAGTTAGGTCTTCCTTAATCTTGACATAACTGGGCTAATGAGAGAGCAAGGCAAGCAAGCCCAAGTGAAACAAGCTTCAACTTTAATAAATAGCCTTTCAATGCTATTTTTAATTACTTTATCTTTTGGTAAATGTTAAATGGTCTAAGACTGTCTCATTTTGTTCTAATTCCAAACCTGAAACATCAGATTAGTCTGAATATGGTCCAAACAGAACATATGGTTCTACTTAATTTACTATGTATCAATTGATCAAATCTTTACAGGTTTCTTTGAAATTTTTTATTCTTATGATAGGGTAATATTACATAGCATTCACGTACTACAATTCATTTTAGCCATTCATCAATCCATTGGCATCTGCTTTATTTCTTCTTCTTTGCTTCAACAAAAAAAGTCTTGTTATAAATATTTCAGGTACAATTCAGATAACCCCAAGGAATAGATGCCTTGGGACTCTCAATGCACCATAGTGGATGAGACACTTGAGATCATTCAAAGACACTCTCCCAAGGGATACTATAAACATTGAATATCGAGCTAGTCACAAGCCTAAAGATACTGTGCCCCTCCTGGATCCCAAGTCATAACAGAATTGTTTGAGGACTTATAAGACATGAAAAATTGAAAAGCAAAATAAACTGAACAAAATGGAATTACCCACTAAGCAGGATTACAGACAAAGAAATACTTTACTGCTTAATATGTTTTAGAACTTCACAACATGTTTAAATTTCTAACATACTAAGTAGAAAGATTAGAAAATGAATAGAGCAACTCCTCAACTGACTCTTTTCAAACACGTTCTGCAGGTATTTCCATCTAGGTACATAATTTACAAAATATCAAGTGTGGCAGAAATAGTACTATCATTAGTAAAGTTCCCATATTACTTCACGAAAACCCTATTTAACCCAGGATATAGTTGAAACATTATATAAAATGAAGTAAAACAAAAAAAAAAAAATCCAGAATGTAATTGATATAATACAAAAAAGGGGGAAAGTAGTTGGACTTTAAAAAGTGCTGGTACCTAAGAAAAGGTTTCTTTAATTTTTTTTAAGTGGGTATGTAGGGGTAGTTGCATGGCACAGTGGATAGATTATTGGCCTTGGAGTCAAGAGAATCTGAGTTCAAATCCAGCTTCAGACACTTGACCTTGAGCAAGCCACTTAACCTCATAGTCCACCAAAAACCAAAAAAATAAAAAATAAAATAAAAAGACGGTATGTAAATATTTAGTGGCAGGTTGACATTTATTTTGCCTATTTCTCTCTACCCAAAGGCCCCCCTCAGTATGGCACAGAAATGACCCAGATTTCACAGGTCAATCCAGCAAAATGCAAAATTTGCTCCATCTACCAAGCTAGAAATGATTTGAATATAAACCTATTTATGTCTACTTTTCTGAGGTTGAGATTAGCTAAATATGGGAAGGCTCAACACCAAGAGATGGTAAACTGAATTAATTGACCAAAGCCACTATGAAACAAAAAAATAAAAACAAAATAAACACCACCCAGTCATATGAGGCCTGCTTAAACTCTACCTGGGACAATAGTAGCAAGGTAACAAAAAGGGAAAAGAATAGATACTAAGAATCACATGTCTTTTAGACAATCTAAAATTATAACCTAATTTTGCTAAGCTTTAGATCCATGCTTGAAGGAATTGAATCATAATCACTCTGGATATTCTTGCTAAAAAGAAACCAGCAGGAAATATATCTGTTCCACTTACAAATGGAAGAATGATTCACAGGTTTTCCTTAAGACTAAGATTCTCTCTATATAAATATGTTGAACTCATAAAGTAAGGGACTCAACAATGGCAACTGAACTGGAAAAGATCAGTTCATGTCCCCATCCTAAAGAATGGAGGACAATGCCAAGGGATGTTCAAATTGAGCTCACTTAATACACCAGTTAGGTTATGCTTAATATTCTGCAAGGTAGACTTCAGCAATACATGAACTGAGAATTACCAGAAGAGCAGACTGATTTTGAAAGAGGTAGTGGAACTAGAGACCAAATTGCCAACATTTGCTGGATTATGGAGCAAGTTTCAGAAAACATCAACTTCTACTTTAACAACCACATTTAAGCCTTTGATTTTGTGGATCTCAACACAATATGCTGTCCTTGAAGAGATGGGAGTACCAGATCATCTTATTTGTCCCCTGAAGAAACAACAGTTAAACTAAACTTGGAACAAGTGATTGATGTAAGATTAGCAAAGGAATATGAAAAAGTTGTATACTGTCACTTAATTTATTTAACTAATATGCAGAATTCCAGGCACAATGAATCAAAATCCAGAATTAAGGTTGCTGGACAAATATCAACAGATATGCAGATGATAGCTGTCCTTCATTCTCAATAAACCATTCTAAAGGCAGAAAGTTAAGAGAAATGAAAAAGTCTCTCAAAGAAGATGAAAGAGAAGAGTGTAAAAGCAGGCTTCTGGCTTGCCATCAAAACAAAACAAAAGTATGATCTTGGCAAATGGTTCCATCACTTCCTGGCAAAGAAAGGGAGAAGAAATAGAAGCAATCTCAGTTTTTATTCTTGGGCTTAAAAGATCCCTGCGGATGGCAACTGCAGCTAAGAAATTAAAAGACATTTGCTCCTTGGAAGGAAAGCTATGGCAAAACTGGACAACATACTGAAAAGCAGAGACATCAAAGCTATGACTTTTCCAATAGCAATGTATGGCTGTGAGAGTTGGACTATAAGGAAAGCTGAATACTGCACAACTGAGACTTTCAAATTGTGGGGATAAAGCAGACTTTTAAGAGTTCCTAGGACAGCAAGGAGATCAAATCAGTTTATATTTAAAGTAAGCAGTTCGGCTTTTTACTGGAAAATTCAGAAACTAAAGATGAAGCTTGAATACTTTTGCTATGTAATGAGAAGACAGGACTCACTGGAAAAGATGATATTGGGAAAGACTGAAGGTAAAAGAAAAAAGACAGCAAAGGATGAAATAGTGTTAGAGGAACAATGAACATGTACTTGTTAAGGCTTTGAGAGATACTGGAGGATATTAGTGCTTGTTCTATTCTGGTCCATGGGATCACAAAAGAATTGGATATGACTGAACAACAAAGGTTTATAAATAAAAGAGATGCCAGTATTGATTTTATTTTGTATCTAAAGGTAGCAAAAAAAAAAACCCCACACACATACAAGAAACACACATTATTTCAAAGAACATTTGATCATTTTATATATTTCACAGATCTCATAAGCATTGGTCAAAAGACCAACATGAGCTCATTTCTGGACATACTAGGCCAGACATTCACTTTGAAATATTCACTAATTAACAAATGTTGGACTAAAGTGCAAAAGTAAGACATGGCTTAATATATAAATAATATATAGATATTAATATGTAGATCTCTGCATCATTGGCACAGAAATGATGAATGAGGGGGCAGAGCCAAGATGGTGACGTGAAGGGAGGATTTCCCAGAGGCTTGCTTCCAAGAAACTTCAAAAACCTTAAAATTATGACTAACTAAATTCTTGAGATACAGAACTCACAGAAAGACCCAGTGGGCAATTCTCCATTCCAAGGTTGGAATATTAATGAGAAGGCTTGGTTCCACCAAGGTTAGAAGGGGCAATGACAGCACTGCACCAGAGCTAAGAAGTTTAGTTTCCAGGAACAGCCTGTGTAGCACCTGGGTCCCTGGGAGCACCTGGATTTGTGGCAGCAGAAGTGGTATCCAGACCTCCCAACCCAGGGATCACCAAGCACAACTTAGATCAGTGGCAAAAATCTACCAGAGTGAGCTTGGAGCCCAGACCAGCATAGCTTTGGCCTTGGAAACAGAAGGGGGCCTGTGGAACCTCCCGGCAGCTGCTCCCAAGTCACTTGGCCCATAGACATTATGGAAGTCGGGAGAAACTGTCGAGGTCTCTCTGCTATCCCAGGGACAGGACACTTGTGCTCTGTTCATACTCAAGATTCTGGTCAGAGTCTGGGGTCCCCTATTGCCATAACAGAGCAGAGATCCTCCTCATAGCTGCAGGACAGAGGGGAGTGCTTGTGGTCATCCATAGACAGGAGAGCAGTCAGAGCCTCTCATAAGACCTTGAAGGAACTGGGGTCATTGCAGGGATGTCCCAATAACACTCAAAAGCTTGGGAAGCACCTCAAAACCAGGGCATAGGCTGGGGAAATGAGTAAACAGAAAAAAAAAAAATCTCACCATAGAGAGGTCCCATGGAGGATCAAAACACACATTCAGAAGATGACAAAGTCCAAGCTTCTGTATCCAAGGCTCCAAGAAAAATCAGAATTGGGCTCAGGCTATTGAAGAGCTCAAAAAAGATTTTGAAAATCAAGTAAGGGAAGTAGAGGAAAAATTGGGAAGAAAGATAAGAGTGATGCAGGAAAATCATGATAAGCAAGTCAGCAGCTTGGTGAAGGAGATACAAAAATAAAAATCAAAGAAAATAACACGTTAAAAACCAGTTTACGTAAAATGGAAAAAGCAGTCCAAAAAGTTAATGAAAAGAATGCCTTAAAAAACAGAATTAGCCAGATGGAAAAGGAGATAAGAGAAGAAAACAACTTCTTCAAATGCAAAATGGAGCTAAGGGAAAATGATGACTTTGTAAGGAATCAAGAAACAATTAAAAAAAATCAAAAGAATGAAAAACTAGAAGAAAACATAAAATATCTCACTGGAAAAACAAACAGATCCAGGAAAGACAATTTTAAAATTAGTGATTTACCCAAAAGCCATGACCAGGAAAAGAAACTTGACTTCATTGTTAAAGAATTTCTATAGGAAAAATGCTATGATATCCTAGATGCAGAGGGTAAAATAGAAATTGAGGGAATCCATGATCTCCTCCTGAAAGAGATCCCCCCAAAAAACTTCAAGGAATATTATAGACAAATTCCAGAAGTCCCAAGTCAAAGAAAAAATATTACAAGCAGCCAAAAAGAAAATTCAAATATCGTAAAGCCACAGTCAAGATTACACAGGATTTAGCAGTGTCTACATTAAGGGGTTGTAGCACTTGGAATAATATTCGGGAAGGCAAAAGAGTTTGGAATGCAACTGAGAATCAATTTCTACCCAGCCAAACTGAACGTCCTCTTCCAGGGAAAAAGATGGACATTTAATGAAATAGAAGAATTTCAAATTTTGCTGCTGAAATGACAAGAACTGAACAGACAGTCTGATCTCCAAGTACAGGACTCAGGTGAACCATAGAGAGAATAGATGGCAAGGGAAAATTATGAGAGATTGAATGATGCTGAATTGCTTGTACTCCTGCATGGGAAGATGATGCTGATAACCCATAGGAACCATCTCAATTAATAGAGCATCTAAAAAGGGCATATTTAGAAAAGGAACAGGAGAGAGCTGAATATGAAGGTATAATATATTATAGAGAAGGCATCAATAGGTGAAAAAGGAATATACTAGGAGAACAGGAAAGGAGATGGGCTAAGATATTTCATGTAAAGGAGTCCAGAAAAAGCTTTTGCAATAGAGTCAAAGGGGGAAAGGTCAGGGAGAATAATTGAGCCTTTATTCTCAACAGAAATAGCTAAGAGGAAATAACATATACATCTAATAGGGTATAGAAATCTATCTTACCTACAGGGGAGATATGGGGAATGGGAGAAAGGAGAAGGGGGTGGTGGTGTAGATGATAGTAGTCAGATACACCACACTTTTTGGGTGGGTTTTGCATATGGTAGTGTTGGGTGGCCTACCTAGGACCATATGGCTGGGTGGTTGTTGGGATGGGATGGGATTTGGGCTTGGGTCCTCCAGCTCCAGGGCTGGTGCTCTGTAAGTTGTGCCATTTGGCTGCATTGCAACACACTTTTGAGAAGGGACAAAGTCAAAGGAGAGAGAGAATAGAATAAATGGGAGTGGGGAGGAATAGATGAAGGGAAATGCAATTAGCAATAGCAACTTTGGGGAAAGAACATGGAAGTAACTTCTCTGACGGACTTATGATAAAGAATGTGATCCATCCCAGACACAGACAGGAGTACAATTCTTTTTCTTTCACTTTATTTTTCGTCAGGTTTTTCAATTGGGGAGGAGGAGGAGGATTGTGCTTACTCTTACAAGACTATTTTTGTAATGTGTAAACAAATAAAAATAAATTTAGGAAAAGAAAAAAATGTAAAAATAAAGATAAAAAATGATAATTGAACTAATAGAAACTCATGAGGTCATCATGAGAGCATAGAGAAGGTGCCAGGACAATCTTAGGAAACAGTCACAGTTAAGAGATGTGAATCAGATAATGATCTAAACAAAGAAGAGTAGAGGGAGGTCAGATAGGAGCAAAAAGAATTATAGAAAAAGTCCCAAAAACTTAGAAAGGAAAGACTATCTAAGAGGAAAGGGTAAATAGCAATGTAAAATGTAGAAGACTGACTAAACAGAATAGGTACTAAGAAAAGACTATCAGATTTGGTGACTGGTAACTTTGGAGACAACAGTTTCAGTTGACCAAGAAGGTCGAAAGCCAGATTATACAGGTTCAGAAGTGAGAAGAGAGGAAGTAGAGGCAAAAGAGGTCAAAAAAAGGAGGGAAGATATAAGGAAATTATATGGGAAATGAAAGGGCTTTTTTTTCTTTTAAAGTGAGGAAGCTTGGACATAAAGCACCAACATTTGTGGGGAAAGGGGAGGGAAGTGAACAGAAGGTGTGAGGGTACAAACTATTACAGAAGATGCAAATGAATAGGATCAAGAAGTTTTGAGATGAAAAGAACAACATATTTCGTGGGATATGCAGTTTCATATATTATTTTTCTCCATACACACACACACACACACACACATATACATACACATGTTCATGTTCAGTGGTTTTTGTCAAGTGTGGAATAACCAAATTTAAAAATGTTACTGTGCCAAAAGAATAAACATTAACAATTCTGCAAAATAAGACTTCCATAAAATGATGCAGAATGAAATATGAAGAAATAAGAATAATATACACAAGAATATGAACAGTATAAACAGAAAGAATAATTAAAACCAAACAGCATAACTGCAATGACTAGTTTGATCTTTGAGAAATTAGCTTTTTCCATTCATGGCAAAGATGGAAGGCTTTTCATGTGATATATAGTGCATAAGAAAATAATTTAGGAAACCCCACAATTCTTACACACATACTGTCAGATGTAATCAATCTGTCAGTTGGTTTTACATGTTTTTCTTATTTTTTAAAAATTTGGTTTAGGGGCGGTGCCAAGATGGCAGTGTGAAAGCAGCATTTCCTGAGAACTCTGACCCCCCCCAACCCCCAAAAAACAAAAGTTGGCTGTAACCAAAATTAGAGGGGCAGAACCCACAGAAAGCCTGAATGATACATTTTCCCAGTCCAAGATACCTTAGAAGGTCTGTGGGAGAGGCGTGTGGAGTGAGTGAGGAGCACAGGCTGCAGAACCTACAGCAAGAACTGAGAGAAAGCAGCCTGCACCCCCAGACATGGTAAGGGAAGTCTGCAGAGGTTTCTCTGCTCTCCCTGAGGTAAGACTCTGCTGTTTGCCTACACTCAGATATTGCAGTTTGGGCTTCCATACTAAATAACCAAGCTAGATCCCTCCTTACAGCCCCAGGGCTATACAGTCCCAGAGACTGTTGGACAGCCTTTGGGGTGGGGGTGGGGGGGTAGGGAGGAGGGAGGAGGGAAGAAAAATTGTAGAATTCAGAGCCTTGAAAAAAATGATGGGTACATATTACTATTGTATATAATTGGAAAACAAATAAAATTTTACAATCAAAAAAATATATGGTTTAAAGAAAAGTTTTCTATGGAGAAGAAAATATGTAGGATAAATCAGAAATTAACGTATACAGGAATCAACTTAAACTTAACAGTAAATGTAGATATGCTTCTTGGTTATAAAATATTTTATAGTAAATATTTTTTATATTTCTATTTATAGTAAAAAGTTTTACAAATAGTTTTAGCTATACTATTTAGCTATCAATCAATCAGTAAAGATTTATTAAGTACTTACTAAGTGCCAAGCAGCGTGCTAACCACCAGGAATACAAAAAAAGGCAGAAAATAGTCCCTGCCCTCAAGGAGTCTAATGAGACAGCTGACATGCAAATGATTATATACAAAGCAACTATACAGAATAAATAGGAAACATGAATAGAGAGAAATCACTAGAATTAGAAGGGAATGGAGTGGAGCTTCCATTAGAAGATGTAATTTTAGTTGGGATTTTAAAAGAAGTTGGGGGGGGGGGGGATTCAGTTATCAGGGTGGAGAAGGCAGAGAATTCCAGGAATGGGGTCCAGTCAGAGAGAATGCCTAGAGTCAATGTCACTGGATCAAAGAATATATTGTGAAAACAAGATGTAAGAAGACTTGAAAGTTCAGAAGAAGACCACATTTTGAAGGATTCTGAAGGACAGAGAGCATTTTCTATTTGATTTTGGAGACAATTTGTCGTCATCATCATTACCATCATCATTCAATCAACTTGTGGGTAGGAGAAGGGAGGAATATGGCCTGAAAGTAGTTTGTGAGATAGGAGATTCAGTGTGCAACTGGACATTTTTATCTAGCATTTGCAATATGAGGAACTTTTATATTCAAACAGGATTCCAAAAGAAAATCCAGAACTATGGATTTTCATTAGGTATAAAATGTTTTACTCTATAGGATGATAAAGACTTTAGAATTATTAACAACAAAATCAACTTTAATCAATAAAATCAACAAAAAACAACTGGTAAGAGTGGTGATTTGTAATAATCAAAGATGGAACATCTTATTGAGAAGTTTTTTAAGTAGAAGACAACGAAAAAAGATCTTCGTGGCCAGATTATCTAATAGCTCTAAGACTGCTTCTGTTTTCCAAGTTATGGCCAACTATCTTGATAATTTTTTCTGGAAATTACAGTCTGCTCTGTCTTAGGTTTGCTAATCAAAGTTACGCACTGGAACAATCTCTGAACTAAAGTGAAAAGGACTGAGAAATGATTCTATCTTTAACCTGAGACTTAATTATTCAAACTTTGAAGATATATTTAAATTGGTCAAGGATAAAATATCAGTAAATGCCACTTCTAACATATGCATGACTTTATAAAATCAAAACTGAATTTACTTTTCAGAAATTACAAAGGATTCAATAAAAACGTAGAGTTAAAAAGGTTTATGGATGAAGCAAACAGCCTGTGTTGTCAATTCTTAATTACTAATTACATGTAACCTAAGTTTCATGTTCTTCAAGTTCCACCACTTTAAATCCCCAGTTAAATATTTCATTCCTCAGCCTGGTTGAGTTTGCTGAATTCTGCTGAACCAATAAAGTTCAGAATCTTAAGAGAAAGGGGTCACATATCTGAGTTTCCTTTAAGTCTACAATAATTTCATCTCATGTTTTCTCTTCACCTTAATCTAAAGCAAATAGTATTACTTAAAAGAAAACAGAAGAAACACATTTATATATTTCATTTTATTCCTAATTATAATGGATGCATTAATATTCACAAAGTCCTTATAAACTTACTATAATTATCTTTCAAATGTTAAGTCCTAAAAACAATCATTTCAACAGGACAGTTTTCTTCTCTTTTTTTTTCTCTACACCTCTCTCCCTGTTTTCCAACCCCCAGATGAAAATACTAGTTGGCAAATGGATATTGGAGATGGAATAAAGTGAGACATCAAATAACTTACTTGAAATCCATCTCTTACCTTCTGTACTTAGCCCTGGACTTGATGTGAACTTGGCTACATCAACAATTTTTACTGCAAATTGTTGCCCAGTTTCTCTGTTGATACATCGCCGCACAACACTGAAGGGGCCCCTATAAAAAGAAAGAGAGAAATCACATTTTCATGTACTGAATTTCCAGAATTCATGAACTCCCTTAAAATATGCTGCTACTACTTTAGGAGGTTTTAACCTAGAGGACATGACTTAAGTAGTTATTTTGAGTGTTCTTTGGGAAGGAAATGTATGTGATTTCAATGGAAAAAACCCCTAAATAATCATTTTCAAAGAAATCTTATATCGCTTTTACTTTAAATACTTTACAAATAAGCATAACAATCCATAAGTTTAAAATACAATTAAAATTCCATCAAAACTAACTCTTCTAAATCCTAAATAATTTTGTGAAAAAAAGTAATCTTGATAGCATTATACACATAAATAAAGCAACAATATTTTCCAACAAAGAAATAAGTAAAGCCCATAATTTTGTGGTCTAATGGGGTAAAATTCATTTTTATACTAAAAGTCTTTCTTCCTAAAGATGGTGGAGTAAAGGAAAAGATTTGATTAAGCTTTCCCAAATTCCCCTCCAAACAACTTTAAAATAACAACTTGTAACAAATCCTAAAGAGGCAGAACAAAAAAAAAGGACAGGATGTAATAATTTTCCAGTCTAATATAAGGGTAGTAGGGAAAGATCTGTCTCACAGTGGTAAAGAGTGGAGCACAATTCAGCATAGGTCAGTAACAGTTCTTGAGGGTCACTGAATTAGCCTTAGGACGCTCCAAAGTTCAGCCCATAGGTGTTAAGTTGGAAATTGGTCACAAAGAGATTAAAGAGAACCCTTTTCTGGAGTTGTGTGCAGAAATTTCTTGCAATTTCCATACACTGTTCTGGGTTTCAGTCCCAGGGAGAGGAGGACGCAAAAGAGCAAAGTTCCTTCCAAAGCAGAAAAGACTGTTTATTCTGTCATGGACCAGAGAGCAGGCCAGGAGAGCAATGACTACACCTTCTTTTAAGATCATATCATCTTAGAAGAACCTCTTCTGAAATCAACTATGCATAATAACCTGAAGTTTAGGACAGCACTCTTTTCATACCAGAGCAGGCAGGAAAAAAAAAAATCAAGAAACAGGATGGAAAAAATATGTAAACAAAAACCACACTTGACCATTTAAAGCTACTATAATGACAGAAAAAAACTCAGCAAAGTCAAATAATGTCATGCAAAACCTCAAAAAAAAAAATCTGGTCTTATACCCAACCATAATTCCTGGAAGAGAACAAAAAACATTTTCAAAACCAAGTAACAGAGGAAGAGGAAAAATTGAAAAAAACAAATGAAAAATAGAAGAAAATCATGAAAAAAAAAATCAATAACTTGGTAAAGATGGTACAAAAATGCTGAAGAAAAGAACACCTTAGAAAAAAAAGCAGAATTGACCAAATGGAAAAGGAGGTTCTCAATCTGACTTAAGAAAATTACTCTTTAAAAATTAGAATTGGTCAAGTTGAAGTTAATGACTCCATGAGGCATCAAGAAACAAACAAAAAAAAATCAAAAGAATGAGAAAATAAAAGAAAATATAAGCTATCTCATTAGAAAAAACAGCAGAAATCATTTAAAAATAATTAGATTATCTGAAAGCCATGATAAAAAAGGGCCTATCTATATATATCATCTTTCAAGAAATTATCAATGAAACCTGCTCTGATATTCTAGAACCAGAGAGTAAAACGGAAATTAAAAGAATACACCGATTACCTCCTGAAAGAGATTCTAAAATGAAAACTCACTCCCAGCAATTACAGTTAAATTCCAGAGCTCCCAAGTCAGGGAGAAAATATTACAAGCAATCAGAAAGAAATAATCATGAAACAACCACAGTCAGAATAACACAAGATTTAGCAGTTTCAAAATTAAAGAATCAGAGATTGGGCAAATATGATATTCTGAACGACAGGAGGTAGGATTACACCCATAAATCATCTATCCAGCAAAAGTGAGTTTAATACTCAGAAGAAAAAAGAATGGATATTAAATGAAAGAGAGGAATTTCCTTAAGAAATATTCCTTAAGAAAACACCAGAGCTGAGTAGAAAATTTGGATAGTCAATGAAATAGGGGAATTTCAAACTTTCTTGTTGAAATGACCAGAACTGAACAGAAAGTTTGATCTTCAAGTACAGGGCTCAGGTGAAACATGGAGAGGGTGGATGGGAAGGGCTAATATTATGAAGAATTTAATGATGCTGAATTATGTGTATTCCTGCATGGGAAGATGATACTGAAAACTCCTATGAACATTCTCATTTATAAGAGTTGTTAAAAAGAGTATATATACTCTTTTTAACAACATATATATAGACAAGGCACAAGAAAGAGCTGAATACAATAGTATAATATATTATAAAATTGGAATCAATGGGTGAAAAAGGAACGTACTGGGAGAAAGGGAAAGGAGAGGTAGAATGGGCTAAGGTATTTCATGTAAAAGTGTCAAGAAAAAGCTTTTGTAATGGAGTGGAAGGAGGGAAAGTGAAGGGGAATGAGTGAGCCGTCATTCTCATCAGAAATGGTTCAGAGAGGAAATAACATACACACTCAATAGGGTACAGAAATCTATCTTACCCTAGAGGAAAGAGAGAAGAAAGGGATGGGAGAAAAGGGACAGGGGGAGGGGAAGGGCGGTATAAAAGAGAGGGAAGGAAGATTATGGGAGAGGGTAGTTAGATACTACACACTTCTGAGGAGGGACAGGGTGATAGAAGGAAGAGAACAGAATAAATAGGAGTAGGAAGGAATAGAATGGAGGGAAATACAGTTAATAATAGTAACTGTGGGGAAAAAATATTGAAGCAACTTCTCTGATGGACTTATGATAAAGAATGCAACCCATTTCTGAGAGAAAGCTGATGATAACTGAACAAAAACAAATACATTATTTCCTCTCTCTTGAAGTTTTTTTTTGGGGGGGCGTGGAGGTTATGTTTACTTTCACAACAAGATTTTGCAGCAGTGTGAAAATAAATAAATAATTAAAAAAGAATACAAGCCCTTTTCACCAATTGAAAAATGATCAAAGGATATTAATAATTTATTAAAGTAATCAAAGCTATCTATAGCTATATGCAAAAATGCTTTAAATCACAGTTGCCATTTCATACCTATCACATATGACAGGAAAGAAAAATGACAAATGTTGAAAGGAGTGTGGGAAAACTGAGGCACTAAAGCACTGTTAGTGAAGTTGTTAATTGTTCTAACCATTTTGGAGAACAATTTGAAACTATGTCCAAATGACAATCAAACTGTGCATACCCTTTGATTCAACAATATCACTACTGGGGCAGCTAGGTGGTGCAGTGGATAAAGCACCGGCCCTGAAGTCAGGAGTTAACTGGGTTCAAATCTGGTCTCAGACACTTAATAATTACCTAGTTGTGTGGCCTTGGGCAAGCCACTTAACCCCATATGCCTTGCAAATAAAACCTAAAACAAACAAACAAACAATATCACTACTACATATGTAGATAAAAGCAAAAGGAAAAGGACTTATGTGCACCAAAATATTTATAGCTGTTCTTTTTTGTGATGGCAAAGAATTAGAAATGGAGGGAATATGCATCAATTGGAGAATGGCTGAATAAGTTGTGGCACATGATTGTGATAAAATATTATTATGCTACTGGAAATGAGTAGGATGCTGTCAGAAAAACCATCAAGAACTGATGCAAAATGAAGTGAGCAGAACCAAAAGAACGTTTGTACCCAGTAACAGCAATATTGAAAGATGATCAACTCAGCAATATAATGATACAAGATAATTCAAAATAACTAACTTATTATGAAAAAATGTTAACCACCACTAAAGAAAGATATAATGGAGTATGAATAAAGATATTTTTTTTCATTTTCTTTCCCTTTTTTCTTGAGGGGTGGGGGGTGAGGAGGATCTGTGTTTTCTTAAGAATAACATTTTTTTTTGCATGACTGTTATATCAAATTGCTTTGACTTGTCAATGAGCGGGGGATAGGAGTGAGATAATCTGAAAAAAAGTTTAAAAAAATCAAATGTTAAAAATTGGTTTTACAGTTAATTGGAAAATCAATAAAATATTTAAGAGGGAAAAAAATATTCCTTCCTGGGCATTTTCAAGAGACCTTAATCAAATCACAAACCAGAAGTTAAATACTGTTAGTATCTAGAAAAAATATATTTGTCAAACCTAGAAGCAACCTGGAGGAATGCTTGTCTAATATGATGATTCAATGCACAATGGTTGAGAAATTCAAACTCTTTGTAAATAAGGCAATACTTACATCTAATAATGATGTCCACTAGCAGATTTCGGATAGGTCAGGAGAACAAAATCTACAATGTTAAAAGTGATTGAGAAGGCAAAGTTGGGGTGGTAGTAGGAAAGAGATGGATAAAAGAGAAAAAAAATCTAAAAAGGTTCCAGACTAGAGTTATAAAACTTTCCACTGTAAGTTACAAAGGGAAAAAAAAGGACAGAAGGGTGCAACATGCAAATCATTCTTTTAGGAAAGGGGAATTACAAATTAATGTTACTGAACAGAAAAGGACACAAAGAGAGAGAACAGAAAACATTAGGTACTACACTCATTTAATTGGAATAAAGAAAAAGAGAATAAGAATAAGAATAAAAGTAAATTCAAGGAATCTGGAACTTGATGTGGTCAAGGGCAGAAAGCAGAATTGTAAAGACTAAGTTCAAATTATGTAAACAAAATAAATCACAGAATATGTGCTAAATTAAGAGGAAAATATACACAAGGTAGCTGAACTGTCTTAGTGAAGCATTAAGAGTGTACTAAGACTTTTTAAGGTATCTTTATATATACAGATTACATATGTAAATGAATATTAAAACACTAATAATTATAACTAAATATAAAGAACAAATGATTCAATTTTTTAAAAATGACTAATGAAGAAATGAAACCTACCTAGAAGTAGGTTTTAGGTCTTTCTAAACCAAAGCAACAATGTATTCAAATAAACCTAAAAAATAATCAGATTCTAAATTCTATATAGCTGAGTTGCTTAAATTAAAGCAAAGCTATTTAATAATGCATAATCATTTTGAAGGTAAAAATTTATATGTAATAGGAACTAAAGGAAGATTGGAATATTACCAATAAAACTTTCTTAGGGTTAATATTCCTAGTGAAGGCCTTTCAGGGTTAAGAAACATTAAGACAAGACAAACTATTATTCTTAGACTATTCTTAGAAGAAAGACCTTGAATTCCAAGCAAGGCACCTGCCTTCTGATAAAGGTATTTTTTACTAGCTAGGAAGACAGTAGACTACTCCTAGAAAGACCTTGTATTCCAAAAAGAACTTATGAGCCATCTACTTTATGATAAGACTATTTTTTACTAACTAGGAAGCAAGTAAACTATTCCAAGAAAGACCTTGCATTCTAAGACATTTCTTCATTTAGATAGGCATAGAAGGTCATTAAAATCTTTTTTTTTAATATATTCTCACCATTTGGATGGTGAGATAATAATTTATGAAAACATTTCATTCTTTGTTACTGGGTAGATTTTCCTCAAATAAGATTGTATCTGCAGAGACCCAGCCAATGGGTTAAAGGAGAAGGTGGTTAAGTTGTAGAGACCTGCATTAGGACCTATGTAATCCTGCTTGGTTTGAATCTTGGTTGCCGTTCCTAGATCTTTACTACCTGTGTGAAAATTAAGAGAGTGCACTTCTCTCCAGAAAATCAAATAAAAACTTTCTTTTGCTCAGACCAGTCCTTGAAAAAAAAAATTTAGGTATATTTTTATCACACACACATTATTAGTTAAGAAATGAAGTTATTATTGCCTTAACTTTTTAAAAAGAAAACAATAATTTTTCAAGAAATCTGTGGACTACACAGTGAAAAAAGGAAATCAATTCTTCTCAATTCTTGTCACCAGAATTATATCTATCCTAGACCTTGCCTGATGACATTTTTACATTCATCTTCTTGAGGTGACAGTCTCTTAACAATGTGGCAAAGATAACTGGGAAACATTTCTTTTAGTTTGTTTGGATGAACTGATTTCACAAAACTAATGAGCAGGTGAACCAGAGTATATTAAATACCTCCTTCCACATATGTGAAACTAAATAATCAATAAATGGCAAATGCCAACTCTTCTTTATGAGTAAGCATTGGGAGACAACACAGGCTGATAACTATTATTTTCATTTGAAATCTATGTGACCTAACTTTGATAAAAGATCAGAACCATTAATATTTATCTTGGCAACAAAAAGCAATGTCATTAATCAAATAATTTAAATTTATGTGTTCATATAGACTCTTGGACCTCAAACAGAATCAATGTCCTTGGGGGGGCGGGGGGGCGGCGGCCAAGATGGAGGCGGTGAGCTGAGCCAGGGTCGAGATGAGCCTGGCGACGCTGTGGTGCCACGACCCCTACATCACCAGCGACCCCTACATCACAAGCATCTCCGATCTCACCGGCCAGGTCGCACTCTACACCTTCAGCCCCGAGGCCAACCAGTGGGAGAAAACTGACATTTCCATGGCTTCACGATTGTGAATCGACTCAATATGATGAACCTTGTGGAACCAGGGAACAAAGATTTGGAATTCCAACTTCATGAGCCTTTTCTTCTCTACAGAAATGCCAGCCATATGGCCAGGTGGCGCAATGGACGGAGCACCAGCCCTGGAGCCACGAGCACCTGAGCCCACATCCGGCCCCGTACACCCAACAATCACTCAGCTGTGTGACATGCAAGCCACCCAAACCCCACTGCCCTGCAACGTCCCCCTCCAAAAGACCCAAAATAAAATAAAATAGTACTAATTGTAGGAGTGGCTGAGTGACAGACAGAGCATTGGCCCTTGAGCCAGGGGCATCCGGGTCCAAATCCAGCCTCAGACACCCAACAATCACCCTGCTATGCGGCCCCAGGCAGGCCACCCAGCCCCATTTGCCCTGCACCCCCCCCAAAAAATAATAATAAAAAATGTGCTTGAGTCTTTGTTCCAACACCAAAAAAAAAAAAAAAAAAAAGAATCAATGTCCTTGGTTTTCCACAGACTCTCTCCCATGTCTAGAATGTGCTATATCCTTACCTTCTATTTCTTATAGAAAGTCAAGTTCCTTTAGAGTTCACCTCTGGCATTCTCTCCTCACTTTCTAGAATCTAAATTATTTTCAGTTTACTTTGTATAAGTTGGATCAGGTTGGGGAGTATAGGTGGGAATGAAAAGAAAGTCTACATTCATTTTGCTTACCTCACACTAAAATATATACTCCAAGAGTGCTGCAACTTTTTTTTTGTAAACCAACTACCTAGCTTAGGAGTAAGCACTTAATACTCAGTGAATGAAAGAAGTCAGTGAGCTTCAATTCTGCTTTTAGAAAATATTTCTATAATTTGCATACTGTATTACTATTTAATCATGTTCTCTTACTTAATAGGTCAACGAAACACAAAGTCTCAGGCCCACCTCTAGAAATAAATATGTGACAATGAACATTTTATTACCTGAAGTCCAAAGAATAAAGTGGATGAAAACTGCAAAAACATTTTGGCATTTTCAACTGTTTCTTAACAAAATTGGAAAATGAAAAAAAATCAGCTTCTATTACTCTAATCAAAAGGTAATTGTCATACATCCATCAGAAAAATTAAGAAAGCCAAGAAGATGAAAAAATATTCTGGATAAAAATAACTATTCTTACTAGTTAAACAGTTTTGTTTTTTTTTTGGCAAGGCAATGGGGTTAAGTGGCTTGCCCAAGGCCACACAGCTAGGTAGTTATTAAGTGTCTGAGACCAGATTTGAACCCAGGTACTCCTGACTCCATGGCCAGTGCTCTATCCACTGTGCCACCTAGCCGCCCCCAAACAGTTTCTTATTAAACATTTAAATCTATAATCAGAAACCCACATTCAAATTATGTGTAATCAGGCAAAATGAAAATTTCTATAGTCTTGAAAAATGAAAATATTCTACAATTAAAATAGAATTCTTACAGGACAAATGAAGTAAGTGCTCTATTTTTACTTGACTGTTAACTATTTTGCATTTGCTGTCCCAAAAACAACCTCTGAAGGTATGAAATAACTTTAAACTTATTTAGCATATTTCTAGAGGTGTTCAAAATATATGTTTACATTTCAAGACCACCTTAAAACAAAATGGCAGCAAAATTTTCAAGTGAGCATTTTACTAATTTGATATATAAGAAAACAATTTAGATATAGAAAAAAGACTGTCATTAACAAAATAGGTATATTTCCCAGGGTATTCTAAGGGGGAAAAAATCTATTGAATAGGAACTAGAGTTCAAAATCTACATTGTAAACATGGTCAATGATAAGTAATTAGCAGTCAATGAATAATTTAAAAAAAATCATTCAAAACCAAAAAAATCAAGTGAAGTTCATTTAAGAATCTTTGAGGGGTGGCTAGGTGGCACAGTGGATAGAGCACTGGCCCTGGAATCAGGAGTACCTGAGTTCAAATCCAACCTCAGACACTTAATAATTACATAGCTGTGTGATCTTGGGCAAGCCACTTAACCCTGTTTTCCTTGCAAAAACCTTAAAAACAAGTCACGTTGTAAATATTTAACCAACTAACTGAAAATTATTGCATCATAAGTTACCAATTCTTAATAATCCATGCTACAGAAGAAAGAATTAACAAAAAATTGTCAATCTAAATTATCTCTTCCAAACTTTCCTTTATTGTAGGCCCTCCAGATATTGCTCATTAAAAAACAAACAAGCCATGACAAAGCAAGTTGGATGCATATGATAGAGCCAAACAGTGGGTTACTAATCATCCTGGCTTCCTTCAAATTTCAAACTCCCACCTCATAAAGAAAGTCTACTCTGATCCCTTTAATTCCAATACCTTCTCTAGGTTAATTATCTCCTATTTATCCTGACTTTGAAAATACTTGTTTGCATATATTGTCTCCTACTCTATTAGATTATTTTTTGCCCCAGCTTAATTAGCACATTGCCTGGCTTAGTAGGAGATTAATAAATGTTTACTGATTGATAGATTGATTGGATAAATGACATCAATGAATTTGTGAACTCTGTGCCAGATACTATTCTCTCAACCAGTACAGACTGCAATCCATTTACAGATGCACGGTTCTTGTTCCTATTTTCTACATACATCATACACAAATTCCAATGTTAGAGAGTTTGGCTTTTTTCAAAAAAATATTTCATATTACTAGAAATCATGTAGGAGTTAAAGAGAGAGAGAGAAGGAAAGGAAAAGGCAAAAAACTAGGAGGAAACTAAATAACAATGAAAGAAGAAAGTTTTTTTATTTCATGCCTCAGTCCTATTTTTCCTCAGAGGGAAGAGAAGGAAAAGTAAATGGGATAGTATTTTAAAGAGTAACATAAAACTTTTCTAGGTCAAGTTAATGATTATTTACTAGACATGAACATTAAGAATGTATTAAAGCATTGAAGATGCTATTTAATTGGAAATTTCCTTTCATTTAACAACCATTTATTAAACATTAATAACTTATTATTATTTAGTACTAAAAGAGATAGAGATGAAGAATGCATTGAAATAGAATATAGGTGTGTCACACTTAAAATCTTTAATATAAATTAATTTAATTATGCTTAATTATTATTATTAAACAATTGATATTAATAATTTTACAGGAATTCGTAATAACCATGCTCTGCCATGTTACTTAAAATAGCAAGGGAAGACCAAACTCTCTTTTGCTCTCATAAGTGAAAGAGAAGGGTGTCAGTAGGTAGAGTGGTGGAGAAAGGAGAAATACATGCACACCTGTACCCTCCAAAAATTACTTCAGGAAGCCCCAAGTAATTTGAATAACTCTATCCAGCTACCCCAGAGGGAATCATAAGGGTCTGAGAGACGACTAAGGAAGGGTGAAAATTTTAATATCTACCACCATTTCCCCTCCAATATAGATTATGTCTACCCCATCTTTCTGTATGTCTACCTTCTGCAATAGGCATTAGCTTTCCCTAAAAGGAAATGATTTTGGGAGAGGACTATATTCCCTGTTTCTAGAATGCAGCTTCCTTCTCCTCAACTCCAACAAATGAAAAGTATCTTCTTTCCCTCTTGCAAATAAGGCTGTATATAGTTATCAGTAGAACCGTAATTCAAATACTGTTTCTTTGATGTCAAATCTGGCACTCTTTCTGTGGTACCATGTCTAATCAAATCTTAATCTTTGGAACCAAAAAGTCAAATCCTTTGAATATAAACTTAAATGGGTGTCCACTAAAATATTACTTCATTGGCTAGTACCCCCCAAATGGATTTTCTACAAAGATCACATGAATACACTCGGGGAATAGCTTTCTATGCCCCAAAAGCTAGAAGTACAATACTGTGCTAAGTTGAAGGCACATTTAATTCAAAAGGAGTTCTCCAGTCTGTATTTAGAGAAAGAGTAAAATATGCCTTATTCATTTTAGACCTCTCATGCAGCACTACTGTGTTATCCTTGTACCATAATGAAAGTGTATCATTATACCAAATCTAGCAAAGAAATTACTGTGGTACAAAGGTACAGCTAGGTGGTATGATGGGTCAAGTGCTCCACCTAGAGTCGAGAAGATTCAAACTCTGCCTCAGACTCAATAGTTGTATGATCCTGGGCAAGTAAATTATCTTATCAGTCTCAGGATGGGGATAATAGCAATTGCCTCCTCCCAATGCACTGTTATGAGGATAAAATGTACAAATGTTTGTAGTGCTTTGCAAATATCAAAGGATAGATAGGTAAATAAATAGATAACAAATAATAAAATAAGCTAAATTATAATGGTGTTGTGGAAAGAAGACAAATCTAGTTTTCACCTGAGAAACCAGCTCAAAGTCCTGGTTCCACCATACATAAGCTATGTGATCCCAAGTAAGCTACTTCATGTTTCCAAGGCTTGAATTCCTCAAGTGTAAATGAGGAACTAGATGAATTTATTATTTTTTGAAAAGAAAAAAAACTTACTAAAAGGAGTTACAACACATAGAAAGGGATGGGGGGGGGGGGGGGAGATAAAAGAACAACCAAGCAGTGTTGACTGGACCAACAGGTCAGATAAGACTGCTGCTCTGAGCAGGAGTCCAACCAGGTTCATATGTCTTCCTTCTCATCCAGAGGACAAAAGGTGAACTCCTGTCCCCTTATTGGATCTGGAATTAGGTAGCAGGTGAAGGAGATCAGGATACAAATTTTACATTAAACAATAAATCAATAGAACATCAAAATGGGGATCTCCACCCAATTTGATAAGATTAGCAGCCTTTAAGATTACAGATTTAGTTTCTGCTACATTCATAGTTCTCTATATCTTTGCCAGGATAGTCAATTTACATCTCAAGAGTAGGTGGTCATCAATTTACAGCTCCACTCAATTAGAACTAGACTAATTCTGAAGTCTCTTTCAGATTCATTTCTATGATTTTATACAACAGTATAATATTATATAATTTGTAACTGATCATCAATTATAATTTTTATTACAATCATATTAATTTTTAAAAAGTTGAACATGAATTGTCTCAAATGAGTCAAATAAACAGCTTTCCCTTACTTACTCCAGCAAATAGACATTTAAAAGACTGCAGTAGGCTATAGGCTGAATAAATCCAATGAGAAACTCTACTACTGTGCAAAAGCAAAACAAAACAAAACCAAACCCATTACTCAGAACTACTCACAAAAAAAAAAAGCCAGGTCTACAGTGCTTTCCAGGACAACCAGTAACAGAAGACACACATAAGGCCTAAAGGCTTCTTTGTCCTGAAGTGTTCAGGAGACAACAGGGCTGTTAGCAAACCAAAGATGGGAACCTGGAAGCTAACAGGAGCTGCAAAGATGTGGCTGCATTCAAACCCAGACATCTCAGGACTCTGGTGCCTAGCCTAAGGAGTAAACAAGATATCAGGATAATACCAAAGAAGACTGACAACAATATCCAAAAAGCACAGGAGGGTAAAGAGCTTGGCCCTGGCACAAAATTCCCATTTAGGTAGCAAAGCTGGAGAGATGAATAAACCAAATTAAAATACAACGATTCTAAATAATCATATCCAGAGATATTCCAAATGCAACTTAATAGAAAATAACACAATAATAAATGCAAGAAAGAAAATATATTTTATATCATAACTACATGAATACCTTGAAGAAATTAAGAAAGAAAAATAAATACAAGTGGTGCAGAAGGGAAGTGATGATTAAGTAGCTTAAAACATAGAAGTGATCAATATTGCCTAGTTACAGATATCCTGAAAACTAAAATAGGTCAAACATGAATCAATGACTCAATGAGACAGCAAAATAGAATAAAATGTAAAGTAAGCGATTTTGAAAACAGCTGACCTAGAAAAAAGGTGAAAAAGGAAGTGTTTAAAATATCACTGTACTCTCAGAGAAAAAAAATGACCGTTTTTTATAAAAGCCTGTATAATTACATTTCAAAAAATCTTAAAAACTACCTACATCTACTGTACTAAAGAGTAAAGCAAAAATAGAATATGCCAATCACTTCCTGAAACTACAAAAGTTCCAGAAATGTCATTGATAAAATTCAGAGAGTTCATATGAAAAAATACTAGAAGCATGCATAAAGAAGGTATTTCAAGAGGCAGCTTGGCGGAGCAGTGGATACAGCACGGGCCCTGGAGTCAGGAGTACCTGAGTTCAAATTTGGCCTCAGACACTTAATTACCTAGTTGTGTGGTCTTGGGCAAGCCATTTAAACCCCTATTGCCTTGCACAAACCTAAAAAAAAAAAAAAACCTAAAAAAAAATATTGATAAAAAATACTCAAGACCCCAGAAGGCTTCGCAACTTCTATCATAAATGATTGTGCATCTTAATACTACAAAAAAGGAAAATATATAGATTTACAACCCAAAATAACTTATCCTGCAAAGTTCAACAGAATCCTACAGTGAAGGGGAATGGGGGAGTAGGTAGGGGAAGGACCTGACCTTCAACAGAAAGATTTTCAAGTATTTCTAGTAAAAGATGAGTCAAGTATGAACTTTGGAATGTAAAAAGAAATAAAGTCAAGGAAAATATAGAAAATAAAGTAATTTTAAGCAATAGGAAGGGGCTGTTAGATGATGCAGAATATAAATTCTATATAATGGATTATTATTGTTCTATTAGATATGAAAGGCAGAAAAAATCTGGAAAGACATGATGGATGTTGAGTGAAGTTATCAGAAGCAGGAGAACAAAGTACATTGTAACAATGTAAGTGTGATAATCAACTATGATACATTTAGCTCTTCTCAGCAATATAGTGATCAAAGATAATTCTAAAAGATGTTATGAAAAATGACATTCACATGCAAAGAAAGAACTATAGAATCTTGAATGCAGATTAAAATATCCTATTATCACTTCTTAAATTTTTGTTTTTTATTTCTCATGGTTTTTCCCTTTTGTTCTCATTCTTTTACAGAAAGATGAATAGAAATCTGTGTAACATAATAGTTTAAGTATAACCTATATCAACTTACTTGCTATCTCACAGAGGGGATAGAAGAATGGGAGGAAGAAAATCTTTACAAAAATTAAAGTTGAAAACTATCTCTACATGGAAAAAATCGAATTAAAAATAATGTAACATTTTAAGAAAGGGAGAATCAATAAAATGTGGCAATAGATTGGGTAGGAATAGTGAGAAACAATAAGAAGTGTGGAAGGCAACTGCTAGTCTAAAACCTAGGTGACTGGGAGGAAGGTAGAAGGAGAAATACATTAGAATGAGGGAATACTAAGTTCATTTTGAGGCATAATGAAATTAAATTGTCAATAAGTGTGCAGGTCACATAAGTAGCAAGATGGAAGACAAAACATTTTCGAAAAATCCAATGACATCAAAAACCACTTCAAAACAGAAATTATGCACCAAAATAGCAATTGAGCTGTTCCCTATTTCCAGTCAAGAACATAGAGTCCAAAATAAGGCTGGGAAAAAACTCAGTTCAACAACCTAAAACTCAAGACATGATGCTCACTAACCTTGAGTTCATTCAAAACCCCTACCCCAACCCCCCATGCTACTAGCAGACTCAAGGGTACAACACAGGCTTACATCAAAACCCAGCCCCTATACCTACACAGTCCCAGTACTGACCCTGACTCTAGGCTGCAGAAGTTTGCTCAGTCCTCAAAAGACAGCTTGGCCACATCCTCTGAAGAGCAAAAAAGACGCAACAGGTGCTGAACTGTCAGTAAATGAGAAATAGAGGGGATGAAACAGGTCACCAAGATAGGATATTGAGCATGTGGTGACCTGTATGTATGTGGAACAATTTACTAAGCCTGAGGCAAAAAAGTATAGATGTAAGCAGGAGACAGTTCTTTTTTTTCCCCTACAATTTTTTAAAACACTTTTAAAGTTTTGAGTTCCAACTTCTATCTCTCCCTACTACCCTCCTCTCCCCTCTCCTTGGAAAGCAGTTAGATATAGGTTATACATGTAAAATATTTCCAGATAAAAATTCAAATAAAAAAATAAAAGTAAGTGAAAAATAGCATATTTCAGTTCATTCTCTGGAGATGGATACTATGCTTCATTATTAATCATTTGGGACTGTCTTGGATCAATATATGGGTGAGAATTGCTAAGGCACTTGAAGTTCATCATACAATATTGCAATTACCTTCCTAGTTCTGTTCACTTCATCCTGCATGAATTCAAGAAAGTGTTTTTAGGTTTATATGTAATCATTCTGCTTGTCAATTCTTTTTTTTTAAGTTTTTGTAAGGCAAACGGGGTTAAGTGGCTTGCCCAAGGCCACACAGCTAGGTAATTATTAAGTGTCTGAGACTGGATTTGAACCCAGGTACTCCCAACTCCAGGGCTGGTGCTTTATCCACTATGCCACCTAGCTGCCCCTACTTGTCAATTTTTATTGCACACTAATATTCCATTATAATCATACACCTCAGCTTTTTTTCACCATTCTCCAATTGGTAGGCATTCTTTTGATTTTTAATTCTTAGCCACCAAAAACAAAGAGTTGCTATACATATTTTTGTACAAATAAGTTGTTTTTTCCTTTTTTTATTTTTTGATGTCTTTGGGATACAGACCTAATACTAGCATTGCTGGATCACAGGTATTTGCACAGTTTCAAATTTGTCTTTAGAATGGTTGGATCAGTTCACAACTGTATCAAAAGTGCATTAGTGTCTCAGTTTTCCCTCATTTCCTCTAACATCCAACATTTTCTTTTTTTGTCACATTAGCCACTCTCATAAGAGTTGAGGTAGTGCCTCAGAATTGTTTTAATTTGCATTTTTCTAATCAAAAATGATTTAGATTTTTTTCATAGGAATAAAAATAGATTTTATTTCTTTGTTTGAAAATCATCTTTTTTATAATCTTTGTAAATCTATCAAATGGGGAATTACTTGTATGTTTATAAATTTGATTCAGTTCTCTATATATATTTGAGAAATGATTGCTCATCAGAGATTCTTGTTGCAAAATCCATTGGTTTTGTTTATGCAAAAACTTTTTAATTTTATATAATCAAAATCATCTATTTTACATTTTGTAATGTAATCTAGACTATCTTCAGTCCTACTGGTGACAAAAAGTGAACTGGGGAAGAAATACTCAAAAAAGTCAGTTCGGTCAACTAGCTCATTTAAATGAACTGTGAACTGCCAAGTTTGGAAGGAAAACTGAAACAATTTTTAGGTCCCAGTCTCAAGGAAATTATGATCAGAGAGGAGAGAATTAGCAATGTAAGTAATTAGGAAAAATAAAATGACTGAAATTGCCAAAGAGTCTTTGAGAGGAAATCTTAAAAGACCTAGGATATAAACCCATGAATTAACAGGAAAAATAACAGAAGGAAATATGACCCCTAGACCTAATAAACTAGTTCAGTGTCTCTGAAATACTGGAAAATGATCTAACACTTGATAAGACAGAGGACCCTGTTGAATTTGAGAAGAACATAGAACCAGAACATATTGTTCCTTAATGGTTTAAAAGAGAAATGAGAATTATGAGAGCAGAATTTAAATCCTGCACAGCAAAAATAATGAGCATAATAGAAAAACTTGAAAGTGCAAAGGCAAGAAGGCAAGCCTCATCAAACAAAACAGAGAACAATAAACTGGGCATGCAAATACAAAGAAAAGAAAATCTAGAAGAAAAGTAACAAAAAACAACATTAAAAGAATCTATGCTCACTATGTAAGCAAAGCATACAAATCTTAAAGACAAGATGCATAGAGATAACCTAAGAATTATAAGTCTCTGAGAAGAACATATGTGGACAAAAAGCAGTAATTCCAAAATGATTTCTTCATTATTAGAAGATAACTGTGCAGAATTTCTGAACATAGGAAAAAATACCAATTGAAAGAATTTACAAAGAGGGGGCGGAGCCAAAATGGCGGCATGAAGGGATCAAGTCTTAGGAGCTCTCTAATAAAAACTCATAAACTAAGGAATCTAACTAAACTTTCGAGAGACAGAACCCACAAAGGGACCCAGTGAGGTAGTTCTCCTACTCAAGATAACCTGGAAAAGAGCAGAAAGGCTCTGCTCCCCGGGGTCTGAGGGGCGGCCTGCCAGAGGGGTGGCCCGCCAGAGCCAAAGAACTTCAGCCTTCCGGAGGCAGCCCCAGGGTGCTGGGAGCCACAGCTCACAGCAGCGGGGAAGTCTCCTGAGCTGCACCCCAGGGAGCACGAGCACAAACTGGGGGAACAGCGGGGGACCTCTGCCAGAGAGAGCACATGGAGCCCAGCCCTCAGGGCACACAGCAAGCAGCTTGGTCTTTCCTCAGCTCAGACCCTGAAACAAAAGCAGGTGGAGCCTGTAAGCAGGAGCCCCCAGGGCATGGGCCCATTGAGCTGAGGGAGGGGAGTGAAGTGAGAGAGACAGCTGAGCTCTGTCCTCTGCCCCAGGAACAGGACTCTGAGGCTCTGACCACATTCCGATCCTGATCCCAGTCTAGGCCCCCCCACAGAATAACAGGGCACCCCCACCTCGGCCCCGTGGGAGAGGGGGGCACTTATGTTCATTCACAGACCAGGAGGGAGGACAGAACCTCACACACCGAGACCATTGTGGGAGTGTCCCAAAAGCTCAGGAAGCACCCCAAAAAACAGGCTTAGGCTGGGAAAATGAACAAGCAAAGAAACAAGAGGAAGACCATTGAGAAATATTTTGCAAATGAGCCCAAGAAGGATCAAAATACTCAGTCTGAAGATGAGGAAGCACAAGCTCCTGCATCTAAAGACTCCAAGAAAAACAGAAATTGGGCTCAGGCTATGACAGCTCAAAAAAAGACTTTAAAATCAAATGAAGGAGTTGGAAGAAAAACTGGGAAAAGAAAGGAGAGAGATGCAGGAAAAACATGAAAATGAAGTTAGCAGCTTAGTCAAGGAAATCCAAAAAAATGCTGAAGAGAATAGCATGCTAAAAACCAGCTTAGGTCAAATGGATAAAACAGTTCAAAAAGTTATTGAGGAGAAGAATGCTTTAAAAAGCAAAATTGGCCAGATGGAAAAAGAGATAAGAAAACTCTCTGAGGAGAACAAATCCTTCAGACAAAGAATAGAATTCAGGGAGATTGATGAATTTACCAGAAATCAGGAATCAATACTTCAAAACCAAAAAAATGAAAAATTAGAAGAAAATGTGAAATATCTCATTGAAAAAAACAACTGATATGGAAAAAAGACTTAGGAAAGATAATTTAAAAATTATTGGAATACCTGAAATTCATGATCAGGAAAAGAGCTTTGACATCATTTTCAAAGAATTACTACAGGAAAATTGCCCTGATATTCTAGAGGCAGAGGGCAAGATAGAAATGGAGAGAATCCACCGATCCCCCCTGAGAAAGAGATCTCAAAAAACCAACCCCCAGGAATGTTATAGCCAAGTTCCAGAACTCCCAAGTCAAAGAGAAAATATTACAAGCAGCCAGAAGGACACAGTTCAAATATCGTGGAGCTGCAGTCAGGATCACACAGGACTTAGCAGCAACTACATTGGAAGTTCGTAGGGCTTGGAATACAATATACCAGAAGGCAAAAGAGCTTAGAATGCAGCCAAGAATGAACTACCCAGCAAGGCTGAATGTCCTCTTCCAGGGAAAAAGATGGACTTTCAATGAACCAGGGGAATTTCAAAGGTTCCTTTTGGAATGGCCAGAGCTGAACAGAAGGTTTGATCTTCAGATACAGGACTCAGGTGAAGCATGGAGATTGGAGGAGAGGGGGGAAATATGAGGGACTTAATGAGGATGAACTGCATGTATAGAAAAATGATACTGATAATATTCATATGAACCATATCAGTTAATAGAGTAGGTAGAGGGAGCTTTTATATTTGAAACACAGGAGAAAGCTGAATTCGAAGATAAAATATGGTGTAAAAATGTAGTCAATAGGATAAAAAGGGAAATGGAATGGGAGAAAGAAAAAGGAGAGGGGGAATAGTCCAAGATATTTCACGTAATAAGATTTTTTTTATTACAATGAGCTATTGCAATGATATGGAAGGGGGGAGGCAAGGGGGAATGAGGGAACCTTTGTTCTCATCAGAGATGGCTAGAAGAGGAAACAGCAAATAGACAACTGGAGTAAGAAGGAGCGGGGAGCAGGGGGAAGGGGTGGGGATGTGAATAAAGGAGGAGAGGATGGACCATGGGGGGACAGTGGTCAGATATAACACATTTTCTTTTTTACTTCTTGCAAGGGGCTTGGATTGGGTGGCCTGCCCAGGACCATAGGGCCAGGTAGATTCTGGGCCTAAGGGGTGGTATGGGGGCTCAGGGCTTCTTGGCCCCAGGACCAGGGATCTGTCTGCTGCGCCACTCAGTGACCCTACAGCAGAGTCAGAATGAAAGGAGAGAGAAAATATAGTACATGGTAGTGGAGAAATAATAAAGGAGGGAGTTGCGATCAGCAATGGCAACATTGGAAAAATATGGAAGTAACTTTTGTGATGGACTTAACATAAAGAATGTGATCCACTCACGACAGAGTTGATGGTGTTGGAACAAAGACTGAAACACATTTTTTGTTATTATTATTTGGGGGAGGGTGCAAGGCAAGTGTGGCTGGGTGGCCTGCCTGGGGCCACATAGCAGGGTGATTTTTGGGTGTCTGGGGCCAGATTCGGACCCAGGCGCTCCTGGCCCAACGGCCAATGCTCTGTCTGCCATCCAGCCACCCCTACTATTATTACTATTTTATTTTATTTGGGGTCTTTTTTCCCCTTCTTTTTGGTTTTTGCAGGGCAGTGGGGATTGCGTGGCTTGCATGTCACATGGCTGGGTGATCATTGGGTTTACGAGGCTGGATATGGACTTGGGTGCTCGTGGCTCCAGGGCTGGTGCTTCGTCCATTGTGCCACCTGGCCAAACCTACAATTATTACTATTATTTTTTTTTAATTTTAATTTTTTTCTCTCCCCTTCACTTTTTTGCCCAAGCAAGTCTATCTATATTCATGGGGGGAGGGGTATTTTGTTTACTTGTAAACAAGTATATTTTATTAATGTAAAAAAAACATTTGTACAAAATGAGAATAAAAATAAATTTAAAAAATTATTCAAAAAAAGAAAGAATTTACAGATTCTGTCCAAAATGTCTCCCAAACAGCAAAAATCACAAACAAGTGACTAAAATTAATAATTCAATTTAAAAAAATTACAAGCCATCAGAAGTTGCAAAGGCAGGACATTAAAATAATGCGAGATTTTTTTCTCCACTCACTGGAAAAAGGAAGAGAGAATGGATTAATGGGAAGACACTGGAGAGAAGTCAGAAGTTGCCAGAGCACTCACCAGTTTCCTTTGGCAATGGTAAATTAAGCCTTTAAAATAATTCTGAAGCAACAGAATCTACAAAAAGAAATGACTGAAACAATTTTCCAGTTCAAGATAACATTTAGAACAACTTCAGAAAAGACATGACTCACTTGTATAAAATGAGAATGAAGTCCAGTGAAGGCAGTATCTGGACAAGGCAACAAGAAGCCATCACAGATCAACTCTCGAGGCCCTCTGATGTTGGCTTACCAGGCCAGTAGCACAGGAGGCTAGCGGTGAGGGCTCCAGAGTCAATGGGGGAGGCAAAATGACAGTTACAGAATCCAGGGCACAACAGATATAACTAGGTCACATTGGGCAAGCTGCCACCACCTTAGGCCCCAGAACAGACAGCCAGTGACCAGGATTCTATTCTCCAGTGCAAGAAGCTTGGGACAGTAACCTCCTCTATGTGCCAAAAGCAGAGTTCAACTTTAAAAAATGAGCAAAAAACAGAAAAGAGCCCTGACCATATAACATTACTATAGCAACAGGGAAGATCTATATACAAACTCAGTGTCAAAATGCCTACATGTGAAACCTAAAGAGGGAAATATGAATTGGCTGCAAGCTCAAAAGGGGGAAAAATGAGAATTATGCAACAGAGAATCAACAGTTTGGAAAAGGAAGAAAAAAATTGACTTAATAAAACAATTCCTTAAAAATTAATTCCAAATTAAAAATATCCAATCAAGAAAACAATGTCTTAAAAAGTAAAACTGGTCAAATGGAAAAGGAGACAGACAAAGGCTAACTGAAAAAAAATCCTTTAAAATGGAATTAAGTTAATGACTATCAAGAATCAAACAAAATAAAAAATATGAAAAAAATAGAAGCAAATGTAAAATCCTTATTGGAGATGGAACTATGTATTCCAAAAAATACTGGAGCTCTAGATGCAGCATAACTTAAAACATATAGGAAAAAAAGGTGGACATTCATTATGAAGAGTTTGAAGCCTTTTTAGAAAGAAATCAGAAAAGTAGAGATTTGATTTTCAGATACCCTAAACAATATAAATACAGGAGGAGTAAATAAATGCAACAGGAAAGGATAGCAACAGAGCAATAAAGAAGATACCAAAAGAGATTTCTTTCACAAGGAAACTGGAGTGAAGGCAGAATACTGGTAGAGAGGAGAGAGAAGAGGCAGACATAGATATTCTAGATAAAACCTAGTACCACTCTGACTACAGATGAACAATTTTTTATGTAAGACTACATTAAAACATGAAAGAATATATGAAAAGAGAGGGAGTAAAGAGAGGAGTGATAGATAAATTGGAGTCAAAAAAGGACTAACAATAAGAAGTAAGTTAACAAGGTCTCAGAAAAAGAGGCACCTGGGTGAGGAGGGAAGAAAGATTGAAATCATGTAGACAATAGTATGTAACAATAATCTTAGTAATCTGTTCAAAAGGAACAGAACAAATGAAAGGAGAGTAGAGCTGACTAACATCTCTACAGGAGGTTGCAAGCATATTATTTCAATATAAGCTAATTTCAAAGATTAAAAATGTAGAAAAATACAGAGAAACAAGAGAAGAAATCCTAATAGAGGGCATCAGGGCAAAGATTAATATAGACAGAAGCAGAAATGATAATGTTATCAGAATAGATTACAAACAGATAAAGAGAAAATGGTTGAGTAGTTAAGAAATGGTCAGTTATGTAATGCCATGGTTAGAGTACAGGGCCTGGAATCAGAAACCCTAAACTAAAATCCAGCCTTACTAGCTTTGGGACGTTGAGCAAGTCTCTTAGCCCTATATATGTCAGTTCCCTCAGTTATAGGATGGATAAGAAAAGGAATGGCAAAGCATTACAATATCTTTGCCAAGAAAATCCTAAAAGGGCTCATGAAGAGTCAGGCATTATTGGGGGTCGGGAGAGGAACTAAACAAAAAAAAATAGTTAAGAAGTGGTTCAAAAGATTATCACAGTGGCATGATGGAATAATGATTAGACTTTAATTGATGTAAACATTTGACTGTAATTCTCTATACCAAAGTCAAATTATCAAATCATTTTGTTACCTTGCCTTAATAGTTTTAACTTCTAAAACACAGAGAAATAAACTGAGGAGACTTTGGTGAGATGCAATCAAGAACCAAGGTTAGCTGTGGAGTCTTTTGGTCAGGGGGAGGGGAAGTTTGAATTACTGGATATCATCCAGGTTGTGCCAGACCTGAGCTCCATACTTTTGGAGCATTCTTCCAGGAACAAACAGCAGCCGCCCCACCCCCACCCCCTCCCCCTCCCCCTCCCCCAGGCACAGGTATGGACTATGGAGGGCATTCTGCAGAAAGGGAGATTAGTTTCCAGGCCATTGTTCAAGCTCAACTCAGACCCTGATGCCCCTCCTCACCCCCTCTCACTCCCTCCAGGATTGGGAGAGGGCTTCAATCATTCCAGAGAAAGCAACCATCACCCATTACTGACCAGCCCTTGGAGTTACTAAACCAAGTGAACAAAGACTCTAGGATTTTCAAAAGCAAACCTCTGAGAGTCAATCCCTCTTCCAACACAAGATCCTAGAAAAATGAAGAAAAGCCAGAGTAAGGGGGGCCCATGGAGAAATACTTAAAAGTAATAGATTCTAACCCAGAAAGATCTAGCACTTCTGAAGAGAATATGAATTGGTCTCCAGCCCAGAAAGATTTCCTTGAAGAAATCAGGAAGGAGTTTAAAAATCACTTGGAAAAATTGGGAAAAGAAACTCAAGAGAAAATTAACACATTGCAATGGAAAATTAACATTTCACAACAAGAAAACAAATCTTTGGAAAATACAATTGGACAAAGACAAAAAAAAATAATTCTCTCAAAACTACACTTGGGAAAATGGAAAACTCCTTCAAAAATAGAACTGACCAACTGCAATAGGAGTTGCAAAAGGTAAATGAAGAAAATTCTCTAAAAAAAGGAATGGAATCTGTGAAAAACTAATGACTTCATGAGACAACAAGATTCTGTTAAAAAAAACCCAAAAGACTGAAAAAATAGAAGAAAATGTAAAATACCTCATCAGCAAAACCACTGACCTCGAGAACAAATCAAGAAATGACAACCTGAGAATCATGGGACTTACAGAAAACATTAAAAAGAAAAAAAAAAGCCTGGACTTAACATTACAGGATTTAGTGATGGAAAACTTCCGTGATATCATGAAACCAGAGGGTAAAATAGTTATTGAAAGAATATATTGATCCCATCTGGAAAGAGATCCTAAAAGGAAAACATCAAGGAATGTTGTGGCCAAATTCCAGAATTACCAGATAAAACAGAAAATCGTGCAAGCAGCCAGAAAGAAACAATTTAAATACCAAGGAGCCAAAGTAAGGATTATCCAGGACCTGGCAGAATCAACATTAAGGGATCAAATGGCCTACAATGAGATATTCTGAAGAGCAAGGGAGCTTGAAATGCAGCCAAGAATCCACTATCCTGAAAAGCTGAGCCTCCTCTTACAGGAGGAAAGATGGACATTTAATGAACTGAGAGACTTCCAATATTTCTTGATGAAAAGGCCAGAGCTAAATAGAAAATTTGGACACCAAACAGGAGGCTCAAAAGACACATGAAAAGGTAAAAAAAAAAAGGGGGGGGATAAAGAGGAAAAAAACTGCTATCCAACAGGATGAAATTGGCTATATCCCTATCTGGGAAAAATACTCTCATAACTCTTGAGATGTGTAACTCTATTAGAGAGAATATATACAGCAAGAAGTGATAGACACTCATAACTTTCTGTGACACAGAAGCACTAAAAAACAATACCTCCTTAAAAAAGGGGACAGTAACAAGACAGGAGGATGGAGGAGATTGAATGGGGGTAAATCACATTACATTAAGAGGTACAAAAGACCTATTACAATGGGGGGGGGGGGGGGGTTAGAACCACCTGAATCATGTTCTCATCAGACTTGGCTTAAAGAAAACTTATACACACTCAGTTAAGAAACTTATCTTACAAGTATTAAAAGGGGGAAAGGGGAGGAGAATGCGAAGGGAGAGAAAAAGGGGAACTAACAGAAGGATGGGAAGAAGGAAGGGGAAAAGGGGAAAGAAAGGAGAGGGGTTGATATAGAAGGGTGAACACACTGAAGGTGGCGGTAATCAAACAAAATACTAGGGAATATGGATAAAGGTGGAAAAAGAGGAAATACAATCAGAGGGAAGATCACATGGAGGGCAATAATCAGTTAATAATTATAACTTTGTATGTGAATGGGATGAACTCTCCCTTAAAACGTAAGCAAATAGAAGAATGGATTAAAAACCTGAATCCTTCAATATGCTCCTTACAAGAATCTCATTTGAAGTAGAGAGATACATATAGAGTAAAAGTAAAAGGTTGGGGCAAAATATATTATACTTCAGCTAAAGTGGAAAAAAAGCAGAGGTTGCAATCCTTATCTCAGACAAAGCAGTTACAAAAATAGATAGCGTTAAAAGAGAAAAGATCCTACTAAAAGGTACCATTGACAATAAAGTAATTTCAACTAAATTTGTATGGATCCAATGGTATTGCATCCAAATGCTAAGAGAAGTTGAAATAACTACAGGAAGACATAGATAGCAAAACTCTACTAGTGGGAGACCTCAATCTTCTACTCTCAGATTGAGATAAATCTAATCATAAAATAAACAAGAAGGAAGTTAAAGAGGTAAATAGATTATTAGAAAACTTAGATAGGATAGACTTATGGAGGAAGTTGAATGGGGATAGAAAGGAATATACTTTTTTTCTGAAGTACATGAACTTATAGAACAATAGACCATGTGCTAGGGTACAGAAACCTAATGATCAATTATAGAAAGGAAGAAATAGTGAATACATCTTTCTCAGATCATAATGCAATAAAAACCATATGCACTATTAGGGTAGGGAGATATAGTTCCAGAACTAATTGGGAACTAAACAACCTCATTTTAAAGAATAAGTGAATCAAACAACAAATAATTAAATAAATTAATTATTTCATCCTAGATAATGATAATAATGAAACAACATACCAAAATCTATGGGATACACTCAAGGTGGCTGTCAGGAGATATAAAAGAACAAATTAAAACCCCCCAATTAGATAACAAATTAGAAATTCTAAAAATTAAAGGAGAAATTAATAAAATTGAAAGCAAGAAAACTACTGAACTTATATATAAAACCAAGAGTTGGTTTTATGGAAAAAAAAAAATAAAATTGATAAACCTCTGGTCAATTTGATTAAAAAATTGCTAGTATCATAAATGAAAAAGGTGAACTCACCACCAAATGAGGAGGAAATAAAAGTAATACTTCAGGATTATTTTGCCCAACTCTATGCCAATAAATTTGACAATCTAAGTGAAATGGATGAATATTTACAAAAATCTAAGCTGCTCAGATTAAGTGAAGAGGAAATTAAATACATAAACAACCCTATCTCAGAAAAAGAAATTCAGCAAGCCATTACTGAACTCCTTAAAAAAAACTCTCCAGGGCCAGGTGGATTCAGAAATGAATTCTATCAAAGATATAAGAACAATTGGTTTCAATTCTATATAATTTCTTTGGAAAAACAGGTGAAGACAGAACTCTGTCTAACTCTTTTTATAATACCAATATGGTGCTGATACACAAATAATTAAATAAATTAATTATTTCATCCTAGATAATGATAATAATGAAACAACATACCAAAATCTATGGGATACACTCAAGGTGGCTGTCAGGAGATATAAAAGAACAAATTAAAAACCCCCCCAATTAGATAACAAATTAGAAATTCTAAAAATTAAAGGAGAAATTAATAAAATTGAAAGCAAGAAAACTACTGAACTTATATATAAAACCAAGAGTTGGTTTTATGAAAAAAAAATAAAATTGATAAACCTCTGGTCAATTTGATTAAAAAATTGCTAGTATCATAAATGAAAAAGGTGAACTCACCACCAAATGAGGAGGAAATAAAAGTAATACTTCAGGATTATTTTGCCCAACTCTATGTCAATAAATTTGACAATCTAAGTGAAATGGATGAATATTTACAAAAATCTAAGCTGCTCAGATTAAGTGAAGAGGAAATTAAATACATAAACAACCCTATCTCAGAAAAAGAAATTCAGCAAGCCATTACTGAACTCCTTAAAAAAAACTCTCCAGGGCCAGGTGGATTCAGAAATGAATTCTATCAAAGATATAAGAACAATTGGTTTCAATTCTATATAATTTCTTTGGAAAAACAGGTGAAGACAGAACTCTGTCTAACTCTTTTTATAATACCAATATGGTGCTGATACCTTAACAAAGAAGAGTTAAAACAGAGAAAGAAAATTATAGGCATAATATAGATGCTAAAATCTTAAAATAAAATCTTAGCAAAACAATTACAACAAGTTATCACTAGGATAATAAACCATGACCAAACAGGATTTATCCCAGGGATGCAGGGTTGGTTCAATATTAGGGAAACTGTTAGTATAATTAATTATATCAATAAAACCTATCAAAAATCATGATTATATTAACAGATGCTGAAAAAGCTTTTGACAAAATACAGGACCTATTCCTACTAAAAACACTAGAGGGTGTAGGAATAAGTTTTTTTTTTTCCCTTAGAATAATAAGCTGTATCTATCTGAAACCATCAACAAGCATTATATTCAACGGGCATAGTCTAGAGGCATTCCCAATAAGATCAGGATGTTCATTACCACCACTACTATTCAATCTTGTATTAGAAATGTTAGCCTCAGCAACAAGAGAAGAAAAAGAAATTGAAGTAATTGGAAAGGAAGAGACAAAACTCTCACTCTTTGCAGATGACATGATGATATACCTAGAGAATCCCAAAAAATCATCTAAAAAAACTACTAGAAATAATTAACAACTTTAGCAAAGTTGCAGGATATAAAATAAACCCTCATAAATCCTCAACATTTACATATATATATATATATATATATATATATATATATATATGTAGTGAGATAGAACAGAAAGACCTAGAAAGAGAAAGCTCATTGAAAGTAACCTCAGACAAGATTAAATACATGGGAATCTATCTGCCAAGGCAGAGTCAAATTCTTCTGAAAACAATTAAAAAACACTTCTCATACAAATAAACTCAGATGTAAATAACTAGGCAAACATCAACTGCTCATGGATAGGTTGAGTTAATGTAATAAAAATGACAATTCAATCAAAACTAAATTACCTGTTTAGTGCCCTACCAATCAAAATTCCAAGAAATTACTTTAATGAGTTAGAAAAAGTAGTAAGTAAATTCATATGGAGAAATAAAAAGTCAAGAAATTTCAGTGATTCAATGAAAAAAAGTGCAAAAGAATGTGGCTTAGCCTTACCAGATCTCAAATTATATTATAAAGCATTAGTCATCAGAACTATCTGGTATTGGCTAAGAAAGAGAGTGGTAGATCAGTGGAATAGACTAGGTGCAATAGCAAGAAATGATACAGTAATCTGATGTTTGATAAACCCAAAGAGTCCAGCAATTGGGATAAAAACTCTCTCTTCAATAAAAACTGGAAGTCAGTATGGAAGAAACTTACATTAGACCAACACCTCACACCCTATACCAAGATAAGATCAAAATGGATACAGAATTTAGACATAAAAAACAATATTATAAGCAAACTAGAAGATCAAGGACTAGTTTACCTGTCAGATCTATGATATGGGAAGTTCATGACCAAGGAAGAGATGGAGATCATTAAAAATAAACTAGATAATTTTGATTACGCTAAATTAAAAAGCTTTTGCACAGATAAAACCACTGTAACCAAGATCAAAAGAAATGTAGTAAACTGGGAAACAACTCTTACAACTAGTATTTCTGTTAAAGGACTCGTTTCTAAAATATACAGAGAACCGAGTCAAATTTCCCCCCCCAAAAAAATAAATAAAACCCCAAAACCCATTCTCCAATTGACAAATGGTCAAAGGATATGCAAAGGCAATTTACAGATGAGGAGATCAAAGCAATCCATAGTCATATGAAAAATTGCTCTAAATCATTAATTTTTAGAGAAATGAAAATTAATGCTTTTTTGAGGTACCACCTCATACCTCTCAGACTGGCCAATATGACCAAAAAGGATAATGATCATTGTTAAAAGGGTTGTAGGAAATCTGGGACACTATTATATTGTTGGTGGAGCTGTGAACTCATCCAAACTTTCTGGAGAGAAAATAGGAACTACGCCCAAAGGGCAACAAAAATGTGCATACCTTTTGATCCAGCAATACCACTACTGAATATACACCCTGAAGAGATGATGAAAAAAAGCGTAAAAACTCACTTATACAAAAATATTCATAGCAGACCTGTTTGTGGTGGCAAAGAATTGGAAATCAAGTAAATGTCCTTCAAATGGGGAATGGCTTAGCAAACTGTGGTATATGTACGTCATGTTTTATTAGAAAACAGGAGGGATGGGAATTCAGGGAAGCCTGGAGGAATCTGAATGAACTGATGCTGAGTGAGATGAGCAGAACCAGAAAAAACACTGTACACCCTAACAGAAACATGGAGGCAATGATCAATCTTGATGGACTTGTTCATTCCATCAGTGCAGCAATCAGGAACAATTTGGGGCTGTATCCAGAGAAAGAACTGTGGAGTTTGAACAAAGACCAAGGACTATTACCTTTAATTTAGGGAAAAAAAATGATATCTTATTGTTTGATCTTGCTATCTCTTATACTTTATGTTTCTTCCTTAAGGATATGATTTCTCTCTTGTCACATTCAATTTGGATCAATGTATACCATGAAAACAATGTAAATATTGGCAAACTGCCTCCTGTGGGAGGTGGAGGGAGGGAAGGAAGATTAGGGAAGTAAGATTAATTGTAAAACTCAAAATAAATAAAATCTTAAAAAAAAAAGAGGTAAAGGTAGCAATCCTTATCTCACACAAAGCACCTGCTAAAATAGATCTCATTAAAAGAGATAAGGAAGGAAACTATATCCTCTTAAAAGGTACCATAGACAATGAAGCAATTTCAATATACTAAATATATATGCACCAAGTGGTATAGCATCCAAATTCTTAGAAGAGAAGCTGAATGAGTTGCACGAAGACATAAACAGAAAAAATTCTAATGATGGGTGATCTCAACTTCCCTCTCTTGGATTTAGTTAAATCTAACCATAAAACAACAAGAAAAAAGTTAATGAAGTAAATAGAATGTTAGAAAACCTAGACATGATAGACCTTCAGAGAAAACTGAATGGGTTAGAAAGGAATGTACTTTTTTTTCCTGCAGTACATGACAACACAAAAATTGACCATGTACTAGGGTATTAAAAACCTTATAATCAAATGCAGAAAAGCAGAAATAGTGAATACCTCCTTCTCAGATCATAACACAATAAAAATCACATGCCATAATGGGCCAAGAGACAGGCCTAAAACGAATTGTAAATTAAATAACCTCATTGTAAAGAACGAGTGGATTACACAACAAATTATAGAGAATTCAGAATTAATGATTTCATCCTAGATAATGACAATAACAAAAAAACATACAACTTATGGGATAGAGCCAAGGCAGTTATTAGGGGATATATTATATCTTTAACTGCTTATATGAGTAAAATAAAGAACAAATCAAAAACCCTCAAGTACCAAATTAAAAATTCTCAAAATTAAAGAAGAAATTAATAAAATTAAAAGAAAACTATTGAATTAATAAATAAAAACAAGAGTTGATTTTATGAAAAAAATAGTAAAATTGATAAAACATTGGTTAATTTGATTTTTAAAAAAAAGGAAAGAAAATCAAATTACTACTATAAATGCAAGGTGTGGCTAGGTGGCACAGTGGATAAAGCACCGGCCCTGGATTCAGGAGTACCTGAGTTCAAATCCGGCATCAGATCCTTAATCACTACCTAGCTGTGTAGCCTTGGGCAAGCCACTTAACCCCACTGCCTCGCAAAAGCCAAAATAAATAAATGAATGAATGAATGGATGAATGAATGGATGAATGAAATGATGTATGAATGAATGAATGAATGAATGAGTGCAAAAGATGAACTCACCACCAATGAGGAGGAAATTAAAACAATCATTCAAAATTATTTTGCCCAACTGAATGCCAACAAATTTGATAATCTAAATGAAATGGAGGAATAGTTACAAAACTATTAAGTTGCCTGGGTTAAAGGAAAAGTTAATTAAATACCTAAATAACCCTAAGGAAATGAAATACCTAAATTAAAAGAAATTCAACAAGCTGTCATCAAACTCCCTAAGAAAAAATCTGCAGGGCCAGATGGATTCACAAGCATTTAAGGAAAATTGGTTCTAATTCTATATAAACTCTTTTGAAAAACAGGTGAAGATGGAAATCTGCCTAACTCCTCCTATGACACCATTATGGGGCTGATATCCTAAACCAGGAAGAGTCAAAACAGAGAGGGAAAATTATTATAATTATAGACCAATTTCCCTAATGAATATGGATGCAAAAATCTTAAATAAAATCTTAGCAAAGCGATTACAACAAGTTATCACTAGGATAACACACTGTGACCAAATAGGATTTATCCCATGGTTGGTTCAATATTAGAAAAATTGTTAGTATAATTGACTAAATCAATTATCAAATTTAACAAAAATCATATGATTATCTCAATAGATGCTAAAAAAGCCTTTGACAAAATACAGCACCAATTCCTACTAAAAACACTAGAGAGCATAGGAATAAATGGGTTGTTCCTCAGAATGATAAGCAGTAGCTATCTAAAACTTCAGCAAGTATTAAATGCAATAGGGATAACCTAGAGTCATTCTCAATAAGATCAGGAGTGAAAGAAGTATTCCATATTGTATTAGAAATGTTAGCTTCAGCAATTAGACAAGAAAAAGAAATTGGAGTAGTTAGAATTGGAAAGGAAGAAACAAAACTCTCACTTTTTGGAGATAACATGATGGTATACCCATAGAATCAAAAAAAATCATCTAAAAAACTACTAGAAACAAATAGCAACTTTAGCAAAGTCTCAGGATATAAAATGAACCCACAATAAATCCTCATCATTTCTATATAACACTAGCAAGATACAGCAGCAAGAGCCATAAAGAGAAATTCCATTTAAAGTAACTTCAAACAATATAAAATACTTGGGAGTCTACCTGCTAAAGCAGACTCAGAAACTATGAAAACAACTATAAAACACTTTTCATACAAATAAAATCAGATTTAAGTAACTGGGCAAATATCAACTCTTCATGAATAGGTCAAGCTAATATAATAAAAATGATAATTCTGCATAAATCAAACACCGATTTAGTTCCTTATCAACGTACCAAAGAACAAAACAAAACAGAAAAATGTCATTTGCTCATGGGAGGCTGACCAAAATGACAATTCTACCTAAATTAAATTACTCAAAAAATTATTTTACAGAGCTAGGGAAAAATAGTAACAAAATTAATCTCAAGTAAGTTAATGAAAAAAAGGAAAGAAAGGAGGCCTAGTTGTACCAGCTCTGAAACTGTATTATAATGCATTAGTCATCAAAACTGTCTTTTACTGGTTAAGAAATAGAGAAATGGGTTGGGGGGCAGAACTAAGATGGCAACAGGAAGGCAAGAATTCCAAGAAACTCGTTCCCCCAAATACTCTAAAAGTTGTCATATTTTCAATCTAGCTAAAATTTAGAGGGGCAGAATGCACAAAAAAGACTAAGCAATATAATTTTCCAGTCCAAGACAACTTATAAGTTCCACAGGAAAGGTCTGTTTTACTGGGACTGGGGGCTGGAAAGAGCAGCAACACAACCACAGTGCAGTCTGATGAAGCAAATCAGCTCCAGCCTTCCAGGAATGGCACTTGGAGCACCTGGGTCACGGGGGGTGGGGGTGGGGGTGCCTGGATCCAAGTAAGAGGGGGTGGTTTCCAGACCTCTTGGCCCAGGGGTGATGAGAAAACTCTGCCACACCAGAGTGAGGGCAGAATGGAGCCCTGGCCTCAGAGCACCCCTACCACAGGAATCTGCAGCAGGAATCAGTGAAACCACCCAGCAGTTCCAGAACTCTCAACCCAGACCTAAGGGGGTGCGGTAAATCAGTCATAGGCTGAGGAAATAAGCAAACAACAGGAAAAGAAGAATCTGACCATACAAAATTACATTGGTCCCATGGAGGATCAAAATACACACTCAGAAGATGACAAAGTCAAAGCTTCTGTATCTCAAGCCATAAAGAGAAATAGAAAATGGGCTCAGAGCAATAGAAGAGATCAAAAAAGACTTTGAAAAGCAATTAAGAGAGGTAAAGGAAAAAAATGGGAGGAGAAATGAGAGCAATTCAGATAAATCATGAAAACCAAGTCAGCAACTTGGGTGAAAGACACACACACACACACACACACACACACACACACAATCTTAAAAACCATAAAACCATTGGGACCAAATGGAAAAAGCAGCCCAACAGGCAAATGAAGAGAAGAATGCCTTAAGAAAAACAGAACTGGCCAGATGAAAAAGGAGATAAAAAAGCTCTCTGAGGAAAATAACTCTTTCAAATGCAGAATGGAACTAAGGAAGCTGATGACTTTGGCAGAAATCAGGAAGCAATAAAATAATACTTAAAGAACCCCCAAATTAGAAGAAAATGTGAAATATCTCATTGACAACTGACTTGGAAAACAGATCCAAGAGAGATAATTTAAAAATTACTGGGCTACCTGAAAGTCAAGACCAAGATAAGAGCCTAGACTTCATTTTTTCAAGAAATACAGCCAAACTACCCTGAGATCTTAGAAGCAGAGGGTAAAATAGAAATTGAGGGAATTCAACGATCACCTCCTGAAAGAGATCCCAAGAGAAAAACTCCCAGGAATATTATAGCCAAATTCCAAAACTCCCAAGTCAAACAGAAAATACTAAAAGTTGCCAGAAACAATTTAACTACTATGGCTCTATAGTTAGGATGATACAAGATTTGGTATCATCTACATAAAGGGCTCATAGGGTTTGCAATATGATATTCCAGAAGGTCAAAGAGCTTGGATTACAACCGAGAATCAATTACAGCAAAACTGAACATCCTCTTTCAGCAGAAAAGATGAACTTGTGATGAAACAGGGGACTTTCAAACTTTCCTAATGAAAGAACCAGAAATGGATAGAAAGTTTTATCTCCAAGTACAGGACTTAGGTGAAGCATAGATGGAATGAATGAGAAGGACTAATTATGAGGAACATTATGATATTGAACTATTGTATTCTGGCATGGGAAGAAGCTACTGATAATTCATATAAACCTTCTCATTTATAAGAGCAGTTAGAAGGAACACATATAGACAAAGCACAAGAGGGAGGTGAATATAATGATATAGTATAAAGATGGAGTCAGTGGGTGATAAAGGAAAGTACTGGGAGGAAGGGGACAGAGAGAAAGAAGGGGATAAGATATTTCATACAAAAGAGTCAAGAAAAAGCTTCTGCAATGGAAGAATGGGGCAAGGCAAGGGGGAATGAGTGAGCCTTCATTCTCATCAGAAATGGTTCAGAGAGGAAACATACATACTTAATAGGGTATAGTAATCTATCTTACCCTAGAGGAAAAAAATGAGAGGAAAGGGATGGGATAAGAAGGAATGGGGAAAAAAGAAGGGGGGGGTAAGTAATAGAAGGGAGGAAAGATCATGGGAGAGGGTACTCAGATACAATGCCCTTCTGAGTAGTGATAGGGTAAGAGGAGAGAGAAAAGAATAAAACATAGTAGGAAGGAATAGAGTAGAGAGAAATACAGCTAGTAATAGCAACTGTGGGAAAACTATTGAAGCAACTTCTCTGGTGGACTTATGATAAAGAAGGCAACTCATCCCAGAGATAGAGCCTTTGGAATCTGAACACAGACTGAAGTACAGTTTTTTTTCTCTCTCTCACTATTCTTGAGGTTTCTCTATTTTTTGGGGGGGGGTATGTTTACTCTCACAACAAGATTATTGTAATAATATAAAATAAATAAACCAAATTGTCATTCAGGAAAAAAAAGAGTGAGGACAGGTATTCTCTTCTCATACACAGAAAAAGAAATAAAGAAGTGGTTTAGTGGAATAGATTAAGTACCAAAAAAAAGTAGTAAATGACTATTGTAATCTATTGTTTGATAAACCCTGAGATTCTAGTTCTGGGATAAAAACTCACTATTTGCCAAAAAATGCTGGGAAAACTATGAAAATAGGGTGACAAAAAAATAAGCATAGACCCACATCTCACAAACATTTCAAGATAAGGTTGAAATGGGTATAGAATTTAGACATAAGAGGTGCTATCATAAGCCAATTAAGAGAACAAAGAACAGTTTCTCTGGCAGAACACAGGAATAAGGAGGAGAAGTTTATGATCAAAGAAGACATAGAGAACATTATAAATTCATACTGGATCATTTTGACTACATTAAATTAACAAGTTTTTGTACAAACAAAAAAAAGGATTAGAAGGAATGCAGAAAGTTGGGAAACAATTTTCACCGTTAATGAACAGGCAGTTTTCAGATGAAGAAATCAAAATTATCTATAGTCATATTTAAAAAATGCTCTGAATCACTGATTAGAAAAATACAAATTAAAAGAATTCTGAAATATCGCCTCATACCCATAAGATTGGCTAAAATGACAAAAAAGGAAAATGATCAATATTGTAGAATATGTAGGAAAACTGGAGAACTATTAGCAACTATGAAAAAAAGCAATAAAACTGCATCACTACAAGATCTATATCCCAAAAAGATCATAAAAAAGGGGATACATATATATATATATATATATATATATATATATATATATATAAAATTATAACAGTTCTTTTTTTAGTGGCAAAGTATTAGAAATTAAGGGCATTCCCTTCAAATGTGGAATGGCTGAACAAGTTATGATATATGAATGTTGTAGAGTACTATCATTCTGTAGGAAATCATGAGTGGCCAGACTTTAGGAAAAAAAAGTCAAGCAAACTGATGCTGAGAAGTGAGCAGAACCCGGAGAACACTATACATATAACTAAGCAATATTTGAGAGGATCAAGTAAGGTGCATAACACTCCTCTTGGCAGTTCAGTGATCAAGGACAATCCTGTCATCTACATCCAGAAGAAAAAACTATAGACTCGAAATGCAGAGCAAACCATTATGTTTGTGCAATCTAATGTAGTTGAAATGATCCACTTGGCAATTTATAATGTTTTCTACACACTATAATGCAATGAGTCTGACTTACGCTGGAATGGATTTAATAAATGGGTAATAAATATCTAGAAAAAGAAAATACTCACCAAGAGCTATCATCATTTAATCAAAATTGAACCAAGTCAGATTAACTTTCACAAGTTACCTAGAGTAGGAAATCAAGAAAATGACATAGCTAGAGTTTATTTAAATTTTAGCAAAGCAATTGACCATCTTGTTATTCTTATAGAAAAGAAAGAAGAAATGTAGGTCAGTTAATTAAAAAACAGATTAATAGCCAAGAACCCACAAATAGTCAGTCATTAGTAGTTCAACAGAATCAACAGTTCAATAGTCAATAATAGTTCATACTTATACTGTCTCTGAGGTCCTTTCTTGAGCTTGATTTTATTTAATATCAATGACATTAATAAAAGTATAGGTAACATGCTTATCAAATTGGTAAACAAAGTGAAAAGAATGTCAACTGGACTATAACTGGCTTCAAACTTGCAGGTGGCTGGAGATAGAGCATGCTAGAGACAGAAGTCAGGACACAAAAAGAGGTTTACTTAATTTCAGAGTGAGGAAGATGATGTCTGTATGAGAAAGCCCCTTCCCCCAAGAAGGATACTGCTGAAAATGGGGTCACATAAACATGAAAGGGATTAGACCACAACACAATTATTCCTGGGTCTTGAGATAGTTCTCATGATTGGCATTTTTTGGAACAATACAGGTGTTTTGGGGGTCACATAAGACTGAGCCCCCAGTCACTATTTTAAGACTGGGGGGGGGGGTTGTGATTACTCTGTGGGATATAGAACAAAGTTCTGTGATAGGAACAGTAAGTATAGTACCTGTCACTTGCAAGGAACAGAGATTGTTAACATGCAATGGATGGCACTGGGAAAGAGGGGAAGTTAAATTCCTCAATGAACACCTAGTGCTGTTCCAAACAAACACATTTTGCCAGAGAGTGAGATCATCCAGAGCCTAAAGAATTATTATGCAAAACTCAGGACACAGTATGCTTTGTTGGACTCTAGCTCTGAGAAACAGGTTACCTTCAAAATATTTTGACAACTAACACTCTGAATGCCAGTATTCAAAAGACACTTGAGAGGCTCAAAAACTAAGTCAATTAATAAGGAGAAAATGAGAGAAACAAATGTAAAGTCTCACATTTATATTTGACTTTTTTTTTTTAGGTTTTTGCAAGGCAATGGGTTTAAGTGGCTTGCCCAAGGCCACACAGCTAGGTAATCATTAAGTGTCTGAGGCTGGATTTGAACTCAGGTACTCCTTATTCCAGGGCCGGTGGTTCTATCCACTGTGCCACCTAGCTGGCCCTTATATTTGATTTTTAAAAGTCAAGATAAGTACAGGATGAAAGAGTAGCCCCTTCTTCAGATTCAGGATCATTTGAAAATTATCATGACTTTGTGGATTGTAAATTCAGTACAAGTGAACAGTGTTACACAGCATTCAAAACTTTAATAATGCAGTTATAAGCTGAAAAAAAAGAAAAGCAAACTATCCAAACTGAGGAGGCAATATTCGATTGTACTATGTCCTTGATCAGATGACATCTGAAATATTGTGTCTGATTCTAGGCATTTAAGAAGAACACTTATTTTTGCAAAAGGAATGCTCAAACCACTTTTTCAAGAAACTAAGATAGTAACAAATAAGGAAGTATGAACAAGCAGACAAAAGTACTTTCAAGTAAGGTTACAAAGAGACCACTGAGGTTCACAGGGAAATTACTGGATTCCTCAAGTTTGATTGATGCTTCTTTGATCAGAGATTCACTTTTCTTTGAAACTCAAATACCATATTTATAAATTCCAGGGATGTAGCTCTAAGTATAACTCATAAATAGAACTTTAATTAAAGTAAATTTATTTAATTAAAATAACTGATAGATACTTTAGCTACATAGGTGTCAAATGGAACTATCACGTTTCTATAGCATGAAGGTCAGAATTCTGCTTTCAAAAGAGAGATTAAGTAGGAATTAATAAAATAACCAGTAAGATAAATAACTAAAAATTTAAGCTTTCCCATTTATGCAAGCTGAAGCAACTCTTTATAGATGTATCTGAGCTATAGATGATTACTTTTATCCTGTAAAAATTTGGGTTTAAAAAACAAATTAAAAGTGTAACGTATAATTATCATCTATTGCAACATTACATAAAAAAAGTACAACAGGGGCGGCTAGGTGGCGCAGTGGATAAAACACCGGTCCTGGAGTCAGGAGTACCTGGGTTCAAATCCGGTATCAAACACTTAATAATTACCTAGCTGTGTGGCCTTGGGCAAGCCACTTAACCCCATTTGCCTTGCAAAAAAAAAACCCTAAAAAAAAAGTACTACAAATCTCTGAATAGCATTTAAAAATAAAGTCTTTTAAGTATTTTTTTTCCCCAAGTAGATGATCATAAAGTTAAAATTAGTAAAGTAGAAGGAAGTTTAACAAGGCAGACAGGCTCAATCTTACATACTTTCTTTTTCTAAAGGCAAGAGAACAGAGTAAAATTTCAGTTTAGCAATGGAAAACTTCTATAACAAACAAAAGTCATATTCAACTTAAAAGCATAAAAAAGATAGAAGAGCCTTTTAGACGTTATCTAGCAGTCATGTGCAAGGTCAAATGGCTTGTCCAAGGTCACAAATCTAGTCATGGCAAATCCAGAATTCAAATTCAGATTTCTGAAATCCTCTTATCTATAGCACATTTTAGATACAGAATATACAAATGAGAAAAGTAAAAATTAATCTGATATTGTATTTTATAGAAAAATGGAGTAATTTTTTTCTCTCTAGAGAAAAATCATGATCTTTGCCCTTCTATAGTCCTATGATTCCTTTCTAGTAGGTCCTGGAACAGAGAGTGCTAATTTGGCATCAGAAACAGTTTCAAATACTGGCTCTACTACTCACTACCTAAGCAAATCACTTAAGCTTTCAAGGCTTCAATTTTGTCAGCTGGAAAAAAAAGAAAGAAACGATTCTCTGGGGTGATCTTAAAGTTCCTGTTCTCCACTCACAGCCTCTAGCAACAACTTCTCTCCTTCCACAAGGCCCTCAGCACTCTGCTGCTCTCATCACTCCAGATTACCTTACACTGCCTCCAAGCTCCAGGGCTTCCTCCTGCCTCCTGTCCTCTGACAGCTTTGATCCCACCTATCTTTCCTGCCTCATTGGACAACATGACTGCTTCCCACACTGAAAAATTCATCAACACTGATTCACTTATTTAGCACTTCCTATATTCCAGGTGCTTACAAACAACACACACAAGAATGGGTGGGAGAAGACCACCAGGGCTACCTGGTCATTCAAAACCAAGCAGAGAAATAGGGAACTGTCATTCAGAAGGCCCAGCTCCCAGTCCTCCATAAAAAAAAAAAAAAAAAAAAGCTTAAGAAGCTTTGAGCTCTGCCCCTTCAGTCCCATAAGCAGAGGGCAGGTGACACGAGTTCCAAAGCTGAGCAGCCAGCCATCAGTTTCTCCTCCTGTAATGCTCTGCTTCTTGAACCCCTACTCAAGAGCCCTCTTCCTTACAGACTCAATAGTAATGTTTCTCAAATGACATCTCACACAAACATACATATGCATATATATGTCTCTGTGTGCATTTATTCCTTTATATTTATGTTCTATGTTTCCTGTTTTTGTCTCTCCTATTATTACACAAATGCTTTGTGAAAAGAGAATATTTCCTACCATGTCCATGTGTCCCAGCACCTTCCCCAGTGTTTGACATGCAGGATCTGGTACAAAGCTGATTTTTTGATTGATTCTAGGACACTCCAAAGATTAATTATGTAAAAATATCAAGATACTCTGCGAGGTCACAGAATGACAAGCTGCAGAAAACAGCTTGTTAAAAAGAGGTGGTATGGTAGAGAGGCTAGAGAAGTGCTCTTGATGCTAGAAGATCAGGATTCAAAGTCAGTCTCAAACACAGGCCCATAGCATAAGGCAGGCAAAATTATTGTTCAGGTGTTGTCATGGCATCCACAGGTGAGATCTGAAATTCAAAAAGTCTGGAAATTTTTGAGAAGTAAATTAATTAAATGTTCGATCACATATAGCAGGCAAATGATGTTATAAATATCCAAATAGCTTGAGCAAAACTTAATTTCTCTCAGCCTGTTTCTTCATCTATGTAATGGTGATAACTACCATTCCTTCACAAGACTGTCACAATAAAATAAGAATCTGTAAAACTTACAGCTCTTTATAAATGACAGCTATTACCATTATTGTTATTATTCAATCACTTGCCAGATCTTTTCACTACCACTTTCACAGTTCTTATATCTCTTTCCTGTTCTTCACTCATAGGGCTTTCCCTAAATTAGGTCTTACTACACCTCAGCATGGAATATTATAAAAGCCTAAATTATTTCCCTACTTCCAGAGTTGTTTTTTGTCTCACTGCTACCATCTTGGATGAAGTTACTGATTGTTGCTATACTTTATTGTTTAACCCTACTCATGTTTTTTAATTAATATTTTTCCAAATACATATTATAAAAGTTTTTCAACATTTATCCACATGCGTATGCATATTTTTAGTAGTGCTTGTCAATTTGACTTATTTGCAAGTTGCTTCCTTCATTAGAATTTGAGTCCCTATGGGTAGGGGCTGCTTTTGCCTTTCCTGTACTCAGGAGACTTAACATAGCTTGCTGACTGAGTGAAAAACTAACCTTCCATATTACTGCTGTCAGGATCCCCCTGCCAAGACCATCCCTCTCCTTTTAATTCCTTTTTTTTAATATTAGGAGAACACCCTATTTTTGAGGGCCAAGACCCAGTAAACAAGGCCCTGAATTTGACATAACAATCCATTGTGCTCACCCTCTGGATGAATTCTGCCACAGCAACATCATAGAATTGTTTCACACTAGCCTCAGGTGATCACTGAATTAAGACAGACAACCACCTGCAGGAAACACATTCTGGTTATGAAGTTCTTCTATGAATCCAGCTTGTCTTACTGTTGCTGTTACATTTCCATGGCTATACCTCATTGCTTGGTGCTTTGTCTTGCTACTACTATATGCATCAAAGCTTGACCTCCCTACCTTGTCTGGTTTCCCTCCTCCACTGGAATAAAGAAAGTTTTTTTTCTTATAATCTCTGCAAGTTCTTTCGTAATTTCAGTTAATACTTGTTTACAAATTCATTTTCATAAGGTACTGGTCTGATGATGTCATTCCTCTACTCAAAAATGTACAGTAGCTACCAAGTGGTTCTAAGATAAAAATTCAAACTCCCCTGAAACTTAATGCTTAAAACTCTCTACTATATATCTCCAACCTACCATTCCATCTGATTTTAGAGCTCTGCTCCTCAAAGAACTCTTTTAACTTCTCCAACTAGAAATTCAGACTATCTACTACTTAAAAGTATTTTTTGCACAAGCAATCTTCAAACAAGGATACAGTCCTACTAATCTGATGCCTCTCATCCTTTCTTTCCTTCAATAGTCAGCTTAGGTGTGACCTCCTCCAAGAAGCTTTATCTGACATGCCCAGTTATCAATGCTCTCACTCTCTCCTTCAGCCCCAACAGGGCCAACTTCCATTTTATCTTATCCTTAAAAACTAGCAACTTTTTAGTATTTAACAAAATATCTGGGAGAGAATTTAGATCACAAGTAAGGGGGGAGGAGCCCTGTAAAGGCCAGGGAAGATTAGAATTAATTGTTGTTAAGAAGTAGGGAGGGAGGTACAAAAACATTATTTGTACAAAATGAGAATAAATAAATATTAAATAAAAAGGAGAAAAAAAGGAGAAAAAGAGAATGCAATTAAAAGAAGTAGGGAGGTAAGGAACGAAACCATTCTTGGAACTAAGGATGTTCAATGCAAATGTAGTCATGAAAGGAATATTCCTATGAAAAATAGCAAAAAGGCTAACATAGGAATTGTAGATTGTATGAAAGGGATAGAAGGAATAAATAAAAGAAGACCGGAAAGACAGGAGCCAGTTGCCAGGTGGTAAAGGGTTTTAAATGTCAAAGAGGATTTTTCCTTTGATTCTGGAAGCAGCAGGAAACTCTTGGAGTGTGAGTCAGAGGGTAGGATTGGGGGATGACATCATTACACCTGCAATTTAGGGATATAACTTTGGCAGCTAAGGAAGGAGGGCTCATCCCTCTGTCAAGTCATTTTCCTTTTCTGGGTCTCTTAAAATGATTAGACTGGATCAGATTTGTTTATATTTAGACCATATTTTTGCCTAAGGCGTTAAGAAATTCTATGGCAATGCCAAAAGAATAGAGGATAAGTATTTTTGTATCTTCCAAAGACTATAGGACTAGGAGTTAGATTTAGAGGTAAATGCCAGATTACTTATTAATCACATGGACTTCAAAAAAATTCACGTCTTAGCTCAGTTTCCTCTCCAACAAAATGCTGGTAGTATTTGCACTTATCTTTCTCACAACACTGCTGAAAAATGTTCTGTATACAATAAACTGTTATTATCATCATTATCATTATTGTTATTATTATTGTTACATATTTACTGAATTTCCCCCCAATTTTTTGATACCCATTCTACTCTCTTAGGTATCTAGGTCACTGATGATGGATGGAAGGGAATGAACAACAAAAAAGTAAATATTCTTAAATACCTCCAACTAGAGTAAAATATTAAAAATAACCTATACTCTCCAGATATATCTTTTCTCTCTCTCTCTCCTTTCATCCTGTCCCTCCTCAACAGTGTGCTGTATCTGACTACCCTCTCCTACAATCTTCCCTCTCCTATAACCTACACCCACCTTCTCCTCCACCTATCCCCTTTCTCCCATCCCTTTCCTCTCCTTTTTTTCTCTAGGGCAATATAGATTTCTATGCCCTATTGAATGATCGTGTTGTTTCCTCTCTGAGAATGAAGGCTCACTCACCCCCCCACCTACCCCCACCTCCACTCCATTGCAAAAGCTTTTTCTAGTCTCTTTTACATGAAATATCTTAGCTCATTCTACCATTCCTTTTCCTTTCCCCCAGTACATTCCTTTCTCGCCCATTAACATCATCTTTATAATATATTATACCTTTATATTCAATTCCTTCCTGTATCTTGTCTATATATGCTCCTTCTAACTGTTCTAATATATGAGAAGGTTCATATGAGTTATTAGTATCATCTTTCCATACAGGAATACAAGCAGTTCAACATAATTTAATCCCTCATAATTAGCTTTTCCCATTCACCCTCTCTATAATTCACTTGAGTCCTAACGTGAAGATCAAACTTGTTGTTCAGCTCTGGTTGTTTCAACAAGAAAGTTTGAAAGTCTCCTATTTCATTGAAAATCCATCCTTTCCCCTGAAAAAGGATGTTCAGTTTTGCTGGTTAGTTGATTCTTGATTGTAATAGAAGCTCTTTTGTCCTTTGGAATATCATATTCCAAAGCACTAAGAGCCCTTAATGTAGAAGCGCTAAATCCTGTGTAATCCTGACTGTAGCTCCACAATATCTGAATTATTTTTCTGGCTGCTTTTAGTATTTTCTCCTTGATTTGGGAGTTCTGGAATTTGGCTATAATATTTGGGATCTCTTTCAGGAGGTGAATAGCGGATTCTCTCAATTTTTATTTTACCCTCTGCTTCTATGATACCAGGGCAATTTTCCTGGAGAATTTCTTTAAAATGAAGTCTAGGCTCTTCTTCCTGGTCATGACTTTCAGTTAGCCCAATAATTTTAAATTATCTAACGTGGATCTGTTGTCTGTCGTTTTCCCAGTTATATATTTCACGCTTTCTTCTAGTTTATCATTCTTCTGGTTTCTTTTATTGTCTCTTAATTTCTCACAAAATCATCAGCTTCCCTTTCCCATTCTACATTTGAAGGAATTATTTTCTTCAAAGAGCTTTCCTATCTTCTTTTCCATCTGGCCAATTCTGTTTTTAAGGCATTCTTCTCCTCATTGATCTTTTGGACAGCTTTTTTTCCATTTGACCTGAGCTAGTTTTTAACATGTTATTTTCTTCAGTATTTTTAATATTTTCTTCATCAAGCTGTTGACTTGGTTTTCAAGATTTTCCTACATTTCTCTCATTTCTCTTCCTATTTTTTTCTCTAGCTTCCTTACTTGATTTTCAAAATCTTTTTCTGAACTTTTCCATAGCCTGAGACTAATTCATATTTTTCTTGGAGGATGTGGATACAGAAGCTTGGACTTGTCATCTTCTGAGTGTGTATTTTGATCCTCTATGGTACCAAAGTAAATAACTATGGGCCAGATTCTTTTTCTTCCATTGTTTGCAGATTTCCCCAGTCTATGACTTGATTTTAATTCTTTGTTAACATGGGGCTCTGCTTCCAGGATGGAAGATACACTTTTCCAAATTTTTGAGAGTTTTTATAGCTGTTTTCAGGAAAAGGGACCTCAATTCCTTGAAGGTGCTTTAAGAGGTTCTGACTGTTCTTCTGGCTTATGGATTACACAAGCACTCTGCTCTACCCTGGAACTGTGAGGAGGGTCCCTGCTCTGCTGTGGCAGTATGCCATCCAGACTGCAACCTGGAGCCGAGTATGGGCAAAGCAACAGAGTCCTGCCCCAGGGATGGCAGAGAGACCTCTACAGTCTCCCCTGACCTCTTTACCATCCATGGACTGAGCACTCTGGATGAAGCTGCTGGGTGGCTCCACAGACCTGCTTCTGAGGCCTGAGCTCCATACTCACTCTGGTGCCTCAGAATGAACTCGCTGACCTTCAATCCTTGCTAATCCCTGGGCTGAGAGGTCTGGAAAGTCCCCCCCACACACACACACAACTGCCATGTACCCAGGCACCCCAGGGACCCAGGTGTTCCTCAGGTTGTTCCTGGATGGTAGGAACCAATTTGCTCTGGTGGACCATGCCATGGCTGTGGTCCTTTTCAACCATGGTGGAACAGACCCTTCTAGCAGATCTTTCTAATTGTCTTGGGTCAGGATATTATTTCACTCAGTCGTTTGGTAGGTTCCAACAATGTAGAATTTGGTTAGAGTCATACTTTAAAGGTATTTAGAGTATTCTGGAAAAATGCTTCTGGAATTTCCTGCCTTCATTCTGCCATCTTGGCTCTACCCCTCCCCCACCACTATAAACTCTTACTGTCAATTCTATCCTGTTTCCAAGAATTTTTTTTTATATTTATTTTATTTTAAGGGCTGTTTTAATTTAAGTTCAGCCATCCTAGTTTTCCAAATTGAGTTGCCTTGGTAACTGTGACTAAAGAAAAGAACAAATGTGTGCATTATTTAGGTACAGTTAATAAAACAAAGATGAATCTGATAATTAAAATAAATCCTTTAAGAGTTATTGTTTAGACGTTAATAATTAGGCACCTGATAAATGAGGCATGATACCATGATTCAGATGTTTTCTAGAAAGGGGAGACTTTGCGGACAATTAAAAGGGAAGAGTTTGGACAAATTTTTTTCAATTGATCTACAAAAATTAGTGCTGAATAAATATATGTATTAGTCAGGAACCATGTTGACCTAGCAAACTTCCTATGAGGAAATCTCATCTATCACTACATACCTACAATAGCTGTGAAACTTCAGAATTAGTTTTAGAGAACTATTTGTGGTACTGGACAGTTAAGTGACTTGTCTAGAGTCACCAAGACTGAAGGTATCAGAGTTGGCATTTGAACCCTAGTCTGACTGATGCTAAGGTAGTTCTCTATCCATTAATCTTATCTCTTCATAACTTACAGTCTAGTATTTGCCATGTATACAACATTTTTATAGATGTACTAAATCAGCACCTTTTTTCAAATTCCTAGGACATATAAGAATGGACACACAAACAAGAGACTTTATAACATTTTATTATCTGATCTCAGTGCTGAAGGCACAAATGACACATTTATTATTTCTTTCCTTACAGCTTTCTCCAGATTACACAAAGTCTCTACCTCTTCCCCAAGTCCACGAATTTGGGGACAATAGCTAGCGTCTTCATGTTAGAATAAGTGAACATAAAGTTGAAAAGAGTATGAGGGGAATCATTTCCTCTAATCTGATATGCTCACTAAAAAATCATTTTTATGATGAAGAATACTGCAATAATAACAGCTCTAAGATTAGAAAACAAGAAGACAAGTGATATTTTTAGTTAACAAGTAAAAGAAAATGAAGGAAGTTAAGTGGACACTAAAGGAAAGCATGAGATTCTCTTAATTCTCTTGGCCCTGCAGGAAGTTTATTAGCACAAAAAATAGATGCCTTGTGTGATTTTCTAAGTACAAAACAGGAAAGGGGGAAAATGCCTCACCCATTTATATAATGTATCATTCAGTCTAATGTGGATGACTCTCTGGGGAATTCTTATGAATGCATATTGGTAGCCTTTAAAAATATTTTTAAAATTAAACATTTACAATACTCTAAGTTTTTTATCATACTCATTCAAATTTAGGAGGTTAAGCACATAATGGGAAGGCAGAAAGTATACAAAGCATTAAAGGCACTTAAGGAAATATTTAAAAGTTCTACTACTACAAAATCCCACAGGCCAACTATAAGTTACAGAATAGAGGGGGGAACAAGGAAGCATTAAAGTTACACACTTTTCTATTTTATTCTGAATCCTGAATAGTGACATATCTTAAAGATATGTAATATGAAGTTTTTATTTTTTACTTTTTCTTATTTCTACCCCAACTTTTGAATAACTGAAACTCTTTTTTTTTTAATATTAACTTCATCTGACCAAAACATATTCCATGGCATATGAAAATTTACTTAAATTCTTAAAACAGTCCTTATATAAGAAGCCAGAAAAATCAATTGTCCCTCACTCCTCCTGGACTTCTGAATCCTCAAAGCTGATTTGTGAATCATCTAAATGTACAACCAGATTAGTTTGCCTTGTTTGATAAGGTTTGTTTCCTTAGGGGTTGTATGAGAATATGACTGTTCAAATTTGTTTAAGTTCTATGACCCTGAAAGAAGTGTGGTATTATGGATTTATCTTCTCCCTAACTTTTATGGCCTAAGAGGAATGTACAAGATTACAATATGTAAAAGAATTTTTTCTGCCACTGACATAATTTTGACTACAAGAAGGCATGTAAATATCTTAAGAGGGATTCAGGTTCTCTATGAAGCTTGAACACCTATGCTTGATCATAATAATAAAACCTGGGTATCTTTATCTCTATAATGTTTGCACTATGTTAAATATAATTGGGCAGTAGTACACATGAACTCAAAAAGAAAATATTTCTCCCAAAACAGGGGGCAAGTAACATTGCTGACAGAGAAAATAAAAAAAAAATACCCAAGAATACTTCCTGGAGCTAATTCAATTCTTATTCTTCAATTCTTATTCTATAAAATACAGGCTTTTCTTTTTTCTTTCAAAAGCTAATGTAAGAAATGTAAAATTTTTTAATTGAGATAAATAACACCAAATTATCAGAAATAACAAAAAAGTTGATTTTTTCTGTTAATATCTTGCTCCTGTCCATTTCTATTAGTGACATGGATTTCAATTACTGTAACTATTAGCATGATGCCTATGGATATAGTGCAATGATTTTTATAAGTTGAAAGCTGAGACTAGCAATTATACAAATCTGACAGCATAAAATAACAATGAAAATTATGTTCTAAAAATTTATATTAATATTTTTCCAATGTAGATTGATTTATAACTTTTAACAATTATTCTAAACCTTACATATACCTAAGATACCAATGAGAACAGGTACCTGGGGGACAACCCCATCACACCAGTGCTGTAAGGCTCCAAAGCAATGGTCAAAGAACTAAAGAACAGTCAGAGCAGGCTAGGGACACCAGGACAAAACTATGTGTTCAGGAGCTGTGCAACACTCCAAGCTTGAGGGAATAAGCAGAGCAGTCATCTGGGGTTAGTTCTGACCATTTACAATTCAGTTGAGGGAGAGACCTAGACTGATAAACAACACAGTACATTGTTCAGTTTAAGAGGAGGTGGAGAAACTTTGAAAGCTATAACCCAATAAAAATCACACTCAAAGCAAGGGCGATTTAGTGAAGAGCTAGGGAAAATAAGGGTGATGAGCGGGGGAGTGAAGAGGGAAGGGAAAATGAAATTATCAAAAATTTTAGCAAGAAATCTCAAATACCTTGAACACAAACACCTAAATCAACAGTAAAAACAGTAACATCCAAAGGAAATATGGAATCTAGATCTAGTAAATTAGTTCACATCTATGTATAAATACTGCAAGAAAAATGGCTCAGTACTTTATGAGAGAGGAACAGCAGAATTTGAAGAGAATCCACAAAGGCAAGCCTCACCAAATTAACAAAAGAGTAAACAAAGATTGAGAATACACATACACAGGAGTAATGGATAATCTAAAAGAAAAGCAAAAAGCTGTAACAGTAAAAGAAAATATGGACATTATGCAAGCAAAATGTACTGATCTCAAAGACAGCATAGAGAGATAAAATCAAAGGATCATAGGTCTCCTAGATGAACATAACAGGACAAAAACACCTTAACACTATTATAATATTTTAATATTTGGGGGCTTTTTCAATTAATGATCAGTTGTACTGATTTGTTTTTTCTCTCTAAAACAATACTCTTTGCCATATAAGGCTAGTAAGGGGAAGGATACTTCAGATTATGATGATATAATAAACAAAACATCAACACAAAATTTTTTTTAAAGTATAAAATAGGAAAGTTGTGGTTGTTTATTTCCTAACAGACAAAAAAGACTTAACAATGTAATGTAAATGTCATCTCTTTATATCCTAAAAGTAATTTAGTTTTTAAAAACTGTTAATATAAATAGATTTTATAGGTTATTGATTCAACTTCTGGCCTCCTAAATTCCTACAAACTTAATTCAAGCAACATGTAAATAAAGGTTTTCTTGATCCTCAAAAGCTAGTATCAAATGCTAGCAAATACCAAAAGGAAACAGTACTTGATTTCAAGGAGTTTAATTACTTTGTATTTATGCTTTATATAATAGGTATACACAATGTCTTTTCAATAAACTGTATCTTTTTTGTCTTTGAATTTCTAGCATCTGGTAGAAGACTTAATATATTCTTAATACATGAATGAAAAATCTTTTATTAAGTACCTACTATATGCAAAACTTGCTCAATGATGGGGTTAGAAACACAAAAATGCTATCGTGTACTTGGCAAGCTCATTCCAGCCCCCAAGGACCTTACTTTTGAATTTGGAGGAACAGAAGATATTGAAATCATCAGGCAAGATTAATAAATGTTAACTGAGGACTCATAAAAATGAGTTCTATTTCCCTGTTAGAAAATGAAAAAGCTGACACAAGGGTGTTGTGGTATATGACTGTAATGGAATTCTATTATGCTATAAGAAATGACAACAGAAAAACCTGGAAAGAATTATATGAACTGATACAAAGTGAAATGGGTAGAATATTATACAGCAATAATGTACAATGAAGAACTGCAGATGACTTATTCTCAGTAATACAATGATAAAAGATAATCTCAAAGAATTCATGACAAAAAAATGCTATCCACCCTCTGGAGAAAGTTGTCTGAAAATAAAATGAAGCATACTACTTTACTCTCCCTTGCTTCCTATTCAAATCTTCTTGAACAAAGTTACTAATATGGAAATGTTTTATATGATTGCACATGTATAACATTGGATTGTTTACCATCTAAGGAAGGATGAACAAAATTTAAATTCAAAACTTCAAAAAAAAAAGAATGTTAAAAGTTTTTATATATACTTGGGAGGGAAATAAAAGGATTTAATAATGACAAATCACATACCATCTTGTCTCTTCCACCAGCCCAACTCCAATCTCAATCTGATCTTAAATGTTGTCCCCTAACTCCAAACTCAATTTTAACATATACATTAGAGGGGATTGTAAAATTTTAAAACCTAAAACAACCTAACTGCTTGAAAAACAACATGGTAAAACTCTAAAAATGCACTAGAAGGGAGAATAAAGAAAAAAAAGAAAAGATAGTACATTTTCCAGCAGTAAAACTTTATGTACCTGAATTCTTTAAGTACAATGGTTCTTGTCCTTCATTATTGAAGAAGACCAAAATGATATCACAGTGTTTGAGACAAATTAGAGCATGTCATACTGTGGTTGTTCAGATCACATGGGCACAAATGCTCTACCACAGGTCAAGCACAAATAGTCCATGTAAACACCTGAGGTGGTACTCTAAACTTACAGATGTCATGTTTCCTTTAAGCTGCTTCAATTCTGCCTTCCTGATAGGGCACAGCACCCTCACTGTTGATGGCACGCCATGCTGGACAGTCCTGTGCCAGTGTCTTACATGCTGTACAATCAATTCTTAAGTTCTTCAATGAGACCTTCGGGGTATTTTGGTATCACTTCTTCTGACCCCCTTGTGAGGACTTGTCCTGTGTGAGTTCTCCATAAAATATTTATTTTGGCAAGTGTACATTTGGCATTCTAAAATCTATAAAAACTTCTTCGAAGAAGATTCCACTCAGCATCAGTGTATGGAACATGCACACATTCATAGACAACACAAGATCCAATAGACATGAAAAATGAACAACTTGTTGTGAGATAACTCAGCAGGTATGGTATCCAAATAGTGAAACAAGTCTGGCAAAGGAATGTGCCAGCTTACTGAAGTAGAAGCTGGATACACATTTTTCTGGAGTGGTCACAGTGAAAGGGAATGGCATGAAGCTGGGGTAGGTTTTGCAATCAAAACTAATCTAGTCAACATTCTTGAATACCTGCCAAAAGAAGGGAAGGACAGGCTCATGATAATGAGAGTACCACTTCCAGAAAAACACCATGCCACCATCATCAGTGTCTATGCTCCCACCATGACAAACACTGATGAAGTTAAACAAAAATTTTATGAAGACCTGGACACCCTTATCATCATTGTACCAAAAGAGGACAAGCTTATAATTCTGAGTGACTTTAATGCTAGAGTAGACTCGGATTATCAGATATGGCAGGGAGTCCTTGGAGGCATGGAGTTGGAAACAGCAACAGCAATGGTCATCTTCTACTGAAGACTTGTGCATTTCATGACCTTCTCATCATAAACACTGTCTTCCATTTACCTAAACTCAATAAAACTTCCTGGATTCACCCTTGAAGCAAACATTGGAATCTATTAGACTATGTGATTGTAAGGAGAAGAGACAAACAGGATGTGAGAGTGACAATGTGTGGTGCAGAGTGCTAGACTTATCACAGATTCATGCCCTCTAAACTAAATATTCTTATTCAACCAAAGTGGTGACCTTAAGACAAAATGAATATTAGAATTAATGTCAAGAGATAAGAGTGTCTCTCAGAGCAGAAACAGTTTGTTGCTAACCATGGAGAGAAAACTGAGCCAACACACAGTTGGCAACAGTGGAGCAGAAAAGGAGTGGGCTGCTTGCAGAGATGTGGTGTACAACACTGCATTTACTCAACTAGGCCAGTACACCTGCAAACACCAAGACTGATTTGATGAAAATGATGGAGAAATACAGAAGCTGCTCAATAAAAAAATGAGAATTCCACAGGGTTTACCAGCAAGATAGTTCTTCCATTTAAATAGTATTTCATTAACATTCATATACCACAATTTGTTTAGTTATTACTCAATCCATATGACCACTGACCTCTTAAATGCCTAATTTAATGGTCTTTTCTCAACATTATTCTTCACTACACTGCAGTATTTGACACCAAGGTTGATTCCACTAAAAAACAGACCCTCTCAATGCTATATAGCTTACTAGGAAGATATTGAAAAAAATGGTTTTCAAATCAGTAAGAAAACATAAAAGATGTAATAGGAATAAAAATTATTGCTTCAAAATTCCATTACACATTTGAATAGACTATCAGGTGGATTTTGAAATCTGTAACCCAGATATATAAACAATTATTTTAGATAATATTTTTTGTCATGTTTCAATCTTCCTAGGAGCAGAAGGTAGGTCAGGTAATACTGGTTACCTAACATTAAAATTACCTGGTATTGTAAGAGTTATAAACTCTTAAGGTCCTATACTTGCCTGTTAGTCCAAAAAACTCTGAAGTTACCAAAAAAGTTAATTGTTGAGATATAGTAAACATGTAATGATTAAACATATGCTATCAAAACTATCAGTTGAAATACATATTTTTAAGTTTTATTCATTTAAGGCAATGAGGTTAAGTGACTTGCCCAAAGTTATACAGCTAGGCAATTATTAAGTGTCTGAGGCTATATTTGAACTCAGGTCCTCATGACTCCAGGACTCATGCTCTATCCACCTAGTTGCCCATCAGTTGAAATATAATATAGTGGGATTGGAACCAAGATGGTAGAGAAAAGGAAACAACAGGCTCTTTCCTAACATACTCCTCTAAACAACTTTTAAAAAACAACTCAAATTGAATTCTGGAGCAATGGTCAACAAAAAATAGGGGTGAGACATTTTTCCAACCCAAGAAAACTTAGGTCAGAAGCTCTCCTTCTAGTGTCTATGGCACTAGGGTAGAGGCTGGCACATGTGGCAGCAATTCTGGCTATGCAGCAACAACAAAACAACAACTTGGGAGCTCTCAAATCAAAGATGGTAATAGATTCTGATAACTGATCAAAAAGAGAATGTAGTACAGGGTACCATTTGGCAAAGTCACTGCTATATCCACTTCTGATTCATGTTCCTGAGAGAAGAGTGCTTATAGGTAGGGCCCTGAGTGATATTATCATCTTCAGTCACAAGTGAGGATGAGGAACAGTATCACTTTCAATCATATTGCTTTAGGTGGGAGAGGGGCAGAAATGAAGAAAAACTCAAAATTTCAAAAATTGAATTTTAAAATAAGTAACCAAAAAAACCATAATATCTCTCTTTAATCAACATGAATGCATGTTGACCTATATTTATATTTTATATTGGTCTTGTTATTTATAAAGTAAAAAAAGTTAAAATTATTTATCCATCTAATTACTCCAACATGCTTCAACTATCACAATTCAAAAGGCAATGGTTAAAAGGCTTAATCAGAAAATGTATTTCTTTAAGCCTAAAGATTTCTTATGACTAGTCAAGCCTCTGCATAAGGGGTGTGTGTGTGTGTGTGTGTGTGTGTGTGTGTGTGTGTGTGTGTATATATATATATATATATATATATATATATATATATATAATACAGAGATGGAACACAAAGAAAATATACTTAACTATCTACACAGTGTAAGTAAATGTCTTATTTTCCAAAGCAGAATTCTTCTAATAAAGGACTCAGGGGAGTAGGAGGTAGAGGAAAAAGAGAGGAAGGAATCTCAGTCACTCATTGCTCAATCACTGCTCTTCTTTCAACAGTAAAGAAGAATGATGAAATATTTAGCACTGACTAATCATGTAAACTCTATTACCAACCTACCAGAAAGTCTTTTCTAAAAATCATCAAACAAACTTTTTCTTCTTGCTTAATATTAAGCTTTCACTCATTGTGTTTCATGATTTCCTATGTGTAAACTAGATTTACATTTTTTTCCACGGGTGTAGTCCTTTGAAGGAATTTAGAAATTATACACATTCATGACTAAGAACTTCTTTAAGTGACAGCTTATTTTAGCCTGCTGAAAATTATCAGAAAATTGTGCCATTGAAAATTTCTAAACATCAGCCAACATTACTAGCAAGGAAACAAATGTCTGAGCCACTGATTTTATAATTCAATTAGCTGAACATAAATGTGGTGTTGCCAAAGTTTCCTATAAGTACTTGCTCCAAAAGAAAATGTGCAAAGTTGTTTGGGTTCCCATAGAAACACTAGAGAAATAGGCAAAAGATGTGAAATACCATTATGTGTTAAAATTTCTAGAATGTAGTATTTCTGGATATATCCAGGGTTTTTCTTATTACCAGAGAATTGTCAAAATTGGTTAATTATGTAGCTGGGCATCTATTGCACAATTAGATTAACATAGATTTACATACCAATTTTTTATTCTTTGTTTCAAAGAGTTTTTAATAACTGCAAATGACAAAGATTTGTTACATGTTATCAAAGAAAGAAGTCAAGTACATATTTTCTAAGGAATCAAAACTCTAGTATGCATATTCATAAGTAATATGGATTCACATAAAGCCTATAAAACCCTTCTTTCTTAATTCATCAGTCTCCAGGTAGAAAGTAATGATCTCCCATAGAAATCTGGAGACAATAGATTGGGAACCCTAGTACTGACTAATCAGCAAGTTTTTTTGGTTTTTATTTTTAAATATTGATGATTTTATTTTTATCGATTTTTAGTTTATTTGGTCTTTATTTTAATATTGATGATTTAAATTCAATATTTAAATACTGAAGACTGCTCAAGTTTTTCCTGAATCCTCATTAACTGATGGGTCTAAAATATAAACAAATTTAATGAAAATCCTTAAAACCTTTACATTATACATACTGTTTAGCAAGGAACTTGTGCTGTCATTAGAACCCACTTCAACTCTGCTTCAAATAGTTTTTCATCTAAGTATTTAAAGGAAGTTAGTTGCACGTGAAGCATGATATGAAGTAGGTTCAATGTTGGACAATGGGCCAACTCTTCATTAAGGCTATTTCTTTAAAGTTTCTTCTCTATGTGATAAGCTCCATGAAATTAAAAATTTGAACCCAAGGCATCACTGGCTATTCCTCAAACATGAAAGGTTAAATTCCTTTTCTAAAAATTATTATCTTCTCAAAGAGTTATCTTGACACATAAATGTATTTGTCATTTTAGAACTGAATAGCCTTTTTGTCTGAAAGAACTGTCCTCTAGGGAAGTGGGCATCACCATACTTTAAAGTACATCTCTGGGTGGTAAAATTTTCACTACCCTTCAAAAAGGACAAATGGTCCAATCCCAAAATTAATTTAGAAGAGCTACTAGAATATTGCTATTTTCAAAGGCCCATAACAATGCAGACCCTCTATGAAAACGTCTGAGAATTTAAAACAATGACAAATTTACATAAACTCTAACCCCCTCTCAACAAATTCAGGAATTAAAAACAGAAACAATTATGAACCCAAGCTCTAAAAGGAATCAATCCTTAATGCAAACTTCCCTGGAATTTAGTTAAAAATCAGGAAGTTTAAATCTAATTCAAAAGATATTAAGCATGACAAATAGAAGCAGTAGAAAGAACAGATAACCATTAGCCTAGAAAGAAAATACAACAGGGATACTTCAAGTGTCTGAAGTTTTGTCAGATTATTTCAAAAGAGGGGTTAGACTTGATTTGCTTGGACACAGATGAAAGAACTACTAGAAATAAATGGAAATTTCAGAGGCAATTCAGAATGAAGTAAGAAAGGCTAACCAAAAACAAAATGCATTTCCTTAAAAGGTGTTAATTTCTATCTCATTAGAGGTCTTCAAGAGAAAGTTGGACAATTTTTTCAGGGATATTAGAAGGGAATTTACTTTTTGGGTACAGGCTATTCTAGATCAGAGAATCTTAGTTGGGATCTATGAACTTCTTAATATTTTGATAATTATTTTAATATAACTGACTTCCTTTTTGAAAAATTATTCTGATAAGGAGTCCAAAGTTTTCAGTAGAATGACAAAGAGATTCATGACACATAAAAACATTAAGAACTGAGTGTGGATGGTCACTGAGGGCTTTTCCAAAGTGACTCTGTCCAAGTTACAACCTTAGCATTCTTTAAATTTTAAAATAAAGGCACTGAGCAAGATGAACATCAGGTTCCTTCCAAATTCAAATATTCTATAATTCTAAGGTGAGCCAAAATAAAAGATTATAGAGAGAAACAGGAACATAGAAATTATATATTTAGAGCTAGAAGGAACATTTTCTTTTTATTTCTGAGTAAACTGAGACCCATGAAGGTTAAGTGATTTGTAGGGGGGTAACCAATGTAGTTAGATTCAGAGGTAGGATCTGAATCCAAGTCCTCTGACTTAAGAGTCAGTGTACCCATCAATTTTCCAACACTAGTTTTGGTTCAAAAGGATATTTTAAAAAAAAGGGTAGAGTATAAGTAAAGGCATGACAATAGAAGTGAACAATGAGACTGTTACCCTCCTTCATTCCATATAACTCTTCATATAACTTAAAGAGTATTTAGCCTTTGGTGTTTGTTTATTAACTCATTCTGAGATTAATGTTAAAATATACAAATATTTTTCATACAAATTAATGTATATACAGAACTCCGCCCACCCTAAACTCAGGCTCAAAAAAATGAAAAACACAAAGATTAAGCTATATTCGCAATTATTCATATTAATTTTATTAGCTGCAGCCTCTCTATTTTAGCTTGTCACAGTTTACTTAAGGTTCTAATCTTGCTATTCAATTATCTCTCTCATCTCTATATTATCTCCAATTGAAATAAGCTTTTATGCCTTCATCAAATTACTGATAAAAATATAGAATAATACAGGATCAAGGGCGGTTATCTGTGGTACTCCATTAGAGACTTCCCTCCAGGTTATCAGAAGTAGCTAAATGATTCTTAATAAGAATCCAATCATTCATACAGGTCTGAATATAACTATATCCCAATCTTTCCAAAATGTCATCAAATACCTCACTGAAATCTAGATTTAATCTAGATTAATCTAGTCACAGACCAGTCATCCTGCCACCACCCCACTTAAGAAAAAGGGATTTATGAGTTCCTTGAGTGAAGGAGCTGTCCCAACCACCACCACCACCACCACATGTTTTTCACCCTATCTTAAGTACTTTGCATAGTCCTTGGCACATGATTAGCACTTAATAAATGTTTGTTGATTTGATTTTGTATAATTGGAATTTGATTCTCAAAACCATTCCATCTTCATGAATTAAACTTCCTCTACAGAATTTTAATTCACCTAACCTTTCTCTGAAGGCTTTGAAATCTGCAATATATTTTATACACAACACATTCTATCTTGCAATAGACTGGGGTCTTATTTCTATTATCAAATAATATCTGGTTCTCATTTAGAACAGTTTTTTTAAACATACAACGAACTTTCAAATGTTGAATAAACCATACTCTTTAATGGGAGTAAGAAAGTGCATAATGTTCAGAAATGTAAAATGCAATTCTACTACTTATAAAATTATTGCTCAAACATTTTTAAACCTTATTGTTGAAAGCCCTACTTAGAAATTTAAAAATTTAGAAACTAAAATTGAATATAATTAGCCAGAGTGCTAAAATAGTTAGAATTTATGGGGTTTTCTTATTCTACCTACAGGCAAAGACTTAAAAATCATTCTTTATCGAGTGTATTGTTAACCTAAATTCAGCAAAAATAACTTTCTAGGGTACATCACAAAGCCAGGAAACACTCAACCAACCTATTATGAAAATTTATGGCATTAAATAATGAGAACCAAGTCTCAATCATGGCTCTGAGGTATTACAACAATCTCTAACAGGAAAAATTCAAATATGTTCATTATTTAAGTTTAGTGGGCACACTGACTTCTGAATAGCCTTACAGCATATACTATTCAATATGCTCTGAAACCTAAACATTGTTTAAAAAAAAAAAGATTTTCAACAGTTAAAACAAAAATGATTTTCTGATCTTTTCTCATTTTTCCTACATGGGTGGTATAGAGGATAAAATATTGGACCTGTAGTTAGGAAATTCTGAATTTAAATTCAGTTTCAGATTTTTAATAGCTATGTGACCCCAAGTTAAGTCTCTTCAGTTTTCACATCTGTAAAATGAGATTAATGGCAGCATCTGTTTCCCAGGATTGTAATGAGACTTCAATGAGACATTTTTACTATTTGTAAAAGCATTTATCATAATGCATGCCATATAGTAGGTATTACACAAATGATTGTTCCCTTTCCTTTCCCTGAGTTTGTCAGGGCATAGTCAATACACAAATAAAAACAGTAAGAATTATTAAGTTCTTTATAGTCATAATCATATTAAGATTGTAGATGACAAATCAGAGTTATATTAATTTATGAGTATAGGATAGAATCAGAATTTAATCAAAGACCCATAAAGAAACAAGTGGGAAAGAAAACACACAATTCCACAAAATAGATATAAAAGTTTAACAATTTATCATTTGTATCATATGCCTAAGACTACTTTTTATTTTTGACTCAGGCTTGCAAAAAGTTAAGGCAGGTTACTAAATGTTGATGATTTTAAATACAAATGTTAATATCTATATGTAGACACATGTAGTACATTATATGAGATGGAATAAAAACAATGTGTACCAATTAATTTTTTTCCTTTAAGAATTAAAAAATTAAATGTTGAAAATCCACAATGAATGATAAATCAGTATTTCAAGAATGGAGGGAACATATTTGTGTGTTTTGTGTGTGTGTACACACACACACACACACACACACACACACACACATATATAGTCCAGAAAATTTAAAATTAGATGATTTTAAATTGAAAAATTTAGAATTATCTAGAAAATTAAATTGACATACCATATCATACAAATGGAAACAATACCAGATATAAAATGGCTACATAAACAAATCAGAGAAGCAAAGAAGAAATTATCTTTTGGATTTATAAATAGAAGAGTTCATCCTCACTATTCTGATAGAGAGGATAGAGATAAAATAAATATCTATAACATAAAATTTTAAAATTTCTTACAAATAAATTTAATATGCTCAAAATTAGAAGAGAAATGGGTAATCAGGAAAAAGTCTTCACAAGTTTCTCTGATGGACATTTTATCTGGAATAAGGATAAATAAGGAAATGATCAAAATTTATTAGACCTATTCCCCAATAGATAAGTAGTCAGGAATATGAAACAAGAAATTTTCAAAGAAAAAACTTAAAGTTATCAAAATGAAAAATGTTTCTAATAATTAATAAATGCAAATTCAAGTAAATTTCAGGTACCAACTCACAACTCTCAGGTTAGAAAAGATGATAAAAAGAGAAATGAGAAATGTTGGAGGGCCTGATTGAAAACAGGTCCAGCAATACACTGTTAGGAGAGCTATAAATTTTCCAGTCATTCTGGAAAATAATCTGAAAGTATAGCCAAAAAACTATTCAAATATGTATAACTGCTGACTACATCTATACAGCATACATCCCAAAGAAATCATTGAAAGAAAAGGATCTATATGTACAAAAATATCTATAATAATTCTTTTTCATGGCAGGCAAAAACCGGAAGTTAAAAGGGTGTCCTCGGGGCAGTTAGGTGGAGCAATGGATAGAGCACCGGCCCTGGAGTCAGGAGTACCTGAGTTCAAATCCAACCTCAGTCATTTAATAATTACCTAGCTGTGTGGCCTTGGGCAAGCCATTTAACCCCATTTCCCTTGCAAAAACCTAAAAAATAAATAAATAAATAAGAGGGTGTCCTCCAACTGGAGAATGGCTATACCTATTATAAAAAAATTATTATTATATAACATTATTGTACTATGAAGAAATGATGAAATGGATAGTTTCAAAGGGAACTAGGCAGAGCTATATAAACTGATACAAAGCAAATCAAGTGAACTACAATAATTTTAAAAAAATTTTCAAGGGAGGGGGGAGGCTAGGTGGCCCAATGGATAGAGTACCAGTCCTGGAGTTAGGAGTACCTGAGTTCAAATCCAGTCTCAGACACTTAATAATTACCTGGCTGTATGGCCTTGGGAAAGCCACTTAACCCCATTGCCTTGCAAAAAACTAAAAAAAAAAAAATTCAGGGGCAGCTAGGTGGTGCAGTGGATAGCACCAGCCCTGGAGGTAGGAGTACCTGAGTTCAAATCCGGCTTCAGATACTTAATAATTACCCAGCTGTGTGGCCTTGTACAAGCCCCATTTGCCTTGCAAAAAACCTAAAAACTAAAAATAAAAATAAAAAATTTTCAGTATTTTTTTAAAATTGCTGAGGAATAGGGTAATATAATTGAAAAACTGATTATATTTATGTTATATCACATCACATTTAAAAAAAAAATCAACTAAATATCCCCATCCTATTACACTCCATTTTATATATTTGTGTCTTCCCCATTAGAATATAAGCTTCTTGTTGGCAGGAATTGAATTTATTTCTCTTCTATTAACACAGAACTTGGCAAAGAGAAGGAACTTAATAAATTCCAGTCTTGATTGGAATTTCTAAAAATATAACTCAAAGCTGTTTATACACTGTGGATTTTACACATGACTATGTTCATATAATTATAAATAACATGCAAATTAGAATAGCAAATACTCAAACCTCAAACCCAATATTTTAATGAACAAACTAGTTGCTCTAAAAAAACAGGAATATATTGTATTTCATCTGAATTGTTACATCATCCTTCTCTGGTATAAATTTTTAGCATATTACTCCTGAATGCAATTAATACAAGATTCAATTCTGCAACAAAGGATGTTTTATTTTTTAAAATGTCTTTAGCTCTTTTCAGGGGTCTTCCTTTTTCAAAGCTTCTTTATTAATTATTTGTTATATCATAAGAATGACCACTAGAGTACCTTGAATTATCAAAATCATATGCTATTATTCAAGCATTTTTAAGGAAATAGAAGCTGACCAAATGCACCAATTATAAAAGAAAAACATTTTAATCCAATGTTCATAAAATTAAATGTACAAACAACTCAAAACAAATCTGGCAAAAAAATTTCTATGTTTGAAAATCAGCATAAGGACAATTATAAGCTGTTATGAAAGAAAACTTAATATCATGCAAAACACAAGCCTCAATGTCCATTAGATAATAAACATCACAAAATAGAACTAAATAGAAAATAAAATATTTATCTTCTAAACATGGTATCTGTGGTACTTGATAATCTGTGTGCAACGTTACAGATCACATAGTAAAATATAGTAATGACTTGCCTCTGATCTGGCAAATAAAAACGTTGGTGACAGCAGGCCCTAGTAGCCTAAATTATAAACTCATATTGGAAACTTGATATTACTTTGATTAAGAATTCAATTTTGTGGGGCAGCTAGGTGGTGCAGTGGATAGAACATTGGTCCTGGCGTCAGAAGGGCCTGAGTTCAAAGACAGTCTCAGAAACATAATAATAATAATAATAATAATAATAATAATTATTATTATTATTATTATTATTATCTTATTACCTAGCTGTGTGACCTTGGGCAAATCACTTAACCCCACTGCCTTGTCAAAACTAAAAACCAAAAAAAAAAAAATTAAATTAAAATTAAAAAAAGAATTCAATTTTGCTATAATATGATTTTACTATTACCACAAATTGTTACTTTCTTTTTAAATGTATCTAAGATTCAAGAAATAACCTTCCCCATCTCTTTTCAAAGATGCAAAAATTAGAGGCATGGAACACTGAATTTAATTTTTTAAAAAACAGACAAGTAATTTTACCAAACTTTCTCCCCCCCCTTTTTGTTACGTCTTCCTCAAAAAGACATGAAGCGAGCTAGCACCATGTACAGAAATGCCAAAAGTCAGTGCAAATTCCAATAATTGGACCTCTGAAGAAAGAGTCATGCTTGGCTTATCAGAACAGAAGAGGAGGAAAGCAGAGAAAGAACTATCTCAGTTCTTTGTACAGGAAGACATGGACTAACTGTGAACTCACAAAAGTACCAGAGGTCACAGAAAGAGACATAAAGCCAATTCTACCTACATGTTAGCACCTAGGGGTTATGACGGTCTAAGACTTATCATTTACTCCCCCTGAGATTCATCAGGACCATAGGAGGAGATGAAATAAATTCAGGATAATACAAAGAAATGAAAAGCCCAAATCAGGTCAAAAACCTCAGTGAATCACAAGCAAACTAAGAAATCAGGTTTCAGAAAAAGGATAAGTCCTACTGTCAAACACCCTATCTGGATTGGCAGCCTCAGTCAGACCACAGAGACCACAAGAAGAAAAAATCATCTAACCAAACCATGCAAGATTTCTAGAGGAGACTAAGTACAGTCTAAGACTAAAGACAGACTACGGCAGAAAATATGAGTAAACTGGGGGGGGGGGCGCCTAAAACCTTCAAAATAATGAAAAAGATAAGCGTAAGAGAATCCAAAAGAGGAAAGAAACCCCACAACAATTACAAACAAAGTCACAGCAATAAAAATGGCCTGACCACAAGGCTGGAAAAAGTGATGTGTGAAATAAGCAAAATCATAAATGAAATAAATAGTCCACTGGACTCTTAAAACAATGACCAAATAGGGGTGGCTAGGTGGCACAGTGGAAAAAGCACTGGCCCTGGAGTCAGGAGTACCTGAGTTCAAATCTGGTCTCAAACACTTAATAATTACCTAGCTATGTGGCCTTGGGCAAGCTACTTAACCCCACTTGCCTTGCAAAAACCTAAAAAAAAACAAAACAAAAAAACCCCCCAACAATGACTAAATAAAAGTAAACTCAAGTCAAAATAAAAATAGCTTAAGTAGCCAGAAAGGAGATCAAATATCAAAGGAGCATCCTGGTTAGGATCACACAAGTCTACAATGCAATTACACTAAAGAAGGGAGGGAGAGAAGGCAAAAGATAAGGTCTTAAAACACACAAACAAATAAGAGGCCATTATAACAATTAAAAATTAACCAGAGACTGAATAACTTAGTCATAAAGATATACTATGTTGGTCAGAGTCAAGATGACAAAATAGCAAAGAATATGTTCTAGCTCTCTTACCACACTTCCTCTACAATTATCTAGAAAAATCAAACAGTTCAAATTTTGATTCCTCTGAAAGTCAGTTCGTAATTTGTTCAGCCCAGGACAGCTTAGAGACACAGAGGTCTCCAGAAATGAGGGTTAGAGTGTCTATTTAGAAGAATGCTGCATATGAACTAAAAGAAGGCAAGGCTAAGCACCAGAGCAAGAAGTACTAAGAAAGAAAGAGATCTCAGAGGATCCATTAAACTGGCAATGGAATTCTAGGTCATAGATCCAGAATGACCTGAAGAGGGGAACTGTACCTTTGAATGGCAGAGAGAATCTTGGGCTCTCGTTATGTCCTGAAACAGGTTCAAAAGCAAATAGTAACTATATAGCCCTGATAGAAAGAGGATCACTTCTAGCTTCCAACACAGCATGAAAGCCTGCAGAAGAATTACCAGGCAGGACTCCCAGGCCAAAGGGATGCGTGAAAATCTAACAGCAAACCAGTAAAATTTTCGAGTTGGACTGAGAGTGACTGAGGGAAAAAAAAGAGAATTTATTGTTATTAAGACCCAAACCAAGGTCAGGAACTTGCAGGGCTCAGATCACAGGGGAGGCAATCACACTTTGGAAACACTGAGAACTTACAGAACCCCAACCTATTTCTAAGATCCCGGAATAGTATGACACTCAAAATTATTAATAAATCAGCAAAAGGACCAGTGTCAACTTTCTCTCCAGAAGTACACAGAAACTAAGCCTAATATCAAGTCAATATTTAGAAAGCAATTAGAGGAATGAACAAACAAACGAATGGAAAAGAATTCCAAGACAAAAATTACTATAGGAACAGAGATATTCAAGAGACAAACAAAAAAGAAGAGAGTGACTTGAAAACATATACATCTCTTGAAGCCTCAAACAAAAACAAGCTTAGACACAAATTCAACTAAAATTTCTGGAAGAAATGATGCATGAATTGTTAGGATTTTTTTTAAGAGTTAAAAATGCTTTTATCAGTGATATGAGAGGTAAAGGAAAAAAACTGAAAAAAATATGACAGTTATGGCACCAAGAATTTCAAAGAGAATTTAAAAGCATGGAGCAAAAGTATAAGTAATAAATTCTCTGAAAATATAAAGAACTAAATAGAAGTCAATGACTTTGTGAGACAAGAAATATTAAAAATATCAAGTCTGCAAAAAATGAAGATAACTTGAGGTTATCCATAGCAAAAAGTAAATGACACAGGAGACAAAATAAGGGGGAAATAAATTTAATCATCTAAAATAATAATAATAAATTTAATCACCTAAAAGCCACAGAACTAGAAGGAATCCACAAATCATTTCTGAAAGAAACCCCAAAATGAAAACTCCCAGCAATATCATTGCCAAAGTCCAGAGATAACAGTTAAAAAAAAATACTGCAAACAGCCAGAAGTTCCTGTACACAGGCGCCATAGTCAGAATCATACACAATCACACATTCCGCAGTCACCACTAAAGAAGTGAAAAACTTGTATTATCATGTTCCAGAAGGCAAAAGACATAGCCAAGAATTACTTATTAAGCAAAACAATATAATGCTGGAGAAGGAAAATTGAACCTTTAATAAAATAGAGGACTTCAAAGAAATCTGGATGAAAACATCAGAGATGTAAAGATACTTTTAAACAAAGTATCAGAATAATCTCAACTTTGATCTTAGAATAATTCATAATGAATTAAATCAGCATTTTAATAATATAGCATATTCAATCACATTACTCTCTATAATATACAACACACGTATGTATGGTGTTAATACAACCTAATTGGAGTAAAAAGGGTTTTGTACCATTAACAAAGTAAAATATTTTAAATTTAACTCTTAAAAATATTTTAAATGAGAGAAATCAATGAGAAAATAAAAGAGGCATGGAAGAAAAATATGAACAACAAATTAATAGCTTGGACATCATTTCATCAAGGATAAAATTAGGCAGCATTTCAAAAATTGGAGGATCCTGCCAAAGCAATCATTAGGAAAAAATTTATATCTCAAAACACTTTCATAAACAAAAAACGAAGAGAAGATCAATTTATCTTGGTATGCAACAAAACAAACCTTACTAGGAAACCAACAATTAAACAGCAAAGTGAAAATCCTGAAAATAAAAAAGAAATGAACAAAATTGAAAGCGAAAAGTTGCATTGAACTAATAAGTAAAACTTGGAGCTGTTCTTAAAAAATAAACAAGTAGTTATTTATTAATTTCATTTTTTTATTTTATTTATTTAGATTTATTTTAAATTTACTTAAAATCAATAAAAGGAAAATTAAACTACCAGAAACAAAAATGAAAAAGAAAAATTCATAACAAATCAAGAAGGATTAAGGAAATTATTATAAACTATTTAAATTATATCAATAAAAATAACAAATGGAATTGAGGAATAGCTATAAAACCATAAAATAATCAGATTAACAAAAGAAATGGAAATTTTAAATAATTCAATCTTGGGAAAGGAAAGTTAACAAATCATAAATCAATTTCAAAAGGAGGGAAAATACCCTGGAACCAGATCAGTCAACAAGTAAATTATATCCATCATTCAAAAAATAATGCACAAAATATTTACAAAAATATTAAAAGAAGGGAGCCTATAAAATTCTATGATATGATCTGGATACATAATTCAGAAGAGTCAAAATCAAGAAAGTAAACAAGACTAAGATCCCTAATGAACATCAATGGAAAATTTTTAAATAAAATGTTAACCAGGAGAGAAGACAGGCACAGTTCTAAAGTCTCCTGATCTTTCCACATCTACCATATGAAATAAACCTCTTAACAGATATCTGACCCACAAAATCCAGAAAGAAAAGCCAGGAGAGAGAACATCTACCTCAGGATTCATCTCCTGGAGCAGCATTGGACGAATTCGGGCAGGTGAGTCTGGGTTCAGAGGGCAAATCAGCCCCGGAACAACCAGATTAGCAGCTGAATTGGAGCCAGGAGTTTGAGGCGGACCTGCTGGATCAGCCATAAGGTAGATGGCTAGGGCTTGAATCAACTAGGGAGCAGAGGCACTGGTGTTGGCGCTCACCCTCTGGAGCTTGCCAACAGGGCTGGGGAGAGAGTTCTGGTGCAGGAGAGCTAGAGACACCACCCCTGGGCTCCTCTGGTCTGAGGAACTCTGAGTTCAAGCCTCCATTACAGCAGAGGCCTCTTCCTAGAACATACATTAGCAGACTACTTCTGCCTTAAGCACAGGTGTGTGAGCAGAAGAACTAGCCCCTCTGACAATTCAGAAAGGAATAGCCTCAGGCCAGGGTAAAGAACACCACTGATTGAAGGCAAAAGAATTCAATAGTTCCAACTCCTCCATCAAGCAAAGGGAGAAGGCCTCAATCAAGGACACAGACACTCCAGAGACAGCAACCAGCACCTCCTACTGGCCAGACAGAGAAATTGCATTCAGTGAGTAAAGCCTTTAGACATCATAAGCCCCTGTGAACCAGCCCCTCCCCAACTCAAGGTCTTAGCAAAATGAAGAAGGGTCAGCAGAAAGGTGGATCCATAGAGAAATTCTTGGAAGGGAAAGACCCTAACTCAGAAAGACCCAGAACCTCTGAGGAGAATATGATCTGGTCTTCAGCACTGAAAGACTTCCTTGAAGAAATAAGGAAGGAGCTAAAAAAACAACTGGAAAATTTGGGAGACAATACCTTGCAACAAGAAAACAAATCCTTAGAAAATACAACTGGACAAATACAAAAGTAAAATAAATATCTCAGATCCTCAATTAAACGAACACAAAATGAGAATAAATCTCTCAGAACATCAATTGGACAATTACAAAATGAGAATAAATCTCTCACATCATCAACTGGACAAATGCATAATGAGAATAATTCTCTCAGATCCTCAAATGGGCAAATATAAAAAGATAATAATTCTCTCAAAACCTCAATTGGTCAAATAGAAAGCTCTTTCAAAAGTAGAACTGACCAATTGGAAAAGGAATTGCAAAAGGTTAATGAAGAAAACTCCTCCCTAAAAAAAAGAATGGTGTCTGCAGAAACTAATGACTCCATGAGACAGCAAGAGCCAGTTAAACAAAATCAAAAAATAGAAAATATAGAAGAAAATGTAAAATACCTCTTCAACAAAACCACTGACCTCCAGAATAGATTGAGGAGGGGCAACCAGAGAACTATAGGACTTCCTGAACACATTGAAGAGAAAAAAAGCCTGGACTTAACATTACATGATCTAGTGAAGGAAAACTGCCCTGATATCATGGAACCGGAGGGCAAGGTACTTGTTGAAAGAAAACATCAATCCCCTCAAGAAAAAGATCCAAAAATGAAAACACCAAGGAATGTCATGGCCAAATTCCAGAACTATCAGATAAAAGAGAAAATCCTGGAAGCAGCCATAAAGAAACAATTTAAATATCAAGGAGCCACAGTAAGGATCACGCAGAACCTGGTGCCATCAACATTAAAGGATCGAAGGGCCTAGAATGAGATATTTCAAAGAGCAAGGGAGCTTGGAATGCAGCCAAGAATCTACTATCCCACGAAGCTGAGCCTTCTCTTCCAGGGAAAAAGATGGACATTTAACAAAATGGAAGAACTGCAAAAATTGCTGATGAAAAGATCAGAGCTAAATAGAAAATTTGGACATCAAACTGGAGGTTCAAGAGATGCATGAAAAGGTAAAAAAAAAAGGGGGGGGTGGTAAAAGGAAAAAAACCTTCTATCCAGTAAGTTAAAAGTGGCTATATCCCAGCATGGGGGGAAAAGATTCTCATAAATCTTGAGAATTATAACTCTAACAGAGAGAACATACCTAGACAGAAATGATGGAAATTCATGATCTATCCATGAGACTGCTATCTAATGGGATGTAACTGGCTTTAACCCCACTTGGGAGAAAGACTCCAGTAACTCTCAAGAATTTTAACTATTAGATAGAATATACTCAATTAGCAGTGACAGATACTCACAATTTTCTACGACTCAGATAGAATGATCTAAAAATAACACTACCTCCTTAAAAAGGGGGGCAGAAAAGAGACGGGAGGAGGGAGGGGATTGAATGGGGTAAATCTCATTACAATAAGAAGTACAAAATAACTGTGTTAATAGAGGAGAAGAAGGGAGCAGATGAGAAACACCTGAATATTCTTCTCATCAGACCTGGCTTAAACTCAACCGAAACATACTCAGTTAACTTATAAAAATTCTAACCTTTCAACTATTAAAAGGGGAAAAGGGGAGGGGGGACAGAGAAAGAGAAGGGGAGTGGGGAAAAAGGGGGAATTAACAAGAGGAAGGGCAGGGAAAAGGGAAAGGGCGATATAGGAGGGCAAACACACTGAAGGGGGTGGTATTCAGAAACAAAATACTGGGGAATATGGATGGGGGGAATAGGGGGAAAATACAAACAAGGAAGATAGCACAGAAGATAGCAATAAAGAATTAGTAATCATAACTTTGAATGTGAATGGGATGAACTCTCCCTTAAAACGTAAGTGAATAGCAGAGCGGATTAAAAATGAGAATCTTATGATATGCTGCTTACAAGAAACTCATTTGAAGCAGAGAGGTACATATAGAGTAAAGGTAAAAGGTTGGAGCAAAATATATTTTGCTTCAGCTGAAGTAAAAAAAAAGCAGGGGTAGCAATCCTTATCTCAGACAAAGCAGCAGCAAAAATAGATAGCATTAAAAGAGATAAGGAAGGAAACTTTATCCTCCTAAAAGGTACCATAGACAATAAAGTGATTTCAATACTGAATATATACACCCAGTGGATACCATCCAAATTCTTAGAGGAGAAGCTGAAAGAACTACAGGAAGACATAGACAGCAAAACTCTACTAGTGGGAGACCTCAACCTCCCACTCTCAGATCTAGATAAATTGAATCATAAAATAAACAAGAAAGAAGTTAAGGAGGTAAATAGACTGTTAGAAAAATTAGATATGGTAGACTTATGGAGGAAACTGAATGGGGATAGAGAGGAATATACCTTTTTCTCTGCAGTACATGGAACTTATACAAAAATTGACCATGTACTAGACCATAAAAACCTAATGATCAACTGCAGAAAGGCAGAAATACTGAATACATCTTTCTCAGATCACAATGCAATAAAAGTCATATGCAATATTGGGCCAAGGAGACATAGACTCAGAAGAAACTGGAAACTGAATAACCTTATTTTAAAGAATGAGTGGACCAAAAAACAAATTACAGAAAGAATTAATCATTTTATCCTAGATAATGACAATCATGAAACAACATACCAAAACCTATGGGATTCATTCAAAGTGACTCTCAGGGGATATATCATAGCTTTAAATGCTTACATGAAAAAAACTGGAGAAAGAGGAAATCAATTAACTAAACATGCAACTAAAAAAATTTAAAGAACAAATCAAAAATCCTCAATTAAAAACAAAATTAGAAATTCTAAAAATTAAAGGAGAAATTAATAAAAGCAAAAGCAAAAAACCTATTGAATTAATAAATAAAACTAAAAGTTGGTATTATGAAAAAATGAAAAAAATTGATAAACCTCTTGTCAATTTGATTAAAAAAAGAAAGAAGAAAACCAAACTGCTATTATCATAAATGAAAAAGGTGAACTCATCACCAATGAGGAGGAAATTAAAGTAATAATTTGAAATTATTTTGCCCAACTCTATGCCAATAAATGTTATAATCTAAGTGAAATGGATGAATATTTACAAAAATATAAGTTGCCCAGGTTAAATGAAGAAGAGATTAAATATCTAAACACTATCTCAGAAAAGAAATTCAACAAGCCATCATTGAACTCCCTAAGAAAAAATCTCTAGGGCCTGATGGATTCACAAGCGAATTCTACCAAACATTTAAGGGACCATTGGTTCCAATTCTATATAAACTTTTTGGAAAAATAGGGAAAGATGGAACTATGCCTAACTCTGGAAACCAATATAGGGCTTTTACCTAAACCAGGAAGAGTTAAAACAGATAAAGAAAATTATAGACCTATTTCCCTGATGAATATAGATGCAAAAATCATAAACAAAATTTTAGCAGAACGATTACAACAAGTTATCACTAGGATAATACATTATGATCAAGTAGGATTTATTCCAGGAGTGCAGGGTTGGTTTAATATTAGGAAACTGTTAGTATTCTCAATTACATCAACAACAAACCTATCAAAAATCATATAATCATATCAAACGATGCTGAAAAAGCTTTTGACAAAATACAGCATCCATTCCTATTAAAAACACTAGAGAGTGTAGGAATAAATGGACTGTTCCTTAGAATAATTAGCAGTATCTATCTGAAACCATCAACAAGCATTATATTCAATGGGCAGAGGCTAGAGGCATTCCAAATAAGATCAGGGGTGAAACAAGGGTGCCCATTATCACCACTACTATTCAATATTAAGTTAGTATGCAAGAAACTTAGATTAGATCAATACCTCACACCCTTTACCAAGATAAGATCCAAATGGTTATAGGACTTAGACATAAAAACAATACTATAAGCAAATTAGAAGATCAAGGACTAGTTCACCTGTCAGATCTATGGAAAGGGGAGCAGTTTATGACTAAGGAAGAGTTGGAGAACATCACCAAAAACCAATTAGATGCTTTCGATTCCATTAAATTAAAAAGCTTTTGCACAGATAAAACCAATGTAACCAAGATCAAAAGAAATGTAGTATATTGGGAAACAATCTTTACAACTAATGATTCTGTCAAAGGACTCATTTCTGAAATATACAGAGAACTGAGTCATATTTTTAAAACAAAAAGCCATTCCCCAATTGACAAATGGTCAAAGGATATGCAAAGGCAATTTACAGGTGAGGAGATCAAAGCAATCCATGGCCATATGAAAAAATGCTCTAAATCATTAATTATTAGAGAAATCAAATTAAAGCTTCTCTGAGGTACCACCTCACACCTCTCAGATTGGCCAATATGACCAGGAAGGATAATGATCATTGTTGGAAGGGTTGTGGGAAATCTAAGACACTATTACACTGTTGGTGGAGCTGTGAACTCATTCAACCTTTCTAGAGAGCTACTTTGGAACTATGCCCAAAGGGCAACAAAAATGTGCATACCCTTTGACCCAGCAATACTACTACTGGGTCTATATCCTGAAGAGATAATGAAAAAGGGTAAAAACATCACTTGTACAAAAATATTTATAGCAGCCCTGTTTGTGGTGGCACAGAATTGCAAATCAAGTAAATGTCCTTCAATTGGGGAATGGCTTAGCAAACTGTGGTATATGTATGTCATGGAATCTATTAGATACCAGGAGGGACAAGATTTCAGGGAAGCCTGGAGGGATTTGCATGAACTGATGCTGAGTGAGATGAGCGGAACCAAAAAAGCACTGTATACCCTAATAGCAACATGGGAGTGAAGATCAACCTTAAAGAACTCTCTCATTCCATCAGTGCAACAATCTGGAACAATTTTGGGCTGTCTACAAAGGAGAGTGCCATCTGTAACCAGATAAGGAGATATGGAGTTTGTACAAAGTTCAAGGAATATTCCCTTTAACTTAGAAGAAAACAGATATCTTATTGTCTGATCTTGTTACCTCTTAGACTTGTCTCTTTTTTTAAGGATATGATTTCTCTCTCATCACACTCAATTTGGATCAAAGTACAACATGAAAACAAAGTAAAGACTGACAGATTGCCTTCCGTGGGGGGGGGGGGGGGGGGTGGAAGTAAGATTCAGGGGAAATTGTAAAACTCAAATATCTTTAATAAAAATAAATTTAAGAAAAGAATTATATAGGGGGCAGCTAGATGGCTCAGTGGATAGAGCACTGACCCTGGAGTCAGGGGGATCTGAGTTCAAATCTGAGCTCAGATAATTAATAATTGCCTAGCTGTGTAACCTTGGGCAAATCACTTAACCCGATTAACTTTCAAAATCCAAAAACTAAAAAAAAATTATATAGAAAGTACTACTCAGAGTGAATTAAGCAACCTCATATACCTCGCCATAATATAGACACAATAACAAAAATTAAACTGAATACCATGCAATTAATTATAATGACCAACCTTGTTTCTGAAGATGAGTTAAGAGATTGTGCCCCCCCCTTTGCAGAGTTGGAGGACTACAGGTGTGGAATATGTCATTTACTGATCCAAATTGTCCTTTGTATTCATTATTATTGTTCAGTCATTTTTCAGTCCCATTTTACTATTTGTAACCCCATTTGGGGCTCTCTTGGCAAAGATAATGGAGTGGTTTGCCATTTCCTTCTCTACTTCATTTTACAGATGGGGAAATTAAGACAAACTGGGTAAAATGACTTGTCTAGGGTCACACAGCTGGTAAGTGTCCTGAGGTAAAAAAACATGTTAACCAAAAAGGTACAGCAACATAAGATGAAAATTGTAATACACACATAAAATCATATATGTGATCAAATATAATTATAAGGATTATATATGATCATGTTGGATTAAAATGAAAATATTAAACTATAAACATAATTATCATATCAGCACAACAAAAATCATAAATTTAAGCCAAGACTCAGAAAAAGTTTTTAACAAAACACATAAGAATTAATGAGCCTTTCCTTAATAAAGTAAATAGTGTCTAAAACCAAGAGTTAGAATTACATGTAATAGAGTCCTTTGCAATAAAATTGAGAATAAAGCAAGAATGTTCATTTGAAGTCACTGATATTTCACCTAGTATTTTAAATGTTAGGTATGGAAATATGAGAAGGAAAAATGGAGAGAATAAGTATTGTCAAAGATGAAGCAAAATTAACACCTTTTGAAAATGAATCAAGATGTATTTTGTGAACCTAGAGTATAATAAAAAATTAATTAAAACACTTAACATTTAATAAAATAAATCCATATAAATCACTAGCATTTCTATATACTAATAATAAACTCTAAGTAGGAAGAGAAATAAAATGTATTCCTATTTTAAAATAACCGCATAATTTATAAAATATTTAGGATTCACCACATTAGACACATTCTGGAACTCGTACAAAACATTAGTATTTGAAATAAATACAGTTCCATATAACTGAAGAGAATTTTTTATAAATAGCCTGAGTTTATATATAAAAAATGGGAATAAGTACCTAAATTATTTTACTTGTTTAATGCCAAAACAAAATTCCAGTGATTTATTTTAAAAATGACAATTAAAATAACAAATTTATCAGGAGGAACAAAAAGTTAAGAATTTCAGGGGAAATGAAGGAAAAAAGGGGGAAGGAAAGAAAAGAGGCCTAAAAGTATATGATTTCAAATTGACTACAAAGCAATAATCATCAAAACAGATTACCAGTAATCATCAAAAATAAGTTAACTAATGAGAGGTCAATCAATGGATCAAATTAGGTATATAACATATCAAAGCAAAAAACCTAGTCACCTAGTATTCAATAAAACCAAAGATCCACTATTCCACTTCTTACCACTGGAATACAGTCTCACTATGCCCCGAAAACTTCTGGGGAAAACTGGACAGAGTCTGATAAAAACTAGGTTTAGATCAATGCCTCATGCCTGATATCAAGATAAGCTCCAAATGAACACAAGATTGAGATATTAAAAAAAATTATCTTTAAAATCTATGAGTTAAGGGTGAGGGTGGAGGAATCATGATCAAGTAACAGAAAGGATCAGAAGATAAGATTTGACAAGTTTACATAAAATTTTAAAATTTTTGTACAAACAAATCCCAATGTGTATAAAAATGAGAAGGGAAACAATGACTGGGAAAATGAATCTTTGCATGAATTTTCTTTGATAAATGTTTATAACTAATTCAAATTTATAAGTATCTGCCAGTCGATGAATGGCCAGGGACTGGGAAAAGGCAAACTCAAGGGAAAAAATTCAGGCTAATAAGATATGAGAAAAGTATCCAAAACACTAAAAATTAGGGAAATGTAAGTTAAAATAACTATGAGATTTTACCTCTAACCCATTAGATTGGCCAAGTTAACAAACTTAACAAAATATTAGAGGGGTTTGCAGGCAAATAAATTGTTGATGGTGGAAAGGAACAAATGTCATAGCTCCTAACAAACAAGGGATGAATTAATATATTGAAGAATAAGAAACATTTTTTTGGACTTGGACAAGAGTTTTGTTCTTTCCTGCCCCATTCACCCAGCTGTAGGTGGTTTGAGAGGTAAGAGGAAGCAAAAAAAGTCTAACAATTTGAAAAAAAATAATTTCAATATATAAATAAAAATGACCTGAGACAACAATAATCACTATCTTTTACAATAAAATAAAAAATTTCATCTTTGTTATTTATTAAGGAAAACTTTAGTCAATACAGAGGGAAATAAAACTCAAATATCCAAATTGTTTTACTGTCTCAGGCAAAATACAATTTTTTCTGTGTGATTAATGCCCCTAACTTAGCAAAAGGAAATACTTCAGAGTAAAACTGTAGTTTTTATTTTGAAAATAAAATGCTAAATTGCATATGTATTTATATGTCTGAAACAGAAATGACTTCACTAGAATCTTTATCCCTATATGATAATATTCACTTCTTTCATTAGGAAATTCCATGCAATAATTTTAAAATTAAATGTGGTAAGCCTATAAAAGTTATCAAAAAGTAAGCCTCACTGATAAATTATACTAATTAAAGGGTTTGCTTTTGTTATTTACAATACTGTTTCATAATGTTAAAATATAATGCTTTATACATATTTAGGCTTAAGTTACTAAATATCTGTTTGATGTACTGAACTTAAGGTGTGTTTAATGTTGGTTTATTTCTACCTATGATCACTTTTGCTCCAACATTTATCAGAAAGAAGGATGACATAGTGTACCCCAGCAACCTCACACTATTGACCCTGCCTTGCCCTCTAGACCCCTATAAGAAATGTTCCCTCTACAGAACATACTCACTAGACTGGGAGCCATGTGGTTCTTATACTAGTATTATAATGACCCCATAACCCCAATGAGGTGTCCCATTCCACCATAACCATCATCTTGCAGCAACTGGCTTCTTCCACTTCTCACATCTCTAGAAATAAGGAAAGAGCCAGTCAATCAACTTTCTAGTGGTTCTATTCATTATGCCAGTGCCAAACCAGGACACCCTTATTCATTACTCTCCCAATTAGAAAGTCAATTCTTTGAGGGCAAGAACTCTCTCACTTTTGCTCACTACCTTTACCACTTAGTAAGGTGCTTGGCACAAAAGAAGTGCTTACTTAAAAAATGTTCTTTCATGTATCCATTTCATGAAAACTTTGACAAAATTCTCTAAAAACAATAAACCTGACTCTTCATCTCCAAGATAGACATGTGAGAAGGTGCCCCTCACAAAAAACTTTGAAAATATGGTTTCAAATTAAGAGACTTTTAAACACTCACAAATTATTCAGATGCCTCAAATCTCTATTTTATGTATACTTAAATCAAGAGAGAGCCAAAAAGCTCTGAATATGTTGAACACCAAAAGATATCACTAAGCTGATTCCTATCTTAAGTAGATACACTAGTTGGTTATAGACATTGGATTCATTTCAGAATCAGCTGAATGCCAATCACAAAACTGGCATGGTTAGGTCAAAGGTCAAAATTAACATAAAATTACAATAATGTTAAGAAGATGATATTGCAGGCAATTACAACAGTTCTAATCAGACCTATTTATACCATCTGTTGACATAAAAAAGACAAATGAAAATAACATTAATTCTGATTAGTACTATTTCTTAAAAACATTTAATAAATATAAACATCCATTAAAAAACTTTAGAAGGGAGATTTTGGGTATAGGAACCATCTCAGTCAGTAATACTTGATCTCTTTGCCAAAAGACAAATTAACAAGAGCAATACCAGTTTAGAGTACAAGTTTCTTTATGAAAATCATAAAAAGATAATTTATAAGTAATAAAACTTCAAAAATTATGAAAAAACAATAGAAGTAAAAACAAGTCAGCAGAAAAGCTGGCATTAGAATCAGTTAAGTCCCATAGTCCAAAAAAAATTTACTAAATTAGAAGGGGGGGCATGTGAAGATGTAAAATGAAACATTATTAGACAGTAACATCTACAGCAGTTTGTTTTTAACATTAATGACAGAGAATTTTAATACCTTAGATTCTACCAGATTAGAATCTAGTATACATGGTATCTGTTACATTATATAAGGAAATAGAAATGGAAGTCAAAAAAAAAAAAAAAGAAAAACAGAAAGAGCAAGATTGGGTCAATTTTTTTCCCAATTTGACCTCTGATTTTGTGTGTGTGTGTGTGTGCATGTGCACGCGCGCGCGTGCACACAAACACACACACACACACACACACACACACACACACACATATCTGTATATGCAGCAAGCTCTCAGGGAGGAATCTGAAACTGACCAGTACAGATTAGCATCTTCATTGTAGTATACAGTCTCAACATCTAGAGGCATTGACAGATTAGGTGATTGATCCAGGATAACATGAATAAAATCAGTCAATCTTTCATTAAACATTCATTGAGCATCTACCATGGGCCAGGCACTGTGCTAAGAGTTAAAGAAACTAAGGAAGGTTAGAAGCAATCTGTTCTCACAAAGTTCAAATTCTAATGTGGGAAATAAAAAGTAAATAACTGTATAAAGAAATATACAGGATAAACTGAAGGTGGACTCAGAGAGAGAAGGCATTATTCCTAAGGGGGAAAGGAAACCAGTAGGCAGAGGAGGTAGAAAATTCCAGGCACAGAGGACAAATGGTGAAAATGTCCAGAATCAAAGACAAGTAAGGAGTCTATGGAAGTCAGAAAGATAATATTGGAAAGAATGTGTTTGCCTATGATTTAGTGACATGACCAAGAAGATGGTGGACTGGACAAATTCTCTGCTTCCCATGACCTCTCAATTCTCTGAAACAGAAATTATGCACCAAAAATAAAGCAACTTCAACTGTTTCCATGGTTTAGGAAATTCAACTCACAATTCAAAAGGTTAAAAAAGAAAATGAACAGATACCTACACTGAGTTTACTCAGCATCTCTCTCTTCCTCTTACATGGCCAAAAGCAAGGATACACCAGCTTGACCAACCTGAGACCTCAGCCCAAAGAGCTGACACTTGGGTTTGCAATAAAACTCAACCACACACTTTGACATGTCCTTCCTCTTTCTAGTATCCTGTGGAGATCTGGCTCAAAGCTACAGAAATTTGCTCAATTGCAGCAGCATTTCCAAGCTTACTAGGGCCTAGGACAGACACTTGCTTGCAGCAATCCCAAGGAATAAGTCTGCATGGACCACAACAGTCTAGTGCCTGAGTATACAAGAGTGTACTACAAAAGAAATCTAAGAAAGCAGAATAAAGGGGAAGATGCAAGACCTATTGCTACATTTGAAATAAGGGTTCAACACCATAGAAAACACCCTTCATCTCCTCCCAATACCTCACTCATGTTACAGAAACCAATGTGCTGAATTGCCTGTGTTGAGTTGGAGAACCAGGAACAGAAGTGGAAAGAACACTGGGACAAGTCTCTTTGTGTGGAGGGAATTGTACAGCATTCCACTAAGCCTGAAGGAAAACACCTAGCGAAGTCAATTCTATCTACTCAAAAGCAGACTGGGGCAGAGACCTAGATTGTGAATTACTCATAGTGAAAGAAAGCTGAGACTTGAAATTCAGCCCCTACTAAAACCACCTTTAGACAAGAGGGAATGAGTCAGTAAAAGCTGAAAAAAATAGGGAGGAAATGACTGAAAATACCAAAGATCTCAGGAAGAAAGAGATCCAATAACCTTAAAGAGAAGCAGATATATCAAAAGAAAAAGTATTAATAACAAAAGGAAATATGGCCTCCAGATCTCGTAAAGAAGTTTAGGCAATTACTAATTAAAAATAAAAATGTACTGCTATCTGATGAGACAGAGCACCCTGAGAAATATGAGAACAAAGAACCAAAACCCACTGTTCCTGAGTGGTTCAAATGAGAAATGAGAATCCTGAGGGCAAAATTTGTGATCTGCACAACAAAAATCAGAGGCAAAAAGGAAAAACTGAAATCTAATAACAAGTGTCACCAAAGAAACAAAAGAAAGAACAATAGAATGGGAATGCAAATACAGATTCACTGGAAAAAAATAACCTAAAAGAAAAAAGGCAAAAGAAAAAAAAACCCAAACCAAACATCACTGCATTTAAAAATCACCAAAGAAGATACATTCACTATGCAAGAAAAACATACTGATGTAGAAGAAAAGATTCATAGTGTCTTAAAGAGCATAGGTCTTGCAAAAAAAATGACAGGACAGAAAACCTTAACATTATAATGAAAGGAAAAAAGAGAAGAAAATTGTCCAGAACTTCTGAACATAGAAAATGAAATATCAATTGAAAGAATTCATAAATCTGTCCCCTAGAAAAAAATAAAAAAACAAGGCTTCAAACTTCAAGATATATAAAGATTACATTTTAACAATTAAATTCAGGAAAAAATTCTTCAAGCAAGCAGGAAAAAGACTTTCAAATACAAAGGAAAGGGAATTTAATTAATCCAAGGCTACTCTACACCCACCAAAAAATGCAGGAAGGAAAAAATGTCTTCCAAAAAGTAATGGATCTCAGGAACCTATCCTGAAAATTTGAGCTTAACCACACATGACAAGAGAGATGTTCAATAATAAAGAGATATATAAAACATTCTTTAAAAGAAAATTTAAAAAGACTGTGTGCTTCTCTAACACCCCAGACAAAAGAAATGCAAGAAGAGTGAATAACTGCAGCAGTCAAGGAGAGTCAAATGACAGATTAATTGCAGAGACCAGTAAAAATGTTCTTTCTCATTGTACACAAGAGGACAGGGTTACTTAACTTAGTGCTCAATGGCATAAGCCACAAAAGCTCAGAGCTCCCAAACTCAAGAGATCCACTAACTTCAAGATCATATCTTCACAGTCATATAATGATAATTAATATAGGAAATGCAAAATTACACAATTTTCACTGCTTGGTAATTAGAACAAGAATTTTCTGAAAACAAAACACAGCTTTGCATGCTTTCTTCCAATAAGCTATATCCTAAACAAATATAAAGATATTTCAAAATTATATAAAATCAATTTTTTTCAAAGATCTTCTGAGTATCAATATTAAGCAAAACATAAAACAATGATGGAAACAACAGCTTACCCATTCTGTCTGGGTAGGGACTAAAGAATTAAGTTGGAGTGAGTGCTTCTCTGATGGGTTTTTGTTACAAAAAGCCAGGGTAGGAGCAATCACCTGACTGCTTCCTCTCAGACTTTTGAAGGCAAGGAAGTTATGTCCAACTGAGCAAATAGAGAATCCTTGCTTAATACTCTTTCCTTGTTTGGGCTATGAAGACTTCCTTTTGTTAACTCTCAGATATTGTAAGAGTATCCCATTTCATTTCAATCGCAAACCTGAGCTATCCAACTGGCCTAAGAATTGTCATATTACACTGATTGTTATACCTTTTGCAGCATTTATATTTAATATTGTTAGTCTTAATAAAAACAATAATGATTGAAAGTTTTCATTTATCAATTTAAAGGTTTGTAATGTACTTTACATATCTCATTTTTGCCTCACAAAATCTCTGAGTGCTATTATTATCACCATTTCACAGAAGAGGAAACTGAGTTCTGAGACTAAATGACTCACCCACAGTGACGGAGCTAATAATAATGTTTAGCCTTCATTTTTGAAGAAGAACATAACATAAAGGAGATGATGTCATGACAAGCACATGAATTGGATTTGAGTGAAGGGCTGCTGTGCTAAGTCACCAGGTCTCACTTTTTTTTCTCCAGAGCCACCTGAGTACAGTGGCCAGATATGATTCAGGACAGACTGGAGATGGCACTGGATGTGGGGTAATCAGGGTTAAGTAACTTGTCCAAGGTCACTCAGCTCCTGATTCCAAGGTCAGTGCTCTATCCACTGTTCCATCTTGTTGCCCTAGTGATATAACTAGTAAGAGTCTGAAGGATTTGACTGAAGTCTTCCTGACTCTTAACTCCAGTTTGGTAAAGGTAACCTTTTAAAAAGTTCTATTTTGCTCTAAGTCAAATGCTTTGTTAGAATGAATAAAGCTCTAATTAGATATGGAATCAGAAAAACTTGGCATCGAATCCTATGATTGACACTAAATGTGACATCAGGCAAAAATCATTTACCTTTCTCACCATTTATCATACCTATAAAATTTGAGCAAAATTATCTATAGAATGCAGCTAACAAGATTACTAGAAAGCTCAAGATGATCAGTGCTAACAGTTGACAGAGATCTTAAAAAAGACATATTATATCTATCTATCTATGCCATTATTATCTCTTGTGTCTTTGAGCATGGTGTTGTTTCTCTCTTTCTCTCTCTCTCTCTCTCTCTCTCTCTCTCTCTCTCTCTCTTGACTATACCTATTTTTAATTTTATAATATCCAAAATCTGGGGCGGCTAGAGCACCAGCCCTGGAGTCAGGAGTCCCTGAGTTCAAATCCAGCCTCAGACACTTAATTACCTAGCTGTGTGGCCTTGGGCAAGCCACTTAATCCCATTTGCCTTGCAAAAACCTAAAAACAAAACACAAATAGTATCCAAAATCATACCCAGCTCTCCTTTTTTTTAATCACTGAAGTAAAATATATTTTTATTTAAGTCTTTCCTTTTAACTCTTTTTGAAGCTTTATATTTCTTATATGGGACCAATTGTTAGGTTCCTTTCTTTTTGCCACCCTTTTAAATTTTATGACACCTGTAATTTATAATTCATATTCCTTCTTATAACTAAATTTGTTTTCATCCAAATATTTTGCATATACCAATGAATCTTTTCTTACAAAATAAACTGCTTTCTCCCACAACTGACCCCCACACATTTTATCTCTACTCCAAGCCTAGATTTTCACATTCTATCTATTTTCCTGGTTATTTTCTGTCCTTTTCATACACACTTCCCTTTCCCAGGGGTTGAATGGTTCCCAAACGATTCTGCCACATCCCATCTTTTAGTGGGACACTTACTTCACCTAAATGGATTCTATTCTTCTTCCCTAATCATCTCCCAATATGCTATGATTTCTAACTCCTTCTGATAGTGTTTTCATGTTCTATCTGGTGTCATATTTAACTGTAGAAATGTCTCTTGAAATCAAGGGGAGAGTCTTTAGTCTTTGAACCACCTTAAGTACTCAATTTAAAAATAATTTAAGGGAAGAAATGATGAGATTTCCAAGACATATCTGTACCCCTTCCAAAGCAAGGCCAGCTAAATCTCAACTGCTCCATCTACTCCAACCTCTTCACTACCTATGAGGAGTACCTCTGACAATAGCAAAATAATGCTCCCTCAAAAAAAGTATTATGTATAATTTAAATTCTGTACTTTTTCAAGATCTGTCAGCATTTACATGTCAGGCACTTTCTCATATGCATGCATCCATCCATACATATATATAAACAAATTTTCTAATCCTTTTCCCCAATCTATTCTAACTTATACCTAGCTTCCTCAAGAATAGCTCTCTCCCTCTTTTCAAATCTGGGAGAAAAAGGAAAACAAAAAGCCTAAATAAACCTGATAATCATAATAGTGCTAGTAATAAATCTGCCTCAAGAAAAACTTCTGAAGGTTTTTAAAACAAAATCATTCAGTAATCAGTGTAATAAACCTCAATTCACTTAAATTACCCAAAGTCTTTCAATATCTCCAATTGCCGCCTCTTCCTCTTATTATGCCCACTTTTCCTCAGGCAAGAGTATTTAAGATAAAAGGTGTCATTCAATTTTGTTTTTGTTTTAATTATATATCTCATATCAATCATTGTTTCTACTATTTTTGATTACAAATGTGTAGTATTTCATTCAGTTAGTATCTATTTTGTGCTTACTATGTGCCAGGCATCAGACACTTCTTTGAGAATTAACAATTTCCAAACTATTAGATTAAAAAAAATTAACTCATCCAATATTAATTCATTTCTTTTGTTTTTCTAACAGATTATTCAAACATATTTATTTTTTTACAATTTGAAAGCATTTTTTAAAAATCGTAAATAAAAGCTACATCTTTTTTCTATGAAAATATTAATTAATAGCAGCAGTATGGTATAAGGGGGGGGATTATGAGTCCCTCAAAGAGATCTACCTACTATCAGTAAACTTCCTATGAAAACTTCAATAAGTAAAATTTCCTAACCTAGCCATTATGTTGCCTTAATATCAACATTAGTTTATTAAGTTTCAATTGAAAATATGCATATGTATATGAAAAGCATTTTAAAGTAAAAAATCAATATCTAACTCTAAGATCTTTTATATTATAAATAATTTTATATATCCTTATATATCAGATATACTTATACTCACCCTCCTAAACTATAATCTCAGATATATATGCAGATATATAAAATAACATATATATTTATATCCTCATATGTAAAATGAAGATTTGAATACAGTATCTCTAAGATTCATTCCTACTCTAAAGTCCCACAATCTTTAATATAACTAGAAACCAAACTGCATTCTAAAAAAATATTCTTCTAAGAAGTAATTTTACTTGATTCATAAAATTCTAGAGCTCCATTTTATATATACTACTTGCGTTCAATAGTACAACACATTGAATTTTCTAAATTATTTGAAAAATCCTAATGGTTATTGGTTTATACACATCAAAAATTACAGGAAATGTCAACTGTAACTAGTGTAGAGGCAGTTTCTTTTAAAAATAATGCCAGGAGACTTCCGGCCAAGATGGCGGAGAGAAGACAGGAACAGTTCTAAAGTCTACTGATATTTCCCCAATCTATGATATGAAACAAACTTCTTAAAAGAAATTTGACCCACAAAACCCAGAAAGAAAAGCCAGGAGAAAGAACATCTATATCAGGATTTGTCTCCTGCAGCAGCATTGGATGAATTCCAGCAGGTGAGACTGGGCTCAGAGGCAGGATTAGCCCCAGATCAACCAGATTATCAGCTAAATTGGAGCACGGAGTCTGAGGACCAGAGAGCCAGACCTGCTGGATCAGTGGTGGGGCTAGACTGCAGGGGCTTCAGTCAACTCAACAAGGGAACAGAGGCACTGGTGTTGGTGCTGTCCCCTGGAAGCTTGCAGACAGGGCTGGGGGGGAGAGTTTCAGTGCAGGAGAGCTGCAGACACCATCCCTGGGCTCCTCTGGTCTGAGGAACTCAAAGTCCCATGACAGCTCAGACCTCTTCCCCAACAAACAACTGCAAACTAATTCTCCCTCAGGCACAGGTGTGTGAGGAGAAGAACCAACCCAACTGACAATGGAGAGAAATGACCTCATGCAAGAGTAAAGCCCACCATTGATTGAAAGCAAAAGAATTCAATAGCTCTAACTCCTCCCTTCAAGAAAAGGGAGAAGGCCTCAATCAAGGCCATACACACTCTAGAGAAAGCAACCAACACCTCCTACTGGCCAGCCAGAGAAACTGCACTCAGTGAGTAAAGCCTTTGGAGATCCCAAGCCCCTGTGAACCAGTCCCTCCCCAACTCAAGGTCTTAGCAAAATGAAGAAGGGTCAGCAAAAAGGTGGATCCATAGAAAAATTCTTGGAAGGGAAAGACCTGAACTCAGAAAGACCTAGAACCTCTGAGAACAATACGATCTGGTCTTCAGCACAGAAAGACTTCCTTGAAGAAATAAGGAAGAAGCTTAAAAATTTGGGAGAGACAAATAATACCTTGCAACAAGAAAACAAATCCTTAGAAAATACAATTGGCCAAATACAAAAGGAGAATAAATATCACAGATCCTCAATTGGACAAAACACAAAATGAGAATAAATCTCTCACATCATCAACTGGACAAATACAAAATGAGAATAATTCTCTCAGATCCTCAATTGGGCAAATGCAAAAAGAAAGTAATTATCTCAAAGCCTCAATTAGTCAAATCGAAAGCTCTTTCAAAAGTAGAACTGACCAATTGGAAAAGGAGTTGCAAAAGGTTAATGAAGAAAACTCCTCCCTAAAAAAAAGAATCGAGTCTGCAGAAACTAATGACTCCATGAGACAGCAAGAGTCTTGAACAAAATCAAAAAACAGAAAAAAATAGAAGAAAATGTAAAATACCTCATCGACAAAACCATAGACCTCGAGAATCGATCCAGGAGGGGCAACCTGAAAATTACAGGACTTCCTGAAAACATTGAAGAGAAAAAAAGCCTGGACTTAACATTAATGGATCTAGTGATGGAAAACTGCCTGATATCATGGAATCGGAAGGCAAAATAATTATTGAAAGAGTACATCGATCCCCACCAGAAAAAGATCCTAAAATGAAAACACAAAGGTATGTTGTGGCCAAATTCCAGAACTATCAAATAAAAGAGGAAATCCTGCAAGCAGACAGAAAGAAACAATTTAAATATCAAGGAGCCACAGTAAGGATTACACAGGACATGGCTACATCAACATTAAGGAATCGAAGGACCTGGAATCAGATATTTCAAAGAGCAAGGGAACTTGGAATGTAGCCAAGAATCTACTTTCCCACAAAGTTGAGCCTTCTCTTCCAGGGAAAAAGATGGACACTTAACGAAATGGAAGAAATCCAAAAATTTCTGATGAAAAGACCAGAGCTAAACAGAAAATTTGGACATCAAAAAGGAGGTTCAAGGACACATGAAAAGGTTAAAAAAAAGGAGGGGGGGTGGTAAAAGGAAAAAAAACTTCTAACCAGTAAGTTGAAAGTGGCTATATCCCAGCATGGGGAAAAAGATTCTCATAAATCTTGAGAATTATAACTCTAATAGAGTATACCTTGCCAGAAATGATAGACATTCATGACCTATCCATGAAACTGCTATCTAATGGGATGTAACTGGCTTTAACCCCACTTGTGAGAAAGACTAATAACTCTCAGGAATTTTGATTCTATTTGATAGAATATACTGAACTAGAAGGGACAGACACTCAGAATGTTCTATGACTTAGAATGATCTGAAAAACTACCTCCTTAAAAAGGGGGACAGGAAGGAGATGGGAGGAGGGAGGGGATTGAATGGGGTAAATCTCATTACACTAAGAGGTACAAAAAAACCTATGGTAATAGAGGGGAAGAAGGGAGCAGAGGAGAAACACCTGAATCTTCTTCTCATTAGACTTGGCCTAAAGTCAACCTACACATACTCAGCTTATAAAACATCTAACCTTTCAAGTATTAAAAGGGCAAAAGGAGAGGGTGGGATGGAGAAAGGGAAGGGGAGTAGGGGGAAAGGGGGAAATAACAAAAGGAAAGGAAGGGAAAAGGGAAAAAGGGAAAGGGGAAAGAAAGGAGGGTATGATATAGGAGGGCAAACACACTGAAGGGGGTGGTATTCAGAAACAAAATACTGGGAAATATGGATTGGGGCAGGATACAAACAGAGGGAAGATAGCATGGAGGGCAATAAAGAATTAGTAATCATAACTTTGAATGTGAATGGGATGAACTCTCCCTTAAAACTTAAGCAAATAGCACAGTAGATTAAAAACCAGAATCCTACAATATGTTGCTTACAAGAAACTCATTTGAAGCAGAGACATACGTATAGAATAAAGGTAAAAGGTTGGAGCAAAATATATTTTGCTTCAGCTGAAATAAAAAAAGCAGGGGTAGCAATACTTATCTCAGGCAAAGCAGCAGCAAAAATTAGATAGCATTAGAAGACATAAGGAAGGAAACTTTATCCTCCTAAAAGGTACCATAGACAACAAAGTCATCTCAATACTGAATATATATGCACCCAGTGGGACAGCACCCAAATTCTTAGAGAAGCTGAAAGAACTACAGGAAGACGTAGACAGCAAAACTCTACTAGCGGGAGACCTCAACCTCCCACTCTCAGATCTAGATAAATCGAAGCATAAAATAAACAAGAAGTTAAGGAGGTAAATAGATTGTTAGAAAAATTAGATATGGTAGACTTATGGAGGAAACTAAATGGGCATAGAAAGGAATATACCTTTTTCTCTGCAGTACATGGAACTTATACAAAAACTGACCATATACTAGGACACAGAAACCTAATGATCAACTGCAGAAAGGCAGAAATAGTGAATACATCTTTTTCAGATCACAATGCAATAAAAGTCATATGCAATACTGGGCCAAGGAGATATAGACCCAGAACAAATTGGAAACTGAATAACCTCATTTTAAAAAATGAGTGGACCAAAAAACAAATTATTGAAAGAATTAACCATTTTATCCTAGATAATGATAATCATAAAACAACATACCAAAACCTATGGGATTCATTCAAAGTGACTCTCAGGGAATATATGATAGCTCTAAATGCTTACATGAATAAATTGGAAAAAGAGGAAATCAATGAACTAAACATGCAACTAAAAAAAATTAAGAGAAAGAACAAATGAAAAATCCTCAAATGAATACCAAAGTAGAAATTCTAAAAATTAAAGGAGAAATTAATTAAATTAAAAGCAAAAAAACTATTGAATTAATAAATAAAACCAAAAGTTGGTATTATGAAAAAAACCAATAAAATTGATAAACCTCTGGTCAATTTGATTAAAAAAAAGAAGAAAACCAAATTGCTACTATCATAAATGAAAAAGGTGAACTCACCACCAATGAGGACAAAATTAAAGCAATAATTTGAAATTATTTTGCCCAACTCTATGCCAATAAATGTTATAATCTAAGTGAAATGGATGAATATTTACAAAAATATAAGTTGCCCAGGTTAAATGAAGAAGAGATTAAATATCTAAAAACTATCTCAGAAAAGAAATTCAACAAGCCATCATTGAACTCCCTAAGAAAAAATCTCTAGGGCCTGATGGATTCACAAGCGAATTCTACCAAACATTTAAGGAACCATTGGTTCCAATTCTATATAAACTCTTTGGAAAAACAGGGAAAGATGGAATTCTGCCTAACTCCTTCTATGAAACCAATATGGTGCTGTTACCTAAACCAGGAAGAGTTAAAACAGAGAAAGAAAATTATAGACCTATTTCCCTGATGAATATAGATGCAAAAATCTTAAATAAAGTCTTAGCAAAACGATTCCAAGAAGTTATCACTAGGATAATACATTATGATCAATTAGGATTTATTCCAGGAATGCAGGGTTGGTTCAATATTAGGAAAACTGTTAGTATACTCAATTATATCAACAACAAACCTATCAAAAATCATATAATCATATCAATAGATGCTGAAAAAGCTTTTGACAAAATACAGCATCCATTCCTATTAAAAACACTAGAGAGTGTAGGAATAAATGGACTGTTCCTTAGCAGTATCTATCTGAAACCATCAACAAGCATTATATTCAATGGGCAGAGGCTAGAGGCATTCCCAATAAGATCAGGGGTGAAACAAGGGTGCCCATTATCACCACTACTATTCAGTATTGTATTAAGAAATGTTAGCTTCAGCAATTAAAGAAAAAGAAATTGAAGGAATCAGAATTGGGAAGGAGAGACAAAACTCTCATTCTTTGCAGATGACATGATGGTCTACCTAGAGATTCCAAAGAAATCATCCAAAAAACTACTGGAAACAATTAGCAATTTTAGCAAAGTTGCAGGTTATAAAATAAACCCTCATAAATCCTCAACTTTTCTATATGTGTCTAGCAAGATACAGCAGGAAGAGCTAGAACAAGAAATCTCATTCAAAGTAACCTCAGATGATATGAAATACTTGGGAGTCTATTTGCCAAGACAGACTCAGAATCTTTTTGAAAACAATTATAAAACATGTCTCACACAAATTAAATCAGATTTAAATAACTGGGCAAATATCAACTGCTCATATGCATAGGTAGAGCTAATATAATAAAAATGACAATTCTACCTAAACTATCTGTTCAGTGCCCTCCAATCAAAATTCCAAAAAATTACTTTAATGAGTTAGAATTGTAAGTAAATTCATATGGAGAAATAAAAAGTCAAGAATTGCCAGGAGCTTAATGAAAAAAAGTGCAAAAGAAGGTGGCTTAGCCCTACCTGATCTATAAAGCATCAGTCATCAAAACTGTTTGGTATTGACTAAGAAATAGAGTGGTGGACCAGTAGAATAGACTAGGTGTAAAAGCAGGAGATGATTAGAGTAATCTGCTGTTTGATAAACCCAAAGAATCCAGCCATTGGGATAAAAACTCCCTCTTTGATAAAAACTGCTGGGATAATTGGAAGTTAGTAAGGAAGAAACTTAGATTAGATCAACACCTCATACCCTTTACCAAGATAAGATCCAAATGGTTACAGGACTTAGACATAAAAACAATACTATAAGCAAATTAGAAGATCAAAGGACTAGTTTACCTGTCAGATCTATGGAAAGGGGAGCAGTTTATGACTAAAGAAGAGTTGGAGAACATCACCAAAAACCAATTAGATGCTTTCGATTCCATTAAAAAGCTTTTGCACAGATAAAACCACTGTAACCAAGATCAAAAGAAATGTAGTAAATTGGGAAACAATCTTTACAACTAATGATTCTGACAAAGGACTCATTTCTGAAATATACAGAGAACTGAGTCATATTTTTAAAACAAAAAGCCATTCCCCAATGGACAAATAGTCAAAGGATATGCAAAGGCAATTTACAGATGAGGAGATCAAAGCAATCCATAGCCATATGAAAAAATGCTCTAAATCACTAATTATTAGAGAAATGCAAATTAAAGCTTCTCTGAGGTACCACCTCACACCTCAGACTGGCCAATATGAGCAGGAAGGATAATGATCATTGTTGGAAGGGTTGTGGGAAATCTGGGACACTATTACACTGCTGGTGGAGCTATGAACTCATCCAACCCTTCTGGAGAGCTATTTTGGAACTATGCCCAAAGGGCAACAAAAATGTGCATACCCTTTGATCCAGCAATACCACTACTGGGTCTATACCCTGAAGAGATGATGAAAAAGGGTAAAAACATTACTTGTACAAAAATATTTATAGCAGCCCTGTTTGTGGTGGCAAAGTATTGGAAATAAAGTAAATGTCCTTCAATTGGGGAATGGCTTAGCAAACTGTGGTATATGTATGTCATGGAACACGATTGTTCTATTAGATACCAGGAGGGACGGGATTTCAGGGAAGCCAGGAGGGATCTACATGAACTGATGCTGAGTGAGATGAGCAGAACCAGAAAAACACTGTATACCCTAACAGCAACATGGGGGTGATGTTCAACCTTGAAGGACTGGCTCATTCCATCAGTGCAACAATCAGGAGCAATGTTGGGCTGTCTGCAAAGGAGAGTGCCATCTGTATCCAGATAAGGAGCTGTGGAGTTTGAACAAAGTTCAAGGATTATTCCCTTTAATTTAGAAAAACAGATATTTTATTGTCTGATCTTGTTACCTCTTAGACTTCTTGTCTCTTCTTTAAGGATATGATTTCTCTCTCATCACACCCAATTTGGATCAAGGTACAACATGGAAACAAAGTAAAGACTGAGAGATTGCTTTCTGGGGGGGGGGGGGAGTAAGATGGGGGGGGTTGTAAAACTCAAATAATATCTTTAATGAAAATAAATTTTAAAAAATAAAAATAAATAAAAATAATGCCAGGGGGCAGCTAGTTGGTGCAGTGGATAGAGCACCGGCCCTGGAGTCAGGAGTACCTGAGTCCAAATCCAGCCTCAGACACTTAATAATTACCTAGCTGTGTGGCTTTGGGCAAGCCACTTAACCCCAATGCCTTGCAAAAACTAAACAAAAAAAAAAAATGCCAGGAACGAGAAGACCTGGATTCTAGTTTCAATTCTGTCACAGTTGTGTGACTTTCAATCTCATTTTTCTTCTAGCATTCTGCCTGATCTCCTCCCTTATACTGGATATATTTATGTCCTATGCTCCACCATTAAGACTATAAACTCCTTAATGTTCTCTTTTACCTAGCATTAATTACTGAATTAGCACTGTCCCAGTCAAACTGAGAGCTGTTAAAGACCAAAACCTCTCACTGCACCCAAGGTCATCTCTAGTCATCCTGATCTGTATCTGGACACTAGATTCCAAAGGAAAAAAAGGGAGCACAGTCTACCCTCAATTAAATCCATTCACTTGCATGACATGGTATCACATCCCTGACGTCTTGGTCCTCTTCAAGAATGAAGGACAAGCAACAACTTTAATGGTAGAGGATGACATTTTGCATCTTTGTATCCCAGCACTAAGCCCAGTTATTGCATTTGGAATATATATATGTAAAAGCATACTTTCTTATTCAATCCAGCAAGGCATAATTAAGAGTCTGTTAGATACTTCATATAAGAGGGAGAAATCTTCTAAACGGGGGGGGGGGGGGGGGGGGGTGGGGGGGAAGAAGATAGCTGTCACTTCGTAAAAGCATGAATGAATGAAAAACAGTAAGTTATTATTTTGCCACAAACTTCTCTAAGAAGCTAGAGATACAAATATCCCCAATAAAGCAATTTTTGCTCTCAAGGGGATAAATAAGAATATATAGGAAGTGGTACCAAGGAATAGAGTTTTGGTTTGGGAAATCTCAAGGTTTTCAGGAGAACCAGAGGGTCAGTCCATAAGTAAATATATATATATATATATATATATATATATATATATATATATATACACACACACACACACACACACACACACACACACGTGTATATATATAATATATACATATATATGTATATTAAGCACCCACTATGATCTAAGCAAAGTGCTAAGTCCTGGGGATACCAAAAAAGAGCAAATGAATTCATAATCTAACAGAGGAGTGAATAAATATATACAACTAATTAACAGAAGGAAGGCATAAGAATTAAGAGAATTAAGAGAAGGTGAGGACTTCTTTTAGGTGGAATTTCAGTTAGGATTTGAATGAAGAATCAAGGAATCTAGGAAGTAGAAATGAGAATGTGTCTTCCAGATATGGGACACAGGGAAAGAAAATGTTTGGAGTCTTTCAAGTAATAATGCTAATACTGGGGAAAGGAAGTCAGGGGGCAAAAGAGAGTTGCAGGGCAGCTCTGAAGATGCCCAAAGTGATGTAAATTATTTGGTAAACTAAAAGGGATAGTTAGCATGGTTTGGGGAAGTGAGATATAGAAGAGTTTGAACTCACCAATAAAGAGAATTTGATCAAAGAGTAGAATTCTAAGGCTCATAGGATCAAATGGGGAGTGGGGTTAAGAATAGTCTACAAAGGCCATAGTTCAATGCGGGGAGAAGATGAAGAAGAGATTAGCACAGCTAGCCTCTAATCAGGAACTTTACCAACTTACTATTTCAATACTTCAAGATGGTTTGTATAAAAAATCAAGCTTGTAAAATCATTGACCTAGTAGTTTAAGAGACTACTCTTAAACTCATACTCGTGAGTTTAAATAAACAGTGAAAAAAACATAAAGATCATACAATTAACAGCAATAAAAATTGAGAGTTGATAATATAGAACAAAGTCAATGAGAAAAGCTAAGAGATACAAGATTTAATCTTGAGGAAAATGGTATCAAAGTGTTTTGAGGATGTCAGTTACAATTTTTCTTCAAAATGATGACCTCAAATAAGGTGGATTAGGTTTAGCAAAGAAAAACGTTATGAAAAGAACACTGGGATCTAGTATCAAAATTATTTTATTTGAATTCTGTCTCTTCTGCTTAAATCAGTGTCATCGTAGGCAAGTCATTTAACCTTTCTAAGTTTTCTGAGAGCTTTAGCTAGATCATGTCTTAAGGTTCCTTCTAACTCTAAATCCTATAATCCTTTGCACCTAATTAGAATTTGAATCTAGCTCTTCAAAAAGACAACATAATCATTACCTGGTAAATATAAACCTTAGTAAGAAGAATAAGTCATTATACAAGAAGCATGTTATTTTTTAAAAATTAGATTGAACAAGCTTCAGGACTTAAAGAGAATAAATTTTATTTATCTGGCAAAGTTACTCATCCTCATTAAATCCCTCTATGATGATGTCATACATTTCTTGAAGTTCGTATTAAGAGGTTTTCTAAACTTATTTCAATCTATTTTAAATTATCTAAACATGTAACATGCTTAATTTATACATTTAAGTATTATGAAGACTACTATGACAACAAATTATAAAGGTCAAAATTGCACAGATATTTTCCCCAAGTATTCAACATGGTATGACATAAAGCAATAACTCCCAACTAAAAGAAATTAAAATGTAGTATTTGCATGATTGTCAATCTGAAATGAGACATGTCTCTAAGTGACAAATAATAAGTACTTAATGTGTGTCGGTTATGTGATTTTGGGCAAGATACTTAACTGCTCTGTATCTCAGTTTCCTCATCTGCAAAATAGAGGTTAATAGCAGTACTTACCATAGAGGGCTGTAGTGAGGATCAAATGCTGTAACCCCATTAGATATAAGCTTCTAGCATACTGAGATCACTTCCACTTTTTCTTTGCATTGCCAAAGCTTGGCACAGCACCTGGCCAGAGTACATGGTTAATAAATGCTAGTAAGTTGATCTCTGGGTGACCTTTTTTAAAAAGGCAAAGCTGAAAAGGCCTTCAGCAGAGTTCGGGTGGCCAGAAGGAGACAGGCAGGTTAACAGACTTCACTAACATTGCTGTGAGACAGTTTTCCCCAGAACAACAAGTTCCAAAGTCCAAGGACAGTTTCCTTGTGTCTCCATCCTCACTGGCACTTATGGGAATCGAATGAAGGATTTGTCTCTTTACAACAAGGAACATTTCCTTTTATTTAACTTGCTATTGTGCCTAAATACATATCTTTCACTTTGAATTCATGTGTGATATAGCTTGGTCTGGTATAAGGAGACACACAGAGGGAAAGCTCAGGGCTGTGGTTTTGAATAAACAATTGTCACAAACAGTAACACAAAGAATAACTTTAAGAGGACTATGAGAAAGGAGTGCCATTTATACTGTCATTTATTTTGTTAAAAAAAATTGCTAGCTCTCAGTTTACATAAATGCCTTAGATCAAATTATGAAAATGAGAGGCAGTGTCCTACAGTTTAAGAAAGGAAAAAAGCAATGTATTTATGTTCCTCTTTTCTTCTAACTTAAAGAATGGGTGTGGTATCTTACCTCTCTTGGTAAAGTACATCTCAGATCTGCTTGCCTCAATTTTCTTAGCCAGAAAAATGAGGAATTTAATGCAGTGACCTCTGAGATATGTGATACATACTATATGATTCTATTTTTGCATGTGATACTATGACCTTGAACTTAAGAATTTGCAAGACATAGAATCCTTTAAATATTTCTAAACAGATATTTAAATAGGTGATTTCTTTCAGTAGAGAGATAGCTAGCTTCTTGTCATAATGATCTTGAATCTACCCTTCTCATCTGATTGATAAAAACAGAAAAATTATCAATAATTTTCTAGAAACTACTATGCGTGATTATCATGATTTAGCATGACTTGACCATGACTTGCCCACAGTCACACAGCTAGTGAAGTGTCAGAGACTGGATCTGAACTCAGGTTTTCCTGACTTTGAGTCTAGAGCTGTCTCCACTGCATCATCTAATACAACAGTAATGAAAGTCAATCTGGGTTCCAAAATATTTTATATCCTAGGAACTGAGATCTGTACCAGCTTCTTTTTCTTAAATCTAAGCAAGGTTTTGCCAATTGGAAAAGGTACAGAAAAGAACAAAATCCTTCTGCATACAGAACATTAAAAACAAATATATAAGTTGTTATATCTTCAGATTAACCAAATGTTGAAACACTAGGAATGAAGAGCAAAGGACAAACAGCATAAGAAAGCAATTACAAAACACAAAGGTCAATGAAGTTATCAGCCTTTTTACTGCTTTATGATCAAATAGAAAAGGTAATCAAAATGCAAAAATCAGTTAAATCTGAACATTATGTGTGTGTTTGTATGTTGTGTATATAGGTTATGATGAATAATAATGGTTTTAGGATGTAAATTTTTACTGAACTAATTTCTAACTAATATTTTTTTCATATATGTATGTGAAATTTTTTTCTTCTCTTTAAATTTTATTTTTCCTCAATTACACATAAAAACAATTTTTTAACATTCAGGGTTTTTTTTTTAAATTTCGAGTTCAAATTTTCTCCCTCCCTCCCATACCTTAAGAACAAGCAATTTTATATGCTATACATGTTTAATTAAGCAAAACATATGTCCATGTTGTAAATGCACATGTTTGAAATTATACTCTAAGGTACTCAAAACCTTACAGAGAATTTAAAATAACTTAAGGACATAAAATGACTACTTACTATGCCTGAGATTCAAGAATAAAAATACTTGAGCACATACCTAGAAAGGGTAAATATTTTTTAATAATAATAATTATAGAAGCCATTTTTATAGAAGGAAATTACTAGAAAAAAATTGCTGACCAGCAATTGAAGAATTGCTAAACAAAATATGGCACATGAATATGATGTAATATTACTGTATTATATGAAATACTGAAATGCAAAGGGAAATCATAGCTGGGAAAACTTACATGAACTAAGGCAAAGTAAATTAGGCAGAAATATTTTTTAAAATGTACTTGATAAAGATTACAAAGCAAACAGAAAAGAGTAACAAAATCTAAAATTAATGACTGAAATTAATAATGACCAAGTTTGGTCCCAAAGAGGCATAAAACTCAACCTTACCCTCTGTCATTTGCAAAGGTGGGGGCCTTCAAGTGTGGATCACTACATCTGTCAGATCTTTTCAATTTGTTGGCTTTTGTCGAACTTTTTTAAAAAATTCTTTAAGAAAAATAAAAAAGGAATGATAAAAAAAGAAAAAGTAAAGTATATGCAGAAATGTTAGAAAAAATAAAACCTATCAAATAAAAATTTAAATAAGGAATATGAGTTTAGAACAATGTTATTTACATATGAAAAAAATTTCCTTATTTGGGATTTCAAAAATATGGAGCCTGATCAAAGGTCTATACATAAAAAAATTTCTATTTTTATTCTTTTCATAAAAGATATAAGGTGTAATGGATTGGTAACTATGAGTAAGCAGTGCTGACACCTAGCTATTTGATGATTACATTTTGTACTGTACTCAACAGTTTGAGTCTAAATAAGCTGATTAATGAGCTTAATAGCTCAATTTCTTTTTGACAGTTACGCCAAAATTCTTAGCTGTATAACTCAAGGAGCACTAAAAACAAAAGCATTTCTATTAAAACCTTATTACTGCAAAATACCAGTTGTTATTGAGTTCTATTTGAAGAAATGCACAAAGCAGTGAAAACGGTGATTTTTTTTTATCTAATTCCTTTACCTATTAAATATTAATATGTCTTAAATTCAAAGAAAATCTCTGTTACAAGCTAGGGAGATTTCTCCCTGTGTTTCTTTTTCCCTTTTTTTATCTGTCATCTTTAATGAATAAATGCAAACCTGTTATCAAGTATACCAATTTAGTTATCTGCCAATAACAGCACATAAAGTTGTCTGAAGTCCTATCACACAGAAGGCATACAGGAGTCAGAATTCAGTAGAAACAGAGTTGAAAGCACTCAGACATTCAGATTGGTCAAAAAAGTTTTCTTTTTTTCCAGAATCCGTAGTTTTCTCACCAGGAAAATGAAGGGAATGGCATAGATCAAACTCAAATAGAAATGAAGGTCTATACAAAAGGATACCTGTGACCACGTTTTGACTTCATTAACTTTAAAAGTATTTATTAACATTATTTATAAAATGTTTTTATTTATTTTGTTAAATATTTCCAAATTACATCTGAATCTGGTGCAGCTCTACTCAGGAATATCTGATACCCCTGGATTAAATGACTGCAAACATTCCTTTCAGCTCTAGATCTATGATCCAATGGTGCATGAACATTCAATCCAATCTTTAAAAAAAAAAACTTGGGGGAAAAACTTTTGAGAGAGAAAGCATTGAGTTTGAAACCAAATGATAAGAAATGAATTTTAAAGAGGTTTTGTGATTCAGCCAACAGTTTAAAATTCTGTAAGTACAATTAGACAGCAGTAACAATATAACTATGTGGACATAGGTTATAATAGTGACATTTGTACACTTTAACCAAATTGAAAACATTTGTACACTTAAACCAAATTGAAAACACTTGAGGGCAGAAACATCTATTGTCCTAAAATTTGCTACTGGATACATTGCTTACTAATTTTTTAAGATGTTTAGTTTTTTTTTTAAACAACACATGGTATTTATAAACCTTTTTCATATTATTTAAGTATTACTAAATATAGGGTTAAGTTGATTCAAAAAAAGCTACAAGTTTTACAGGAAAGGTCAAAGTTGTTTATTGCTTTCAGTTACTATTTGTTTGTTTGTTTTAATTTTTGCAAGGCAGTGGGGTTAAGTGGCTTGCCCAAGGCCACACAGCTAGATAATTATTAAGTGTATCTGAGGCCAAAATTGGAACTTAGGTACTCCTGATTCCAGGGCCAGTGCTCTATCCACTGCACCACCTAGGCGCCCCTCAGTTACTGTTATAAGACATTTCACACAGCATGAACACACAGGTTGAGGTAACTGTTGCTTTCAATTTTGAAATCAAATTTAATTTCTCCGTTCACTGTTCTAAGCTATCAAGATCTTTTTTGGATTCTGACCCTAAGTGAGCTTTCCCTATCATTAACACTCTCTCTCTCTCTCTCTTTCTCAGATAAACAGAATAAATATACCATCTGTGTCTTCACCCAAATCATCAATGAAACTACTGAACAACATAGGGCCTAGGAGAGACCCCTGGAGCAATACAATAGAAATTTTCTTCCAGGTATTACTGATTTATTAAAGACTACTCTTTGGATCTAGTCTTTCAAACTATTATCATTCACTATATAATCCAAATACATCTTTGTAAACTATCATTCAACCTATATATTTCTGTAAATTGTCCAGTTAAAATAATACCTGGCCAAAGATCTTGTTAAATCTGGTATGTCAACAGCATTCCTTTCACCTATCAAGGAGAGGAGAGATAAGGCTAATCTGGAATAAAGAGATATTCATGAAGCAACACTGGCTCTTACAAATCACTGTTTGGCTTTCTAAGTGCTCACATAATCAATTTTTTAAAAAACTTTTCAAAACTTTTTCCTGGTGTCAAAAATCAAGATTACTAGTTTGAAACAACCACTTAAATTCTATACGAAATTTGTTTGAAATATCTATTTAAATCTATGCAAGTTGATTCTATCTTGCCCACTGCAAGTCATAATTGTGGTTTTTGCTAATATCTGTGAATAAATAACCCATAAATTATATTTTATTGGGGTTTTGAAATATTCAAGATGAATAAGAATCTAGTCCTATTTCAAAAGTTCTAACATCTAACAAGAGTAGCCCAGGGTGGAACAGGAACAAGTAAAATGAACACAATTTTATGAGCTCTCTTTTTAAAAGGCAGTTTGAGCCAATAAAGGAAATTTGAAGAGACTCAATCTTCCAAAGAGCAGAACAAGCGAGCTTAAGACTCAAAGAGCCACTTGAGGGCACTCAGTCCTCAAAATAGAAGAAAATTATTGATAAAAAAAAATCTATACCTATAATTTTTTAATGCCTGGGGAAAGATGTCTAGGAGTATCAAGTTCAGAGAAGCAGAGTTTATAATATTTAATAACAGACTTTTTTCCCTACAATTATAATTTTTAAACAGTAAAATGTTTTGTACATTTTAAAACTACATAAAGTAGCCCATTCTTCCATAAATTCCTGCTTTTGTTATTTATGTATAAATGAATAAATAAAAATTAAGTCTAAATGCTCTGTTCTCATTACCTTAAACAGGTAAAACTTTTTTTGTGTGGCAGACATCACATATATGGTTATAATGACTGGAAAAATTAAAAAAGTTTCTCAAGGATATATATATGTATATATATATATATATATATATATATATATATATATATATATATATACACACACATACACATATCAGGAAAACTCAAATAACTTATTCTTGATTGATCTCAAGTAGATCTTAAAAACCTAATCCTTTACCAGGCTCTAATCCAGAGACTTACTTAAGAGACAAAAGCTCGGTTTATAGCCCAATAAAGTCAGTTTGTGGGGTTGAGAACTGGGGAGGAGGAGCCTATTCCAAGTATGTAGCTCCAAATTTGGTCTTGGGCAATTAATATTTATGAAACCTTGGGCATCAGTGTGGAGTATGATACCTGTTTCCTCATCTGTAAAATGAAGATGATAGTAACAGTACTCAGATCCCCCCAGGGTTTCTCTGAGTATCAAATGAGAATATCTTTGTAAAATGTTTTGCAGACCAAAAGAAATCAAATATAAAATTCTTTATTGGGAAATCAAATTGGAAATATAATCTCCACCATTACCAACTTCAACCACCAACCTTGGTGATCTTTACTCTCCTACCACTACTCTGTAATCCAGAATTACTGTCCCCTTTGTTCCTTGAACAATATACTCCATCTCTAGATTTGGCATTTTCACTGGCTATCCCCAGTTGCATCCCCATTATATTATTGCAATGATCTACTTCATTTTCCATTGGAAATGGAATGGAAACTTCAGTTTCCATTTTTCCTGACTTCCTCCAAGTCCCAGATAAAATTCCATCTCCTATAAGAAGCCTTTCTTGATCCCTCTTAATTCAAGTGTCCTTCCTCTATTATTCCCTCTTTATCCTATATACAGCTTGTTTGAAAGGCTATCTTCAGTTGTTTTGACCTGTGTCTTGCCACTGAACTCTGATGTCTTTGGAAGAGAGACTACTGACTTTACACAGCTCTCCATCTCAGTTAAATCTAATTCACTTGCAAGTCAATTCATCACCCTCCTGATGCCACTGGTCCTCTTTGAGAACGAAGGAAGAACAGCAAGCTTGTCTAAACATACTTATTTGTATAATGTCTACTCAATTTTAAAAAGTATATGGATACTACTTATTTGAATTCCTTTATCACTTTTCTTATCCAAAATAACTACTGGATTATAACTGACTCCAACAGCTGAAAACCAGATGATCCCTCAAAGATTTCTGACCTGCTCACTCTTCTATCAACCCACAGAATTTCTTTTCTTCACCAAATCCAAGATACAATGATCTTGCAGCAAGAGACCTGAACTGATGATGGGATATATGTGTTATTCTGGGCTTCACTATTATGTGTAAATGTAACATTTTACAAGTCACTTAAAATAGCTCCATATTACAAAAACTGGGGTAAATAACTCATTTATATGCCCTTCCTTTTGAAAATCAATTTGGTTTAGGTGGGGGAAATATTAGGTTTGGGAGTTAGAAGAATCAATGAAGGAATGAGTCAATTGTATGCAAAGCACTGTTGTTAAATACTGGGGTCAACAAATAGAAAAAAGTGAGACCATTGGCTTTGACACCTAGCTCCACTTCTGTCCCTGAGTAAATCACCTAATCTTGGTTTTCTCATTTGTAAAATATGAGAGAAGACCAGAAGATTTCATAACTCCCTTCTAGCTTTAAATCCTAAGACTGTAGGATTGGCATCTTCAAATACAATTTCTTTTATCTCAACAACAATCTTATATGGCAAATAGTAGGAAATGGGAGTATATGATAAATCATGGTGAGTATGTTAATAGAATCAAAGAAATTAAATGACTACTTTGATGTCACACTGTAATTGAATTAAGACTTGATTCCAAATCTTCGAATGCCAAAGCCAATGATTTTTCCAACGGATCTTGCTTTTTTCCAACTTCTTAACTGCCATCTATCTGATTCAAATAACTGTTGAAATGATTAGATTTTAAAATTAGCACCCCCCCCGGGTTTTTTTTTTATTTTGAAAGTGTTTCAGGCTAGCCATAAATGAAGCAAAGTTGGTTGTGTCATGAATGATCCTATGTCCTTGGGTGTTCTTTTCCAGAAGCATACATCACTCAAATACACTATATATTAGACACAATCAACTAAATAAAACTGGATCTCTGTTTCAGGTTTTTATTCTATACGAAATACTAATCTTATGAAATAATTGCTTTTGAATGACACTCTTTATCTATTGAGAAGTGATCCCTTCTTATTAAAGTCTTGAAAATAGTTCACATATCTAGGAAGATGAATAATATACAAAGTAGTTGCTTCTTTGGGAGAGGCACCCAGCAACCAAGGGAAGAGAAGAATTGCCAAAGGATTTCTTTTGGTTCCATATACTATCTCAGACTTAAACTAGATAGGAAGATAATGAAACCAGGGTGACAAAGACAAAGTTATTTATTCTGGTTCCTGAAGCTCTGCTCGCTGCCATCACCTTCCAAATACAATCTACCTCACTTTCCTATTTCAAGGGTAATAAAATCAAAGAACAGTAAGAAGAGGGACAACAAGCCTACATAATAACAGGTGACTTAAAAAGTTCAAACTGAATTATAAGACCTTAGAGCTAGAAAGAATCTTGGATACTAGTATAATCATTTTACAAATAAGGAAAATGAGGTTGAGAAAATGACTAGTCCAGGATCATACAATAATTTCTATAGCAAATAAATCCTCCATCACTTAAATGAATTGTTCCACAGTGCATGCCACTACTGCCTCCTACTATAAATAATTACAAGAAAACATTGCATATTCTTATATTTTACTGCCTTCTTGATCAAGCTCACCTGGAAATCACCTTCAAAGTCAATTAAGATAGATTTTCTCTGCTTCTCACTTCTTCAAACATTATTTCTGGAAACAAATAATGTCAGAAAGTAAAATATAATCAGATTGGTCTAATAGCCCAAATATTTCCAACCTCAGGTTGACTCACCATTCTCCCTCTTTTTCTTTTTAATTTTTAATACTTTAACTATGATTTCATTGATGTAGGGAGTCCCAAGACCCTTTCAGGAGATCTGTTAGGCCAAAACTATTTTCATAATATTACTAAAAGATGTTTTATGTACAGTAAATATCAATAGGCATATCCAAAGAAAAGCTCAGGGGGAGGGGATGGGAGAGAAATGAAGTCATGATATGAAAAAGTTTGAGAATCAATAGCATAGGGAACTTCCAGCAAAGAAACCCATTCTTTGAAGAGATACAACTTAAGTCTTTCAGAATTAACTGGGTTACTGAAAAATTAAAAGACTAGTTCCAGGTGACACAGTCAATGTACTACATCAGGGGATCTTTTTTGTCATGGATCCCTTTGGCAATCTGGTGAGGCCTAGAGTCCTCTTCTCCAAATGGTGTTTCAGAGATACATAAAATAAAATATATAGGACTGCAAAGAAAACCAAATATACTGAAATAAAATTCTTTTAAAATTTTAAGTTTTTTATTATGTAAATATTTTATTGATTTTCCAATCATATACAATAGTAGTTTCTACCTATCACTTTTGGTAAGGTTTTGAATTTTACACTTTTTCCCCCTTCTCCTTCCCTTCTCTCCCCCACAGAAGGCAATCTGATAATCTTTACATTGTTTCCAAGTTATATATTGATCAAAATTAAATGTGTTGGAGAAAAAACATATTCTTGAAGAAAAGATAAAATATTAGAGATAGCAAAATTATGTAGTACGTAAGTCAACTTTTTTTTAATTTGAAGGTAATAATCTTTGGTTTTCATTTAAACTACATAGTTCTTTCTCTGTATACAGATGGTATTCTCTGTCACAGAAACCTAAAATTGTCCCTGATTGTTGCACTGATGGAATGAGCAAGTCCATTAAGGTTAATCATCACTCCCATGTTGCTATTAGTACAATGTTCTTCTAGTTCTGCTCTTCTCACTCAGCATCAGTTCATGAAAGAATTAGTGCAGTTTTTTTGCACCTATGTTTTTTTCAAGGCAATGGGGTTAAGTGACTTGCCCAAGATCACACAGTTAGGTAATTATTAAGTGTCTGAATCCATATTTGAACTCAGGTCCTTCTGACTCCAGAGCTGATGCTCTATCCACTGCACTACCTAGCTGCCCCCTGAAATAAAATTCTCAAAATATTTTAAATACAGAGTGATAGGCCCCAGGTAAACAACTCCTACCCTATACTATACTCCCTTTCTTATCCTCTACTACTCTACTATACTACCCTACAAAACCATTTCAATTGTGTTTGCTGCTGTAATGAAAATCAAGGAAACATCTCAATCCCCCACACTCCAAATATTTATTTCTCCATGCCTGTTTTCTTTCCTCAGCATTACTCATTACCCCACACTCACCCAGCCTCTCAACTTCATATTTTTTGTTCATGCTCCAGTTCCCTAGGCTGATAACCTGAGTCTTCTGATTTATCCTGTCTCACAGTGAATTCCTGAGTCCTCTGTTTGAACCTTTAAACCTGATGTCTCACAATGTAGCTACCTCAGGAACAAAATCAACTATAAAAGTATATTTTCAATTTTTTTAGAAAACATTGCTCTAACTTCCCAATAACTTCTCCCTTTTTCCCATTCCTTCTCAATAGAATCCTATTCCCATAAAAAGTATAGCTAAGCAAAATAAATCACCACATTAGCCATGGCTACCTTCTCCCTCAACTATAACCCACTCTTTCCTCAATCCTTTCCAATTCTACCTTCTATTCCTCATCACACTAGTGAAAGTGGTTTTTTTAAAAGGTTATCACTGATCTAAAATAATCTCCAAATCCTGTAACCTATTTTCAATCTTCTGTACCATTTCACTCTATGGATCTCAATTTCTTCATACATAAAAGAGAGATTTAAACTAATTGACTTCTAAGTTGTCCATCAACTATAGATTTATAATTTTATAATCTATTCCTTCTTCTCCTGGCTTCAGAGATCAGACTCTTTTGGTTCTTTTCCTAACAACTGCTTACTTAGTATTTGATACTGTCTCCTCACTGGCACCTTCCTCTTTCTGAGTATTTAAGTAGCAAGGTTTCTTAATTTTTTTTTTTTTTGGTATCATCCCCCTTTTGGCAGTCTGTTAAATGATATGGACTCCTCAAAATGTGTTAAATGTACAAAACAAAACACACAGGAGTACAAAGGAAAAATATTATCTTGAAATAGTTATCTATGTGTGTGTGGGTATATATATATATATATACCCACACACACACATACATATATGAGAGAGAGAGAGAGATCTAGACATCTATACCTCTATGTGGATAGAGATAGAGAAATCTGTGTGTGTGTGTTAGTGTGTTAAAACAAGGCCAACAGCCACATATAAAGAAAATCTGTCTCTTAAGTATACCAAGGTTCTTCTCTTTTCTTTTTATACTCTATATCCAATCTTATTTTCTACCACTTTCTCATTTCCCAAATGCTACAGGCTATCTCAAATCTCACATATGCCAATCAAAGTTTGTAATCTTTATCTCTAAACCTGGTCCTAGGACAGAGCAGGTAGAGAATCAGTGGTTGGCATGAAGAAGACACTTTAGAAAGTGTTGTATAAATGTCACCTATCAAAAATTTTTTTTGCAACACTACAGTCTCCTAAGTTCATAGTTTGGGATTATCTTTCTCTTTTTCCTATATCTGTCTCATAACAAATCTATGGATTCCAGCTTTGCTAATGTTTCATTTGCCCCTCTTCATTCTATTCCTTATATTTTAATAACCTTCTTACAGTTCTTAAGTCCTTCACAATAATTTTTCATATATATATAGTCAGGTCCTTCTTTGGCTCTATAATCTTCACTGGCTTCCAAAGCTCTCTTCCATCTGTCATTCAGAGTCCTTTGGTGTCACTTTTTATTTCCAGCTTTACCTCATATTTTTCCTCTAATTTACTTACATACTTCAAGTAAACTAGGATAGTAATCTCTACTCTCAAAATCATCCTTAATATCTAACTCTCAGCTTCTGAACCTTTCTTAATTCTGTTCCTTTTATTGCCAATGTCCTCTAGTTACATTTTTCCTACTGAATTCTTTCTTTTAAAATCCACCTCAAATAAAAACTACTCCTAGAAGTTTTCTCTAATTCTCTTAATCAATAAAAGGGTTTCTCCCCAAACTTTACATGCAATTCGATTTTTCCACTGTCATGTAACATTATATACTACATCTTTTTGTTGATATTTTTGTTCAATTCCTACTACATCTTTTTGTTGATATTTTGTTCAGTTCCTACATTCTTAGTTCCCTTGTGTATAGACTGTTTTTTTTAATTAAACACTATCTTTCTCCACAGTCATAGTGTTTTTTTTTATTAAATTTCTAGTGATAATTATTTGTTTAATAGAAATGAATCACATAAGTAATATCAAAAGTCACAAAATAAAAATAAACAAGACTGCACTCACTGTTGGCCAAAACAGGTTAACTTAACTAGGATGAAGACATACCTATGAGCACTAGCTTTGGGGTCAAATCTCACTTCTGATGTTTCCTACCTGTGTGATCTTAGATAAATGATTTAATTTCCTTAAGTTTCTTATCTATAAAATAGGGATATTGAACAAGACGTCCTTTAAGGTCCCTTCTAGTTCTAGGTCTAAAATAATCTCAATACAGCACACCAGAGTAATCTGTTTGAACTTGCTGACTTGGTTATTGAAGCTAATGAAAACACTGTATAAACCTTTATTCTTTCCGATGTTGCTGGTCCATACACTTTACTGTGAAAAGAGTGAAGTAACAAAACTGTTTCAAAGCTAAAACTAAGTACATTTATTTTACAATATTCTTACCACCCAATAGCAAGTAACAAAGGAAATGCAATACATGTCAAGATACTGTTAACAAAAATATACATCTAGGATAGATGTATCTCTATCAGCAACAACAAATGACAACTAACTACCATTAATGGAGCAGGCAAATCAGCCTAGCTCAAAAAAGCAACATGTGCCAGGGAGGTCAAGTCCACTGCCACCATCTCAAACAACACCTTCATTCAAACCCTATTAAAGACATCCTAACAGCCTGGACCCAAAAAGCTATGGGAATAGCAGTGCCCCCCCCACAGACCAATTTGGTCCCCAGTGCCATAATTGAGGGGAACAACCCTTCTGGAGGAGGAGCCCCACCATCTTTGCCACTGCCAACACCACTAATGCTAATAATGAGCAGCTAAGTCCAAGAGTTCCAAGAAGAGTAGAACTTCCATTCTAATCAATCTGCTTCCAAACTGGTTCCTGGAAGTCATCATCCAGAGGAGCAATCACAAGTGAAGATGCAACTTGCCAACTGCCTCTGCAAGAATCACAATCCCTGCCTTCTCAAAGCCATAGCTACTCAACATGGGGGGCGGAAGAAGAGTTCCTGCCACCAAAGCACTTTTATTGTCAAATGGCTCGGTATCTTTGGCAGGTAAGGTTTTACCAATGAAAATGACATTAAAGACATCATCAAGCCTTGCCATTTTTACTCTGACTTCCTCATGTTCCTTCCACCTCTCAACCTTGGGCTGACTGGTAAGCTTTCCACCATATCTGATTACCTACCCACCATGCATCTCCCAAGCAATAAAGCAGGAAACCTGGGAGGTCTTCTATGAGAACTAGGTATATGTTGTATTCCTCCTATAAAAATAAACTCCTAGATGGTGAGAACTGTTTAATTTCCCTACATTTGAACTCCTAAATGTTTAACACATAATAAGTGTTCAGAGGCTTTTCATTTCATTAAAGATGAATTGTTAACAGCTTTGCTACTTATTTGTACCATAAGCACCATGGATTTTCTTCATCTGACTAACACAGAAACCACCCCCTAATTATAATGTTTCCTTTTATTAGAAAGAGTTCCTGCCCAAACACTTGGGCATTTCAATGGTGTCCCATCAAATGCACTTTTCTCCCACTTCTCAGATCTACCTCAACACTTCTAAGGCAAAACTTCCTTCACTCCACTTCAGTCTTACAAAGAGATTGTATATTCCGGGAATTTCATGAACATCGCAAAAGTTTCACCTCTACAATTCTGAAATTTCTCTGATTATTTTGTCTTGTCTTCCAACTCTCCCTGTACCTCAGTTCCCCCTAAATCCTCTTTGTTCTTATCTGATCTATCCTCATTCTAATCACTCCAATTTTCATGTTTTCCCAGCCCATTAGCCCAACTCTGCTTCACTTTTCTCCTTTCAATATTACTTAACTTCACACATACTAAGGCCTATCAAGTTCACTCCTCTCTGAACCTCAAGCTTAAACATCACCTTTTTTCACACTCTGCAGCTGAACACAGCTGGAATATATCACACAACTGTTCCAAATGGGGCTTCTACAAATTTATATTATATCCAATATCAACTGGGAACCTTCACCATTGTATGCAGTTTATAATCTTTCAAGATCTGCCCTTTATTACTGGCCCCACTATTCCAACCTTGTATTCTCAAATCACACCTATACCAACCCTTTCCCCTCCCTCTCAGCAGGACTTTATATCTCTATTTAATTTTTTTTAAAAAAAAGAGCCCATCCATTAAAAGCTCCCTCTCTTCCTCAATTCCCTACTTCAAATCACATCAGATTTCATCCCTCATCCTTGCCTCTTTTGCTCATCTCTGAAGAAGTAGCCCTTTCTCCTTGCTATCACCAGATCTCCATCTCCTGACAGCTTCACCTAGTTTACTACTTCAATCATCTTTTCCCTCTCCCTAATTTTCAGCCTTTCCTGATACACAAGCTCCTTGACTCTTTTAGAATATGCTTAGATTTTCCATCAAAACAAAATAAAACAAAGCCACAATTTCCTTGAAGACTATCATTCTACATTTCTACCCCCTAGAACAGCTCTAATAATCCATAATCATTGTTCCACTTTCTCACTTCCCATTAATTTCTCAACCCATTGAAATTTGCTTCCAATGTACACTCAACTGAAACTTCTCCGATGATCCTTAGGCAATTATCCTTTTTAGTCCAATACTCTCATATGACTTTTTCTAAGGCCTCATCCCTCTTGAGCTCTCTACAGCATTTGACCAAATCTAGAGTAAAAGCCTCATATTTGCTCACCCTACATCCTATCTTTCCTTTCTCCAATACATACTCCAAACAATTGCCAAACTGATATTCCTAAAGTACAAGTCTGATCATATCACTACTTTGAATCAAGAAACTCCATTAACTCCCCCATTGCCTGTGGGTTAAAATAGAAATTCATGTGTTTGACATTTAAAGCCCCTGAAAATCTGGCACTAGCCTGTCTTTCCAGACTAAATGAAAATGACACCCCCTTACAAAGACTTGGTGCCAGTCTAACTGGCCTCCTTGCTTTTATTCCCTGACACAACAATCAATGAACTATTTCTGAACCTTTGAGTAACAGAGGATGGTTCAGTGCATAGTGTGCCGGGCCAGTCAGGAAGATTTTATTTCAAATCCAGTTTCTAACACTAATTGTGTGCCCCTGGGCAAGTCACTTAACCTTTATTTGTCTCAATATCCTCATCCATAAAAACAGGAATAATAACAGCACCCACCTCCCAAGATTGTTGTTAGAATCAAATAAGATCATATTTGTTAAGCGTTTAGCATAGTGCCTTGGGAGCCTATTAGATTAGCCACTCAACACCCTTCAACTTTGAGCACTATGAGGTGTGCTGTGGGTTTCTCTTACACAAAACAAATGCAAATAGCATACACTGCCTGCCCAGACTTTTACATGGCAGTGAGGCTTCATCAACCAGTACAGATAACTTGTTGCAAACATAACTGGTTGATCTCTGAGGGCCCCTAATCATGCTCTCCTGCTAACTCTCTATTAGACCTGCTATAACCAATCAAGAGGTGGCTGTCTTATCCAGAAAGGATAAACAGAAGGCAGGGGGCAAAGACTTATACACGAACTATTAGTTTGTCCAAAATAACAGAATATGAATAAAGGCACAAGGTACAAAGGTACATGGAGAATATCAATATATAAAATATTTATACAGATAGAGATAAAATAGAATACAGAAGCTGACTGAAGAATAGCAGCTGACCATGATGATACACATGAGGATATGGAAATCCACATTGTTTTAAGGCAGGCCACAGAAGAACGAACAAATATGCCATGGGTCATTACAAACAAAAATTTACTTCATAATATTTCCAAATCACATTCTGATGCCCATAATTCTATCCAGGGACTAAGTACTGGGCAAATCTTAATTCTGAGACAGTTTCCAAACAAACCAAGAATTCTCCCTGGAAATTCTTCAATTATGTGGAACCAATGTAAGAAAAAAAAAAGGTGGGATGGGGAAATGGAAGAAACATTAATAAATGCCATCACAGCATATTTCTAGTAACAAATGCCTCCCTTATTGTTAAATATGGGCATGCCTCACTTTAAGAAAATAAAAATGGAATTATTAATGAATTACTTTGTATAACATTGTATACTTTTAAAGGCATTCTTGGAGACACAATTTCATTTTAGCTTTCTATGTATCCCGTGAGAGGTAAGGCGAAAATTATTATCACCATTTTACAGAGGACAAAAATTAGAAAGATAACTTTGGCAACAATTAATAACATTGCAAAAGGATTCCCACTATAAGAGTTCTTTCAATATAATATCTTCCTAATAAATTCAAAACATTATTCCATTTACCAAAAATTCAACTCCTGCAAATCCTGTCAGAAATAATCAATATATTAAGAAAATAGCATGCCAGTAACTTCTACCTCAAACCCACATCCCCTATAGTTGCTACATTTGACTTCTGATGCCAGGCAGGTAATGTATATTAGGAAAGAACAAATAGAGATGATCAACAAAGTGAAGGTTTAAATCTTTTCTCCCCACTAACTCTTTTAAATTTTTTTAAAATTTATGGCAGTGGGACTTAAGTGACTTGCCCAAGGTCACACAACTTGGCAATTATTTAGTGTCTGGGGCCAGATTTGAACTCAGGTTCTCCTGACTCCAGGGTCAGTGCTCTATTCATTCATTGCAGAGGAGAAATCATAGACCAGAGTTGGTTAATTACAGATGTTTCCAAAGCAAGAAAGCAAGAAGCCTAAAAAAGAAGTGTTCTGAATTAACAGTAAAGAATGTATTCCATAGCATTCTCACTCAGTTTCCCTGTCCAACTGAGTTTCCAGGCTTAGGCAGGGCAAACAAATCAACTCATGGACTTGTGCTTTGAGACCCTTTCTTGGATATTCCTCCTGATATAGTCTCTACCCATAAAGCTCACTGTCTTTCTTTCAGCATCCTGTTGCATCATGTAGTGAATGCCAACTCTCTCTCAAGTCATATAAGGTAGACTCATGAAAAGCGGCTAATGCTGATTCAGCACAGAACTAAATATGGAAATGAAGTAAAGGACAAGCATACATACAGGATTGTGTCTAATCTTAAGAAAAGGGAACTAGAATCCTGCTGGTGGGGGGGGGGGGTGTCTAGTTTCCTTCTCTCCCACTTGCCTCCAAGCTATCTGGGGGCGGGGGCAAGGAATGAAGGCCAAAATAAATTCTGACAACTGGAAAAAGGTTTTGAGATCAAGTACCAAGGGCAAACTTAGAAGGTGGGAAAAACAATCACAAAGTGACTAATGGGGGAATATAAGAAGGAAAAAAAAAGCTAAAACCACTGAAGATTGCAAGAGGAATAAAATTTAATAAAATGAAAAAAAAACTTTTCCTAACTCCTCTTAATTGTATTTAGAATTCTACTTAAGAATGCAAATCTATTTAAATTCTTCTTAATTCTAGTACCTTCCCTCTGTTAATTATTTCTTATTTATCCTTTATATAAGTTTGTTTGTATATATGTTTGTTAAATAAATCAACAAAGAAGATGACTATAGTAAGAGAAGATAAGTACCAACACATCCAAGAGATTACAAATCTCTCTAAATATCATAAAACAAAGGAAACTGAACCAATACTTTAAAAAAAAGTCCTATGATTTCATAAAAGTATCAAATCTCCAACAAGATATTCCAGAATATTTCAAGAGATAAGAATCTTGAGAAGTTAGTGGAACAAATGACAGTTTATTATCTTATAATAATTATATTACAAAAGAAATAATTACCAGAATAGAAAAACTTGAATCCACAGTAGCAAGTCTCTCCAAAGAAGTTAAAATAGAGAATAGATTAGGAATACAAATACATTGAAATAAAGGACACTACAAGAGATGCAAAAAGCAGTTAACATTAAAAGAAAAGATGATCTCTTTACAAGCAAAACATTGGTTTCAAAGACAAGACAATGGCTATTGAGATCATTTAAAGGATCATAAGCCTCCCAAATGAATAAGTCAAAAGAAATTTAGGAGCATAATGTAAGAAATAATATAAGAAAATTTCCCCAAGTTTATGAATACAGAAAATAAAGAAAGTACTAGCCAAAAGAACACACAGACTGCCTCCAGGAAAAAAAAAAGACATATTTTTGAAATTTAAACGGACATGATATTAGTCTCTAATTTGGTATCTCTATCGTTAATCCCAGATATGACAAAAAGAACATAAAAGTAAAATATTCTGAATTTCACAAGTTCAATATATATATATATATATATATATATATATATATATATATACACACACATACATTAGTGTGGATACTTAAAAAGAAATGTTTTACAACACTTCTGATTTTCAGGACCAAAACATTTATATTACTTATGTATTTATGTATATAAGTAGCTCCCAATCACTGATTAATCTTCAAATCATATTCAGGGCATGTAATATAGGGAAATTACATCTTTGTTTATCAAACTGGCAATACGAATGCTTCTATAAAAATTTAATATATATAAAATAATTATAGAAATCTTCAGTGAAAATACTTCCTTCAAAATGTTATAGTAAAAGGAATTAATTTAAAGACTAGGAATCTGATTTAAAGAAACGCCTTATTCTGAATAAATAACAGTAAAACTCAGAAAGGAAATTTATCAGTATTAACAGTTACTCTCTGGCATTAATTAAAAGCAGAAAATATTTGCTTGGAAACAAATAGTTTAGTACTACTGCAGCAAATTGTGGGCATAACAGTAGAAATAAATTGTATCATTGTCTAAGATCATGGAAAGTGATGCAATGTACTAGGAAATCATTTGGAGCAGTCACTTTACATTCCAATGTGATCATTCAGATATTCAACCCATTCAACAAATCTAAGGTTCCATGGCATCTAGTAACTCTATTATGGTATCTAACCATCTTTCCTTGAAAAATGGAAAATCACCTCATTCTTACTAATCACATCCGACTCATGAAAACTCACCTGAAGCACGGCAGTCAGTTCTGCTATGAGGCTTATTTTGAAAAACATGAATTTGTTCCAACACATAAGACAAATCCTCCATTGCCACTTACCTACTGTACATTTATACTTGAATGTCAAATATTCAATAACTAAAATAACAGCAAATTATTTTAAATAACAACATCAGAATTATTTCTACACTTATTATAACCTTGTCTTTATGGTTGTAAAAACTTACCTTTCCTTAATCACTTTCTACCACTGTTCCGTACAGAACACCACCAATCTCCCAGTCCCTCAGATTCCCAATCTAGAAGTCATCCTCAGCTCTTCACTATCTCTCACACCCATAGCTAATCTATTGCTGAAGTCCGTTGATTTCATCTCTGCAACATCTCTCAAATAAGACCCCTTCTCAGCTCTGACACTCCACCATTCTAGGGCAGGCTCTCATCACTTCACATCTGGACTATTAAAACAGCCTATTGATGGGTCTGTCTCTCCCCACTCCAGTTCATCCTCCATTAAACCACTAAAGTGATTTCACTAAAAAGCACAGGTCTAACCATGTCATTACCCTACTCCAGTGGCTCCCTATCACCTTCAGGATCAAATGCAAAATCTTCTATTTGGCACTAAAATTCTTTATAACCCAGCCTTCTAATTTTTAATCTTACTTCTTACTCCCCCCACTACGTACTTTTTGATCCAATGGCCTCCTTGCTGTGCCAGCTCTTGACATTTTCTCTGGCAATATTCCATCTGTGGAATGGTGTCCCTCCTAATCTTTGCCTACTGCCTTCCCCTGTCTTCCTTTATGTCCCAACTGAAATCTTAAATTTATAAGAAGTTTTCCCAATTCCTTTTAATTCTAGATCCTTTCCTCTATCAATGATTTTATTTAATCTAAACAGACCTTGTTTGCACATCTGTTTGTCTCCCTCATCAGACTGAGTTTATATTAGCACCTTATCTTTTTTTTTATGTCTGGTCCTTAGGACCAGATCTGGTCCATAGGTAGACACTTCATAAATGTTGATTGCTTCACTGAAAATCCACTGCTCTCAAATTTCCTGCTCCCCAATTCTATCACTTATAGCATTTAACATAATAGATGACTGAATTATGCTCCTTGATTAGAACTGGGAAAGAATCTCACAACTTTGTGGACAGAGTCCCAGTAAATTTGTTGTCTAAATACAAAGAAACTCTTAATACTTTACATCATTCTCTAAAGGCTATTCCACATCTCTTTTCTCATTAGAATTCCCTACCCACCTTTTCCCTTTACCCTCTCAACTGGAGGATCTTACCACATATTTTACACAGTGGAAAAAAAAAAAGAGTACTCCTTGAGTAAGTCCTCCATATCATCCAAACTATCTATTCCTCTACTCTTATTAAGAGATAGGTGGATCTTTGTGCCAAAAACCAACCCCTCTACTTGTGCCCTTCATCCCATTTCTAACTTCCACTATCATCTCCTTTTTTCTCTATTTTCAATCTGTATCCATTGGTTCCTTCCCTGATGTTTACAGGCATAATAAACTTTCCTTAAATTCTCCCTAGGAGGCGGCTAGGTGGTGTAGTGGATAAAGCACCGGCTTTGGAGTCAGGAGTACCTGGGTTCAAATCCAGTCTCAGACACTTAATAATTACCTAGCTGTGTGGCCTTGGGTAAGCCACTTAACCCCACTGCCTTATTATTAAAAAAAAAAGAAAGAAAGAAAAAAAAATTCTCCCTAGACCCTATGATCTCTGCTAACTAGTCTCTTACATCCCTTCTCTTTCTCAACCAAAGGTTTTGAAAAAGAAGTTGTTGGATTCAAGATGATATAGTGGAAGGAAGCAACTCCTTCAAACATTTATAAACTGCACCTGACCAAATTCTGATGGAGAAATCCAGAAAAAGCCACAATTAATCTTTTGTCCAGGACAGCATGGGAAATAGGACAGGATCCAGGCAGGAAGACATGGCACACAAGAGCAAGCATCCCAAGAGAGGCTGTGCAGTAACACAAAAGGAGACCCCAGATCTATAGCGCTCTGCAAGTGCCCAATAGCTGCTTTGTCATTCATCTCTCAATGCTGGGTCATAGATCCAAGCAGTCTAGAGATGTAGGTTGTGTACTGAGAAAGAAGTTCTGAAACCAAGCAGCAGTAATAGTGTGGCTCAAACCCAAGCATCAAGCAGCATCTAGCATCACTTCCAGCATCTGGTTAACCTGAACTGAAAACAGATCAAGGATTAAGAACCTTTGGATTATTTGAATACCATGTCCAACAAAAAGAGCCAAGATGTATTTTGTTTCAAGAAATCTTAAGAGAAAATTTCAGAAGGTCATGGAAAAAATAATGGATCTCATAAACTTAGAATCAAAAAGAAAAAAAAGTTAATGACTCTAATGAGGCAAAAAATATAAAAACAAAATCAAAGGACAGAAAAATTAGAAGAAAAATATAAATTATCTATCAAAAACAAATGGCCTGGAAAAGAGGTTAAGGAGAAACAATTTAAGAAACATCTAACTCCCTAAGAAGCATAACATAAACAAGCATGAATACTTCAGGAAATCATAAATTATTTGTTGCCCATTAGAAGGCAAATTAAAAATAATTGAAGAAATAGTCATTATTCATGGTTGAACCATGCCAATATAATTAAAATGATAATACTGAATTTATTTTTCCCGTGTTAATTATACTAAAGGGATATTTTACAGAGTTAGAAAAAATATAACAAAATTCATCTAAATGAATAAAAGGTCACATATAGCCCAAGAGGTAAGACAATTGGAGATTTTAAAAGATTGGAGGGAAAAGAGAGATACTAAGGAGGCTGGAAAATAGAAACTTGTGAGTTAACAGTAGTTAAAGGTCACAATTATTGGAATTAAACATGTCAGGGACACAGATCCAGGAGAGTACAAGGCAGTCAACACATGCAGCTCCAGGGAAATGAAGGTTTATGGCAGATTTGAAAAAAGAAAACAGGAAAGATTTCCAAAGGTCATTTATATGCAGAAATCAACTGCAGACATTCTGTATAGTTATCCAACTTGGGACCCAGAATCTGTCTACCCTCCACCTCTCACTCCTCCCACACACATACCTTTAAGAGATGTATCATATAGCTTTTCTCTATGGAGAGTTGTTTGATGTACACCAGGGCTATCCAAACTTATTTTTAAAAGTTTTTATTGAAAAATAGACAACATATTTGATTTGCTATTTTTGTGAGAGCTCTGCAGTTGATCAGCTTTATTTACTGAAATATTTAGTAAACCCACAGGCAGGGGACCACATAAAATCATACTGCTGGCCACATTTTGGCCAGCCCTAATCCACACAAAATATTTTTATCTTTAGACTTATTCTGTGCCTATGAGCAAGTTTCATTAAGTTTAATAGTATCTCTTTACTTTGCTAACAAAACTCCTTAGCAATGTAAAATGGATTGAGAACAAAACTTTCTTGCAAAGAACTTCAATTAATTTCTAATAAACTTCATTTGTTATTAGCATACAAACAATTCAGTTAGTAAAGGTGTCCATTCTTCAAATATACAAAGTTAGCAGTACCACATATAGAGAAGATGCCAAAATAATTTAACATTCCTAAGATAATCTGAAAATTATTATTCTTTTATTAATTATTATTAAGACAAATTATTAAAGTTGGATTTTTCCTCTGTATGAATGACCTAATAGAGCAGATCACAAACTGTGGTCCAGAGAATCCCTATTTCAGGAGATTCACAAAGTGAAAACTATTTTATAATGCTAAGACATTTTAATTCTAACATGATAATTATTCATAGATATAACCCATCTAAACAAAACCTCTTTGGCGTGTCCTCAAAATTTTTAAGAATATAAAGTGTTTCTAAGACAAAAAAAGTTTAAGAATCAGTGAACTAGCAAATGTGGTATTTATTTGTATAAATAGTGATTTTTTTTTATATAAATCCCCTGGTACAATATATTACTAGAATTGCAAGTATGAATTTCAAGTGCATAAAGCAACTTAACCCTAGTCATCCAATATACTTTATTGCAAACAATCTACATTAAACTAATGAAATAGTTCATATTAAATTAAGTCATGCCAATAGAAAACCATAATCAGTAGTTAAATATTATAGAAGCAATTCCTTTTCTATGTTGTTAAGAACATTAGTCTCCATGTTAGCATTACTTGAAAGGAATCAACGTGAAAATTAAAGACATAGAAAAGTCAGACAAAAACCTGAAATAATAATGTCTTCCACTAATATATTACCTTTTAAAGTTTACAAAGTGCTTTTACCTGTTATCTCTCTCTTGATCCTCACACCCACCTTGTAAGACATTATTGCCATTTTACCTAAGTGGAAACTGAGTCTTAAATAGCTTAAGTGACTGCCCACAGTTACAAAGATAGCTTCCACAGCAGAATTCCAACTGAGGTCTTTCTTAGCCCAAGAGATCCATCAAGTTGTCTCTTTCCTGACTTCCAGACTCTCATCCCCAATTACCTATGACAATTCAATGGGATATCTATAGACATTTTAAACTCATTAAGTTTAAAACAGAACTCATTATCTTTCCTCCAAAGCTTTTCCTGACTCCTACATGTCCTCTAAAACTGTTAAATGCACTATCACCCCAGCTGACAACTCACCTTTGACTCTTCATCTGTTGCCAAGTCCAGTTATTTCTATCTCATATATTTCCCCTCTTCTCTGACACTGGCACTACTGCATGCAGATCCTCATCATCTCACACTTGGATTATATACAAGAGACAATTTGCTGGTCTCCTAGCCTCAAGTCTCTTCCCACTCTAAATTCAACTTCCATTCATCTGACACAGTGATCTTCTAAAAGCACATATATGAATATGTCATTTCCCATTCAATAAACTCCAGTGGTTCCCTACTATTACCTCCAAGATCAAACAGGTTTTTAAACCCTTCCAAATTTGTTCCCTAAATACACTTTATTATCATTCCCATACTCTACAATCCGGAACACTGAGCATGATGCTCCATCTTCAGGCTGCACCTTCTAACTAACTGGCTGCTGTACACAGGGCTGAATCACTCTATCACTTCTCATCTCTGCCTCCTGGCTTCCTTCAAGACTTCTTAAGTACCACCTTTATTAAAAGTCTTCTTCCCTAACTCCTTCCCTCCACAAATCATACCCCCCCCCCAGGGTCTTCTCACAGAGTACCTCCAATTTAATCCCATTCAATAACACCATAGATATGGGGTGGTTTTCACAGAATCTTTGCCCATTAGACTGAGTTCCCTGAGAGCAAGAACTGTTTTTGTCTTTGTTTGTATCCCTAGAGCTTAGAAGAGTACCTGGTTATCATCTGGGAAAGATTGGAAACTACAAAGAAGACAAAATCCATGTCTTAGTTTTTTCAATTCAGTATTAACAATCAAAAAGCATTTTTTTGCTTTCAAACAACAACCTGCCCCCCCAGAAATGAAGTATTACCTACCCACATTAAGCCTTTTAAAATATTACCTGAAATATATTTTTGTTTTAACTTTAATGGTAATTTTGCTCTTATTCTGGATGCTGTCATATATGGAGGACTGATGAGAGATGACACAAAACTACATTTAATAATTTTTATTTTCACAAAATGTGATAGTAAAGTCTACTATTAATAAGGGTGAAAATTATGTGCATTTTTTCACTCTCCTTTACTTAAAACAACTATAAATAAAGGAGTTTATGCCTTCATTCCCATAATCACATTTTTTATGGAATACATAATAGTATTCCTCTATTATTTTATATTAAATTTTCACAAAATACAATAAAATAAGGTAAAAATTTTCTAATATCTTCAATTTAACTCCCTGCCTTACCAGCAACTGCTTTATTTTCTTAACCAAAAAGTCTGCAAATGGTAAAGACTCAGTATTACAATTTACTTCTCCATTCTAAGAGATTATCTGACAAAACATAATATTCAGTTCTGAAATTGGAGAAATGTTTCAAATAAAAGTAGCCTGTAGAAAAACAGCATTTCAAAATGTTTTAAGCATGGATTTCTCTAATAGTTAATTATTCAAAATACGTATTATGGTAAAAATAAATTTTTCCTTGGCACTTTTTTCCAGCCTTTCCCCATTCAAAAGTTATTGCAGTTAACATTTCTAAAAACTATGAGAGAATATTCTTTTTTTTTTAGATTTTTTTGCAAGGCAATGGGGTTAAGTGGCTTGCCCAAGGCCACACAACTAAGGAATTATTAAATGTCTAAAGCCGAATTTGAACTCAGGGCCTCCTGACTCCAGGGCCGGTGCTCGCCACCTAGCCACCCCTATGAGAGTGTTCTTAACAGGACACAATAAAATCCTTCTAAAACAAGCTTCAAGTCAATCAAAATATGTAACTTTCTTACTTTACCTAACAGTGTGATCTTGCCCAAAATAAGATTCAATAAATATTTGTTGAAGTGAATATAAAATTGTTTCCCTATTGACTTGATGAAGAGACTATTTCTTTCAAAGTACTTAACTTCAAACAAGTTTTATGTCAGTATTCTCAGAACACCTTCAAAAACTAGTGTTATAGTAACAAAATTAATAGAATATATTTATATACTTTTGACCTCCTATCTGTGAGTTACTTCAAGGTTTTTTATTCTTAGTTAAAGACATGCCAAGTAAAATTACGGGCTGTCAAGTGTCTAAAGAAGATAATTCCGAAGCCAGTTTCAATGGTTGCTGTAAGAATTTACTTGTAACCCTCTCAACTTGCCAAAGGTCAAGAATCACCCATCATTATATTTTTTTTCCTCATAATACTGTCTCAAAAATACTGGAGTATTCAGTAAAGGAATCAAAGAAAATAAATGGCATTCTTTCAGTACAAAGCCCAGTTGAGATTTTTGTCTTGATGGACTTCAATGAGATTTTGGCTCTTCAGAGAAATTTAGATTCAAATGATGTATCATTTCAAAACTAGCTTTTCCTCTCAGGCAACTCTAAAATTAACTGAGTAGTTTCTTGAACGGTTCTCAGCTTTCTTGAGGCTTGTGGAAAAGGGAAGGAAAGTAGAAATAATACCAAGTAATTAAAATACGATATCAAAAATGACTCCACCATTTATTTTAAAGAAATCCTAACATTGATGAGTACCATCACTGTTGACAGATGTCAGAATTCAAAAGGATATTCTAGTTCAACTCTCATCTTACAATTGAGAAAACTGAGACTCAGAATGGCAAGTGACTTGCCTAAGGTCATACTTGAAGTCAGAATCTGAAGCTAGATTTAGCCCTCTTTCCCTTATAACATATTCTAGTTAAAAGGGAGGGGGGAACAACTAAGTTGGTAACCCAGTTAGCTAGTTTATGATCATTCTTCCAATTGTAATATTATTCTTTTATATAAAAAACATGCCGGTTTATAGATAATTCACCATCATGTCTTTCTTTTCTTGATTTTTTTTGGCATATACCTAAAATACTTTCCTTCTATGCTTCTAGTAAGATGTTCTATTTTCTGAAATCTCTAAACTTCAAATAACTGCAGCATCACCGAAGTAGATTAGGATAGACTTCTAGTTGGTTAAACAAGAACATGTAGGCATATTAATCAGTCCTGAATAAAATGTGTAAACTATACTCATAATTTCATCATGTGAAGCTTCAGTTTAATATATCATCCTCCTAAAGTTACACTTAATATCTTCAGCATATCCATTTTCCATATACAAGAATTAGTGAAACATATAAAACACACAAATGCAAATCTGCATCTTAAACCAAAACAATTTCAAAACTACTAAGAAATTTAGAGACATTAAGATAAAATAAGTTTGGATTTACCCCCCAATATTCTTTTTTGATACTCTTAGAGTTAGTATTGTATGATCATAGATCTAGAGCTGTCCATCTCAGAGGATATCTAGAATCCAATCCTCTCAAGAAATTGAGGCCCACGGAATTAAAGTGATATGTCCAACCCCACAGAGATAATAAGCATCACAGACAGGGGTTTAATTCAGATTCAACAAATTGCTTCAAATTGCCTTCCAGTTAAAGATAGTTTCCTCTAACAAAAGATCTCAGACTTCATTCTAGATCTTTAAAGGCAATAAAAGCATTCTCTCCAAAAAAAGATTCCCCTTGCCAAATTCATCTGAGAGAGAACAGCTTCACATCTTGCCATGCAAACTCCTAAATGTTTCTGCAAATTATAAGCAGAACTAGAATAAAATCAATTTCATCTATAGCATTTCATTCATAAATTCATTCAAGAGAAATGTGCACTTAAACTAGAACTATTTAAAACGAATATAAGATAATGTAGATTTAAAACTCAATCAGTACTGTTATGATCTTGATTTCCTTGGTTTTTCCTAGTGTAATGGTACAACCAAGGTACAAAGGCTGAGAACTTTGGCTGTCACTGTCACATACTATACCAAACTAGTGGCTCAAAGCAGACCTCTATCTTTCCCACGTTTAAAAAAAAAATTATCCCAACGCCAATTTGATAGAAGCGATGAATATCTGTTTGAATAATTGTTGCATAACAAGCCGAATCCAATCTCCTTTTAACCTTAATCTAAGCAGGTTATGGGATCGGCAGAAACTAAAGAAAAGCTGCCTTAAAAGACCACCTCCACCACGGTCATGGGGTGAACACAAAGGCATAGGTCTAGTCCAATAGACACACACACACACACACACACACACACATATCACGAACCGAGGAACGTTAAAGTTCGCCCCCGGCCCTCGACCCATTCAACAGACACCAAAAATGCGAGCCTGTCGCGGGGCCTGTGCTGGGCGGGGTGGTCCCGAGCACCCACAGGGCTCACCCGGAGCAAGCAGCCAGTCAGTTTGGTCAAGGCCATGTGCAACCGCGGGACGCCGTGTAAACAGCTCCTCTCCCCTCGGCCCGGAATCAGCCCGGGAGGGGGGAGGGGAGGGGAGGGGAGGGGAGGGGAGGGGAGGGGGAGGGGAGGGAGAGAGGGAGAGGGGAGGGGAGGGGAGGGGAGGGGGATGCCATCATCTCCAGACCGCACGAATCGGGGGAGGGGGGAGGGGAGGGAGGCGAGGCTCAGCCCGCGAGGCTCAGGTGAGGTCCGGACAGGGCTGCGGGACGGGGCGGGCCAGCATTCGCCACATGCAGCTCCCCGTCCCCGGGGCAAGGGGAGGACTTACTTGCCGATAACCCTCGCACAGCTCATACACATCCTCAAAACAGCACGTCGTCGTCGGCCATGGTCCAGGGGGGGGACTCACACAGAGGCGCCGGGGAGGTGGGGCGGGCGCGCCGCACGAGCCGCGGGCCGGATCCCCGCTCCCTGGGGCTGCGGCCGGGCTCCCCTCTGCTCCCCTGGGGCCGGGCTGCTGGGGCCGGGCCGCTGGGGCCGGGCTGCTGGGGCCGGGCTGCTGGGGCCGGCGCCGTAGGAAATCCAGAACCGGCGGCGGCGGCGGCTTCTCGGTGGAATTGCAGCACGGCTCCTCCTCCTCCTCCTCCTCCTCCTCCTCCTCCTCCTCCTCCTCCTCGGCTCCCGGCCCGGGGATCACCAGGAAGCCTCCTCGGGCAGGGAGGGCGGCGGCGGCGGCAGCTCCCGGGCCGCGGGGCCGCCAGCCTCCTTCCGGTCTCCCGGACCCACCGGCCGCCTCTGCCGAGCCGCACCTTCCCCTGCAGCGTCCGCGGGCGGCGGCGCCTCCCAGCCCGCCCGCCCGCCCCCGCTCTCTCCACCGCCCGGCGGCGGCGGCGGCGGCGGCGGCTCCTCCAGCTAGCGGGGGGGCCGGGGAAGGACCATGAAGGACTCCGGCGGCGGGCGGGGGGCGGTCACGGGAGGAGGCGGGGGCACAGTCTCCGCTCGCCCGCCCCGGCTTTCCTCCTCCTCCTCCTCCTCCTCCCTCCTCGCGCCGCCGCGCACCGGGCTGGGGGGAGCGAGCGGAGCGCGCGCCGCGGGCGAGGGGAGGGGGCCGAGCTGGGGCGGGGGTGCGGTGGGGGAGGCGGCGGCCGCCGACCCGCTCTGCCTCCTTCAGCCGCGGCCCGCGGCGCGGTGCGCGGCCCCCGGGCTCCCGCGCGGCTCCCGGCGGGCGGCCCCGCCACATCCACGCGCCGCCTCCTCGGACGCCTCTTCCTCGCCCGCCCGGCCTCCCTCTCCTCTGCGCTCTCCTCTCTCCGGGCCGCTGCGGCGGCTACAGCGGCCGCGGCTTCCAGAACCACAGGCCCCGCCCCCTTCTTCCTCCCTCCCCCCGCCCCGGCCCGGCGGCGGCGGCGGGAGAGTAAAGGGGAGTGGGGGCGGGCTCGCGGCGCATGCGCGCGCCGGTGAAACGTCACAGCGACCTGGAGCGGGGGAGAAGGAGGCGGGGACGGGCTGGGAAGGGATGGGGAGCCGGCCGGGCGCGGCGGAGCAGGGGGAAGCGTGCGTGGCCCGTGCGGCTGCTCCTGCGAGGCCGGCGGAGGGCAGCCGGGGAGGAGCGAGGCGGCCCGCCGGGCCCCGTCCCCTCACGGCGGAGCGGGGCCGCAGCCAGAAGCCGGCCTTCCCGCCTCGCTCCTGGTGAATGAGAAGGGGGGCGGCGAGGCTGTCACTCAGGCGGCCGCAGCCCGTCCCTGGGCGCAGGGAGGGGCGGGGGCGGGCCCCCAGCCCTCCGAGGCCGCGGGGGAGGGGAGCGCACCGCTGCAGACAAAGGTGCGCGCCTCAAGGCCACGGCCGCCGTGGCG